>NC_139021.1:98328932-98928932 GCF_964662115.1 Mustela nivalis
AAATTTGTCCCAAGTAGTCAGTCTCCTGTGTAATCGACAACCTCACTTTGCGCAGCAGCAGAAATGGGTACATCTCCCTGGGGCGTCCGTTCAACATGGGAAGTCTGGGTGGGGACGGTCCCAGGATGGGGGGCGCTGCGGGGGGAGCGCCCCGTCGCAGCTCAGGAAAGGCCCGGCGCCCCCAGGGGTAGGACACCGTGGCCCTTTGGCACACGACACTCGTTCTTTTGGAAGACCCTACCACCGGCGTGGCGTGCTAAGTGGGCCCCACGTCCAGTCCCCTCTCTGTTAAAATACGACGTGTCTAAGAGGCAAGATGTCACGTGCTCTCAGAAGGTTCGACAGGAACTGGGGTCATTCCCAGGGTGGTCTACCAAACTTCGTCAGGGCCAGGGCCCCTGCTGTTGGCATCATGACCGCCTTCTCTGCGGTCTCCCAGCACCACGGGGGACGGGCCACCAAGTGACCCCGGGCCACCAGGTGACCCCGGGCCACAGCAGGTCTCCTTGCCACCAGCTGTTCCAGGGGTTCCATCGCACAAAGCTTTCCTAAGCAAGAACAGAAATCCCATTTGTTTTCCAGAGAACTGGAAAGGAGACCCCACTCTCTTCCCTCGCATGAGACTCTCCTGAGCATTTCCACCTCGGTGGCCCGTCCCACGGCCCCCCACCCTCTCACCGCTGTTTCCTCCCTTCTGTGCAGATCGTGGCCGCCATCCTTGCCATTGCTGGGATCGTGATGATGACCTACGCCGACGGCTTCCACAGCCACTCTGTCATCGGCATAGCGCTGGTGGTGGGCTCTGCGTCCATGTCTGCCCTGTACAAGGTATGCGCGGGGAGCGAGCCCTCAGAGCGGGTCTCAGCCGGCTGGCCCGGCTCACGTGGGGCATCTTGGATGGCATCTGTGCCTTAAGCCAAGCAGCTGTTCTCAGTGTGTGGACAGACTCGCAGGGGTGAGACACACCCACTCTCGGCTTTGGCTCCGGCTCTCTAGACCTTTCCATCAAGGGCCATCTCTTTGCAGCACTGGGCATAAAACAGGCAGAACAGTGGACGGGCAGCGACGAATTTTCATGACTTCTTTGGTTGGCAAGGACTGGAGAAGGACCGGGGCCCCCGGGGGGCTGGCTCGGTGTTTGGAGAGATGATGCAAATAGTTTGGGCAGCCTCATCACTGAAATCTTTCATGGCACAGTTTGGGCAGCCACCGGGACTCAGCATGAACCCGCGTGCCTTTTAAGCATTGCCTGTAGGCTGAATAAATAGAAACCCAACTCCTGTGATACGGGTATTATAACACATTTTTGACAAAATGTGGGGAAGCCCTAGAAAGCATGTCCCAACGGCAGGGCTGGATGAAGCCGTGTTTGACCCCCCACGCCTCCCCTCCCCCGTCACGGCTCTGGCTGCTGCTCTCCCTCCTCCCTCCTCGCTTCCTCTCTCATCCCTTCACCTCCAGAGGGAAGACTCCAGATTTTCTCGGGCCTCCAAGTTGGGACCCCGACCTGGAGGATGCAACGAGGAATGAGGTTTTAGCTTGGAGACCCACAGCCCTTCGTGGATCCAGGCAGTAAGACAGGAAAATGAAGTACGGGAGAGAGTTAGAAAAGGCACTTTGTTTTTTTCCAGGTCTGTGTGTAACACATTCTGTGGTTTGAGAATGGGAAATGACTGTATCTTCCCGTCCTCATCAGCTCCCTGCCCTCACTGCCCACAGCCAGAGGCACACACGCTGTCTACCTGCTCTGGGACCCATCTCCCCAGGAAGACACAATAGCCCCACACCACTGTGAGGCTTCAAAGCCACTATTCGAATGCAGAAGATGGGGCCAGGCCACACTCTGCTGGCCTCACTCCGCTGCATGCTAACGGGAAGCAGGGCACACAGAAATGCAATCTGCGATGAACACAGATAATTCTGATTTCGACTCCCCTTTCCCATCTCCCCCACGGCCTGATCTTTATCCAGAGAGGCCAGTGGGTGGAAGGCTGAAAGCAATTTATTCCTCTTTTCATGCTTCGTGAGCAAATGCCCAGAAATACCTGAAAAGATTGGTGAAGTGGCTGAAAAAGGAAGAGGCAGGCGAAGTGGGAGACACAACTGTGCAGAGACTCGAGCTGGACCCAAATCCGTTCCCTGGTGGTGGCTGGGTCCCCGGAACACAGGGGCGGCTGTCCCCTGTCCTCCCAGCTTCCCAGCCACTCCAGGCACGTCTGTCCCTCTCCTGGGCCTCACACACCTGAAATACATACAGACAAGAACAGGTGCAAGAAGTCAAAGCGGGGTGCACACTGCTAAACCCCACGCTGTTTCTGGAACGGGGCGGGGGGGTGTGGAGCAGAGATGAGCTGTGAGCGTTACAATCTCTCTACCTTCGATTTATAGAAAATATCTTCGCAGCCAAAGCCCTTTGCCCTGGGGGTCTGGCTGTGTCGTTCAAAACCGAGGTCCCCAGAGGAATGCATCCTCGTGACAGCTCTAAGTTCTGCGGCGTCCCCGTCTTCGGACGCCCTGAAGCTGGGACGTGCTGTCCTGACTGCAACACAAAGGGAGCCTCGTGTCAGAGACGTGACTCCCGGAGATGCCCTCCATGAGGCCAGAGATGTGTCGCTGTCCCCCGGGGTGCTGCCGAGATCCGGGCGCTTGTGCCGCGCACCTATCACTAACCCCACCACCCTCTCCCTGAAGGCCGAGTGAGGCCGCATTTGCCCATACCCCGGCTGCGACCCTGCACCCCCGGCCCAGCCTCCTCGGGCGCACCCCCCGCCCCGGTGGCATGATGGCGGCAGGGACGAGCCGTCACCCACCCTCCTCTGCTTTCTCCGGCAGGTTCTGTTCAAGCTCCTCCTGGGCAGTGCTAAGTTCGGAGAAGCCGCCTTATTTTTGTCCATTTTGGGCGTGTTTAACATCCTCTTCATCACCTGTATCCCCGTCATCCTCTACTTCACCAAAGTGGAATACTGGAGCTCGTTCCATGACATCCCATGGGGGAACCTTTGTGGATTTTCAGTCCTCTTGTTGAGTAAGTGCTGACTGACCCTGGCCCAAGCCACACCGACTAGCGGGCCCCGGGCAGCTCCAGGGCCATCTGTAAACCGTGCCCTCACGAAGAGCAGCATTCTATCGTTAAGTCCCCAGTGCTCTTCAAGACCCTTGTGTCCACCGGGTTCTAACTCCAGAACCGCAGGCTTGGCAGCAGTAGCCAGGGGCACCGCCACTCCGGACAGTGCTGCGCGTGACCTCCCGACAGCAGAACAGTCCTTACAGGCCCGGGAGGGAGCCGGCCGGTGAAGGTCTGAGGGGAGTCAGAGCCCAGTGCCTTTTCTCAGTTATCATTACGATGAATACCGTCACCACGATTACTTGGTAGGAGGCTGGTCCTAGGCAGGAAAGTAGCCAGGGACGGGTCTCCCCCAGTCCCCATCTCAGAATGCATAACCCAAGGCACCTGGCCGTCCTCCCCCAGAGTCACCACCGGCAACGGAGAAAAGCCAAGTTAGTGGCTTGAGTCCACCATCCCAGTCCTCTCTTCCAGCGTCTTTCACTGACGACCCTTTCCAAATTTCTTTGCTCTCCTTCAGAGCTCAGGAGGGGAGGAGGAACGCGGCTTCTTTGGGATATTTGTCCCTGATCCCCACCCAGGCTGCCTGAGTCACAGCAAAGGGCAGTCGTAAGTCCCCTGACTCCAGCCTCACCAGAGAAGCTGGGGGCCGGGGGTGCGGACCAGGGAGGGCGGCAGTCCAGGGCCAGGCACGAATAATACCCTTCTTCTGTTCTTTATTTCAGCATTCAATATCGTATTAAATTTTGGAATCGCTGTTACGTATCCCACTCTGATGTCTGTTGGAATCGTCCTCAGTGTACCTGTGAATGCAGGTAAGCCTGTATGGCTTCCTCTCTCTGCCTGAACACACACACACACACACATACACACACTCACACACACACTCACTCACACACTCACACACACACATACTCCTACTCCCAAACACACACACTCGCATGCAGTCTTGCTGTGCCTGTATGGAAAGCACCGCTGCCCTTCGGTGTAGAAAGAAGGCACTTGGGTAGAAGGTTGGCATGTGTTGCATACACGCTGTCTCTCCAGACTGCCTGGGTTTTCACTCACCACCCCGACACATGACGGTCTCCAGCCATCTAGGTTCTAACTGGTGTGGGAACCAGAGATGAATCTCATTAATCTTAGTAATAAGCTTGGTAAATGGGGTAGCAGGAAAAATAATCAGTTTTGTAAGTGACTTTCTGGAGGGGAAAGGGTGCTTGGGCTGTGACAGGGATGGCGTAGTGTTTGTAAACTGAGGAAACACAAACATTGTTCGCACCTCCCAGAAGCTCGAGAGCACGCTGGCCAGTTCCTCCGGACCTTGCTGTGCTTTCTTCCTGGGGACTCACCAAAGCAATCACCTGGCAGCTCGGCTCTTCCAAAAACTTGTGGTCAACAGCCCCTCCCCGCCTTCCTTTTGCTGGTTCATTCTGGTGTCTGTTTTGGATTTTCTTCCCGGAGCCCCCTCCTCACCCCTGACGGCCCCATCCGGCCTGTCCTTAGCCAGAGAAGGGTTCATAAGTCTATAAGTCCGATCCCTCCATCACGCTCACCCCCTTGGCCCTGGCACAGGCCCCTCCCCCAAAGCCACATCCATCCCGACCCTCCTACCCACAGGCCACTAGAGGATTCACCCAGGGAATGGCACATCTTTATCCTGTCCGATGTGGCCCCTCCCCCAAAGCCACATCCATCCCGACCCTCCTACCCACAGGCCACTAGAGGATTCACCCAGGGAATGGCACATCTTTATCCTGTCCGATGTGGCATCAGTAAGCAAAACAGCTCTCAGTTTCCTAAGCCTTTTCTTGTGATTTCTTTTCTCCTCCTGTCCCACGTGTTCTGCACATGCCTGTCCCTGGCCCCAGACTCTTTTCGGGGTACCTCAGGGCAGTGTGGGGAAGAAGGCCTGGCCGGGGCATCTGGGCACTGGCCCTGCCCACCTGGAGGATGGTGGTCCCAGCTTATCACCCCTCCGGGCCTTAGCTTGTCTCCCCTAAAAGTGAAGGCAGGACCGACCCTCACCCGACATTTCAAAATGCTGAAAGTCCCAGAGCTGCTGGAGAGATAACGCATCAGCTTATCCCCCACACCTCACTGCATCGTTGTAGTCGCAGCAGTCACACTGCCAGGAAGCAGGTAAGGGCTTTTATTGAGGGACATTCATGCGCTCCTAGGTGGAGGCCCACTTGACCTGTCTCATACAGCCAGATGTCGGAGAGGTCAGTGAGAAGCCCTTCTTATTACTCCCCTGCACGGTTTGATCGTGTGTCCGAGGAAGGAACCCCATTCAGTTCGCAACTGGAGAAGAGAAGCAAAGGCATCCACCACGGCCCGATGTCTGAGAGCGGGGTCGGTGGCTTTCCAACACGCTGTGATGTTACTGCTGGAGCTGCTTGTGTGTCCCGCTCATGGATGGTCCCCGTGTGCCGAATGTACCGAACGTTCTGTCATTATTGAAAAGTCAAGTATTTCTTTTTTTTTTTTTAAAGATTTTATTTGTTTATTTGACAGAGATCACAAGTAGGCAGAGAGGCAGGCAGAGAGAGAGGAGGAAGCAGGCTCCCTGCTGAGCAGAGAGCCCGACGCAGAACTCGATCCCAGGACCCTGAGATTATGACCTGAGCCGAAGGCAAGGCTTAATGACTGAGCCACCCAGGCATCCCAAAAATTCAAGTATTTCTGAATTACAGTGAGATAAAAGAGGCACTTTATTATTTTTTATATCTCAAATGATGTTCTTTCTTATTTCTTTTTTTAAAATTTCATTTAAATTCAAGTTAGTTAGCATATAGTATATTACTATTTGCAGAGGTAGAATTTAGTGATTCACTAGTTGCATAGAACACACAGGGCTCACTCCACTGAGTGCCCTCCCTAATGCCCGCCTCCCAGCTACCCTGTCACCCCACCAGCCCACCCCTTCCCCTCCAGCAACCCTCAGTGTGTTCCCTAGAGTTGAGAGTCTCTTAAGGTTTGCCCTCCTCACTGTTTTTATTACTTTATATTTTTCCTTCCCTTCCTCTATGTTCATCTGTTTTGTTTCTTAAATTCCACATATGAGTGAAATCATATGATACTTGTGTTTCTCTGCCTGACTTATTTAAAAGAGGCACTTTAATTCCACAACCGGGCTGCAAACATTTTTCTTTTTCGCGTTTAACTTTCATCCCTTTCTCTTTCTCTGATGCCCTATAGACAAGGTGAGAGTCAGGTGGGGAGGGGGAGGGGGAAGGCAGGGGAGGCAGAGGACCCTGAAGGGGAGAAGGGGGGAGCCGGGCCACCTCCTGGGCAGCTGGAGGAGGCCCACAGGTGGCAGCGGTCGGTTTTCCAAGGCCTCCTGCTCTAACTCAGCAAACCCTCTTTCACCAAATGATAGAAAAGAAACGCAGTGGGTGCCTCTTGCGCAAAGGGCAGGCCCCAAATCTGCTTTGTTGGGCTTAATTAAGAAAACAGGGAATTAAAACAAAAAAAAAAAAAAAAGAAAGAAAGAAAAACAAAAACTCCAATATCCCCAATGTTTTTGACCATTTAGCTGAGGAGAGAATGATGAGGTGGATTCTTATTAAACCTGCTTCGCCTTTCATTCCCTCACCTGATGTGAGTCAGGTAGGAGCCATGTGCCCTGCAGACCTTTAAGAAGCCTTAATAGTTAGTGATGACCCAGGGCGCTTCAAAGCCTCTGGTGCCCTGGGGCAGAACAACAATTTACATCTTCTAAAACGCAGTGTGAGTCTGGTCTTCAAATTGTATATATGCATATACTGGGCACTTATGCTTTTAAATTATAAATGTAAAATGTCATTGCAGGAGTGTCCCCCTGGGGCGTGGGGGGGAGGCTCAGTTGGTTAAGCGTCCACCGTCAGTTCAGGTCATGGTCTGAGGGTCCTGGGACGGAGCCCTACATGGTGGGCGGAAGGGTGGGGCGCTCCCTGCTCCGCGGGGAGTCTGCTTCTCCCTCTCCCTCTCCCTCTGCCCCGCCCCGCTGCTGGTTCTCGCTTTCTCTCCCTCGCTCTATCTCAAATAAATAAAAACTTAAAAAAAAAAAATCATTGTAGAAGACCCAAAAATACGAAGAAAGCAGTCACGTCTTCAGCGGCCTGCCACCCAGGGGTCACTCAGTTTAACTGGCCACAGTTAAACTTGAGGTGCATATCAGTGTCTGAACTGCGGTGCCAGGTCAGTCTGGAGGAGTTTCACACCCGAGGGCTGTTAAAAAAATTATGAGGCCGCCCGCGCCCGCCAGGAGCAAAGCCACACCGAGGAAGATTCCGCGGTCAAGCAAGACCGCAGCTCCGCGCCGGCGCACGAGGCGACCCGCGGGGCCCCACCCTGCGCCCGGGCCTGGCCGGGTCTAGGAGTAACCGGGCTTCTCTCTGTCTCGCGCAGTGGTGGATCACTACACCAGTAAGATAGTCTTCAACGGGGTGCGGGTTATCGCCATCATCATCATCGGCCTGGGCTTCCTCCTCCTGCTTCTGCCCGAGGAGTGGGACGTCTGGCTCATCAAGCTTCTCACCCGCCTCAAAGTGAGGAAGAAGGAGGAGACGGCAGAGGGCGGCGCGGACCCGAGCTCGGGGCCTCAGAGCAAGAGCCGAAGGGCCCGGCCCTCCTTCGCGCGCTGACCGCGGCCCTGCAGGACTCTGCGGCGATCGCTCACGCTCGGGTTAGGGCCTCGGAGGTCTGCTCCGGACGGGGGAACCCTCGGTTGGGTAAGGTGTGTACATACCTGTACAGTTCCGGTAACCTGCGGTAAGTTATACGGTATTTATTGGCATGTCCAATTTGCTTGCACTTTTCCCACATCAGACCTTTCACCCAAGGGTACCAGTTCCAAGTGGAAGAGAAGAGACGAGCCTCCGGCCCTTTCGAAATGAATGTCAAAGTCCATGTCAGTGTTCGGGGGGACAAGAGGCAGGGCGCGTGTTTTGAATCTTAGCAACTGCAAATTACATTGCACACTGTGATTATTTTCCAGCTATGGTAGGGTCACATTTTGTTTTATACCAGAGCTGTACTCTTAATTTTAAGGGATTTCAAATGAACCAAAAGACAACTGTAAGTCACTTTGAGTGGTTGGAGGATGGATGGAGGGATGGATGCCAAGAGAGGAAGCAGAAAGGTACAAACGGACTTCGGGACCCACCGGCGGTGGCTGAGCTGGGGGTGGCAGGTGGAGGACAGGCCCCAGCCAGGTTACAGAGAGGGAAGGAGGAGTCGGAGCCCCAGCTGGCCTGCTCTCACGTGAGTGTGTAAGATCGTGCAAGAGAAATTACAGTGCCTTCTACAGAATTTTTGTCCTTACCTACGTGAAGCGAGGTGACATTGTAAGTCACTGGCGCCGTCTTATAATTTAGATGTACAAAATCTTTAGAAACAAAACTATGTGTGTGTACGTGTACAAAAACAACAGGCTGACGACCAGTGTAAGGGAACATGGCTAGCGGTGTGCATTGCACATGTCAGATGGACACGGCGAGACTGTGAACTGCTGGTTGCTTTTACTCCATGACCAAGATGGAAAAATTATCTACCGAATCTGTAAACCTTTTTATGAAACTTTTAAAGCACCAGGCTGTTTACTTACACAGTTTAGGTCTGCCAGAAAATTCTATCTGTGATAGATCTGTCAAGAGGGACGTGGGGGTTAGAGTTTACTATTTTTGAAGTTTACATTGTTACATACGAAATGGAAACCTTATTTTGAAATGTTGTCCTAACCCAGTGGTGCATTCTGTGACCATGGAGTCTTTCGTTTCCTAGGGGAAAGGGGCATTCATGACCTGAACTTTGTAGCAAATTATTATTCTCAGTTTCCATTACCTGTTTGGCCAAACAGATTAATAAACTATTTAAAAAAGAAGCATTCCGCACCGTGTTGGTGGCCACTTTGTCACAGCCCCACTGTGCTCCTTCCCTCCTCGCCTTCCCCATGGCTCCCAGCAGGTCCCGCCCTCCTGACCCATCCAGGCTCGCGAACCAGCCCAGGCACCTCAGAGGAAGAAAATTATTACTGGAACAACAGAGTTGACTGTCTCCAAAGCAAAACAAGGGCGGGAGCTCCTAAACTCACCTCCATCTCTCCTTTGTGCCCCTCTCCTTTCCCTCCAGGTGCCTGTCTGCCCCATCCCTCCCCACTCAGCCCTGGGTGTCCCTGTTCTCTCTCATTTTTTTGTATGGACTCGTTCATCCGAGCAGCTCGCACCGGCCCCTCCTAGCTGCCTCCAAGGGGCAGCCGCAGTCCCCATGTGGACATGGTCTTCCAGCTCCCCTCACACACCTCCCTTCTGCCTGCGCGTCCTAACCCCGTTCTAGCTCTGGAGAGTTTGTTGTACCGGCTTCGGTAGCATGCACACATTTCTGTTCCAGGCAGCTCCAGCCAGGGGCTGTGAAGTTCAATGTCTCTCACTCTGCAGCTGCAAACAGAGGTGCTCTAAGGGTGGGAGGGGGGCGTGAGCAGAGAGAGCAGATGGCGAGGACACCTCATCCTTCCAGCCACACCTAGAGAGACTCCACACCATGGGGTGTTTGCTTGCTATGTGGGGTCGGAACCCGGGAGCTGAGCTGTCCAAGGCAGAGAGGTCCCTGCCTGACGTGTCCAGTATGTGCTGTGAGGAGGATCCCATACACCCCCTCAACGGAGCTGGGATGAGTCCCCTCCAGGATTCTGTCTGGGCTCCAGACCTCTCCAGTGTCCTCAGGGGGGCAAGCAAACATTTTGGAGGTAAGTCATAATGTGAAAACATTGGGAAACCCAGCCCTGGAGTAGAGTCACCTCATTCTCCTATTGGCATAAAAGGCCATGAAGACCCAAAATTATTGCAAGCAGGGGCTCGGAGGGATATTTGTACACTCTGTTCACTGCAGCCTTATTCTCAGCAGCCGAGGGTTGGAGACCACCCCAGCGTCTGCCAGTGGCTGAATAGACAAACAACATGTACACAAACAGAATAGTATTTAGCCTTAAAAAAGGGGGGGGGGAATTCTGACCGATGTTGCCACATGGATGAATCTTGAAGACATAGTGCCGAATGAAGTAAGTCACAAAAATCCACAAATATAGGATTCTCTTTATGTGAGGTACCCAGAGTCGTCAAATTCATAGATCCAGAAGGTAGAATGGCGGTTACTAGGGACTGGGGATGAAGAGACATCATTCAGTGAGGACAGAGTTTTAATTCTGTAAAATAAAGATGTTCTGGGAGGTGGGTGGTGGTGATGGCCGCCCAATAATGTGAATGAACCGAACCCCTAAAAATCCTTATATAGTAAATTTCATGTATATTTTATCATAATAAAAAAAGAAACTTTGAAGGCTAAGCTATGTGAAATAAAAAAAGATTAGGACTCTAGGAATGGTTGAAGGCTCTTTCAGGAATAAGGTAGGAGAGATTTGAGATGTTTCTTTCCAGAAAGAAGCCAAACCACAACCTCTCATCCCCACCTCAAGCAGGTTTCAAGGACTGGGATGAGCTGTGGCCAACCCGGAAGGAATCTAGAAGAGAAAATCCCAGGAAAGACTCCCTCCCAGGGGAACCATTGGGGTGACTCTGGGAAAACAGCCTCCATCTCTGCTCTGTCTGGGGAAATCGTCTGCCCTCTAGAGGCCAGTCTGGATAACAACACAGGGATGATTGTATTTCCGAGCCTTTTGAGGATTAGGAGGGGAGACAGAAGGTACAAAGGGGAGTAAGGGGCCTCTGCTGCTGATCCAGGTGCCAGACCCTCAGAGCCTCCAGCCCTACCTCCTGCTCCATCAGAATACAGGTGCGAAGTGACCAGCCGCCTTGCTACAACCCGCCAGAGCGGTCTCTAGGAGCTCCTACCTGCTCACATCTGCCGTGCAGATGCCCAGGATAAAGAGAATCAAGAGAGAAGACATTGTTGCCAGAGACCTCCCGCCCTGGAGAACAGGTGTGTTTCCAAATCTAGCCAAGGATGCATAATAGGGAGTTCTGCATATTCAATTTTGAAAACAAATGATTTGTTCTAAAATTGGAATGTGGTGGTGGTTGCACCGTTCTGTGAATATTTTAAAATTCAACGAATTGTACACTTTAAATGGAGAATTTCATGGCATGTGGATTATAGCTCAGTAAAGTGGTTTGAAAAATAAATGATAAAAAGTAGATGATGGATGGGTGGATGGATAGACGGTAGATAGATAATAGAGAAATGGTTGCCCCACACAAAATGAGTTAAAATTCCTTTGCCAAAATCTTACAAGCAGAGAGGACATTTCCTGGGTCCTTGGCTTGTTTTTGGCTGCCCAGCATGTGATCCCTATTTGAAACAGCATGTTCCATTGTTTCAGAAGCTGAAGGGAACAGATGCTCCATCTTGGACCAACCGCCATCCAGGGGAGGGAGGGAGGGTTGGACTCCTCTCGGCCGGCAGGCTGCGATCTCCCAGGACTGTGGCTCTGGAGCCAAGCATGCCAGACCCTGGAGGACCATGCCAACCAGCTGTCCCCCGGGCTCCCTGCCTGTGGCCCCAGGCTCCTCCCAGTGTGGAGATCGGTGGTTGCTGCCCCTTTCCAAAGGGATCCTTCCAACTCACACTCCCACAGATCCTTCCCATGCAGCTGGGCTTGCAATGGCCCAGCAGGCTCCTCGGTCAAACTGATTTAAAGAATTGATAGGAATGATTTAGAAGAAATGCACCAATGATATATAAGGAGGATGTTCCTCACAGTGCTTAAAACGTGTTTTTAAAGAAATTTTGAACAATGGTATTTTGCCTTAACTAATTTTCATCTATTCAGCATTGTCAAATTCTCAAGAAAACCTTTTCCGTTGTTTTTTTTTTTTTTTTTTTAAGTAGATCCCTGTACCCAACGTGAGTCCCAAGCATATGATCCCAAGATCAAGAGTTTGGGGAACCAGCCAGGCACCCCCCAAAAAAACCCTTCTCTTGAGTTAAAATACCGGTAAACATCAGCCAAGGTCTATCTTCTCTAAATTATCAAAAAAACCAAGTTCCTAAAATCATAGGAAATGAGATTTCATGTAGTTACAATGTAATGAGTTGTGAATTTTAGCTCAGAACCAAAAAAATAGTAATTTTTTTTTCTCGAAAAAAGAGTATGTTTCCCGGGGATATTTGGGAATACCCATAAAGCCTCAAGCCATCAATAATGCTGTGCTGCAAGAATGCAGTCGTATTAGGAGCCTCAGTAAGTCATGGCTGGAGCCCTGTGAGGAGAGTGGCCCCAGAGGGCTCCCCGCCACTGAGGAATCTCCCTGAGAAGGGCTTGAGGGAATTCCCAGGTGCTTCTCTCTGAGAGTGACAGGAGGACATAAGAAAATAAGTGTACCTCCTTAGTTTTTGACTTGTCTTTGTATCTCCACAGAAAAGCATCCTAAAGAAGAGGTTCTTCACCATAAGGAAAAAACCAGCGGAACATAAAAATCTCCAGAAGGACATTCCAGGAATCCCCAGTGTTTCCTCCTCATTAGAAATAGAAGAGCAACTGGTCACTTGATCTCTTCAGTTTCTTAGGAATCTACTGATTCCTAAGAATGGAATCAGTGGGGGATATCAGAGGCTAGGGGGGAACTACAGTTAACCCATAGCTCTGGAAACCCTGTTTATGCCCACCTGCAGCAGCGTGCCTGAGGGGAGAGGGGGCATTTTGTGATACCAGGTGCCATCAGACACATGGCTGGTGAGTAGCCCAAACTCATTCATGTCTAAAACATACTCCTGGTCCCCAGAGAGCTCTCCCCTGAGCAACAGCTATGGGACCTAGACCCCTTCCGTGTGTCTCTTCATATTCAACGTGCAATTTCAAAATGGCGGTGCTCCTTGACAGGCCAGAGAGGAGAGTCCTGGAAGTAGCTCTTCTCACTTCTGCTAGAAGTTCAGAAAATGGGTCAGTTTGATGGACCTTCTGGCTGGTCTGTGCCCACCAAGAAGGGGTCAATTTGGGTATAAAGAAAGAAAAGATAGTGGTATATCACTATGGTGTTCTCTCTCTTTTTTTTTTTTTCATGATTTTTTATTTATTGAAGAGAGCATGAGCGGGGAACAGAAGGCAGAAGGAGAGGGGGCAGACTTCCTGCCGGACTCAGGATTCCATCCCAGGACCCCGAGATCATGACCTGAGCAGAAGGCTGTTGCGTAACCAGTGGAGTCACCCATGTACCCCCATGGTCTTCTTTTCTCAACTGATACCTCTGTGTCAGGAATTAGAGTTTGGCTTTTTTAATCCCCTGACCACTGGTCTTTGCACCT
Organism: Mustela nivalis; assembly: GCF_964662115.1. Lineage (NCBI taxonomy): Eukaryota > Metazoa > Chordata > Mammalia > Carnivora > Mustelidae > Mustela > Mustela nivalis. Next base: position 98,342,236 of record NC_139021.1, read on the forward strand.
CCATTTATGAGAACTGTAAGGTCAGTTATGCTAACCGGATGTACCTACTCAATGTTCCCTCATTCTCTGTGTTCTCTGCTTTATTGAATTTGCAGAGGACCTTGTATAATCTGGAGTGTATAGAACAGGCAGCCCCGTGGGAATGGGAATTCAGCCATTGCCAAGGATTTTGCAACTATTTGTGCCTTGGAGGTAACCCTGCTGAATGGCATTCTGCCAGATGGTCCCTGTGTGTGGGAGAGGGGTGCGTGCGCATGTGCCTTTGCTGCATTTACTATGGGCTCTTGATTACTACTTCTTTCCAGCCATTAGGCTGCTTCCATTTGTTAACAAATTTTGTTTAAATAAGTCATCCACGAAAAGCTAATCACGGCATAAACATCACAAATTTCGTATAAATTATACCATTTAGGGCTGGATATTGACTCATCCAACAGCTACTGCCCAGTGACCGTCTCTGGAAATCCAAAGCTTAATTTTTTTAAACCAGATCTTACCACTAGCCCCTATTTAAAGTCCAAAGCACATTTAGACGTTTAACCATCCCCAGATCCAACTCACTGAAGGACATTATTGCATCAAAAGCTTTTACAGGTTAATTTTTGGGTTTGTAGACTTCTAGACTTCCCCCAAATTCTAGGTTTTATCTGTTACAGAGCATTTGTCTTAGTATTTCTAAGAACTTAGCAAATAACCCATGTTCTGCTATCTTTTATCCTATAGGAAATGCTATTCAAATTTTAGATGCCAAAAGGTAACTTTAAAAATTTTGGACCTATACCCTGGTGCTAATAATACATTATATGTTTATAATTTGATCAAGACTTCCGAGCACAAGATGAATAGAAAGATTTTGAAGGCAGAAACAGTAAGAAGGACATCTGCTTCTTAAATGTCAACTGCTACGATTAATCAAATACATAATATGCTATGAAACTCTGGTCCCCAGGGTTCTCAGGGATAGGTTAGTGAAAGCAGCTTGCAATCTGCAGAATGTTCTTTGGCTCTAATAAGTCATTATCAAGGGACTTGCCCTAAGCCATGTGGCTGGGAGAGGCAGAGCAGGCTGCCTTCATCGACCCCTGCCCCCCACCTTTGGGCTGTGAGGAGACCACACAGAGGGAAAGGCTCTAAGGGCATGCTTCTCTGCTGAGTGATTTTTGTCTAGGACTTTCCTGGAAGCTTGGCAAATAGAAAGGTCTCCTGGGACTTCGAAAGCACTCATTGAGTACAAAAGCTCTGTAAAGGCTGGGCATTTTCTACAAATGCCATCGTGCCCACAAAGTTACTTTCTGGTATTGATTTCTAATGGAAGCTAATGGCAGTTTTTTTCCCACACCAGCAAAATTATAAGGCTACCCATCCCCGACTTCTCTTGTCAGCCTCTCTGCCATCATGGACTTGGTTCCTTCTCTTTCGCTTCCACTCCCAGTTCTCTCCTGCTTCTGCCCCACTGACTTCTACTTTCCCTTTGCTTCCCACTGACTTCTATTTTCCCTAATAGCACCACCACGACCACCCCCAACACAGCAGCAACAAGAATCAATATTTTTACGTGTTTGCAGCTCACCAAGCACTCCTCTTGAGTGTGCTCCCACACCCAGGTGTGGTCCCCACAGCTCTTCTGGACCTTACTGACTGGCCTCTTGCCCTCTACAGCTCTGACTATGGGACATGCCCACTTGTTTATATATATATATATATATATATATATTTTTTTTTAATCTCATTTTTTTAAAGATTTTTATTTATGTGAGCATGGAGAGCATGAGCAGGGAGGGGCAGAGGGAGAGAGGGAGAGAATCTGAAGCAGACTCCACATCGAGCGCAGAACCCAATGCAAGGCTGTATCCTGTGACTGTAAGACCATGACCTGAGCCAAAAGCAAGAGTTGGACACTTGACCGACTGAGCCACCAGGTGCCCTTGTTTATATTTCTGAATACACTGGTGGGTTATACACTCAGTCCACCTTGCTCAAAACCCTCAGAAGTGGAGGTTTAATGATCCATTCATATTCCCCACGTTGCTCTGAATGACGAGAACATTTGTTTGGAACACTGAATTTGCAGCACAAAGAAATGGATCATTTAGTCTTACACCTGGGTGAATTCAGCACACATTGATGCCACTTTACCATCTCTGTGTCTCTAGTCCTTCTTCTCTTTCCCTTGGTTCATAGTCTTTGTCTTCAAATTCCTAGAAATAGAATCTCACCAGGTTCAGGGCAGAGCTACAGCAGAAGAATGCTGTGGTTGATAACATGGAATTTGGGGGCAGACGGAACTGGATTCAGAGCCCAGCTCTACAATTTAGAGTTTCGTGACTGTGGGCAAGTCACCTAACATGACTGAGTCTCAGTTTTCTCACCTGTCAAATAAGAATAAAACAGCCTAACTTAGGAGATCATCAAGGTAAAACAAAAGAATATGTATGAAAATTTAGCACTGTCTCTCAATGTAAGAAGATGATGAAGGCATCATCTTCATCATCATCATCATCATCCTCACCGCCATCACTGTAGCACATCTTCCAGCCTCTAGCAATTATTTCCTTTGAAGAACATCCTAGCACTTCCTTTTCCATCCAAGGCCACCTTGTCTCCATTTTCACCCAGTTTTGTGACTCTAATTTTCACACTCTTGAAAATCACTTCCAAATCTCGGCCAGTCCTTCAAATCTGAGTTTTTAACCATCTCCCAGACATTTCTCTCCACGTGTTCCTCCATACTAACCTGTCCCAAGCTATACAATTTATTTTCTTTTTTTTTTTTAATTTTATTTATTTATTTGATAGAGAGAGATCACAAGTAGACAGAGAGGCAGGCAGAGAGAAGGGAGAAGCAGGCCCCCTGCCGAGCAGAGAGCCCGATGCGGGGCTCGATCCCAGGACCCTGAGATCATGACCTGAGCTGAAGGCAGAGGCTTAACCCACTGAGCCACCCAGGTACCCCTACAATTTATTTTCTCATCCAGAGGACTACTCCTCCTTCTTACCCTATTGGCATTAATTGGCATCAATATGATTTTACTATAATGCATAAAATCTTGATACCACCCTTAACTTCTTCCTTATTCTTACACCAGCAACCACTATGCTATTCACTTCCAAATCAGTAGTATCATAACTCCAAATCATGTGTAAGCCCTCCCCTGCACTCTGTCCCCAGCACCACTATCCTACTTCATTTCCTAATACATTTCACCCAGACTGTTATGAGTCTTCTGATCTGTCCTCCACATCCTGTAGAGCTGGGGTTGTGTCACTGTCTTACCCAAAGATCTTCAGCATCTCCCCATGCTTTATTAAATAAACCTGTAATCTCTAGCCTGGATTCAAGGCCCACCATTATTTAGCAGTAATTAATCCTTCCAAACTCACCTGTCATTACAGCGCCCCACATCTCCTGCCCTTCAACCCCACAGGACTGCTGATTATTTCCCAAAGATACTCTATTTTCTTTTGTCTTGGTAGTGCTGTTAATTCTCCATGGAATTCCTCCTTCTGTCCCTCTTTCTGCCTGGCAAAATCTTACATGTTCTTACATATGTACTTCAGATGTTTCCTCCTTAATGAAACCTTCCTCGTTCATCCCCATGACTATTAACATGCCTGCTTTGTAACCCACAATTTCTCTTTCTCTTGTACCACGTTGTAGTCGAGACTTCTCCCTCCTTCTAGTATTAATACCCCTAAGAACAAAACAAAACAAATTTGTGTTTCTTACATTGTTGCCTTTGCACCCAGCAGAGTCCCACATAAACAATAGAACATAAATGTGTATTGAATTGGTTCTTGTTCTCATAAACTTTTAAATAATTTAACATAATTTATAACAATTATATTAGTTCTCCTTGGACAGTACAGGGTAAACATCTCAGGAATTTTCACAAATATCCCAATAATGAGCGTCAGAGAATTCTTCTAGGGCCTTGTCAAATAATGGTTAAGTTTACCTATTTCATACAAAATGATCCCAGTGTTTCCCCTATAATCCTAAGGTTCATGAAAGGGTTGGTACACAGTGGGCAAAGATAAGACACTTCCTATTCAATGTGAACTGTGTATCCCCTGGGCTTCCAGTAACTAGAGCACATAGGGTTCTACTTTCCCCATTTCCTATGGGAATCCTTGACATGCTTGTTGTTAATGTCTATAGTGAATACTGGAAAGGGGGCTCATCGGTGCAAGTTGATACTAACAACACTTAATCCAGAGCTGACACAGGAAAGACTGAATCTAAAACGATCGTTCCTAAATTGGGGGATTGCTTGGCTACTGATGCGACCCAAACTTCAGTTGCTGGGAATGGCCTAGATGTTGTTAAATGTCCTTCAGAGGTCTCTGAGTCATTCCAGTTGTTTCCCCGAATAAAGACACTGAGGCTCTGTCGGGAAATTCCTGCATAACGGAAACTCCAATTTCTAAACTAAGTCCAAGCTTCTAAGCCAAACACCTAGTGAAAGCCCACAGTTCTCCACGTTGGACTCAATGTTGAGTCTTGGCAAACTCTCCACTTACTATCCAAAGCCTACACGGTTTTAACCCCTCCTCCCCTGAGTATCTTTTAATTCTTCTCCCTCCACCTTGGTCCTTATCCTAACATGAATTAAATAACATTGAATATCAGTCATGTGCAGATGTGAGAGAACCCCTTGAATAAGAAATTCAAAACTCAGAAGAGAAATGAACAAAAAAAATATGAAAATATGGAATAAGAGTTAAACAAACTCAAGAAATGAAGGGGAAAAAACCATCTCAGAAATGAAGACTTTATAAAATACCTAGAGAGAATAGATTTGAAAATGTAGAGACCAAGTAGAAGAATTAGAAAAATCAAGACTAAAGATAAATCAATGAATAGGTACAAAAGGATATGGCCAGCCTAGACGTATAAAATCCACAAAGAAAACCCAACATTTGCAACTTATAAATAATAGAAGTCCCTTGAAAAGAAAACAAAACAATGGGTCATTATATTTAAATTAGTAATTCAAGAAAATTTTATGGAAATAAAAGATCTGTACACAGAAAAGAACAAATGTATACCTGAGACAGTTGACCCAGAATGGTCAATCTCAAAATATATTTCTAGTAAAATCATTGGACTTTAAAGGGAAAAAAATAGCTGGAACTACAGCAAAGATGAGTCTACTCACAAAGCTTAAAAAAAAAAAAAAGATCAGATTGGCATTAGATGTCTCAATAATGACATAAAAAACAAGATAGTAATGGAGAAATATTTCCTAAAAACTGAAGAGAAAAGTGAGAACCAAGGATGTTATATCCTGCCAAAATGTTCTTTAAATACCAGGCTGCAGAGCAACAGTTAGCCAATTTCACTATAAAGGAACAGGTAGTAAAATTTTAGGCTTTGCAGACTGTATGGTCTTTGTCATAACTATTCAACTCTATTTCATAGCACAAAAGATGCCAAAGATGATATATAGATGATAGAATAGGGGTATTCCAATTAAATGTGTTTTACAAAAACTTACATCAGACCAGATTTAGCCCTTGGGATGCAATTTGCTGACTCCTTGTGTAGTCTGTTGGGCTTGGCGATACTACGCCTTCTTTAAACAAGGAATAAAAATTGAAGTATTCTGTCAAAGTACTTCTACCTCTTGCAGTGATAATTAAACCATCCCAAGATACTGATACACATTAGGGTTAACGAACTTTCCCACATGCACACATCATCCTGAAGCATTTGAAGAAGAATCATCATAAATATAATATAGCAGAAAATGTTTACACTCAAATTTTTGGATTTGGACATTTGTGACTCCTGGTGATCTCAGTTTCCTACAGTTTCTGGGTCTGTGCCAGTCCCCAGATTCTTCGTTCCTCAGTGGTCCTTCCAGAGCCTTGAAGTTCCCAGAAAGCTTTAGGCTCTCATCCATGCACTGTGTTAGCCTAGATGCTCACGAAGATTGCCGAGCGTATTCAGTATTTATTTAGCTCTTCTCTTGTCTTCTAGGCACACTGGGATTACAAGAGCTCAGCTTTCAAGAAACGTGGACTAGACTGATATCAGCAAATTGGTGGGAAAGGCAGCTCCAAGCTCTTGAAGCCCTCTCCCCAGAAACATGGAAAACCAAGAACTGTCTGTACCAACTTTACCAGAACTCTGGAAAACAGTCAAAAGTTTATGGCAACCAAATGAGCACAGACTCAAAAAATGGGAATTTCAAAATGGTGGGAAATTTCATGGTGATCTTTTTACTTGTCTTTCCCCTATGTCCTCCCCAGTACAGCAGCAGTTTTGGTCTTAAAAACTTAGCAGTCCACATTTCTGGTCCCTGGCTCTGGAGGGAGTTGTGAAGACCTTACCCACAAGTCATTATGTGTTATGGACTGAATCGCACCCCCCTCAAAATTCATATGTTGAAGCCCTAACCCCCAATGTGACAGTATTGGAGAAAGGGCCTTAAGGGAAAGAACTAAGGTTAATTGAGGTCACAAGGGTGGGACCCTAATCCTGTAGGATGGGTGTCCTTGTAAGAAGAGCCTGTGTGAGGACACAGAAAGACAACAGCCATCTGTAAGCCAGGAAGAGTGGCTTTACCCAAAACCAACCCTGATAACAACTGGACCTTGGACTTCTAGCTTCTAGAACTGTGAAGAAATAAAATCTGTTGTTTATTCTACGCAGTCTGTGGTATTTTGTTACAGCAGCCTTTGAAGACCAATACACAGTGAATATCTGTTCTAACCTGTCCAGTGGGTACGTGGAGGTCTGATGCAAGGCGCTCATCTCTGTTTTACCTAATGCAGAACTCAGGCCAAAAAAGTGACGGACATTGCTGGAAACACTGCAGGTTGAACTAACGACGGGTAGCTGCATGAGGCAAAAGATTATAGCTTAAACCTGCATTAGACTCTCTAAAGCAAACACTGACATGAGTTTCTTTGGGAAATTAGAATATTCAAATCCACCCATTGTATACTGGGGAATTGAGAAAGCCATATCCATGTCAAGGACAAAACTCATGCTCAGAAAAAAACCCTGAGCTTTCACTTTGGGTCTTTTCAGAGAGATCCTAAACATTCAGCCTTGGCTTGATCTCCAAGCTCGGTGCAAACCTCTCTGAATGCTGAATGAGGCCACTGACACAGATCCAATCTACAAAGATTGCAAGAGGTGATTTTTTCTGTCTCTCTTATTGTATGTATGTTTGATTGCTGTGTGTGTGTTTGGTGGCATCCAAAGAAATCTCTGTCAAAATACTAGCCAAACAAAAGATAAGGAACAGACTTTAGTGACCACACATGGCAAGAAATACATTCTTTGCAATAATAGTTTGGGAAAGTCAATAAACAAGTGGACAACTACGGCTTTCAACAACCAAAAACACACACAAACACAGAACAAAACATAAAAAGTAAGGGAGAGAGCATTACTTCCGAAGTTGCACATTAGAATATAAAAATGTCCAGTTTTCAACCAAAAATCACAAGAAACATGAAAGTATGGCCAATTCAAAGGAACAAAATAAATGGACAGAAACTGTCCTGAGGCTCCAGTCATTAGACTTGCCAGAAAAAACCTTAAAAACAGTTGTCTTAAATATGCTAAAAGAGAGAAAGGGAAACAGGAAACAGAAAGAAATTATGTGAACTACGTGTCAAAAAATGAAAGTATCAATGAAGAGATATAAATTATAAAAAGGAGCCAACAGATCTTCTGGAGCCGAAAAGTATAATAGCTGAAATGAAAAATATACCAGTAGGGCTCAACAGCAGATTTAAGCAGGTTGAAAGGGAAAAATCAGCACAGTTGATGATAGGACAACTGATTACCAAGTTGAAGAGCAGGAAGAAAAAAAGAATGTAAAAAAGTGAACAGAGTCTAAGGGACCTGTGGGACACCATCAGGTGGACCAACACATGCATTATGTGAATCCCAGAAGAAAGAGAAAAGAAAGGGACAAGAAGATTATTTGAAGAAACCCTTCAAATTTGAAGAAAACCAAGAATCTAAAATGCAAAAAGCTCAATGAACTCTAAGTATAACAAACTCAAAAAGACCCACACACAAAAGACACATTATAATCAAACTGTTGAAAGACAAAGGACCTTGAAAAAGAGAAGAGAAATATAAAAGCAAGAACTTTAAAACCCTTAAAAGAAAAGATAGGGGTAAATCTTCATGACTTAAATTTGGCAATGATTCTAAAAGAATGAAAACCAAAAGAAGATGTGGCAAGTTGGACTTCAACAAAATTGAAATCGTTTGTGCAGTAAAGTACATTAACAGGAAAGTAAAAACACAACCTACAAAACGGGATGAAATAATCAAACACAGTGAGAGATCACCTCACACCAGTCCAAATGGCTATTATCAAAAAGACAAGAAATAACAAGTGCTGGAAAGGATGTGGAAAAAAGGAACCTTTATGCACTGTTGGTAGAAATGCATACTAGTGGAAAACAGTATGGAGATTCCTCAAAAAACTGAGAACAGAAATACCATGCAGTCCAGGGACAACTGGGTGGCTCCGTCAGTTGAATGTCTGCCTTTGGCCCAGGTCATGATCCCAGGGTGCTGGGATCAAGCTCCACATCGGGCTCCCTATTCAGCAGGAAGCCTGCTTCTCCCTCTCCCTCTGCCATTCTCCCTGTTTGTTCGTGCTCTCTCTCTCTCTCTGTCAAGTAAATTTAAAAACTCTTTAAAAAACACCATACAATCCAGTAATTCAACTGCTGAGTGTCCAAAGAAGATGAAAATGCTAATTCAAAAGGTATATGGAGTCCTGTGTTTATTGTAGCATTATTTACAATAGCCGAGATATGGAAGCAAGCTAAGTATCCATAGATGAGTAGATAGAGAAGGGGTGTGTGTGTGTGTGTGTGTGTGTGTGTGTGAAATGGAATATTACTCAGTCATAAAGAATGCAGTTTTTCCATTTGCAACACCATAGATGGACTTAGAGGGTATTCTACTAAATGAAATCAGTCAGATAGAAAAATACAAATACCCTAAGATTTCACTTGTATGCAGAATCTAAAAAAGAAAACAAATGAACAACAACAAAAAAAAAAAAACAAGAAACAGACCCATAAATACAGAGAACAAGTGGTAGTTGCCAGAGGGGAAGGAGGTCAAGCGATAGGTAGATTAAGCCAAGGGGATTAAGAGATACAAGCTTCCAGGTATAAAAGAAAGAAGTCACGGAGATGTAAAGTACAGCTGAGGGAAAATAGTTGATAATACAATAAACCTGTATGATGACTGAAGGTAACTACATTTATTGTGGTGAGCATTGTATCATGTATAGAGTTACCGAATCACTATGTTGTACACTTAAAACTAGTACAACATTATGTGTCAACTACACTCCAATAATAAATGTTTTTAAATGGGAGAAAATGTTTGAAAATCCTATTTCAGATAAGGGTTTAATATCCAGAATGAATAAAGAACTAACACTCAAAAACAACAAGACTAGCCACCCAATTAAAAATGAGCCAAGGATTTGAATAAGTATTTCTCCAGTAAAGATACACAAGTCATCAAAAGCACATGATAGTATGCTCAACATCTTTAGTCAACATCACGATTTTTAGTCGTCAGGGAAATGCAAATTAAAACCACAATGAAATATGACTTCATACCTACTAGAGTGGCTATAATAATTATGTGGGGGATTTTTTTTAAGCAGAAGATAAGAAATGTGGGTGAGGATGTGTAGAAACTGGAACCGTTATTCATTGCTGGAAGGAATGTAACATGTTAAAGCTGCTGGGGAAAATCTTTCCAGTTCCTCAAAAAACTAAACATAAAATTACCATATTACTAGGAATTCTGCTTCTGGGAATATACCCCCAAAAACTGAAAACTGGTTAGAACAGTCACTTGTCACACCAGTATTCCCTGAAACATTATTCACAATAACCAAGAGATGGAAACAACTGCGTCCATCGAAAGATGAATTAATAAAAAAAAAAAAATACGTTATGTATGTGAAATGGAATATTATTCAGCCATAGAAAGGGATGAAGTTTTATAGGCATAAATCTTAAACACATTAGACTGAGTGATACAAACCTGTCCTAGAGCCCAACTACTCTGTGATTGCACTTACATAAGGAACTTAAAACAGGAGGTACACCATAGACCTCCTGTCATAGAGAAGGTAGCTTTAGGGTTCGGGGCCTGGGGGAAGGAGGAAATAGGAGTTATTGCTTAATGGGCATGGGGTTTCTGTTTGGAGTGGAAAGTTTTGGAAACAGGTAGTAGTGGATGCTTACGTTAACAATCTGAATGTGATTAATGCCACTGGATTATATGCTTTAAAATGGCTAAGATCTATTTTATTACAATTTTTCTTTAAAATCTCCAGGTTATGACATCGAGCCCTGCATCAGGCTCTGCACTGGGCATGGAGCCTGCCTGAGATTCTCTCTTTCCCTCACCTGTTGCCGCTCCCCCTCATCATTCCCACGCATGCGTAAAAGTTTGCACTCTCTCTCTCTCTAAAATAAAACAAAATAACAAAAAATAGTAAGTCAAAAGTTGAGAATTGGTGACATCCAAGTTGGTGACATACATAGTTGTTTTATTTGTACCTTTTTCTATGTAGAATTTATTTTCTTTTTTCTGGTTTTATTGAGCTATAGTCGGCATATAACATCTTAACATAGAACATTGTATTATTATCTTAAGGCGTACCACATAGCGATTTGATATATTTGTATATTGTGAAATGATTTCCACAATAAATTTAGTCAACATCCATCACCTCACATATAGTTACATTTTTGATTATGGTAACAACTTTTGAAAACCACTGTCTTAGCAACTTTCAAATATGCAGTATTGTTAACTGTAGTCACCATACCGCGCAAGACAGTGATTTCCTTTCCTTTGGCTATATCCCCAAAGGTAGAATCCAGTGATCGATACTGCCTCAATAATGCTGATGGAGTGAGAGCTGGATTGTACGGTGGTTCTATTTTTAATTTTTTCAGGACCAGCCCCTCCCTGCATATTGTTTCCCACAATGGCTGTACCAGTTTTCCATTCCCTGAATCAAAGGAAGGCATTTGAGCCAACATTTTTAAATTGGGAGATTTCCCTTGAATGACTTCTCTTGAAAGAAACTTCCAGCAACATCGGCCCACATTTCACTGCAAAGATCAACCAGCTCTACCTGTGGCTACACCCTTCAGCCAGACTACTCAGTGGTATTTGCATGCATATTTGCACTGGGCTTTGCTTCTTTGCGTTACTTACCTGGGCTCTGTGGGCCTTTGAGATTACTGCTTATGCTGGATAGAGTTTGGGGAGGTAGGTGCCTAAGACAAAGAGCTAGGTAAATATAGATGAGCCATCCATAGACAGAGCAGTAAACAGGGCATAAAGTGTGTATGTCCATTAATATCTGTGGCAAAAAATAAGGCTGCAGAGAAAGAAAGAGGCCAAATCATGAATAATCCCTTCAAAGACCTACAGTTTTCTGGCGAATACAGACTGAGTTCTGGCTAAAGGGAACTTGGGCCAAACATCCAAGGCACTGTGATGGAACTCTAGGAGGGAGAAGGCAACAGACAGCTGTCTGCACGGTTTACAAGGAGCAGGAAGAAGCAGGGGTGACTTCCTGCTGTCAGAACAGGGGGACGCAGGCTGGTCCTAGCATCCCTCCTGGGACTGCACGTGGGCGCCAACCTCATCAAATTAGCTAATGGACCTGAGAGTGAGCTGCTTTCAGCACAGCCATGCGACCCGATCGATCCAGCAGGCAACAACACAAACAGCCAAGGATCAATGCGGAGGGCACTTCGGCGTCCTGGCCAAGGTCTCACGGAGAGGGCGCAGTGTGGATTTCTGATGAAAAGCAATCAAGCTGGAGAGTCAAAACTAAAAATAGAAACTCTTTCAACTTTTATGGGAACTCAGACGTGTATGCTATATGGATGATTTTATTAACATTAGAATTAATAATAGATATTTGCAGGAAACACTACGTATTTCCAAACAGCTCAACCATAGGGGATCCCAAGACTCTTGGGCTGTTGCCAGGTCATTTTATACCTCACTTAGGAGAAATCCTTTCTCGAAATTCTGTTTGTAGAGTGAGCATGTTGGGGACTCTGTATACAGGCACTCTTTCATCTGTCATATGTTACTCCTGTAGGAATTCCTACTCATGTAGGAATCTGGGAAGTGTTTTAAGCATTTAAAACTAAGCACTAGAAATTAAATTTCTTCATCACCTATGATGTTTTGCTCCAGTGGATTTCTTTTGAGATTCTACGCATTTAATTTAGTAGGCAATAGAGTTCCAGTTTACAGCCCCCATAAGAAATAGTTAACAATTTCTACTCTCCAGTCTCTACCCAGCCTCTGAGCAGCTCCCTGACTGGGGAGCTAGAAAAGACCTAGAAAAGACCCTGATGGAATGTAACTCTCTTGAGGCATAGCACACCTGCTGCAGAAAAGCCTTTTTGAAATTCACCATCAGTATCTAGAAAGAGGTCCCCACTGAGCTCACAGAGCCCATTTGTTTAACCAGAACACCTATTCTGGTTAATATACCTATTCAGTGACCAGCCATGAAGTCACTTAGTAAGCCCCTGAAAGAATGGGGCATAGGGCAGCTAGGCTTTTCTCCTTACTCAGATATGGCCCCAGTAATGCTGCATTAAATATCCACTCAGCACGCAGTGGCCTCTAACAAGCAAGTGTCTGCTCGTGCTCCCAGATCTGCAGGTGGTTGCCCTTTGGCCGACTTAGATGCTCAGGTCTTTTCCATGTATGTAGCGGCCCCTGTTCTTTGTGGTTTTGGTTTTATGGTTTTAATCATTGTATATGATTCCATTTTATCTCCTTTATTAGTATATCAATTATCCTTATTTTAAAACCTTTTTAGTGATTGCCCTAGAGTTTACGATATCTATTTGCAACTCATCCAGCTACTTCCAAATAACACTACTCTATGTTGTGTGTGACGTGAGTACATTATAATCATAAAATAATCCTAATTCTTGGATTAGGTCATTCATGTCCTTTCCATACAAGCAGACATGCGCACATAGACACATGTATAAACATGCACATAAGTGTACATAATCAAATACATTGTTGCTCTTACTATTTTGAGCAAACTGTTACCCGCGGGATCAATTAGGAATAAGACAAATACAAGTTTTTATTTTATCTTTATTTTTTCCTTTTTCCATGGTCTTCCTTTCTTTACGTAGATCTAAGTTTCTGACCTCTTTTGTTTTTATTCCCTCAATTTTTATTTATTTCTCAATCTTTGAGGGATAATTCCGTGGGGTACAGATTTCCAGATTGGTGGGGGCTTCCCCCCACACACACTTCAGATGTTTCCCTCCCTCCCTTGTTTGCATGGTTTTGAGAAGTTGGTTGTAATTCTTATCTTTGTTTCTCTAAAGGTAAGGTGATTTTCCTCTGGTTTCCTTCAGGATTTTTTTTTCTTCATCTCTGATTTTCTATAGTTTAGAAATGACACTCCCAGGAATAGTTTTTGTTTGTTTGTTCTGTTTCTGCTTTCTTGGCACTTACCCTGCTTCATGTTCTCTGAGTTTCCCGGATCTGTGGTTTGACGTCCGCCATTAATGTGGGGGAAATTCTCGTTGTTCCAAATATTTCTTCTGTTCCTTTCTCTCTTTCTTCTCCTGGTGTTCCTTTTACGGGTATGTTACCCCCTTTGTAGCTGTCCCACAGTCCTTGGAGAGTCTCTTTTGATTTTTATTCCTTTTGCTTTCTAGTTTGAGAGGTTTCTGTTGACAAATCCTGCAGCTCAGAGCATCTTACATGGGCTGCGTCCACTCTGCTCAGAAGCCCATCGAAGGCGCTCTTCATTCTATGACAGCTCGGCTGTTTGTTTGTTTTATCTCTAGCATTTCTTTTATGTTCTCTCTGGGGATTTCCATCTCTGTTTACGCTGCCCATCTGCTCTACCCGCTGTCGACTTTATCCATCCTAATCTTGGTTATTATAAATTCCTGGTCTCATAATTCCAACATCCCTGCTATGTCTGGTTCTGGTGCTTACTCCATCTCCTTGAGTTTTGTTGTATTTTGTTTGTTTTTGGCTTGTTGGGAGGCCTGGTAAATTTTTTTTCTTTTTTTCTTTTTTTTTTAAAGATTTTATTTATTTATCAGAGAGAGAGAGGGGAAGAGAGCGAGCACAGGCAGACAGAATGGCAGGCAGAGGGAGAAGCAGGCTCCCTGCCGAGCAAGGAGCCTGATGTGGGACTCGATCCCAGGACGCTGGGATCATGACCTGAGCCGAAGGCAGCTGCTTAACCAACTGAGCCACCCAGGCTTCCCGTAAATTTTTTTCTTGATAGCCAGATAGGATGTACCAGATAAAAGGAACCACTGTAAATAAATCTCCCTTACAGGACTAAAGGACGTGATGGTGAGGTGTGGGGGGTGAGGTGGACAATCCTGTAGTCCTATAATCAGGTCTCTGTGTTTTGGTGAGGCTGTGCTTCTGGAATCTAGACTTCTCAAAGGGGGCTTAGAATTTTTCTCCTCGCTTAGGTGGGAGAGGGTGGCTAGCAGGGCTGGAGTTGAGTATCTCCATGTGGGGAAACTGGCTGCAGCTGGTCTCTGCTGCCGCCTCCATTTCCCTTCGTCCTGGTCAGTTAGGCTCTGATAATGGCTGGCTGGCTGGGCTCTGGTTAACTAGTTTCCCCTGAGGGCAAGCCTGATTAAGAAGAACAATGCCCTGAGACATTTTGAAATGTCTCGTTAAAAATGGTTTTTTTGGGCGCCTGGGTGGCTCAGTGGGTTGAGCCTCTGCCTTTGGCTCAGGTCATGATCTCAGGGTCCTGGGATCGAGTCCTGCATCGGGCTTTCCGCTCAGCGGGGAGCCTGCTTCCTCCTCTCTCTCTCTGCCTGCGTCTCTGCCTACTTGTGATCTCTCTCTGTCAAAAAAATAAATAAAATCTTTAAAAAAATAAATAAATAAAAATGGTTCCTCCTCCCCTCCTGCCGCCAGAGCGTGTGAGGAGAATTTTCTCTAATATCTACTATGAGACTCTGGTCAAGACCCTGGAGGTAAGTTTCACAGTGTCGTGGGGCCCACCCATGACTGGGTCCCTGGGAGGTTGTAACCCTCGGAGTTCTCTGCCCTGAGCCTCCAGCAATTTTTTGATTCAGTTCTGGTTTTCCTACTCCCAAGGTTCAAGTGGCCCTTTCAGCTTGTTGGTCACGGCTCTGGTAGGCTTTCTCTGTATTGCACTGTCTCCCCAGTCTTGGGGGCAGTGGTTTGCCCTCGGTCCTTCCCTCTCTCACGGGTCCCAGGAGGGTTGTTGTTTTTTCAGTCTCTTTAGCTTTTTACTTGTTGCGAAGAAGGGGTAGTGACTTCCAAGCTCCTTACAGGCAGACCTGGAAACCAGAGGGCTTCCCTTCCTTTTCCAAAAAAACTTTAAGAAAGACCATTGTGAGGGAAAACAGAAATGATTGCAGAACACACAAACTGCACCAAAAGAAACTCTTCTCCCATGGACCCTCTGATCCCTCCGTGACAGGACTCCTAGGCTCCACGGGCTCCGGGCTTCCCCTCCCCCTCCTCCAGCGGCCCTTCCTCATGGCTCTTGTTTGACCCACGGAAACTCAGCCTAACTCCCATGGAAGTCACCGCTCTTGTGCTTCCATCCCAATTCCCAACATAAGGTGAGCCCAATCCTTTGTTGGCCAGCGTGTACCCCTTCCAGCCATAACCAGGGACTAAAACTCAAGCTCCTTTGGTCCCTGTAGGTCCAAGGATGTGTTGATATTTAATCAGATTCCAGAGTGAGGAATGTATTTTTGTCCTCAAGGTTCATGAGTGTGCACCACCCTACAGGTAAAACCCTTTCCCTCCGACCCTAAGCTTATTTTCTAGTGATTCTTTAAGCATTCAGTAATCTCTGAGGCTGTGTAGAGTAATTGCCTCATATCTGTTAACACAAGAGTTGTTGTCTCCCCTGGACAGTGTAGTCTGCGTTTACATGAGCTTTCAGTACTGGCTGTATTTATGACTTCTTCTACTTAGAGTCAACCAAGACCCCTAAGATTTGGTTAATTGTGTGTTCCATCCTATTCAACTAACATGGCTTTGTTTTGAACACAAACAGGATTTCACACTTACCATGTATTTATTTGTTCCATACACACTTTTATTTTATTTCTTTATTATGTTAGTCACCATATGGTACATCATTAGTTTTTGATGTAGTGTTCCATGATTCATTGTTTGTGTATAACACCCAGTGCTCTGTGCAACACATGCCCTCCTTAATACCCATCACCGGGCTCAGCCACCCCTCTACCACCATCCCCTCTAAAACCCTGTTTGTTTCCCAGAATCCATAGTCTCTCATGGTTCATCTCCGATTCCCCCTGCTTCGTTTTTCCCTTCCTTCTCCCAATGTCCGCCATGCTATTCCTTAGACTCCACATATAAGTAAAATCACATGATAATTGACTTTCTCTGCTTGACTTATTTCACTCAGCATAATCTCCTCTGGTTCCATCCATGTTGATGCAAGTGGTGGATATTCATCCTTCCTGATGGCTGAGTAATATTCCGTTGTATACATGGACCACATCTTCTTTATCCATTCTTCTGTTGAAGGGCATCTCTGCTCTTTCCACAGTTTGGCTATGGTGGGCATTGCCGCTGTGAATATTGGGGTGCGTGTGGCCCTTCTTGTCATTATGTCTGTCTCTTTGGAGTAAATACCCAGCAATTTCTGGGTCATAAGGTAGCTCTATTTTTAACTTTTTGAGGAAACTGCACACTGTTTTCCAGAGTAGCTATACCAACTAGCATTCCCACCAACAGCATAAGAGGGCTCCCCTTTCTTCACATCCTCCCCAACATTTGTTGTTTACTGTCTTGTTAATTTTGGCCATTCTAACTGGTGTAAGGTGGTATCTCAATGTGGTTTTGACTTGAATTTCCTTGATGGCTAATGATGTTGTACATTTTTTCATGTGTCTGTTAGCCATTTGTATGTCTTCATTGGAGAAGCATCTGTTCATGTCTTCCTTCTGCCTGTTTTTTGACTTAATTATTTGGTTTTGGGGTGTTGAGTTTCAGAAATTCTTCATACATGCTCTTAAAAATGGAATCTGTATAACTGAAACAGCTCCTATCTTTAAGAAACTTAGAAATAATAAGCAGAATGATCAAGGTTACCAAGACCTCTAATACAAAGAGTGTGACACAATTGACTCTTAGTGTCTGACTTTGTGCTGTTCTGACCTGGAGGGATTGGGAACCACTTCATGGAGGACATTACTTTTTGAGTTAAGTGTAACAGGATGAATAGGATTTTCAGAAACAGATGGATGACAAGGCTATTTGGATGAACACAAAACAGCAAGAGAGGCAGAGGGTTAAGGATGAGATCTGGTAAAAGCAAATAGCACAGAAGAGGAGCTAGGCATCTGTACAAGGGTGGTAGGTGATAAAATCAGAAAACAGGGTAAGTCCCAATGAGAGGGTCTTCAGTGCCATGCTGAGACATCGGAAGAGTCACTGGAAGTGATTAAGTAGAACCGTAGCATGATTACATACTATCTAGTTGATTCTAGCCTATCCCCGGAGTCCCCCGGAGTCCCCTGGAGTCCTTTGATCTTGAGCTTGTCTATGAGCTCTCTCCTCCACCTCCAGATCCCCTGAAAGTTTGATATGCATCTTGAATATGCTTCTCTAATTCAACTACGAAATGTACATAAGGTATATAGCCCTGTCCATAGTCCTAAAAGTATGACCTCCCTCTAGGCAGATGATTACTCAAATTCTTTGAGCTATGCCTATTCAAACACATACATAATACCCATGTATAAAAGCATCCAGGGGCGCCTGGGTGGCTCAGTGGGTTAAAGCCTCTGCCTTCAGCTCAGGTCATCATCCCAGGGTCTTGGGATCGAGAGCCCCACATCAGGCTCTCTGCTCAGCAGGGAGCCTGCTTCCCCCTCTTTCTGCCTGCCTCTCTGCCTACTTGTGATATCTGTCAAATAAATAAATAAAATCTTGAAAAAAAAAGCATCCAGTCCACAGTTCTCAATAATAGCAGATATTATTTTATTTCAAGACACATGATTTATATTTATTACCTCATTTAAGCCTTTCACTAACCCTGTGTGATAAGGCTACTAACAACCAGCATTTCTGTAAACTACGGTGTCTTTCCTTTCCCAGACTCTTATATCTCCATTCTGTTACTTAGTTTTCAATCAACCTCCAAAGAAAATACGGATTTTATCAAATAGATTCATCAAGAAACCTTCAGGCAACTGTAACTCCTTTAATGTCTATCTCGTTAATATGAAGTTGTAGCACTCACAATATCAATTAGAAACTTCATTTTTGGGTTTACTGGGCTAAATCAAAAGTTTTAAATCTGGCACAGGGGAGTAGTCAAATAGAGTTTTAACTTAGCCAAGAAGGATGATTTTTATCTAAGTAGACCTGAATTTTCTAAAAATTTAAAATAATCTAACACTGCCAGCATGAGCCTTTAGTTGCCTAGGTAATAAAGCAGGTTTCCATGGAAACCCCGTGGGTCTGTATCAAAGAAATGTCTAGAATGTTAATGATATAAAAGATTATCATCTAAGAAATACCACATCTTGATTGCCAGCTGAATTTCTTGGTAGCGATGGTGAGCCTTTTATGCTCATGTCTGTTAATAGAGGTGATTGTTTTCACCAGAAAACAATCTGTAGATGTGCCAAGAACTGTAATAGCTAATAGTTTCCCTACCTCTGTGCCCCACAGAGTTTCTCTCTTCGTGTATTTTGACTTTTACTGTAGAGAAAGAAATAGGTTGTTTTCCTGATTATTTCCTTTTGCGTTGTGTGATGAGTTAAATTATAAGACCATTCTTACCAATTCTCACTGTGAGATTATTAAATGGGTCCGTAGCCAGACTATGATCCTGTGATCTATCTTCTAAGTACCTGAGACTTAAGAACATAATGAAGGACCCGGGCAGGTGTGGGTTCGGTTTCAGCACACATTTTCTGTTTTATAGATGGTTCTCAGCATGCCCTGCTCCCTGTTTCAGGGGGACACCTAACAGCTGAGAGCTTGTCTAACACTGCATTGATGACTATTCTGTAAAAGCCAATCCACAAGGCCATAGAGCAGCAACCATAGATTTCCTTGCTATGACTTCTAGCCAGTAAGCACAAAGATCTACAACTTGGTAAAAGTCATGTTGCTACTAAATAGCAGATCTAGGATTTGAACCTCTGGAGTCTATTATAGAAAATAATAACAAGTGCACAGCTTGAAAACCCTTTACATGTGATCATCAACCCAGATCATGATATAAAATATATCCACCCCCACCCCTGAAAGCTGCCTTAGGCTTTTTGCCCATCAGTACCCTCCTCCCACAAGAAGGAATCACTATTCTGAGGCCTACCAACATAGGTTAGCTTGGGTTGTTCAATTGTTCTATCAATGGAAATATACAACATGTATTTATTTATGTCTGCCGTCTTTGTTCATCATGATTTTTAGGAAATTCATCTGTGCTATTTCATGTGTCAATAGCTATTTTTTTATTGTTTAGTAGGATTGTGTCATATGAATATACCATATCTTTCTGTGTTATTTGTAATGGACAGGTAGGTTGTTTCCAGGATTTAGCCATTATGAGCTAAGATTCAACAAACATTGTTTTATAAGCATTTTTGTAAATGTTTGCATTCATTTCTCCTTGCTATATACCTAGAAGTAAAATGCCAGTCATAAATTAGTATATATTTATTAGAAACTGCCAAACAGTTTTCTGAGATAGTTTTACCATTTTATCATGAGCACGTCAGAAGCTCAACATCCTTATCAAAACTTGATACTGTCAGTATTTTAAAATTTTAGCCATTTTGATAATATAATTGTATCTCGTTTAGTTTTAGTTTCATTTTTCCTAACGACTACTGATGGTAAGCTTGTTTTTATATACTTTTTGGACCTTTCTCTATAGTCTGTGTATTCATTTGTAAAGGATTTATTGAGTAAAGGATCTATTTGAGTCTTTTAAATTAAATTGTAAAAATTCAGTTCTTTTTATTTTTTTTGTCGATTTGTACTAGAGCCTTTTTATGTTTTGTATTAGTCTTTTGTTAGATTTAGTTTTTACTCGTGTTTTTTTCTAAGTCTTTGGCTTGCCTTTTCATTTCTTAGCAAGTCATTAATGAGTACAGTTTTTCATTTTTGTGGAGAGTCTGTTAGCATTTTTTTTTCTTTTCAGTTAATACAATTTGTGTCATGTGGATAAAGACTCTGTCAATTTGAAAAAGATGTTTATCCTGCTCTCAGTTTTGGAAGTTTTTCTTAGCCCCTGATTGTCATCTATATATATGTAACATTCTATCTTGCTTTTTCGGATGCACATTTTCTTTTTAATCTCTGAGAAGACAAATTATCTTTTTTGTAATTTTATTCCCTCTGTATCCTCTGTTTACTTCTAGCTCTTTACACATTTTGTTCGCGTGTCTTTCTTCATTCTGGAAGTCTTTTTGAAACATTAGGTGGTTCTTGGCTGGGTGCAAAGTCAGGCACTGAATGGTGGATATCTTGCTCTGTTGGGTGGGTGGAATCAGTGACTAGTGGACTGTAATGGTCAAGGAGCAAACTAGGCTTTCTGGGGAACCTTCATAAACCAGTACCTCAAACACTCTTCTCTGGAGCCCCTTGAATTCCCTACAATGGGATTTTTCACTATCTTGCCTAGGACATAGTAGAGAGTGGGAAATCTCTCTACCTGACACTGGCCTTATGGAATCAGGACTAGAGAATGGAACTGAAGGTCACACGATTGAGCTAACAGACTTTCACTGAATTCTCTTGTATCCTCCATGTCACAGTATCTCACAATCAATTTCTTCTGTGAATTCATTAATTCATCCCAAAGTGATTGGCTTCTATATGACAACTGCTGTCCACAGTGCTGAGAATAGGCAGTAAATAAAATAAGGTCCCCGATTCATAGGCTTAGATTTTCCTTGGTGGAGATAGAAGGAAATGAAATCAACAAATATAGATCACATTAAGACGAATACAATAAGATAAGGGGGATAGTGACCGAGGGTGCTATTTTTGTGGAAGCCTCTCTCATGGAAGCATCTCATGGGAGACCTAATAGAAGAAAGGAAATAAGTCATGTGACTACTTAGTGGGAGTGTGTTCTAGAGAGAGGGAATGGTTGTACAAGACTCCAGAGTGAGTGTGAGCCTGTGGACAGTAGGGGCTGTGTGTATTGGAAGGGAGTTGAGCCTCTAAGTCCTTGTCTTGTGAATTTCATCTATTCCTCTGACCACATTTGCCGGCTTGTGCCTCACCCAGAGCACTCTAATAGATTTACACCCACACTTGATCATATTTTTAAAATTATTTAAGTAATAATACACCGATCGTGGGGCTCGAACTCAAGACCCTGAGATCAAGAGCCACATGCTTTTCTGACTGAGGCAACCAGATGTCTCTGGCCTTGATCTTATTTTAAATACTCCTCTTCGCTACAATAAAATCATTTTTAGTCATAATCGTAAAATGAAATAATGATAATGACTAGAAAAGAAACATAGTGAGAATTTTCTTTTATTGGGCTTTATATATATAATCAATAAAGTGAAAGTAATATATAAATATCGCAGTACAAAAAAGGAAAAATATAAATGGATAATGCTTTTGCTCCATGAGTATATTTTTTGAAAATCAAATATATTCCTCTATATGGACCTGTCACAGTAATGAATATGTAAGCATTTATGTTTTCAAGCCTTAACTTGGGCAAAATTTTCAGTGACTTGGTCAAAATGAATCTTCTTTACATATTTATGCTTCTTAGATATTTATAGCCAGATAGGTCAATCTATCTTCAAATGTAGCTGATCAAAACCACATATTATTAAATTTATTTCAATTTTCCTTCTGCAAAGAGAAGATCTATAAATGTTTAGAGAAAGTCTTAAGTGTAAGTTTGGCGGATGTTCATAAAAACCCAATTTAACAGTGAGTTCCAGAAATTGCAATATTGTCCATAATTTTGTTTTTGGAGGGCTCCATTCCAGCAGCTTCCAAACTGTCTCTGCAGTCGAATGAATTCCACTAGACTATCTCCATTTAAAAATCCATCGTAAATTTCTATTATGTTTGTTAAAACTTCTGAAGTTTTTCTTCTGCAAAAATTAGAGAAAAGCGCTGAACTATAATGAACATTGACATTATTTTATTGCTTTAGAATGGGTACCCAGCTCTTGGTGGAAGTACTTGAGGTTTTCAAACATTACCCTTATGATTTCCTCTGGCAATGTATGCCCAGCCGCTTTCATAATTCCTCTTTGCATTCGTCTTGTAAATGTCGTTCTCCCAGGTGCATCTCTGTTTTCTTTACATTATTGCACAGATACTGACCTTCACCACACATTTGGTGCACACGTTTTTAAGGAAGAGTGTTAAATCATGGTGTTTTATTCCCCATTGTTTAAGCTTGAATCTGGCTGTTGGCAAATATTTGGGGGCCCGATTGATCTTTTCTAAAAGTTCACACCAAAAGACTACTGTTGGGTCCCTGGAACCAACTACTGTTGGTTCCCCCCGGGAATGCAGGAGGAACAATAGAAATGACTGCCGGGGCCACCATCTTCCAGCCCCTCCCCTCCCTTCCTCAACCTCCCTCAACTCTCCTGCCAAAAGGATATATGCCCAGGTCACATCTCCATAGGTAACCTGATACCTATGCAGGAAACAGAAGTATCAGGAACCCCCACCCCATACCCTCCCATCACCAAATATGGATGTGAGCCCATGCCCTGCCTTGACCCCTTCGGCTCCCTCCCAGTGGGACTTCCCCGACTCCGCTTTCCAGAGTCACGGAACCTCAGCCAAGGGTGCCCACCTCCTCCTGGCTCCTTTCCTGGTTCCTCTTCTTCTGAGCCCTGAAACTTCGCCATTGACTCTGACTGGTAAGGCGCGAGAGCTCCCTTGTTGAAACCTCCTGACTGCTTTTTAGTGAGTTCTCCCTTACTAATTTTCACAAGACCTACAGATGCTAGAAACTCTAAGACCATGCTCTCCCTTTGGCTCCATTGGGCTCTCCCCGCCCCCGCCCCACCGCCACTGCTCAGGCCCATTTGTCCTGAACCCTGGCGCTGCCCAGCCGCAGAGCCAGGGACCAGCAGCCCTGGAACCCCCTCTCTGCAGGCACTTTCCCTCCACTCTGCTCTTTATAGTTCCTGGACAAGAGGAAAAACCAGAGAATGTTCTTGAACACCTAATATGGCTTTGCTTTTTTCTGGTAAAGAGGACGAACTTAAGGCCTTTTTTAAAGAAAGCTGCCCAGCGAGGGGTCTACCCTCATTGCAGTGTGGAGGGGCAGGGGTTGGGGAAGGAAACTTGACAGACCGTGTACAGTGGGGAAAGTAGAGTACAAAAGACCCGTGTTCACAACTTGACTCTGCCGGGTACCAGCTTTGTAACCATTAGCAAGCTATTTAATCTCTCTGGGACCTCTTCTTCAACAGCAGAATAAAATTCTCACCTCACAGGCCAGTGCAGATTAAATGAGCTAATACACATGGAACGTGCTCTTTAAACAGTGAAACACTAAAAACCATTATAGCTTCATGAAACGTGAGCTTCTGTCTTGCTAACTTACAAGTATAAAAACTTTTCACAAACTGGCTCCTTCTGAAAAATAACATCCTTTACGCTAGGGCCTGGAAACGAAATTGGCACCAAGGCTAGGTCTTCTTATCATTTATAAAATGCCATTGGAAGCAAGCAGTTAGGTCTCCTACCTGGAGGTATGCAGTGAATTGGTTATTTAATTAACACTGGTTTCTAGAACACGAAATTTCATTCTCAGAAGCATCCGAAGGTCTATTATTTTCAGTGTGTTTAATGGAAAAGAAGCTATTTCCTGTTTTTTCTTCACAAACAGAGGACTCTTATAGGAGAAAATCAAAGAGTAGCCTATTAAGACTCCGAGTCTTCACATGGACTGTGTCTAAATAGAGCAGTTGCTTTGCAAATAAAAATTTCATATTCTTCCCTCAAAGGCTGTCATAGGCTTGGGGGGATCAGGTGGGACCATCTAGGGGCTTTTTCCTTCCAAGCTTACTTCCACCACGGGTGAGATACGTTCTGTTTTCTTTCCCGAGCTCCAGCCCCATCTCTCCCTCTCTCCTGTTTCCAAAGAAATTTCCATTAGTAGCCATTTTCAGAAACCCCTTGGTATGTTTATTGCCTTAATTTCCAGAAAACTCTAAATTTTTCTGACAACCTGTTTGCTGCTGTGAAGCTTTTCAGGCTGAGCAATCAATGAGCAGAGTTGCATTTTCTACGATGGGGAAGGTCTGGGAATAATGGATTTGAGGGGAAGTCGAGAGTATAGGTCTGCATATGTCCGTGTGAGATAACCTGTCCTGTGGGGGATGTTACTAAGCCATTAGATACATAACTTGGGAATTTAGGAGAGAAGTCAGGAATAGGGCTGTCAATCTGGGAATCGTGACTGTCTGTCTGTGGTCTTGAAAGCCAAGTTTGTGACTAGAGCAATTTCTGCTACAAAAATAGAGTTTGATTTTTACAATAGTTTTCTCTCCATTCAATAGTGACTATTGGATGATTTTAATTCTGTGTGGCATTCTAAGGCAATCCGAAAGCATCTCCAGTGTGAGTAGGCCTGTGGACCTTAAGTACATTTCTTCTGCCACCTCACCTGCCCAGAGCTATCCTTCGAGATAGGTATCACTGTCTACCCTCCCTGAGGGAAGGAGTCTGGAATTAGTGACTTCTTTTTTTCTTTCTTTCTAACCTCTGTACAGAAATGCTGACATATTATTCAGGAAGTATTCACTCACCACCCCGATGTACTTGGGACAGAGTATATTTTCCCTGTGACACTGACTCTGGACTTGGCCACAGGTCTTCTTTGGCCAAAAGCATGACCTGAGTGGCTGTGATGGGCAGGCAGACGTCAAGTGTGCTGGAAGAGTTTGGAGTGACTTTTTTTTTTTTTTAAGATTTTATTAATTTATCTGACAGAGAGAGATCACAAGTAGGCAGAGAGGCAGGCAGAGAGAGAGAGAGAGAGGAGGAAGCAGGCTCCCTGCTGAGCAGAGAGCCCGATGCGGGACTTGATCCCAGGACCCTGAGATCATGACCTGAGCCAAAGGCAGCGGCTTAACCCACTGAGCCACCCAGGCGCCCCTGGAGTGACTTTTTTTTTAACATAATGATTTGATGTTTGTATATGCGGCAAAACAATCACCATAATAAGTCTAGTTAACATTCATCACCATACAGTTACAGAATTTGTTTCTTGTCATGACTTTGTTTTTAAAGATCCTATTTTTATTTTAGAGACAGAGAAAGAGTGAGCTTGAGCGTGGGAGAAGCAGAGGGAGATTATCTCCAGCAGACTCCACCCTGGGCCCCCTTGTCATGCAACATTTGAAATTTACTCTTCGGGGCTCCTGGGTGTGTCAGTTGGTTAAGCCTCCGATTCTTGATTTTTGGCTCAGGCCGTGATCGCAGGGTCATACGATGGAGACCTGGATTGGGCGCTGTGCTTAGCACAGAGTCTGCTTGTCCCTCTCCTCTCTCTCTCAAATACATAAATGAGATTTACTCTCTTAGCAACTTTCAAATACACAATTACAGTGTTCTTCGCTCTAGTCACCATGCTGTACGGTACATTGCCATGACTTACCATAACTGGAAGTTTGTACCTTTTGACCCTTTTCACCCTTATTGCCTACGCCCTGCCCTTCACCTCTGACAACCACCGATCTACGCTCTGTAGCTATGAGATTTTGTTTTTTTGATTCCATGTATAAGAGAGGTCATACGGCATTTGTCTCTCTGACTTATTTCACTTAGCATAACACCCTCAAAATTCAGCCATGTGGTTGCAATGGCAAGAACTCATTCCTGTTTATAGCTGAACAATATTCCATTGTGTACACACACACACACACATTTTCTTTATCTATTTATCTATCAATGGACATTTACCTTGTTTCCGTATCTTAGCTATTGTAATTAATGCTGCGAAGAACATGGGGGAGCATATATCTTTTTGAGTTAGTGTTTTTGCGTTCTTTGGATAAATACCAAGAAGTGGAATTGCTGGATCACATGGTAGTTCTATTTTTAATTTTTTGAAAAACTTTCATACTATTTTGCATAGTGGCTGCACCAATTTACATTTCCACCAAGAGTGCACAAGGATTGCCTTTCCTCCATATCTGCAGCAACAGTTATCTTGTGTGTGTGTGTGCGTGGGCGTGCGTGTGTGTGTAATACAGCCATTCTAAAAGGTGTCAGGTGATACCTCATTGTGGTTGTGATTTGCATTTTCCTGATGATGAGTGATGTTGAGTATCTTCGCACGATGATGAGTGCTTCTTGGCCATCTGGATGTCTTCTCCAGGAAACATCTGTTCAATTCCTCCACCCACTTTTTTAACATTTGTTTTTTTGCTACGGAGTTGTAGAAGTTTTTTATATATTTTGTTGTTAACCCCCATCAGATATATGATTTACAGATATTTTCTCCTATTAAGTATATTGCCTTTTCATTTTGTTGTTGATTTCCTTTGCTGTGTGGAAGCTTCTTAGTCTGATGCAATCCCACTTGTTGTTTTCCTTTTTTTTGCCTTTGCTTTTGGTGTCCAGTCTAAGAAGTCATTACCAAGACTAACGTCAAGGAGCTTACTTCCAGTTTTCTTCTAGGAGTTTTATGGTGTTTGATCTTACGTTCGAGTCTTTAATCCACTTGGAGTTAGATTTTGTGTATGGTGTAAGAAAGTGGTCCAGTTTCCTTCTTTTATCTGTAGCTGTCCAGTTTTCCCAATGCCATTTCTTGAAGAAACTGTCCTTTCCCCCGTTCCATATTCTTGCCTCCTCTGCTGTAGATTAACTGACGAACATATATGTGGGTTTATTTCTGGGCTCCTTATTCTGTTTCATGGACTTTTGTCTGTTTTAATGCCAATACCATACTTTTCCAATTCCATAACTTTGTAATATAGTTTGAAATCAGGGCGTGTGACATCTCCAGTTTTGTTCTTTCTTCAGATTGCTTTGTCTATTCAGATATTTTTGTGATTTCATACAAAATTTAGAATTCCTTGTTCTCTTTCTCTGAAAATACCATTGGAATTTTTATAGAAATTGCCTTGGATATGTAGATTGCTTTGAGTGGTGTGGACATTTTAACAATATTAATTGTTCCAATCCATGAGCCTGGAGTATCTCTTCATTTATTTGTGTCATCTTTCACTGGCGTCTTATAATTTTCAGTGTACAGGTCTTTCACCTCCTTGGTTTTATTCTTTTTATGCCAATGTAAATGGGATTGTTTTCTTTTTTTCCTCTTTCTGATAGTTCGTTATTAGTGTCCAGAAACGACAGATTTCTGTATATTGATTTTATATCCTGCTAATTTACTGAATTCATTTATTCTGGGGTTTTTTGGTGGTGTCTGTAGGGTTTTCTATGTTTACTCTCATGTCATGGGCAAATAGTGACAGTTTTACTTCCTCCTTTCCAGTGGGGATGCCTTTATTTCTTTTCCCAACTTAATTTCTCAGGCTAGAACTTCCGATACTATATTGAGAGTGGGTGTCCTCCTCTATTTCCTGATCTTGTGGGGAAAAGCTTTCAGCTTTCACAGTTGTATATGTTAGCTGTGGGTTTGTCCTCTAAGACCTTTGCTATGGTGAGGTACAGTCCCCTTACAGGCATTTTTTTTTTTTTTTTGAGAGTTTTGGTCATAGACTGTTGAATTTAGCCAAGTGCTTTTTCTGCATCTTTTGAGATGATCACAAGTTCATTTTGTTAATTACGTTGGTTGTTTTGCAGATTGAGCCACTTTTGCACCCCTACATGACACTTGGTCACGGTGTGTGGTCCTTTTACCATATTTTTGAGTTCAGTTTGCTAATATTTTGTTAATTTCTGCACATGTTCACCAGGGATATTGGCCTGTGTTTTCTTTTCTTGTGGTGGTCTTGTCTGGTTTTGGTATCAGGACTATGCTGGCCTAATAAAATGAGCTTGGAAGTATTCCCTTCTCTTTGATTTTTTGTTTTGTTTTGTTTTGTTGTTGTTGTTTTGGAAGAGAGAGAAGGATTGGTATTAATTTCCTTTGAATGTTTGGTAGAATTCACCAGTGAAGCCATCTGGTCCTGGGCTTTTGTTTACTGGGAGATTTTTGATGACTCATTCAATCTCTCCCTCCCATACACCAAATGGGATTTATTCCAAGGATCCAAGGCTAATCCAATATTTTAAAGTCAATCAATGCAACCTTATTCAATCTCCTTACTAGTAATTGGTCTATTAAGATTTCTATTTCTTCATAATTCAACCTTGGCAAGTTGTATGTTTCTAGGAATTCATTCATTTCTTCTACATTGTTCAATTTGTTGATGTTTAACTGTTCTTAGAACTCTTTTATGATCCTTTGTATTTCCATGGTACTGTCAACATCTGCTTCTTCACTTCTGATTTTATTTATTTGAGTCCTGGTGAGTCTAACTAAAGGTTCTTCAATTTTGTTTATAAAGAACCAGCTCTTGGTGTCTTCTATTTTCCTTCTTAGCCACTATTTTATTTATTTCTGCTCTGATCTCTGTTATTTCCTTCCTTTTGCTAACTTTGAGCTTCACTTGTTCTTCTTTCTCTAGTTTCTTGAGATGTGAAATTAGATTGTTTGAAATTTTTCTGGTTTTATCTTAATTCCAGAGTAGCTAACCCAGTGTTATATTTGTCCCGACATACAATACAGTGATTCATCAGTTCCACAGTCACCCTGTGCTCTCCTGAGTCCCCATCACCTATTTCCCTACCCACCTCCCTCTGGTAACCATCAGTCTGAGCTCTATAATTAAGAGTCTGATTCTTGGTTTCTCTCTCATTTTTTTTCCTTTTGCTCATGTGTTTTATTTCTAAAATTCCACATATGAGTGAAATTATATGGTATTTGTCTTTCTCTGACTAACTCATTTCACTCAGCATATTTTCCTTTTTCTTTCTTTCTTCTTTCTTTTTTTCTTTCTATCTTCTTTCTTACAGCTCCATCCATATCATTGAAAATGGTGAGATTTCATTCTCTTTTAGGGCTGAGCATAGATATCGACATACGTATGCATATAGATATAGAACAGATCAATGAAACCAGGACCTGGTTCTTTGAATAGATCAACAAAATTGATCAACCTCTAGCCAGACTCACCAGAGAGAGAGAAAGGACTCAAACAAAATCATGAGGGAAAAGAGGACAAATAACAACCAACAGCACAGAAACACAAACCATTGTGGGGTTTTTTTAAAAAGATGTTATTTGATAATTTGAGAGAGAGAGAGAGAATGAGAGAGAGAGAGCGAGAGCGTGAGAGGGGAGAGGGTCAGAGGGAGAAGCAGATTCCCCGTTGATCAGGGAGCCTGATGTATGACTCGTTCCTGGGACTCCAGGATCCTGACCTGAGCTGAGGCAATTGCTTAACCAACTGAGCCACCCAGGTGCCCAAAATACAGGCACTTGGAAGAGAATATTAGGAAAAACTATATGACGACAAAGTGGGCAACCTAGAAGAAATGGATAAATTCCTAGAAACCTGTAACCAACCAAAACTGAATCAGGAAGAAATACAAAATTTGAACAGGCCAATTTCCAGCATATACAATATATCACATCTTCTTTGTCTATTCATCAATCCATGGACACTTGGGCTCCTTCCCTAATCTGGCTTTTGTAAATAATTACATATTTATGTAATTTTTGTAATTCATTACAAAATTAATTATACAATTAATTTTTAATTTAATTAATTAAAATTTTTATGTAATTACATATTTTACATAAATATGCTACAGTATACATAAGAGTGCATGCATCCCTTTGAATTCATGCTTTTGTATTTTTAGTATTTTTGTATTTTTGTATGCCCCTTTGAATTCATGCTTTTTGTATTTTTTGTATTTTTGTATTTTTGTATGCCCAGTAGTGTAATTAATGGATCTTATGGTAGTTTGATTTTTAACTTTTTGAGGAACCTCAATACTCTTTTCCACAGTGGCTGCCCCAGTGTGCATTCCCACCAACAGTGCACAAGGGTTCCTCTTCCTCTAGATCTTCTCCAATACTTGCTGTGTCTTGTGTTTTTGGTTTTGGCCATTCTGACAGGTATGAGGTGGTCTCTTATTGTGGTTTTGATTTGCATTTTCCTGATGGTGAGTGATGTTGAGCATCTCTTCATGTCTGTTGGCCATCCAGATATCTTCTTGGAGAAATGTCTGTTCATGTCTTCTGCCCATTTTTTAATTGGATTATTTGTTTTTTAGGTATTGAATTATATAAGTTCTTTGTATATTTTGAATACTAACCTTTTATGCAAGAAGTCATTTGCAAATATCTTTTCCCATTCCATAGGTTGCCTCTTAGTTTTGTTGATAATTTTCTTCACCATGCAGAAGCTTTGTATTTTGATGTAGTCCCAATATTTGATGTTGCTTTTGTTTCCTTTCCTTCCAGAGACCTATCTAGAAAAAAATGTTGCTTTGACCAATGTCTGCCTCTGCTTTCTTCTCAGGTTTTTTTTTTTTTTAAGATTTTATTAATTTATTTGTCAGAGAGAGAGAGAGAGAACACAGGCAGGCAGAGGCAGAGGGAGAAGCAGGCTCCCTGCCAAGCAAGGAGCCTGATGTGGGACTCGATCCCAGGACACTGGGATCATGACCTGAACCAAAGGCAGTCACTTAACCAACTGAGCCACCCAGGCACCCCACACATTTAGGTTTTTAATCAATTTTGAGTTTATTTTTTGTATGGTGTAAGGGTCCAGTTTCATTCTTTTACATGTAGCTAACAGGTTTTTGCAACACCACTTGTTGAAGAGACTATCTTTTTCCCATTGGATATTCTTCCCTCCTCTGTCAAAGATTGACCATATTAATTATAGGTTGATTTCTAAGCTCTCTATTTTGTTCCATTAATCTATGTGTCTGTTTTTGTGCCAGTACCATACTGTTTTGATTCCTACAGCTTTGTAAAATAGCTTGAAATCTGGAATTGTGGTATACCCAGC
The DNA here is from genome assembly GCF_964662115.1 of Mustela nivalis. NCBI lineage: Eukaryota > Metazoa > Chordata > Mammalia > Carnivora > Mustelidae > Mustela > Mustela nivalis. The sequence goes on from NC_139021.1 coordinate 98,373,325, forward strand.
TTTGCTTTGCTTTTTCAATATTACTTTTACTATTCAGATTCTTTGGTCTTTCCATGTAAATGTTAAGATGATTTGTTCTAGTTCTGTTAAAAAATAAAGTGCTCTTGGCATTTTGATAGGGATTGCATTAGATGTGTGGATTGTTCGGAGTAGTATAGGCATTTTAACAATATTCTTCGAATCTATGAGCATGGAATGTCTCCATTTCTTTCTGTCATCTTCAATTACTTTTGTCAATGTTTTATGGTTCTCAGAGTACAGGTCTTTTACCTCTTTGGTTAGGTTTATTCCTAGGTATCTTATTATTTTTGATGCAATTGTAAATGGGATAGATTGCTTGATTTCCCTTCCTGCTGCTTCATTATTAGTGTAGAGAAATGCAACAGACTTCTGTACATTGATTCCATATCCTATAACTTTACTGAATTTATTTACTGCTTCTAGCAGGGGTTTATTGGTGGAGTCTTCCAGGTTTTCTAAATAGAGTATCATGTCATCTGCAAATAGTGAAAGTTTTACTTCTTCCTTACCAATCTGAATGTTGTTTCTTTCTTTTTGTTGTCTGATAGCTGGGGCTAGGAGTGCCAGTATTGTGTTGGATAAAAGTGGTGAGAGTAGATATCCTTGTCTTATTCCCGACCTTAGGGGGGAAGCGCTCAGTTTTTTTCCCACTGAGTGTGATGTTCACTGTGTGCTTTACATATATGGGCTTTATTATGTCAAGCTATGTTTTAAACCTACTTTGTGTATGACTTTTATCATGAAGGGATGTTGTACTTTGCCAAATGCTTTTTCTGTGTCTTGTGTACTTTTGTCTTTTTGTCCTTTGTACATTGTCAGATGCTTCTTGTGTAGTGAAATGATCATATGTTCTTTATTCTTTCTCTTATCAACTTGCAAATATTGAATCACACTTGCATCCTGGGAATAAATCCACTTAATCATGGTGAATTATTTTTTTAATTCATTGTTGGATTCTGTTTGCTAGTATTTTGTTCAGGATTTTTGCATCTATGTTCATCAGAGGTATGGGACTATAGCTCTTTTTATCTGCTGTGTCTTTATCTGGTTTTGGTGTCAGGGTGAATTGTCCTTATAAATGAATTTGGAAGTTTTCTGTTTTTTTCTACTTTTTGGAATAGTTTGAGAAGAATAGGTATTAATTCTTCTTTAAAATATTTGATAGAATTTGCCTGTGAAGCCGTCTGGTCCTGAACCATTATTTGTTAGGAAACTGCTTTGTTGAGTAAGTGAGAGAGAGAGAACACAGGGAGGGGAGGAGCAGAGGGAGGGCGAGAATCTTAAGCAGGCTCCAAGCCCATCACAGGGCTCTATCTCACGACCCTGGGATCATGACCTGAGCCCAAACCAAGAGTTGGTTGCTAACCGGACTGAACCACCTAGCCACCCCTGTTTGTTGGGAGATTTTTGATTATTAATTCAGGTTCCTTGTTGGTAATTTGTTCAAATTTTCTGTTTCTTTGTGGTTCAGTTTTGGCTACATGTTTCTAGGAATTTATTCATTTCTTCTAGGTTGTCCAATTTGTTGGCATATAGTTTTTCCTATTATTCTCATACAATTGTTTGTATTTCTGTGGTGTTGGTTGTTATTTGTCCTCTTTCACTCATGATTTTGTTTGTCTCTCCATCTCTCTCTGATGAGTCTGGCTAGAGGTTTTCTAGCCAGACTTTCTCTTTTTAAAGAACCAGCTTCTGGTTTCATTAATATGTCTGTTGTTATTTTTTAGTTTCTATATATATTTTTTTTTGCTCAAATCTTTATGATTTACTTCTGTCTAGTGGATTAAGGTTTTGTTTGTCATTCTTTTTCTAGTTCCTTTGTGTTAAGATTAAATTGTTTGATATTTTTCTTGCTTCTTGAGATAGGCCTGTATGGCTATAAACTTCACTCTTTGTATCATTTTTCTGCATGACAAAAGTTTTTGATGGTTGTGCTTTCATTTTCATTTGGTGTTATTTCTCCTTTGATTTCTTGGTTCACCCATTCTTTATTAGTAGTATGTTGTTTAACCCCCTGTATTTGTACTCCTTCCAGATTTTTTTTTCTTATGGTCGACTTCTAGTTTCATAGCATTGTGGTCGGAAAAGATGCATGCTATGACCTTGATCTTTTTGCATTCATTGAGGCTTGTTTCGTGGCCCAAAAATGTGATCTATTCTGGAGTATGCTCTGTGTGCTTTGAAAGGGATGAGTATTCTGTTGTTTTGGGATGGAAGGTTCAGAATATATCTTCTAAATCCATCTGGTCCACTGTGTTTTTCCAAGCCATTGTTTACTTGTTGATTTTCTGTTTGGATGATCTGTCCCTCAAACTATGGAGTGGTAAAGTCCCTACTGTTTTGTGTTACTACTAATTAGTTCCTTTGTATTTATTATTAACTGTGTTATGTATTTATGTGCTCCCATATTGGGTGCATACATATTTACAATGTTATATCCTCTTATTATATCCCTTTATTATATAGTATCCTTCTTTGTCTCTTTTTACAAAATTTTTTAAAAGATTATTTATTTTAGGGGCACATGGGTGGCTCAGTAATTGAGTGTCTGCCTTTGGCTCGGGTTGTGAGCCCATGGTCCTGGGGTCGAGCCCCACATCAGGCTCCCTGCTTGGCGGAAAGCCTACTTCTCCCTCTTCCACTCCCCCATTTGTGTTCCCTCTCTTGCTGTGTCTCTCCCTTTCAAATAAATAAATAAAATCTTTTAAAAAAAGAAAGATTATTTATTTTAGAGAAAGGGAGAGAACACATCAGTGGGGAGGAAGAGAGGGAGAGAGAAACTGAAGTCGATTCTGCACTGAGCACCGAGCCCGACACAGGGCTCAATCTCATGACCCTGAGATCACAACCTGATCTGAAACCAAGATGTGGGTACTCAACTGCCTGCACCACCCGGTGCCCCTACAGACTTCGTTTTAAAGTTTTTTTTGTCCTATAGGAGTATTGCTACCCCAGCTTTGCTTTGACATCCATGTGTATGATAGATGTTCTCCGTCCGGTCACTTGCAATCTATAGGTGTCTTTAGGTCTGAAATGAATGTCTTTTTTTTTTTTTTTAAATGAATGTCTTTAAGCAGCATATAGACAGATCTTGTTTTCTTTATCTACTCTGTCACCCTATGCCTTCTGATTGGAGTATTTAGTCCATTACATTCAAAGTAATAGATAGATATGTACTTATTGCCATTTTGTTGTTACTGGCTTTGTGCTTCTTTTCTTTGGTCCTTTCTTCTCTTCCTTTCGTTCATGGTTTGCTGGTTTCCTTTAGAGATATACTTGAATCCTTTATTCTTTATTTTTTGCATATCTATTACTATTTTTTTGATTTGTGGTTACCATTTGTTTTCTATAGAACACCAGTTTCTATTAAACTGATGGTCGCTTCATTTTGAGTTCATGCTTCCCTCCTCTCCCTGCCATGTTTCAGATATTTGATATCCTACTTTACAGTCTTTAATTTTGTGCTTCTCTTGACTGGTTTTGATTGATATACTTTTTTTCCTGTGTTCCTTCCTGAAGGCAGATCCCAGCCACTACTTCTGCTCTTCCTAACCTGTCAAGTGTGGCTTCCTCTCCACACCTAGGTATGGAGGTTGACCTGGCAGGCTTCAGATTGCGCTCTGGTTTATTTCCACAAATGAGTGATATCTAGTCATGGACGTGTGACATGGTGAGCTTAGGGTCTTCCTGCTCCACCATTTTCCTAAGCCCCTCCCTTTGGATTCTTGATATAGGTATTTATCACTATAAATTCCTCTTAGAATCCCCATAGGTTTGATATTGTATTTCCATTTTCAGATATCTCAAAGTACTTTTTGATTTCTCTTTTATCTGTTGGCCCATAGGTTACTCAGTAGTCTATTGCTCAAATTCCACATATCTGTGGATTTTTCCAGTCTCACTGTAATTGATTTCCAGTTTCATACCATTGTGCTTAGAAAAGATGTCTGGTGTGATTTCAGTCTTCTTATATTTATGAAGATTTATTTGGTAGTCTACCATGTAATGTAGCCTGGAAAATGTCAGATGTACTTGAGAAGATGTGTATTCTGTTGCTCTTGGATGGAATGTTCTGTATATATCTGTTAAGTCCATCTGTTTTAAGGTGTCATTTATAGCTGATGTTTCCATACCAATTTTCTGTTGGATGAACTACCTCCAATGTAAGAGGAATTAAGTTCCTATTATTGTTTTGCTGTGTATTTCTCCCTTTATGTCTGTTAATATTTGTATTATATACTTAGGTGATCCTATGTTGGGTGCATAAACTACTCCATAGGTTAAATCCTCCTGTTTGATCTCTATATCATTATGCAATGCCTTTCTTTGTCTGTTATTAAGTCTTTGTTTTAAAGTCAACTTTGCGAGGATGTGAAGATGGGGAACCCTCCTACACTGTTCATGGGAATGTAAGCTGGTGCATCCATTCTGGAAAACAGTATGGAGGTTCCTCAAAAAGTAGAAAATAGAGCTACCCTATGACCCAGCAATTGCACTACTGGGTCTTTACACCAAAGATACAAATGTAGTGAGTCGAAGGGGCAACTGCATCCCAATGTTTATAGAAACAACGTCCACAATAGCCAAACTATGGAAAGAGCCCAGGTTTCCAGATGTCCACTGACAGATGAATGGATAAAGAAGCTGTAATACACACACACACACACACACACAGTGGAATACTACACAGTCATCAAAAATGAAATCTTGCGATCTTTGCAATGACATGGATGGAACTAGAGGGTATTACCTAAGTTAAATAAGTCAATCAGAGAAAGACAATTATATGATTTCACTGATATGTGGAATTTGAGAAGCAAAACAGAAGATCATAGGGGAAAAGAAGGAAAAATATGAAACGAGATGAAACTAGAGAGGGAGATAAACCATTAGAGACTCTTAATCATAGAAAACAAACTGAGAGTTGCTGGAGGGGTGGGGAATGGAGGGATGGGGTAAATGGGTGATGGACATTGGGGAGGGTATGTGTTCTAAGGAGCACTGGGTATTACATAAGACTGATGAGTCACAGATCTGTCTCCCTGAAACAAATAATATATTACATGTTAATTAATTGAATTTAAACTTGAAAAATTAAAAAATCAAAGTCAACTTTGATATAAATGTAGCTATTTCATCTTTCTTTAGGTGTCTTTTTCCATAACTTCCATAACTTTTCCATAACTTCATAACTTCCATAAGTTCACTTTCAGTCTGCATGCGTCTCTTATTGGCAGGATGTACATGTGTCTTGCTTTTTTAACCCATTCAGTTACTCATGTCTTTTGATTAGAGAATTTAATCCATTTACATTTAAAGTAATTACTGATAGGTATGAACTTTTTTGCCATTTTGTTAATTGTTTTCTGGCTGCTTTAGAGTTACTCTCTTTCTTCATACTTCTCTTGCTCTCTTCCTTTGTGGTTTGATGCCTTTCTTTAGTGTTATGTAACAGTATAGTTATGTACTCTTAGATTCCATTTTCCTTCATGTATCTACTGTAAGTTTTTGGTTTGTGGTTATCATGAGTCTTCCATATAATAACTTATGTTGGGGCACCTGGGTGGCTCAGTGGGTTAAGCCTCTGCCTTTGGCTCAGGTCATGATCTCAGGGTCCTGGGATCGAGCCCCACATCAGGCTCTCTGCTTGGCAGTGAGCCTGCTTCCTCCTCTCTCTCTCTGCCTGCTTCTCTGCCTACTTGTGATCTCTGTCAAATAAATAAATAAAAATCTTTTAAAAAATAACAAAATTTGCTTTAAAAAATAACTTTTGTTTATAACAGTCTGTATTCAATTGATAGCAGCCTAAGTTTAATGCATTCTAAAGCTCTACATTTTTATTCTCCTTCTCCCTACATTTTATATTTTTGAAGTCACATTTTATATTTTTTATTTTGTGTATCCCTTAACTAATTATTGTAGTTAGCTATTTTTACTACTTTTATCTTTTAATCTTTATACTAGCTTTATAAGCAATCAGTCCACTCCTTATACTACATATTTACCTTTACCAGTGACTTTATTCTTTCATATGTTTTCTTATTACTAATTAACTCCCTTTCTTTTCAGCTTAAAGAAGTTCTCTTGACATTTCTTGTAAGACTGGTTTTGTGATGATAAGCTCCTTTCACTTTTGCTTGTCTGAAAAACTTCCTCTCCTTCATTTCTGAATGATAATTTTGTCTGGTCGAGTATTCTTGGTTGGAGGTTATTTTTCTTTCAGCATTTTGAATATCTCTCTTCTGTCTGCAAAGTTTCTGCTGAAAAATCTGCTCATAGCCTTCTAGGGGTTCCCTTTTATGTAGCAAGTTATTGTTCTCTTGCTGCTTTTAAGTAAGTTGAGTGATTCTTGTGCTGATGTGACCCACCATAAGAAGTGGTCAGGTCCAGCAGGCAGAAAATCAGTAAGGGCAGAATTTAACTCAACAATACCATCAATCAACTGGCTAATTGACATTATAGGCTACTTCATCCAGCAGTAGAAAAATACATATTCTTCATAAGTTCATACAAAACATTTGCTAAGATAGGCACATTCTGGGCAATAAAACATACAAATTTAAAATACAATGTTATTATACAATGTCTGTACTTGGACCATAATAGAATTAAATTATAAATCAGTAACAGAAAGAAAATAGGGGGAAAAAAAGAAAATAGGAAAATCTCTAAATACCTGGAAATTAAACAATATAGTTTAAAATAACACATGGGTCAGAGAAGACATCACAAAAGAAATTTTATTTTATTTTAAAACATGTTATCTTGTCAATTAAAGAGTTTTTTATTTTTTAATTTTTTTAAAGATTTTACTTATTTTTTGAGAGAGAGTGAGAGAGAGAACATGAGATGGGAGAGGGTCAGAGGGAGAAGCTAACTCCCTACTGAGCCGGGAACCCTATGTGAGACTCAATCCTGGGACTCCAGGATCATGACCTGAGCCAAAGGCAGTTAAACGACTGAGCTTAACCAAAAATGAGTCATTTTTCTCAAAAGAAATGTTAGAATATTTTTGAACTAAATGAAAATGAAAACAGAACTTATCAAAGTTCATGGGATGTAGAATAAGCAGGGCTTAAAGAGAAAATATTATATTGAATACATATATTGTATATAGTCAAGAGTAGAAGTTTCTGCCCTACACACCTCCGGAGAAATGCCACACTGAGGTCAGTATCACATAAGGGGGAGGCGCTGGGCCATGGCTCCTGATGCAAACAGCAAAGCTTAGGAAGGCAGGCAGTCATGGTGTGTGTCCCTAGAGGTAATTAAGTCCCACAATGCCTGCTCACCCGAGGACTTACCTGCCAGGGAAGAGCTCTGTTCGCTCAAGATGGTGAAGGGAGCGGAGCTAAGCTGAGCTGACTGGGTGCCCTCGACCCAGAAAAGTTGAAGCGGGAAAAGCAATGATGTCGCTGATCCTGCCACACGGGTTACTCCCTGCAGACATTCTGACACGGGACACCTACCCATGGGCCTGGGAGAGCCCTGGCATGCAGAATCCCACTCAGCTATCATTCCCATCCTTTCCCCTCAATCTAAAGGGGGTTCTGATTAAGACACATTGAGCAGGGATGAACATGAACAGACCAGCTACCAAGATTCACCAAGCATGGAAGCAAACCCAACACTGAATGAAGCGAGGTGACCCAGAGGTCAAAAGTACATCTGCAGCAAAAGAATATATGAATGAACATAAGACATCTTTAAAATAAAGGGTGATTAATGTTTTTAGAGGATTGTCTAAAATAAGAACGGGTCGCCCAGTCCCTGGATCCAGTCTTCAGCTTGGGGTCTCGATCCTAAATATCAGCACTTGGGACTGGGTGTAGATCCTTGAAACAGACCTGAATATGATCTGAGACTGTATCCAAATGCTGTGAAAGTTTTGTGTCACTGTGTGGAGAAGATCTGCAGATAGAAGTGCTGTTAAAGACAAATTCAATTAACTGCTCAGATCCTTCCTCTCGGGTACTGTGAATGCAACCAATTCTAGTATCACAAAATATTTTTTCCCAGGAATGGCAAGCCCCCGTTTGTGTTCCAATTCATGGTTTTGAAGATACTCACAGTTCAGTGTTATATTCATAACATTTGGAGACTAAAGAACATCATCAGTGTCAAGCAATTCACAAGCAAGATGTATGCATAGTGGTCAAGATTTAACACGGATAAAATCTGATGCCAATTTGTTACCCTGGCAATGGGATGACATTTGTACACTAAACTTGCAAATAGCTATAGTTTTATAAAAACGTTGGATAAATATTTAATTCAATTTTCAGAAAATTACATACAATTTAACTTTTAATAATATTTTTTGTTTGGTAGCCTTTGATTATTATTTGTTTTGCCTCTTAAATATTAATAGATAAGTTTGAATATTTTAGAAGAAGCATACTATGTACGTAAACATCTTCATTTTCAATTCTTTACATGGACTTCAATCTACACTGTTGTGAAAATATATTCAAATTTGTGTACTTTGAATAAATTACATCTACTTTTTCAAATTGAAGTATATTTGTTTCAGATGTACAAGTGACTGGACGATTCTGTATTTACACAGTGACCACCATCTGTCACCATATAAACTTGCCATCTATAATGTAGTTACCATCTGTCACCATACAACCTTATTAGAACATTACTGACTATGTTTCCTGTGTTGTACTTTTCATCCCCGTGACTTATGTGTTTTACAGCTGGAAGTTTGTCCCTCTTAAGCCCCTACACCTATTTCACCCCTCCACCCTCCCCATCCCCTCTGGCAATCACTAGTTTTTTCCTTGTATGTATGAGTCTGTTTCCGGGTTTGTTTGTTCATTCATTCGTTTTTTAAATTCCACATATGAGTAAAATCATACAGTCTTTTTCTTTCACTGTCCGACTTATTTCACGTAGCATATACCCTCCAGGTATTTTCATATTGTCACAAATAGCAAGATTTCATTCTTTTTTTATGGCTGAGTAATACTTGCCTCTGTGTGTGTGTATATATATGTGTGTGTGTGTGTGCGCGCGCGCTCGCGCGTGTGCCCGCCCACAACATCTCCCTTATCCGTTCATCTATCAGTGGACCTTAGGTTGCTCCACATCTTGGCTTTTGTAAATAATGCTGCAATAAATATGAGGATGCATATATCTTTTCAAATCATTATTTTTGTTTTCCAGCAATGGAATCACTAAATCATAGGGTAGTTCTATTTTTTAACTTTTTGAGGAGCCTCCATCCTGTTTTCTGTAGTGGCTGCTCTGATTTCCATCCCAGTGCATAAGGGTTCTGCTTTCCCTCCAACCTTGCCAATACTTGTTATTTTCTGTCTTTTTGAGACTAGTCATTCTGATTGATGATATCTCACTGTAGTTTTGATTTGCATTTCCCTGATGGTTTCCCTTTTAATGTTGAGCATCTTTTCATGTGCTGGTTGGCCATCTATAGAAAAATGCCTACCAGGACACCTGGGTGGCTCAGTTGGTTAAGCAGCTACCTTTAGCTCAGGTCATGATCCCAGCGTCCTGGGATTGAGTCCCACATTGGGCTCCTTGCTCCGCAGGGAGCCTGCTTCTCCCTCTGCCTCTGCCTTCCACTCTGTCTGCCTGTGCTCGCTCTCACTCTCTCTCTCTGACAAATAAATAAATAAAATCTTGAAAAAAAAAAAAGAAAAATGCCTACTGAGGTCTTCTGCCCATTTTTAATTGGACTATCTAAGAATTTTTTTGGTGTTGACTTGTATGAGTGCTTTATATATTTTGGATCGTAACCCCTTATCAAATAGATAGTTTGAAAATATTTGTCAAATGCTTCTTCTACTCAGTAGGTTGCCTTTTTGTTTTGTTGATGTTCTCCTTTGCCATTTTCAAAACTTTTCAGTTTGATTTAAACCCCAAATTTTATTTTAGCTTTTGTTTCCTTTGCCTAAAGTGACCTATCCAGAGTAATGTTGCTAAGGCTGGTGTCTAAAAGATTATTGCCTATGTTTTCTTATAGGAAGTCTATGGTTTCAGGTCTCACATTTAGGTCTTTGATTCATTTTGAATTTGTTTTTGTGTCGGGTGTAACAGAGTGGTCCTGCTGCATTCTTTTTCATGTGGCTGTCTGGGTTTTTCCAGCACTATTTATTGAAGGGACTGTCTTTTCCTCATTGTATTCTTGTCTCTTTTGTTGTAGATTAATTAATGTGGGTTAGTTTTTAATTTTTAATTTTTAACAAATGTGGATTTATTTTTAGGTTCTCTGTTCTTTTCCTTTGATTTATGTGCATTTGGGGTTGGTACAATACTGTTTACTATACAATTATTAGAGCTACATAGTATTTCTTGAAATCTGGGATCATGATACCTCCAACTTTGTTGTTCCTTCTCCAGATTGCTTTAACTATTCTGGGTCTTTTGTGATTCCAAATCAATTTTAAGATTATTTGTTTCAGTTCTGTGAAAAATACTATTGGGACTCTGATGGGAATTGCATTGCTTTGGACACTCTGGACATTTTAACAATATTGTTATAATCCATGAACATAGACTACCTTTTCATTTGTGTTGTCTTAAATTTCTTTATTCAAGGTCTTAGAGTTTTCAGACTATAGGTCTTTCACTTCCTTGATTGAATTTATCCCTAGGTATTTTATTATTTTTGATGTCACCGTAGATAGGATTATTTTCTTAATCTCTCTCTCTCTCTGCTACCTCATTATTAGTGTATAGAAACACAACAGATTTTTATATTTTATTTTGTATCTTGCAACTTTATGGAATTCACTTATCATTTCTAACAGTTTTTAGTGGGAGTCTTCAGGATTTTCCATATATAGTATCATGTCATCTGCAAATAGTGGCAGTTTTCCTTCTTCCTTACCAGTCTGGATGTCTATTGTTTTTTTCTTGTCTGCTATGGTTAAGCCTTCAGTACTATGTTGAATAAAAGCAATGAGAGTGGCCATCCTTGTTCTGGTTCAGATCTTAAAGGAAAAACTTTCCACTTTTCACAGTGGAGCATGATGTCAGCTGTGGGTTGTCATATAGTATGTTGAGGTGTGTTAGCTCTAAATTCACTTTATTGGGAGTTTTTATAATGAACAGATGCTGAATTTTGTCAAATGCTTTTTCTGCGTCTCTTGAGAAGACCCATCCCACAACCGGGCTCTCTCCTGCGTGGCCCAATAAAAGGTTCAGCTGCTGGAACCGTAGATCCCCTGGTGTGGAGTTATCCCTGCCTCTCCCTCCAGCTTTGGAGTAGCGCTTGTCCCTGCAGGGAGTGGCAGGGCAGCACTGTTCTGGAGGGTTGCGGGCCTGTGTAGGTTGGATGGGGTGGGTCCACAGGGGAGTCCCGGCAAGTCGCATGGTGCTAGCAAGCCCAGTGGGGAGAGTTAGAGCTGGTGTCAACCAGTGTCTTGCTACCCAGGCTGGGGGAGGGGAAGAGAAAAGGCACCTACCAGCATTTTTGTTCTTGGAGAAGTCTCCTGATGATCCCTGTCCCTCCAGCACATGCTCTGAGATGAGTAGGTCAGTCTCCCTTAGGAATACCCAGGTGCTTGTCAAACTGCTGCTTCTGTTCTGTGTGTGAGGCCGGGTTATTTATTATGTTGGCTCTTAAGAGCATGGACCCTGAGGGTGCCTGCGTGGCTCAGTGGTGCTCTGCCTTTGGCTCAGGTCCTGATCTCAGGGTCCTGGGATTGAGTCCCACATCAGGCTCTCTGCTCAGCAGGGAGTCTGCTTCCCCCTCTCTCTCTGCCTGCCTCTCTGCCTACTTGTGATCTCTGTCTGTCAAATAAATAAATAAAATCTTAAAAAAAAAGAGCATGGACCCTGTTCCTACCTCACTCTGGCTCCCTTGGAGTTCAGCCTACTGATTTTTTTTTTTTATTTAAATACCCGGAGGTAAGCCCTGCCAATTTTAAAACTCCTGAAGTTAAGCCCCACTGGCTCCCAAAGACAGAGGTTATGGAGACCCATCTCCCCAGTGAGGCCCTTCGGGGACTGGCATGCCCAGGGTGGGATCTGCTCCTCTTGCTTCTCTGCTTCTTGGCGCCTGTGGTGTCTCACTTGAGGGTTGGTTTCCAGTGGCAACTTCACCCCTGTGACGCTTTTCAATGTGGCCTCATCTCGATGACCACCCATGGAAGATCTGTTCTGCCAGAGCCTTCGGGCCATTTTCAGTTTGTCGCTGTTCGCTCAGTGTGTCTGTGGAATGAGGCGAGCGCAGGATTCCCCTCCTCTGTCCTCCTCTGCCCGTCTCTTGGGGAAATACTTATTTAGCAACATAATTTTGATGAGACGATGGCAAGGAAAAGGCATTTTGTAAAAATCAATATATACGTCTGTATAAATTAGTTAAAGATCACTGAAAGGTTTGCGTCCCCAACAAATTCATAGGTTGAAATCCTAACCCCTCAGAAGTTGAGGCCTTTGGGAGGTGATTAGGTCACAAGGGTGGAGCCCTCATGAATATAATTGGTGCCCTTATAAAAGATCCCACAGAGCTCCTGCCCCCTTCTGCCCCGTGGGGATACAGAAGCAGTCTGTGACCCAGAAGAGGACCCTTACCTGCCCTTGCTGCCACCCTGATCTCAGACTTACAGGCCCCACAATCATGGGAATAAATTCCCATTAAATTATTAGCCTGTGGTATTTTGTTATTGCGACCCAAACAGACACCCATCCACAGGCCCTCCAGATACGTACTAATGTAATTCAGCCACCTTTGACATTTTTGTGGCTTTTCGTCATATAAAAATGACAACTTTTAAATATATTTCGTAATGTTGCCCCTGCAAAGCGGCATCTGTCAAGGTAAAGAATAGAGCATATTTTGTTTTTAGCTTAATTCATAGCTTTTATGAGTCATATGGAACATGGGCTCCCATTTGTCCCGAATTACTAGAAACAGGCCAGGATAGGCTGGGATAATTTGAAATATACTCATAATCCTTATGAGTGAAAATATATTACAGTCACCCATTTAAAAAGGGATGCTCAGAGCTTTTAAAATGTCAGTGTATGCTGCGCACGGTAGGCAAAATGAGAACAAACGACAGGAAAAAGAAAGGTTTAAAGTGAAGGATTGAAAAACACATATACAGAGGAAATGTCACAAAAAAGGAGTAGATAATATTAATATCAGATAACGTAACATAATTTGAGGCCAGAAGCTTTGAATGAATAAATAGGGACTTCGTATTGGCAGGATATATAATTTTCTACACCTAACAAGACAGCTGTGAGCTATTTTAATGGTTTTGAAGCCTAAAAAGAGAAATAGACAAATACATAACTATAGTGACATATTTTAATATGTTTCTCTGAGTAATCAAATAATTCAGTAACAACAGAGGTGCATGGGGTTTGAGTGAATAACCCAGTATACGCTTAGCTGTCTAGATGAGTGTGATAGCTTTGTGGATACACAAACACATACATTAATGGGCAGGTAGCTAGATGGACGGACTGACTGATTTACCCAGGGAGGCTATAAATATTATAAACACCCATGGATTAATCTGAGATCTTCAATCAATTGAGCAAGAATGGAATGCTTGAGCTGGTCTTGGGAGAATGCAATGAGGAAGGTGGGGGAAGATTTCCATGTAAACAGGGAGATCTGAGTAGGATTTGGTGAGCAGTGACTAGGAAGGGAACAGGTGGTTGAGAGGAAACGTTCCAGGCAAAGGGACCCAAGGCACCAGCCGGCACAAAGGCTCTGAAGTAGGGAAGTGCTTAGTGAGTTTGAGGAACAGTAAGGCAGCCCCCAAGTCCCTTTGATGGAGCCAGGCCCTTCAGGTGTGTGTTCTTCTGCTTGAAACACCCCCTTCCCCCTTTGTAGCAGGAAAATGTCCATGCATCCTTCAAGGTGAGCTCAAAGTTCACCGTCAGTGGAGGTCCCGGGTTCTCCCAGGAAGAAAGTGTTTCTCTGTCCTTCATACTTATAGCACTTGGCCCATGGCTCAGTATTGGTGTTTATCACGTTGTGGCTTTTGGTTTTCATGCCTGACTCCTGCCACCCAGCTATGAACAAATGAAAGGCAAGGATTTAGCTCTGCTTCCCAGTGGGCCAGGCTCAATACTCAAGACATTCAGTAAGCGTTTGTGGATCCAAGGAGTGATGTCCTGTATTAAAAAGTGCGATTCCTCTTTTCACTATTTGTTTCCTGTCTTTCATGCTAATGTCCAGTGGGTTTCTAAGCATCTTCCATGTGTCTGTACTATGGGGAATAATCGGGAAATTATCAACCCCTGCTCTGGGTAGATCTTGGAGGATCAGTACAGATGTGAAATGAGTGGAGAGGGTTAATTAAAGCTCTGTTAGGAAAGCACAAAATGGATGTGGTCTCCAATTCCTAAGGCTTCTAAAACGTTCTTGGTCAGCTAAGTCTGGCAGAAGGTACGGGATTTGCGGCTGAGAGGGGAGGAGGAGGGCATCAGGGTGAGGCAGAAGTGAGTAGTAAAGCCAGGGCAATGAGGGGGTGGGTGCAGGACCACGAGGGGTCTGACTGAAGGAGCAGAGAGGAGTCAGCCTGGCCAGGGCTGCTGGGGGTCCTCTGGCAGAGGACCTCCCCCTCAAAGGGAGGCCCAGAGAGATCGTATAGCTGTTTGCTGTTGGCTGCACTCAGGCAGCTTCCTCAGGGGCTGCAGGGCCGCATGGGTGGGAGAGAAAACGAGGAGCCCAAACTACACAGGATCCATTACCCAAGGCCTGGGGTGCCGCAGGGCTTGACAGCACCCCCAGAAAGGTGGCAGGGGCCACATAGATGTCTGTCCCTAGGTGAGTGAGCTGAACAAAAGGGTCAGAATTTAGAGGGCAAAAGAAGAGTTGAGATTGTTTCCAACCACAGGGCAGTAGGCTCCAGCAGTCGAGGGAACCAACCCCACACCTGAGGTCTCAACCAAGGTTAGCCATTTCCGGCTTTAAGAGACCTGCTCTGCCCCAACTCTGGACATTGCTATCACCTCTGCTCTGCCTGGAAGGTCCTTCCCTCATGTAGGGGACAGCCTAGGAGCACAAGCAGGGTCTGAGCTGGAGTATCCACGCTGACGCTCCACCCCCGGCGGGTCTTAGGGTTTCCGTCTGTTGTAGTACCTGCGCTGCACACTAGGGGAGCTGCTCACCGCGGGGGAATGTTTCTAGTCCAAGCTTAAAAAAAAAAAAGTGGGTTTTCTTTCTTTTTTTCTTTTCTTTCTTTCTTCTTCTTTTTTTTTTTTTTAATTTTTAAAAGTTTGTATTTATTTGTCAGAGAGAGAGCACACAAGCAGGGGAAGTGACAGGCTGAGGGAGAAGCAGGCTCCCCACTGAGCAGGGAGCCCGAGGCGGGTCTCGATCTGATGACCTATGGATCACCACCCCAGCGGAAGGCAGACCCGCAACCAACTGAGCCACCCAGGCGCCCCAATGATAATATTTTAAATATATTGGGTTAAAGGAAATATATTACTACAGTTAGCTTCACCGAAGTTGTGCTTTGTTAATGTGGCTACTAGAAACTGCAAATTACATGTGTTGCTTGTCTAATACCTCGGTTGGATAACGCAGCCGTATACAATGCGGATGACAGGGTGCCCGCTCCATGGGTCCTTATAAAGACTAAATGTTTCGCCCCGTGCCTGACAAAGCACAAATGGTCAGAACAAAGAGGACTGCCAGGTTATGACTGCAGTATTTCATTGACTCTAACACTCCCATTTTTGTTCCCACACTTGTGCATCTTGGACACTAGGATGCATCCTGCAATTGACAGTACAGTCACCAGATCCCGGTTACAGAACATAGCCATCACTGCCTGTGTGCACAGACACACCCAGACTTGCAGGGTCTTAGGTGAAAATCCAGGCCACCAGAAGGGGGTGCTCTTCATGCCTAGGAAGCAAAGTACATTTGGGGGGAGCGGTGGGCAGAGGGCAACTGGAAAACGTTGAGCAACATCCCCAACATAGCAGTGAAAAGTCGGCTCCTTGTAGCTATTTACAAGGTTGGCTGCATTGCTCAACACCAATCCCTTTTGTGGGTCCAAAAAGTTTTGAAAGTCAAGAGTAGGGAAGGGGGAAAGAGGAAGACTTGGTTCAAAGTGCTTAATGACAGTAGATAAGACTGGTGGAGAACTGGTGACTGGATCAGAAAAGGATGCTGAGGACTAGAACTCTAAATATAAAGAAGCTTTAGGTACACCTTAATCAACTCCTGCTTTTTTTTTCTTCTCTCTCTCTCTCTGTGTATACATATACACACACACACAATTTTTTTAAAAACTCATACTTAAAGATGTCTAAATAAGTTTTATGACATTTCAGATCAGAGTCCTAGGCAAGAAAAAAGAATTCCATCATAGTTTAATTGAGAGTGCTTCTTTTCTTAGTAGAACATAAGAGTGCAGATTACTTATAATGTTTGATTTGATAAAACCATATTCTCTTTAGTGGACTTCTCTTCAAGTCCAAGATCAAAGGACATCTAAAATACAATATAACTAGCATTTATCTTTTTCTTTGTCCTGTAACTCTTCTCTGTCATACTACCTATAGAATTTCTTTGTTTGTTGCTTGTCTGTTAGAATGTACATTCCATGAAGGCAAGAGTGTTCATCTGGATGGTTCTCTGTGGTCTCTCAGGCTCCTAGAACAGTGCTTGACACACGTTGAATAATGAGCAAATGAATTAAATCCTTTCAAGTGCTAGGCACTGTTCCAAGTGCTTTGCAGGGATTATTTCATTTAACTTTTATAAGCAACCTAAGGTAGATACTATCAACCACATTCTTCATTGAGGAAACCAGTATGTGCAAAGTTCCAGGAACTTGCCCAAGGTCACACAGCTTGTCATTGGGGGAGGTTGGAGTCAAGCCATTAGGCTCCAGAGTCCCTGCTTTTATCCACTCCACTTTGTTGCCCTCTCCTACAGTCTGTATTTCCCTTCTGGATTTCTTTGGGCAACCACCTCTTCAAGCTCTCACTATACTTGGTGCATGGACCTATCATAGCTCTGAACTCCTGTTTGTTAAAGGACAACATGGCCTACGTCCTCCACCAGACTGAGCTTCTCATCCATTGTTTTCCTCCACGGCCCAGCACTGTGCCTGGCAGACTAAGGATTTGTTAGGCCCATGAAAGGAGCACAGAACGGGAAGCTGTTCTGGAGAGAGGATGCTGTGGGTTCGGTTTTGAGCTTACTGGAGTAATGGAAGGACAGAGAAGTAGAGATGTCCAAGAGGGACTTGGAAAGAGAAAAGTGGGACAAAGTTTCCTTTAGGACAAGAACGTAGATTTGTAGGTCTTTTCTGATAGAAGTGGCAGCTGAAGCTGGGAGAGTGAATCAGCTTGGCCATGGAAAACAGAGCAAAGGAAATGCAAGAGAAGAAAAAAATAAAGAAGGGAGAAGGACAGCTCCTTGGAACAGATCTGTAGTTCATGGGAAGAAAAAAGATCAGGGGCTGGCACTGAGATCTAAGGAAATTCAGAAGGATCTCTGTAGCAATGCTGAAGTTAGGGTATCTTTCTCCTGTTTTTGTACCCGCGTAGGTGTCTGTGCCACTGTTTTGTAAAACAGTACAGATTATAAATAAAAGTCTGTGGGCAGCAACAGAAAAACACCACCTACGTTTTTCGGTGCTCCTGGGTCTGTCTGGCCCCGCCCCGCAGTGGTTTGGGGATCTTTTCAGTTCAGACTGGAGATACACCCACAGGAAGTTTCCTCTGGTTGGCGAGAGCCAGCGGCACTCTTCCCACGTGTTCACACTGACTTCTCCCCGCCTCCTCTCTCCTCCAGACAGGCTGGGAGACTACACTCACTGCCTTTGTGTCAAGACAACACATTGGAAATCATCTTTTGGCACCCCTTTCTTTTACTTGCCCACAGCCTTCTAGATTTTGTAAGGAGAATCTGGTCTTTGCAGTTCTTAACCTGCATTGTTTTTGGTTTGTTTGCCTTATCAACATCTTAAAATTTCCCTTTCCTTAGTTGCTTTTGTGCTGTTGGCTACATCTGTGTTTCTCAGTTGGTGAACACCGGACCTCCTTGGAGGTGAGGATGGGGACCGCTATTGCACTGTATTGACCCTCTTCGGTAATTCTTCACTGTCTACACCTTAGGTGTATGGCTAACCTGCAGGAAGAGCTTGACTGCACAGGGGACATCATGAAGGACTACTGACTTTTGACCTAGAAAAGTGCACAAGATGCTAAATCTGTTAGTAATCGCCTTATAAATGGTCTGTATGATCATTATTTTTACCTTCCTGTATACTGAAGACTAAATAATTTCCAGACTAAATACTCTCTTTAATAATTGTGACATATGGGGGTGCTTGGGGGTTCAGATGGTTGAGCATCAGACTCTTGGTTTCCACTCAGGTCGTGATCTCAGTGTTGTGGGATTGAGCCCCATGTTGCGGGGGTGGGGGGGGAGGTCCACATTCAGCAGGTGTCTGCTTAAGATTCTCTGTTCCTCTGCCCCTCTCCCAAGCTCGCTCGCTCTCTCTCTCAAATAAATAAATCTTAAAAAAACTGTGACATATGTCATTCATACAGAAAACATTCATACACAAAACATTCTTGCACAGTTTATTTACAGAATAATTGTTTAACACCAAAGTCCAGAAATAAAATTTTATCAACAACTCAGAAGGTCCCTATTCACCTCTCCCTGATCACATCCCATTTTTGTTTTGTTAATACTATGGAGGAATGTATCCTAAACAGGACAGATGAGTTTTGCCATGTATCTATTCTTTGGTTGATTTACTTCTTTTATTTAATACAGGATACATCATGTTATTGTGGATAGCTATAAATACTCCTTTCATTGCTGCAGCCTATCTCCTAATATGACCATGCCGTAATTTATTCATTCTATTGTTGGTGTAAGTTTAAGTGGTATGTTGTTTTTAGCTATAACAAAGATGCACATGCATAAGTGATTCTGTAGAGTAGAATTCCTGAGTCATCCTGAATGTGTTGTATGGTTAACTTTACTAGATAATGCCACAAAGTGATAATCCAAAGTGATTGTATCAACTTATACTACCCTCTGTGTGTGAGGAAGCTTCTTGCTTCATCCTTCTCAAACTTGTTACTGACAGATTTTTTATAATTATTCTGGAGTCTCTTTGGTGTCTAATGGTGTTGCATTGGGATCTGATGGCTCATATTCGTGGTTCCTAACAAGGACGTGGATATTTTCTTACACTGCTCATTTGTATCTCCTCTTTGGTGCTGTGCCTATTTAAGCCTTTTGCTTATTTTAAAAACTACATTGTCCTGTTCTTATTGATTCCTAAGTGTTCTTTATATACTCTGGGTACCAATTCTTTGTTTTACAAACTTCTCCCACATTGTGGTTTTGTCTTTTCTCCTCACCTTATGGTATTGTTTGGTAAACAAAAGTATTTTGTTTTGGTAAACAAAAATTTTATTTGGTAAAACAAAAATTTTAATGTAGTTGGATTCATTGATCATTTCCTTTATGGCTAAAAAAAAAAAAATGTTCTTGACCCCAAAGTCATAAAAACATTCTTCTGTAGGTCCACGCATTTTATATGAAATTCTTGCAGCCAGATGTATTTTGGAATACAGACTTTTTCAGACATTGGGAAGGCACAATGGAACACATATAGCATATTTTTGTAACACTCTCAACAAGAACTGGAAGAGCACCTCTACTCAAAAACCAATATTCATACATTATTATTTCTGCAGCAAAACATACATAGTCACCTAAGTAATATATAAATAATGACTATAAAGAACTTCATGACACTAAATCACATTTTCCACCTAATGAGTTCCAAAGAGTTTGGTGGTTCATAAGTGTGGGGTTTTTGTAATTAGTACAAAAGTTATGGAGGCCTCATACATAAGGACAGAATTATTTCAAAGGTTAGAGGAACTTACCCGTGGAGCCATGGACCTGGAATTTGTGTGGGAAAATTCTTTACTACTGATTTAAAATATGGTTTGAAAGATTCATATTTTCTATTCCTGAGTCTAACAGTTGTGTTTTCCTTGAAATTTGTGCATTTACCTAAATTTTATTTGCACTGAATTGTTTGTAAGATGTCATAACTTTTTTGAAATATATAGTTTTGATTACTAACATAGGTTAACATCTCTCCTTGTATTGTTCAATACTAACAGATATTGATCAATTGTATTCATCTTTTCTTTAAAAAAAATCAACTTTTGGATTTTTAATCCATTGTATGCAGTGGTTCTCTAATAGATTGGCTCCAAAGATAATAAAACACCAGCCTGTTTTTTTATTTCCATGGAGTGAATACTATCATCATGGACAATTTCAAGCCACTAATTTGAGATTAGTGGCCATGGAGTAGGGGAGAGGTATGCATAATCGGTTCTCCTGTATCAGTACAGTCTCTGGCATATTACTTTTGATTCCCATTTCATTCATTCCTGCTCTTAATATTATTTCTGTCATTTTACTTCCTTTAATCTTGTTCTCCTTTTTCTGACTCTTGAAAATGGATATTTAAGCTAAAGACTTTTTAGCCTCTTTCTTATATATTTTGGGCTATAATTTTTCCTCTAAGCCCTGTTTTAGCTGCATCACACAGGCATTGCTATTATATGTTGTTCAGCTCAACATATATTCTATCATTACGACTCCTCTGACAAGGGTTTATATGGATTTGTTATAATTCTTTATTGATTTTTAGCTTAATTGCATAATGGTCAAAGAACATGTGCTGAATGATTTCAATCTTTAAAATTTGTTGTGGGTTGCTTTACAGATAAGTCTGTGGTTGATTGCGGGATGATGCCATCTTTGCGCTCCAAAAAAATGTACATTCTAATTTTGGTAATGTTCTGTGTATGAGGTCAAGTTTATTAATCATGTTATTCACATTTTCTGTATCCTTATTGATTTTTTTTTGTTTGTCTTAAAAATCACTGAGAAAGGCTTATTAAAGTAACCTAATAGGACTATAGTTTTTTCTTTGTCATTCGGTCAAGTTTCACTTTATATATTTATCATTAGGTATGTATAAACTTAAAATTTTAATTGTATTTACTTTTTCAACTCTGAAGTCACCCAAGACTCTTTCCATCCTTTTACTATCTCATCGGCCATACTCAGGAGATATTATCTTTATATAAACTGCCCTTGGTAGGACAGTGTAAAAGAAAGAATGAAGCATTCCATGCCTTACAGAAGCATTCCATGACCTCCAGGACTGTCCATACTGTAGAACATACGTCTGGGGGAACTTGGCTTCACGCAGCTACTCTGGAAACCTGCATGTACTTAATTTGGACAGGAGCAAACACTGGCACTGACTGCAGAGCTGTAGGTCGCTCCGGGTGTTAGAAGCTCTTCAGCGGGACCAGACAGCGCATGTGGACTCTGTTGAGACCAAACCCCGGATGACTGACCTTTACCCATAAACGCGCTTTTACAGATTCGGCTCAGACACACAAACTTGTTTGTATATCAGAAATAACGTCTTTTCAGACCTACCCGAAGCAGCTCTTCTCATTCCTTTATCCCAAGACCCTGGTGTTTGGGAAGTCAAGAAAGCCACGAGTAAGACTAAACAGAAAAGCAAGTATCTTCCTCCGTTCTCCTCGTCTGAACTACCCTCCGCAGATCTCAGAGCCAAGGGCACAGCGTCTGTCCGGGAACTCACCAGGCTCGCGTCTCCAGGGCCGCATCTCGGCCGAGCAGGCTCTGCTCCGCGATCTCACTGCGTCTCCCAGCACCCACCCAGGGGCGTCCACAAAGCCGCCAGGGCTAACGGTCCCGACGCTGAGCGACGTGCGGGGACGAACCCTCGGCCGGGACCCGGAGCTCAAGGCCTCGGTTCACAGCCCGCTTCGCTTACTTTCCAGATCTCCCGGGTCCTCCAGCGCTTGCCCGCTCCGCCCGCCACCAGCCCTGCCCGCACTCCCCACCCCGCCCCCACTCCCCTCCCCTCCCCTCCCCTCCCCTCCCAAACCTTCCGACTATCTCCACCCGGAAGCCTGCAGCCAAGCTGTCACCGTTAGCGGGTTGTCTAGCGCTCATCCCTTGTCTGCAGATTTCCACCCCAAACCGCCTGGTCCGGCCGGGCTCGAAACTCAAGCCCTCCAGGCGGCGCGGGTGAGATGTGCACGGAAACAAAGAGTCACGAGAGGAGCGGGTCCCTCGTCGTGGCTGAAAGCCTCAGGGAAAGAGGCTCCGAGCCGCCCTCGAGGTTGAAGCCGCTCCAAGCTCCGACACAGCCCCGCCCACTCTCCCACCGCCACACCCCCAGGCCCCGCCTCCTCTCCCCTCCCCGCAGGTCCGGAAGGAAGTCGCTGCAACAGGTGAGAGAGCGGAGCCGGAAGTCCCGCCCTCCTAGAACGGTGAACGGGTTCCCGTAAGGGTCATTCCGTGCAGGAGGGCGGATTTGCCGCGGGACGTGCTTCCTTGGGGTGGTGAGTTCTCCGCTGCTCGAGCTTTCTCGGGCGAGGCGACCCTAAGGGTGCCAGGACTCGGCACCGGACCCCCCTTTCCCCCAGTTTGTTGAGTTTCATGACCCTTTCCTCCCGTCAGAGCCTAAGGGAACCGGGTCGCAGGCGGGCGAGAGGCCAGCTTGCGGGTGGGTCCCAGCGGGCGCGCGTGTTGGAGGCTGGACCCGGTGGTTCCGACTCTGCGCGTCTCAGGCTCCCCTTCGGCACGGCTGGTAGCTCCGCGGGCGCTGCCGGGTCCCGTCGACGCGTGCGCTTCCTTGTGGAGCGTCTGGTGTGCAGGCCGCCTTCTACATGGGCGCGGCTGCTCCCGTCTTACAGGTGGGGGCACGCGCTCGAGAGGCCCCAGGGACGGGACTGAGCGCGCCGCCCCCTGCGGGTCCCGTGTCATCACGTGGGGGATGAGCTCTGCCGGTGTCCGTTTAAAACTGGGTGACTTCGATGGCGCCATCAAAATCCCAAGGCGGAATTGTAGAAGGGGGCTGGGCGGGGAGGACGGACAGTGTCAGTGCCCTGCTGTCTCCGAAACGAGGTCGTGGTTCACACCCGGTGTTACTTTGGTCAACAGCCTGGGCCCACGAGGGATGGCAGCCCCGTCCATGAAAGAAAGACAGGCGTGCTGGGGAGCCCGGGACGAGTACTGGAAGTGCTTGGACGAGAAGGCAGAGGACGCGTCCCAGTGCGAGCAGTTGAGAAGCGCATTCGAATCCAGGTGTCCCCAGCAGTGGGTAAGGCACACTCGCCGGGTGTCGGTCACTGGGAGCCAGCACCGGGCTGAGAGGCTGTGCGGTGGGCTGAGGGGTGAAGCAGGCGGAGGCACGGAGGGATCCAGTTTGTAGAGCAGCAGAGAAGGCCCTGCCTGGTCATCCAGACTTGGTTTATGTTCTTAGGTCAGGCAGGCGTCTGGGAAAGGTCACTTGACCCTTTAAAGGTCACTGAAAACAAACCTGTAAATGAGGACCAGAAATTCCAACTCACTGAGTTGGTAGATCCCTCCAGGATCCTAAGAACACTCTTCAGTGTGGGGCAGGGGTTGGCAAATTCGCTGGCCTGGAGCCTCTCTCAGAAATGAAGCATTCTCTGTTGTGCTCCCCAAATCATGCGCTCATGTACCCAAACTATTATGAGCGGTTTAGGAAGTAGGAGGACGTTCCTATGATAGGTGCTGCCCCGGATGCGTCCCTGACCGCTGTCCTGCTGTGTGCTGCCTGTCCCTGATGTGGGTGTGGGCTGGAAAAGGGAGCTGACCGTGAGGGCTCCGTGCTCGACACTCCCGCATCGGTGTCCTTTCAGAGGGTGGTTTGCTTTCGTTTTCTGGAAGAGTCAGGGCATTGAAGTAACTTGATGCTCAGCACTGGTCAGCAAGTGGCAGGATGGTAGTTCTAAGTCAGGCCTGGCTGGCTGGTATAAGATGGGAACCGGAATTTGTGCGTTTCCACTCTTCATGCTGCTGGGCAGAGTCTCTGTGAGAACAGCTCGTCTTAGGACGTGGCTTAGGGTCTCCCTGTCACACCTCACAGTTTCAGATGAGGAGCCGGAGGTGTGCGGGAGACTGCCAGGAGGGTGGAGGTCATGCTGGAGGGCTAGGCTGGAGGGCTGGGGTGCTCTAGGTGAACGTTTCATCTGTAAAACCAGCATAATGCAGCCTTCCTCACGGGATTCCTATGAAGACTCCATGTCTAACTTGACATATAAATAGAAACATGATCAATGTGGGGTTTTGTGATCAGATTGTTTAATGATTTAGGTGAAAACTGTTAGACATCCTGGTTTTCCCATTAGGGTTGATGCACTAAGAACAACTGGTTTACGAAGTAGGTGGAGAATGTGTAGCTTGGTCTGTCTCACACCTGAGTCCATGAGGGTTCTGGTTCCTTCGCTGGGCTCTCCGGCCCTGCGGTCACTGAGAGCAGGGTGCAGCTGAGAACAGGGCAGGAGCTCTGGTGGCCGGGGTGTTGGTGGGTTCTCTTCTCATCCCACCCCTGGATTTTCTCGGGAGAATTTTGTCCCTGTGAGACCTTTTGACAGCCTTGTCATGATTTTCCACTCAGGTGACACGTCATAATCACATGGAGAGGTTTTTGAAGAGCTCTGTCCCAGACCTCCCCTCAGATTGACTGAAGGTCTGGAAATAGAACCCGAGCCTTTGACACAGCTCTGGTTCTACAGGTGATTCCAATAACCATGGTTGGGAATCCGTCTTAGGCCCTTTGGAAAGTCACGCCTCTGTCCTGCTTTATCCTCCCTCTTTCCCTCTCCTCAAAGACCCACTGCTTTCTCTCCAGTCCGGTGACTAGCAGACCCTCCCACTCCCCTTCTTTCACACAGCTTCTGTTCTCTGCATCATACAGGGTTTTTCTCTGTCCCTTCCACTCCCACCGGGACCCTGGCTGGATGCCACTCTCTCCAGGTTACTGTGTCCTGCTCACAGCTTATATACTGAGTATATGCTTGGAGCTCTTCAGACGTGCCCTCCACCTCCACTGTTCTCATGAGGGCTGTTACCTAGTTTTGCAGACAAAGACATGGGTGCACTGAAACGAAGTCACCTGTAAGGATAGAGCCAGGATTGGAGCTTGGGAGTGTGAGTCTGGACCCCATGCTTTGCCCTTCTCCACATCCTCCTTTCTCCTTCCATGAAAATAGCCTACACAAGTCTCATGGTGTTCTAGAAACTTAGTCATAACTGTAGTCTATTTCAATACAAAAGCCCCATCTCCTTGGGTGCCCGTATGACCCCCACGCCCCAGGCTGTCCTCCTGCTTGTCTAGCAGCCATGCCTGTTGGAGAGGTTTCCTGTGCGGCCATGAATGCCAGTGTGCTTCTAGGCTGTTCACTCTCCCAAGGCAGTCTGGTCTCAGGTGTGGATGCCTCATCCACAGCTCCAGCTTGGCCATTTCTCCAGCTCCAGAGGCACCCGATGAGCTGTTGCAATAGGTTTAGATGGTCCCAGGACCAACCTTGACCTCTGCATGTGCAAGACTGAACTCTTCCCGTGCTCCTAACCCCAGGGAAAGGCACCAACAGGAGCACAGCCCCAGAGCTTCAGCCTTCACTGTGGGACTCATTGGAGGAGCATCCTCAGGAGGGAAGTGGGACAGCACAGCAGCCCTGCAGTGGGGGCAGGTCCCGTGTGTTTAAGGATTAGCAGGGAGAAAGCAGCAGCGGACATTCAGGTCAGAGAGGTAATGGGAGCCTGGGGCAGTGGGCTTTACTGAGGGCTGCGGGAAGCCACTGGAGAGCTTGGAGTTCGGCAGGAAGGACAGCTGTGAAGGTACGAGAGGGAGTCTGAAAGGGTGGTGGGCTCAGTGGGTTTCAGCATTAGGGTCTTAGAAAGGGAAGAGGCAGGCGGGGGGTGCGGTGTTTGGAGAATGGGCTCTCAGAATTGGGATTATGGAAAGGGCATTCTGCTTTGATCCTGGGAGTAAGACTGGTTGGAGGACAAGCTCACTGAAGAGCTCAGGGAGCCACCCAAGCATCAGGAGAGGGGTCCTGGTGGAGAAGGGCACAGGCTACAGAGCTCCAGCCGACCCCAGCAAAGGTGGAGGGGGGGTGTAGTTGCAGAATATTCCAGTTGGCCTCTGTAGCATTTGACAGTGTTGTGCTAAGTGCTGACAACACTGTGTCCTTCTGCAGTGCCGTCCTTCAGCCTGCCCCCTCCTCACCTGTGCGCTTTGCTCGGAGATTGCATTTGAAGTCTTACCATAGCCATCAACCAGGAACGGAAAGATTTTTCCAGAGCCATGTGAGAAGGTGGGGAGCTACATGGGGGAAGGGGGTCAGAAGAGGAGGTATCGTCTGGGTCCATTTGTATGAGGCATCTTTATCAGCTTTAATTTAGAGTTTTGGGAGTACTTGTATGTCTGTTTTACACAGAGGGACCTAAGGCTCAGGTGAGATAATTTGTTCAGGATCAGCTGAGCAGTAAAGCAATAAATTCAGATTTGATATGTAATAAATATGCCACACAACTAAAATGCCAGGTGTCACCGGAATGAGTTACTTTTCTTGGCGCTTTGCTGCTTTTATGGTACCCAGCGGTACCCTGTGTGACGGGTCGACTGCAACAGTCTGCTGGCTCATGGCTGCGGAGGGCG
Organism: Mustela nivalis; assembly: GCF_964662115.1. Taxonomy (NCBI): domain Eukaryota; kingdom Metazoa; phylum Chordata; class Mammalia; order Carnivora; family Mustelidae; genus Mustela; species Mustela nivalis. The sequence continues at coordinate 98,399,874 of NC_139021.1, forward strand.
TGGGGCTGAGAGCCATCCTTCATCCCAGAGTCATTCAAGAGACTGATCCCAGTATCAGTTTCAGAAGCTGTGTTTCGTATAAACCGTGGCAATGTTTCAGATCTCAGCGTTGTGGCATTTGCACTCCTGTCCTGCGTCTCCTGTAAGGGGGTGGAAGATGCTAGCACCCCAGTACAGTCCCCCTCAGTGAGTGCCCGTGGGCTCCTGAGCCTGGACAGGGAGAGCATGTGCCTCATGCTGAGGATCCCCAACTGCTCCCCCAGGAGGGAAGGCTGGGCTGGAGCGCGGTTCAGGCAGAGGCCGGGAGGCACGGTGCTGGAGAACTAAGCATGTCCAGGACCCGGAGCAGCTCTCGACGGCCGGTATTTCAGGGGCCAGTGGCAGATTCAGAGAGGACAGACAAATGGGCAGAGATTAAGCCAAGAATGGCCTTGTTTGTCTCGCTGAGGAGTTTGGATGTTGACCTTACAGTCTATAGGGATGCCTGGAAAGATCTTCCAGCCAGGGACATGACCAGATTTGGGTTTTGGAAAGAGTACTTGGCTGCGGCATGACCGATAGATTGAGGGGAGAGAAGCCAGTTCCAGTCCTGGTGCAGTAATTCAGGTGAGAACGGAGAGCTGTGGTGTAGTGGTGAAGAGGGAGTGGGACTGAAGTGGATAGGTGGACAGTGGTGTGGTCACGGAAGGAAGTATTAGACGAGAAAACGGTTGCAGAGGAGCTTGGTTTGGGTTTGCTAGTAGGACATCTACACCGAATTGTCAGGCAGGCAGGTGGAGATGTGACAGGGTCCGTCACAAAGATCTGGTAACACTGGGTATCTTTTATGCAGAGCACCCCCCCCACCCGGGGTAAATCTGTAGTCTGGTAACCATGGAGACCGTGACCCAGAGGAGCTGGGGTATCGCACCGGGTACAGGAAGGAAGTCATCTGAGGATTCAGGGCAGGGGGCAGGGTGGAAGTTAGGTAAAATGAAATCTCTCTGTGCTTGGCTGAGCTCAGAGCAGGGCTGCATATAAACAGATCGTCGTCGGCTCTGGACTGAGATGGGACCCAGGGTCCGATTTTCAGAATGTCCCATTCAGAAATACGTTATTTGAGCTGCTGCTCCTGGGCTGGAAATCAAGGCTGCTGCTCTGTAAGATGCCTGAGATCCTCCAGGTAAAAAGGTAGGATGTTTCATTTTTATTGCTATAACCTCTTTAATAAAATTTCTGATAGTCTGTGGTTTTAGAGGACAAGGCTTCATGCTCAGTAAGACAGCTGCAGTCACTCGGGGGAACCAAGGACATTCCGTGGCTGTTGTATCCCTGGGAGAAGTGTTAATGCTGTCCTCTCACGCCAGCTGAAGACAGATGTGTACATTCTCGGTCTACTTTCCACTTAGGATTTAATTCTTAAGTTATGCAGTGGAGCCCAAGAAAAGCTTTTAACAAAAGAACTAGTTTTTTTTTTATCCTGACCATGAAAATATGTGGGGTTCCGCCTTCACCTTGTCTGCAAAGCAGCTCAGATATCGACACTGTGACAGTTTTGTTTGTGACCTTGATTTTCTACTCTAATTTTATTGCTTCAGGATATGGGGCTTTACGATACTCAAATTCCTTATGGCAAGAGAAGGATATAAATAAGATGAAGTCTTTAATTGAAGTTTTATCATCCGCTCATTCATAGTTTTTAAATATAACTTTTAAACATCTGTTACAAATATGTATTTCTGGATGAGATAAACTTGATCATGGCTGATGAACTACAAAACTTACTGAATGTACAGTTGATAAGAAAAACTTGTACAGTGTCTTTCAAACATGAAGTTTTATGACCTACGAACTCTGAGCCCACACGGCAAGATTCACATGTCCAATTCCAGGGACATTTCTCAAGGAGAAGGTTCATGGGTTACTTGAATTCTCAACAGGATCTGTAACCCAGAGGGGGCTGGGGCTCACTGGTCTGCTCCTCTCTGGAGACTCTTACACGTCGTATGCCTTGACTCAGAGTGATTCTAGAATACAGTCACTTAGGCCACTTACTCAACTTACGTTGAATAATTTGTTACATTTAAATATGTGCTTTTGTTTAAGATGCAAAACTTGCCCTTATTTCAAACACTTTTTTTCTCAACAGATAAAATATTTTGATAAAAGAAGAGACTACTTAAAGTTCAAAGAAAAATTTGAAGCAGGACAGTTCCAGCCTTCGAAAACGACAGCACAGTCCTAGGCTGCTCCTGAACTTTCCAGAAGGTTTGACATTATTCTGTCTGAACTTGCAAAATGCTCCCCTGACTTTGGGACAGTAGTGGTTTGGATCATGTAAATAGCACAACTCGTTCCACATAAACGACTCTTTAAAATGATCACATAACAGAGATCTCAACATTCAGACTATGAAGAATCGAAATGCTTTGTTTTAATTTCGTAAGAAAGCTATATTTTAAGAAAAATTAAAGCCTATTATAAAAACCTATGGTTTTCTTTTTGTTGTTCTGTTTTGTTTTGGTCGGAGCAACAGGTGACGATCTAACTACAGGCAGACCTTGGAGGCATTGTAGGTTCAGCTCCAGACTGCAGCGATACAGCAAACAGAATAATTAAGCGAGTCTGATTTCTCCTCGTATGTAAAAGTTACATGTGCTATTCTGAAGTCTTAAGTGTGCAATAGCATTATGTCTAAAAATGACGTACATACCTTAAAACAAATGCTCCCCCTCATCTGTGCTTTCAACGAGCCGGACTTGTGCTGGTGGAGGGTCTTGCCTTGATGTCGGGGGCTGTTCAGACTAGGTGCCTGTGGCCTTTCCTTAAAGTAATGACATTTGCCATGGGTTGACTCTTCCTTTCCCAAGCGATTTCTCCTAATACCTTATGCTCGTTGACAGCATTCTGTCCACAGAACTTGTTTCAGAACTGGAGTCCGTCTTCTCACACCTGCTGCTGCTTTACCAACTAAGCTTATGTCATATTCTAAATCCTTTGCTGCCATTTCGGCGGTCTTTGCGATGTCCTCACCGGGTGTAGATTCCATCTCAAGAAACCGCTTTCTTTGCTCATCCGTGAGGAACAACAGCTCGTCCCTTCAGCTTTGTCATAAGATCACAGCAACCCAGTCCTATTGTCAGGCTCCACTTCTAGTTCCGGTTCTCTTGCTGTTCGCCACATCCACAGGGACCACCTCCGCTGAAGTCCCGAACTCCTCAAAGTCAGGCAGGGGGGCTGAATCCCCGGCTTGCAAAGTCCCGTTCGTGTTGATTATTTCCACTTCCCGTAAATCAGGCATGTTCTTCATGGCATCTACAGTGGCAGATCCTTTCCGGGCTTGCTTGGCCCAGATGCATCGGAGGCGTCACTGTCTCTGACAACTCTGGTTTTACAAGATGTATTTCTTAAGGTCGAAATGTGTCCCTGATCCACGGGCTGCAGATCAATGTTGTGGTGGCAGGAATGAAAACAACAATCTGGCTGTCCATCTCCAGGGCTTGTGGCTAACCAGGTACATCGCCAACGAACAGTATTTTGAAAGGAAAAAAAATTTTTTTTGAAGAGTAGGGCTCAATTGTGGGCTTAAAATATTCTGTAAACCATGTTGTAAGATGTGCCATCACCCAGGCTTCATTGTTCCATTTCTACAGCAGAGGCTCTGATTTAAAGTCACCAGCTGCCTTGGCCCCTCAACAGACAGGCAGTCTGTCCTTTGAGGCCGCACAGGGACTTCTGTCTCTGGCTGGAAAAGTCTTAGATGGCGTCTTCTTCCAAGATAAGGCTGTTTCCTTCCTTTGCTACATTGAAAATCTGTTGAGTGTAACCGCCCTCATTGATTAGCTTAGTAGATCTGGATAATTAGCTGCTTCACCTTCCACTTTGAGGTTAAGGAGACGACTTCTTTCCTTAAGCCTCATGAACCAATGCCTGCTAGCTTTAGACTTCTCCGCTGTAGCTTACCTCTTTCAGCCTTCATGAAATTGAAAAATTAGGGCCATACTCTGGATTAGGCTTTGGCTTCAGGGAATGTTGTAGCTGGTTTGATTTATCCAGACCACTAAAATTTTCTCCCTGTCAGTAATAAGGCTGTTTTACTTTCTTATCATGCACGTGTTCAGAGGACTGGCATTTTTTTTTTAAGTTTTTATTAGAAAAAAAGCACAAGTGGAGGGAGGGAGAGGGCAAAGCATCTTCCTGCTGAGCAGGAGCCCAACATGGGGCAGATCCCAGGACCCTGGGATCATGACCTGAGCCGTAGGCAGATGCCTGACTGAGCCACCCAGGTGCCCCATGGGAGTAGCATTTTAAATTTCCTTCAAGAATTTTTCTTTGCATTCAGAATTTGGCTGTGTGGCAAAAGAGACCTAGCTTTTGGCCTGTCTTGGCTTTTGATGTGTCTGCCTCACTAAACCCAATCATTTCTCATCTAAAGTGAGATGTAGGACTCTTCCTTTCACTTGGAGGCCACTGTAGGGTTATTACTTGGCCTAATTTTATTATTGTTTTGTCTCGGGGAATAGGGAGGTCAGAGGAGTGGGAGAGAGAGAAGGAACAGTACTGGTTAGTGGAAAAGTCTAGAAGACACACAGCGTTTATTAGGCAGGTTTGCCGTCTATGTGGGCACAGTTCATGGTGCCCCAAAATGATCACAATAGTAACATTAAAGATCACAGATCACCATGAACCTACAAAATAATGTAGATGTTTGAAATATTGTTGAAAACTGTGAAAACTGAGACAGACACACGGTGAGCCAGTGGTCCCAAAAAACTGAAAAGCTCCTAGAACTGAATCTTAGATGGCAAGAAATAAGGTCAGGATACAAAAGAAAATCCTATTCCTGTATTCTAGCAAGGAATAATTAGAACTTACAATAAGAAATGCACTAAATTTATAGTAGCACTAAAAAAATAAAATAAATATTTGGTGTAAGTCCATGTATAAGACCTATATCTGACAACTACAAAACCATAAAATACTTAAAAGTCAGAGAGGATCTAATTAGATATACTGTAGTCAAGGATTCGAGAAATCACTTTTTTTAAAAAAAAGATTTATTTATAATAAGCACAAGCAGGGGGAGAGGCAGAGGGAGAAGCAGGCTTCTCGCTCAGTGGGGAGCCTGATGCAGGCTGTGATCCCTAGACCCCAAGATTATCACCTGAGCCATGCAGATACCCCTTAATATTCTTAATAAACTGTTAAGTCCTCCCAGTTTGTTCAACACAACCCCCAAATCCCAACAAGCTTTTTTGTGTAGACACTATTGTCAGACTGATTCTAAAATTTGCATGGAAAGGCAAAGGACCTATAATTGCCAAAACATTTTTTTTCTTTTTTTCTTTTAAAGAACAGACTAATACGATTTCAAGGCTTATTCTGAAAAAACAGTAATCAAAACTATAGCATTGGCAAAAGGACTGATAGCTAATTCAGGGGAACAGAAAACAGAGTCCAGAAATACACCCACATGAATAGTCCACTGAGTTTGAACAAATGCAAAGGCAACTTAGTGAAGAAAGAATCCTCTTTTCAACCGTGGTGCATGGTGCTGGGAAGGGCACGTGCATACGTGACAAAATGAACTCCAACACACTGCACACCTTATTAAAGACAAACTCAAAATGGATCATAGAACAAAATAAAATATAAAACTGTAAAACTTCTGGAAAAATAATACAGAGGAGGTCTATATTTTAGGTTGGAAAATATTAACTTTTAGATCATGACATCAAAAGTGTAATCCATCAAAGGAAAAGTTTTGTAAAAGCTGAACTTCATAGAAACTAAAAATATTTTCTCTGTGAAAGATATCAAGAAAATGGAAAGATAAATTACAGACTGGGAGAAAATATTCACAAATTACTTATCATAAAGAACTTGTATCCAGAATAAAGAATTCTTATAACTCTAAAAAAGTACATCACCCCAGCTTTAAGAAAATGGATAAATTGGGGCGCCTGGGTGGCTCAGTGGGTTAAGCCTCTGCCTTCAGGTCAGGTCGTGATCTCAGGGTCCTGGGATCAGGCCCCGCATCGAGCTCCCTGCTCAGTGTGGAGCCTACTTCTCCCCCTCCTCCTGCCCCCTCGCCTGCTCACGCTCACGCGTGCTCTTTCTCTCAAATAAAATCTTTAAAACCAAAATAGGCCAGCTTAATTTAAAAAGCTGGCAGTACCAAGTGCTGATGGGGCTGCAGAGCAGCAGAAACACATACTCACTGCTGGTGAGAATGCAGAACAAGAGGACTTGTTTTGGAACGTGAACCAACCATCCACCCTGACTTCTTACAAAGTTAAGCTTATGCTTCCCATACGACCCAGCAGCCGCGTTCCCGGGCATCCCAGCAGATGAGCAGCGGACGAAGCCCGTGTCGATAGCAGCTTCACTCACAATCACCAAAGACTGGAAACAGCCCAGATTCCTACAGCAGAGGAGGGAAAAGCAGGTCCATCTCTGCGACGGCATACCACTGAGCACTGAGAGGGGAATAACCTCATGAGTCCTGTGGCAGCACGGAGCAACCTTCTGTGCGCTTTTCTGCATGTAAGAAGCCAGACCCAAAAGGTGATGTATTCTGTGCTTCCATTTACAGGTTTCTGGGAAAGGCAAAATTAGTACAGAAAACAGGTCAGTGGTTGGCAATGGGGAAAGGTGTCAACCACGAAGGGGTCACACCAAGGGACTTTTAGGTGTTGAGATGGTCTGCTGTGGCACTGTGGTGGTGATTCATGAGTAAGCACTCCCCAAAACCCCAAAAACTGGACACGTGAGTGACGGGCTGTATGCACATTAAAGTCAGGTCAACGAGGATTTCGGAGGGATTCCTGTTTAGAATGTATACTGTGATAAGTGAATCTAACTGTATTATAAATATAGGCTATTCTTCACTAGAAGGGGTGGATAAGAAAGGAGCTAACCTAGATAACTTTGAAAAATGGTGTTCTGACAGGATCCTGTCAGGCTGAAGACAAAAAGAACTTACAAAAATTGCTAAATTTCACACAGTTCTGGTTTAGCAGCTCTCAAAGTACACTAATGAGAAGCATGTTTAAGTCAGAAAAAGCAGTTAAAAATAAGAAGTGAGTGTCAGGATTAACTTTGCAGAGCCGACTGGTGCCCAAGGCCTCTAAGAACTCACGTTCACCTTCACGTCTAGATACCGTGTGTGCACACACGCGGTGTAGACACTGAATTCCCTAGCTCCAGCCACTGAAAGGGCCACCGGTGCTCCCTGCAGAACTGTTGGGTTCCAGAACTGGAGTGGGGAAAATGAAAGCGCCTGGAGCACCCAGAGCTGCCAGAGAGAAAGGACGTTCTAAAAGAGAAATGGAAGAATGGGAGCAGGTCGGAAGGACACGAGCCAACCCTCCACACTGATCTGAACAAATGAGTCAATCCGGGACTGGTGTTCCTTACAGAAGAATCTTGAGTCACAAATGGAGAAGTGAGGGAAACAGACCGTCACCGTGAGCACACTGCCGAGGACTAGACTGAGTGGGCAACATGCTCAACAGAAAGTTCCCGCAGAGCCTTCAAGTCGCTCTCCCACAATACTTACTAATTACCGTTGCAGTTTCAACAGCTGCCCCCCGTGTCTGGTCATCCTCCCTCCAAGAGGTGAAGCTTATATTCTACCTGGAGTGTGGGCAAGGCGTAGTGACCCAGCTTCTCACAGACAGAGCACGGAGAACGAAAAGCAGAACTTCACTGAGAAGAACGAGGTGAACGGTGCCTTTGAGACAATCGGGAGTAGCTCACACTGAGATGTGATGACAAGGGTGCGCGTCAGCACTGTGGGGTCCTCCCAAAAATCCAGCTCTCATCCCGATCACGAGAAAACACCAGACAAACCCAGATCATGAGACGTTCACAAAATACCTATCCAGTACTTCCCAAAAGTGTCAAAGTCAGCAAAGACAAGGAAAGACTGAGACGCTGTCAGAGATCATAAGAGACTGAGGAGACCTGACCACCTAACGTGATGCAGCATCCTGGAACAGAACGAGAAATCCCAGTGGAGGTCAGAGTGGTGGTCTGCAGCTTAGCGAACAGCACCGTTACCAATGTTCATTTCCTAGTTCTGCTATGGGTCCACGGTTCTGTAAGATCCTAACTGGAGGGGTTTGGGGGCAGACTATGCACTATCTTTGCAACTCTTCTGCAGAACAAAAACTATTAAAGCTACAGAAGAAAAAAAATACTGGCAACAGATTCTGAAATTCAAGTATTATTATCATATTTTTTAAAGATTTCATTTATTCACTTGAGAGAGAGAACATGAGAAGGGAGAGGGTCAGAGGGAGAAGCAGACTCCCTGCCAAGCAGGGAGCCTGATGCGGGACCAGATCCTGGGACTCCAGGATCATGACCTGAGCCGAAGGCAGTCGCCCAACCAACTGAGCCACCCAGGCGCCCTTAAATTCAAGTATTATTAAAAAGGACCCACACATGATTGAAGTTCATTGCTAGAAGGGGATAAATGGTCCCCATTCAATACTGAAGTCTTCTCAATATCAAACAAAAACATCCTCAGGACAACAGAAACAGTAAATTAGACTGACTCGGCTCCATTCTTCCTCTTGGTGATGACACGTAAGAATAATTCACTGTCTTTGGGTTGATGTTGACGTCTTTCAGAATACAGACCATTACTAACCTTATCTGAACTCTCTGAGCAAAGGGAGTGTAGGGAAGTTTTCCAAAAACTTCATATGAATGATAATGGCCTATTCCGTGGTTTTAAAAGGAAATTCAAACCTATTATTTGAGCATCGTGGAAAGGGAAGCTCGCTCAACAGCTGGCCAGGTGGGTCTCCTCTCCCCTTGGGCAGGACCTCTGCTTCCACCCCACCACGGCTCCTGGAAAGGGAAGTGTGTGGTGTTGGCAGGTGACAGCTGCTGAAATTCTGCCTTACTCCTGTCACGGTCCACATTTCTGAAAGAAATTCTCTTCTTAAAATACACTGTTTTATTTCCACAACTGCTTAAAATATTTTATTAAAGAAGCAATGCAATTTAGCTAAAAATATTTATTTAAGGGGTAAACATAGTCATATATTTAAGGCACATGAAAAAGTTTTGGCATTAATTTGGCAAGAAAAAGGAATACAAATTATCCTGGTAAATTTTTGAGTTGATTTCATTAGTACAGTTTTTAAAACAAGGTTTCAAGAGCACCGATAACTGATCTCAGATAAGGCACAAAGTTCATGACTCGGCACCCCCATGCCGGAGCAGCTGCTGTCTGGTGTACTCCCAGATGAGCAGAGCCCCACTCACATGGACGTTCAGCGAGCGGATAATGCCTTGCTGAGGAATTTCCACACAAACATCCAATTGTTGGATTAGATTTGCCGGAATTCCCTCACGTTCATTTCTGGTGAAGAAAAATGGAAAAAGAAAGGTTAGTTTTCTTGTAATAAACACATTTTTTCCTCTCCGATATCCTGAATGTCCCTCAGTCAGGTTAACAAAATAAAAAGTGAAGTCTGTGGCACCAGGGAAATAAGTAACACAGATTTATGGGTCAATCTGGGTTCACCCGATCATCCCAAAGAGGTGAAATAAAACAAAACCTAGGGGTTTTTCCATATACATTACAAGTCAAAACCCTTTAGGTGGGTGTAACGTCAGGAGTGTCGGTGAACTGTTAGATTTCCTAAAGTTTTTTCTAGGCTGAGACTCAAACGAATCTTCTCACCCCAACAAGAGCAGAGATCTCTCCGGAAAGCTGTACTGAGTCAGGTCTACACTCTTCGCAGTTTGTTCTACACCAATGACAGTGTAACCTTCTGTTTTTTTCTGTTGCAGAAAATCGATGAGCTGAGGTGGTTTTACCTTAAAGTGAGTTTAACAAGAGCAGAATAATAAATTATTCATTTACAGCCTTACTTGGAGTAAAATCAGTTTCAAAAAAACTTCTATGAGACTAATAAGTCTTTTTAGAAGGAATAGGAATTATAATTATAGCTGGGTGGCTCAGTCATTAAGCATCTGCCTTCAGCTCAGCTCATGATCTCAGGGTCCTGGGATCAAGCCCGACATCAGCAGGAAGCCTGCTTCTCCCTTTCCCACTCCCCCTGCTTGTGTTACCTCCCTTGCTCTTTCTGTCAAGTAAATAAGTAAAATCTTTAAGAAATAAAAAATTTAAGAAGAAAAAACCTCCCCAACATCAAATATATTTATTAAAAGTATTCCTGAGTTGCAACCGGATATATTTTACAGAAAAGAATTCTGGGGGTGCCTGGGTGGCTCAGTCGGTTAAGCGTCTGCCTTCAGCTCAGGTCATGATCCCAGGGTCCTGGGATGGAGCCCCATTCTGGGCTTCCTGCTCAGTGAGGAGTCTGATTCTCCCTCTCTTGCTCCCATTGGTTCTCTCAATCTCTCTCAAATAAATAAATAAAATCTTAAAAAAAAAAAATTCCAAAAATACAACAAAGTGAAAGATAATAAAAGGAATGGGGGAACAGGGAGGGTATATTTTACTTTGAGTGTTAGTTTAAGCTACAATATAAAGTAGTGCAAAAGGACTAATACTTGAAGACAGAGAACCACAGAAGATTTCAGCAAATCAGCGTTTTATTAACAAATTACTTTCTACTCACTTCCACTAAAGGCAGCCACTGCTCTGCGGAGACGCTGAGGCCTTGGAACTGCTTGTCTCCGACGCACTGCAGGCTGCCCAGCACGAGGGCCGAGGCCCCGAACACCTCGCAGGTCCGGCACAGTCCTGCGCGCGAAGGACAATGGTTCCTGGTGGCAGTCCTCCCCCGGGCTCTCTTTGGCCACGGATCCCCCTGATGCTCCCCAGCAGGGTTAAACGAGCAAATTGGGCAAAATGGCAATGGACTCAATACAAGTTTTTAGGATCTACAGATTTTAAGCAAGCCCCCTGGAAAACTGTAATTTTACCTCCTAAATTAGTTGGTTTATCAATGAGCGAGGCCACTACAATCAGTCTGCTAATTGACTTTCCAAGCTTGGCAACTCGATCCTGAAATACTAGCTCCAGATCTAAATCTGGAGCATTATTTTTCCAGGGGATAATCTTCTTCTGAACATCCGTCCACTCAGACTGGCTATCTGCTTCGCCCAAGTGAGAACCTGAGAAGGAAAAGGAAATAATCCCATATATGAAAATCTATTTATTTATTCACATACACACAGAGTTAAGAGTTAAAAATGACAGTTCAGAATGAGATTCATTAACAGAAAAACTGGACTTGAATTCAGACATGACTGCTATTTTCAAAAGTAATTAAAATGTTTTTTTAAAGATTTTATTTATTCACTTGACAGCGAGAGCATGAGCAGGGGGGAGCAGCAGGGAGAGGGAGAAGCAGGCTCCCCACTGAGCAAGGAGCCTGATGCAGAGCTTGATCCCAGGGCCCTGAAATCATGACCCGAGCTGAAGGCAGACACTCAACCGACTGAGCCATGCAAACGCCCCTTCAATAGTAATTTTAAATTTCCAAATTCAACTCTAACAACTAATATACTACAACATTTCATGAAAACAGAGTATGTGCTTTTGTCTGCATTTTAGCATATCCAAAACGGGAAGCATCTCAGACCTAGTTTGGTATGATTTTAGCATTTTTTTCTTAAAGGTCCATAAAGTAATGGTGTATCTTATACACAACAGTGTATTCCTGAAAACAAACATACACAGTCTTTATCCTAAATTATTTTACAGGTACTTAGGGGAATTTCCCTCAAATGAGTAATATGTGTAAGACTGATGAATCAGACTTGTACCCCTGAAACAACACATTTTATGTTAAAAATAAAATAAAATGATCAACTGATAGTTAGAAAAATGATGATGCTCTCTGAGGCAATTATCCCTTAACCAATGCTACGAGTGTGCAGAATGTTATTAACCTGTCTGATGCAGCATTCTGATCTGTAGCACAGGACCGAGACTACCCTTCCAGGCTGTTCCTCAACGGCTCTACCCCAGACTGCTGACTGAGCCGCTGGGGAGCACAGAGCTTACCTGGACAGACAAGACATGCAAATACCAGAACACGGGGCTGTAGCGAGGGATTCCATGTCTGTGGGAGGGAGGGACGGGCAGAGAGACCCAGGAAGGCTCAGGGAGGAGTGTGCAAACAGCTTGTGTGGGAGGGCAGTGCAGACCGTAGGGACAGGTGTGCATGTGCACAGGGCATAGGAGGACCATGACCCGGGCAGTGGCAGAACTCTGCTGTAGCTCACAGTGTGCCGCGGATGGAACGTGATGGTCCAGAACATAAAAAGATCATAAAAGACTTGTATGGAATGATAAAGAACTTACTCTGCAGGTAGGAGCCATTAAAGGGTTTTAAAAAGGGGGATAACAGCGCTGGTTTTGTGTTTTAGGAAAAACCCTCGTCAAAGTGAGGTGAGGATAAGTTGGGGCCTTTGTGCCAGTCCCAGCAAAGACAAAGACAGTCGAAATTAAGTCCAGGCAAGAGCAGAAGCAGGCAGATCTGGGAGGCAGAATCACCCCAATTTGGTGACATGAATACAGCACAGGAGAATGACTTCTCTGGTGACCGAGTGGCACCACTGACGGAAGGGGTTATAGAGGAGGCAAGTGTGGGCAGCAAGGGAAATCCAGTTCAAATATGTTGAATTTCAAGAGTTTCTGGGTATCTGTGCAATGTCCAGCAGGCTCAGGAAAGAGGCCAGAGAGAAAGATGAGAAGTTACATTATGTAGGTGGTGGTTTCAAGTTGGGGAAATGAACACAAAAGCTCAGGGACAGCACACAGAATGAGGAAACCAGGCCAGTGAAAACATCCAGGGGATACTAACGCTGAAGTCTTCCCATAAAGACAGCACTGCAACACTCCCTCCTTTTTCCACCAAACAAAACAGAGACCCCCTCAGCCTTTTCCCCACCCGAGAGACATCTGTTTCTCAGCTCCGCTCTGTGACCCAACGCAAACCAGCTGCCCATGTGTGCTGTCGTCCTCTCTCCTCGGTCTCTGCTCAGCCCGCCCCACTGGGGCCGTCCCCACCACACTGATGAAGCAGCTTGGTCACCACCTTCAGTCCCCGGATCTCCTTGTTTGAGGTCCTCTGTTTTGGGAAAGCTCTCCCTCCGGATATTCGCTCAACTGCTCTCGCTTCACCGAGGTCCTACTCAGTGTCGGCTCCTGAGAAAGTGCTCTTTGATCCTCGGTCACTACCTCCATCCCGCTTTGTGTCTATGGTACCTCCTGTGCAGAAATGAGTATAAGCTGCCTAAGGGCAGGGACTTGGCCTTCTGTTAGCACAGAGGAGGCAAGAAGTCTTGACTGAAGGAATAAATAAATTTAAGGTGATTATGTCTTAAAATGTATTAGTGAACCATCCAGAGTATTTGATTTAAAAAAGGCACTTTTCCAGAACTTTCCTCTACACACACTGAATTAGAATCTAAGTATGTGTGGGGAGGGGGGGGGAACCAAGTATCTCTACTTTACACAAGTTGTCCAAAGAATTCTTGAAAACATTACAATTTCAGAGCACTACCAGTATACAGGACAAAGACGAACTCCTAAAGAGGAGACAGGTCAGATGGAGGAGGAAAATCAGGACAGCAAGAAGCTAGATGAATGTGCCATGCAGGGCAGGTGTGCTTAGAGAAGAGCGCCCACTTGGGCTCTATGAAGGAGACAAAGACCGTTTCTGATTTTCTGAAAGATTCTCGGTGGTTCTGGGTCAGGGAGAGCCAGAACGAGGACCAAAGGAGTGGCCGCGGCGAGGAGAATGGGAGCCCGCTGCTCCACAACCATTAACACTCGCTGTGGTTTCCAGAACGGGCGGGAGACCCGGTCCTTGGTTTTCCAGGGGTCACTGGATTGTGCGGGGGATGGGGAGGAGGCGAGCAGCTGACAGAAATGTGGGTCCTTCAGAAAGGCGAAGGGGAGCAATGCCACAGAAGGTGCAGAAACAGGAGAAAGAAGGCCGAACAGACGAGCAGGTCCCACCAGACCCGCGGGGGACGAGAATCGAAAGCTCTGCTTTACTCCTAAATGGGCCAAGACATGAGATTTCATAATCGGACCCTTTTTAATTAACAGTAATATTTCAAGGAAAAGCGAAGTTACTAGCTTTATGTAATAAAGCAGATTAGGCTCTCCTTGGCTTTTTATAGTGAAGCCAAGCAATTAAAAATACCAAAGTTATAGCACCATTTTTCACAGTCTTTCCTCTAAGTGGAGGAGGAACAGACTTCAGCACATCAGTGAGAAGTGGTACGATCACCTCTCTGTTTTCAAGGACTGAAACGAGTAAGGCTAACCAAGTTAACAAGGGGAGAAAAAGGAAACACTTCTTTACCTACGTCCTGCTGAGCCCAGTCACCCGGCTTCAATTCACAGAGGTGAGTCGGTGAAAGGTACCACTGAAATCCTGCATCTGAGGGGATGTCTGTGAATCTGGTAAATTTACCAATGGCAATCCATTCGTCTTCAACCAGGCCTGAAAGGCGTGGAAGGTTGTAAAATATGGTCTGAAAAGAGAATTGTAAAATTTAAATTTTTTCCTCTTAAAAATAACAAAGAAATACATGGTAACATGTTTAAAGTACAACTTATTTACTCTTACTGATCTATTCTCCCAAACTATCACAGTGGCCATCTTATATACGTTCATTTATATCTGGGAGGAACTGTCTGTCCACATTTCTCATCTTTTCTAAGCCATCGGGAGGTTAACTTAGGAAATGCTTGAGGGCAGGCAGATCTACTTGGGTGTTTCTCACCGTATGTAATAAACCACCGCACTCCTGAGAAAAACAAGAAGTGTTTTAGGACTGATCAATGTTAGCATCAGGCAACACTTATCAGTGCCCTTTGCTGAAAACCGAACTCCTCCACAGACAATCAAGGTTCAGTTCTTCTGATGTCAAATCTTTCCTCTGGCTACCATTAGACAAATTTGAATCTGAACGTTGTCTCAACTGTGTATTAGCTGTGATGTCAGCCAGACCACTTAGCCTCCCTTGGCTTCAACCTCCTCATTGGTTAAGAGGATAGGATCAGGTTAAAGAGCCCCTTGAGGCTGTGTAAACCAGAGTGTGATGCCGCTGGGCATGGTAACCGCCCAGTTACTATGCAGGCAATCCTGGCCTTTTCTTGCCTACAAACCAAAATGGAACCAGAGAGGAAGTCAGCGCAGGTGAAAAGGCGCTCACAGAACAGAAGCACAAGTAACAGGCGATTTAAAAACGACACAGAAAACGCGTGATGAGGCACATGTCCTCCCAATGGCCTCGGCAGTAAAGACTGGCTTTGTGTACACGGGCTCCACGTGACGACCGGCACGCGATGCGGACGGGGCCGGAACGGCCCGGTGCAAATGCAGAGCAAGGCAGGGTCCTCCCAGGCCGTCACGCTACCACCACGTGCAGCCACAGCTCCTGTCGCTGATGGAGGAGGAAACACCCCGAAGGGGGACGTGCGGCGTCGGGGACAGAGATGAAGCCAAAGGGGAAGAACGGACTTAGTTCTGCTGCAGGACGGAACAGGAGGGGCTGACCTGACCCTAGAGATCTATTCCGAGGCCTTCAGAAAGGTGCCCAACAATGCATTCCGGGTGCAGAAGAAGACAACTGAGCGCGTTAAAATACCTGAAAAATAAAATCCTGCATTTTTCCAGTAAAGCAACACGAGTGCACAGAAGCTCCACAGAGCGCAGGACCTTCTGTAGCAAATACCTCACAATACAAGACTGATATTCTTTTAAAAGGCCAGTTTCTGAGTAACTGACCCCCCCGGATCGCGCCTGCACGGCAGGCTAAAGTTCCTGTGGAAAGGTCCCAGGTCATGTGTTTTAAATGCAAAGGCAGAACCTTACATTTAGAATCTAAAAAGAAAGAAAGTGATACGATTCACACAATCCTAATAATTGGTATATTAATTTTCATGCTAATTGTACTAAACATGTTTATGGTTCTTAAAATTACACGAACACCCTGGGCTATGAGGTGCTGGTGTGCCATGACCTACAAGATTCTCTCGTCGCCCAGAACCGAAACACTGCCAGTATCAAAAGAACAAATCGTTTCGCTTTCGTTAGCAACGGGCTTCATTACGACAAAATCTCCCCTGCACAAATGTTCTCACTCACTCCCTTTTAATGTCAGAACAGATTTCTGTTTAGAGTTAAATACTCCCCCTTCCAGGGTTTACGAGCCAGACGGCCTGAGAAACAGAAAGTGACAATGACTCGCCCATTTCCACCCTTTATGAGGGAAACGCAAGTCGTTGCACGAAGGAACAAAATTAAACTTAGAACTTTACAATGTGAAGGTGATGTTGTAAGAGGAAAAAAATCGCTTAATTGTAATTTTCCAAGAACTGTGGCAGAAAGGAGGCGCTGGGATTAAAGACAGAGTCAAGAATTTACAAAGGACACTCTCCACTCACCTCCAGACAGTAATCCCGAACTGGGTGGAAACTGGCAAAAAAGAAATGCTCTTGGATGCGCTGCCAATTCTTCTTGGCGTTCCTGAGGGTGAAACGTATGGTATGAGGTACAGACAAGTGAGATGACACGGAATCAATTAGATAATCACATAAAGGTACTGCAGAGTTTGGAAGGAATGGAAAATTTTGTGAATTTTATCTGAAGACTTATACACCCTTCCCTCCAAGATCAACATACTTTAAAAATGGACACTGAATTTGACATTTCGAATGCAAGTCCAAGACAATGAGAGGACTGTTTCACAGCTGGACAACGAGGAGCAAACCCTCCAGCAGATGGTGCAGAGGCCGGTGCTCTGTCAGAGGCGATGGGAAGCAGACAGGCCATCCGCGGGCACCGACGGCCTGCGGGACGGACGGCTTCCAGGCTCAGGGAGAAAGCATTCTGAAAGGGCACATGTAAGACATCTGGCATGGAGTCTTCAGGTTTCCATCCAGCAGTAAACACCTATTCTTCTCCGAAGATCCATGACACACGGCCCAACTAAACCAGCATTCCCAAACCAGAGCAGGCTGTGAAGTCCCAACACACCTGCCACTAAAAAGCAAAGGCTGTAGGGATGAAAACTACAGAACAACACTGGCAGGTGTCAGTTTAAAATCAAGATCAACAGCCCAAAGCAAAGTAGCAATTTTGGGGCATTTTCCTACAAGACAGTTCTCCCATGATGGCCGCTGAGCCTCCCTTACCCGTCAGCGCCCCCCTACTCTGTGCCTGACCGTGGAGCCTCCGCAGCACTGTGGTGAGGAAGGGAGCCTTCACCTCTGGCGCCTCCTACCACCTACCCGCCTGTCCCCTTGCCACAGGGGTCTCTGTTCAAGGGACACACCCGGTACCCAGCGTGTGCTCTGGATCCCGCTCCCTGAACTGTCCCCGCGCTGCTCCAGAGCCTGCTCAAAGGGCCATCTGTCCCATCTGACAAAGGAAGCCATGTGCGACAGCGCCCGACAGTGCCTTCGGGTCGGCGTGAGAGGGAGAGCAAGGGAGCAGCAGGCGGTTGTGGAAGAAAACCCCTCAGGAGAGAAACCCCTCTGGGCGCAGGAGGGACGGGGACCGGGGGCAGGAGACGGTCTGGCCTGGGTCTGACACCCTTCTGTGCCGCCCGACTTCCTAGCCGGGAACCCTGAGGGAAAACAACGGATGTGACCAAATGAAAGCAAAGCCTCCTCAGACAACACATCCACAACCTTCTTGCTGACCATCTCGGAGGAGGTTTGGAGAGAATTATCTATGACTTGCCTGTGTTTTACCTTCTTCATCAGCGTTTTTTTTTTTTTTTTTAAACTAAAGACATGAAGTATTTCATAGATTCAGGTACAGAAAAGACATGAACAGACAGCAATGAGCCCATCCCCGGACTGAACAGTGGCATATCGTCCCACCACTTCTAAGCCATGTTAATTTGTGTCGGCCCCACCAGCGAGGCTGCTGACTGGGCTCTCGCTAAATCCAGTGGGTGCTTTTAGGCTCTCATTTCACTTCCTTAAACCCGTCTGTTTCTCTGCACCCCACTCATGTAACACACGATTTTCTCCCATTATCTACGGCCAGCCTCTGATCTGCTCCTCCTACTTTAAAAAAATGGCAAAAGCAAACCAGGTGAGGTCATTCCTGAGTTTAAACCATTCGCTCCCCAGGAGCCTAAGCCCCCTGGTGTCCCACTGCCCACACTCACGGCTCTCGGGCCAGACCAGCCCCATTCAGTCGCACACGCCTGCCTCGGCGCTGCCCAGAGATCACCGTCCCCACACCTTGTCTGCCTCCTTCCCACCGTCCTTTATAGGGTACTCACAGGTTCTGTTACTTAGAAAAGAGTGTGCACTTTCTCACCACAATCTTTACTTTCCCACTGGAGGACCTGCCACGATCTAAGTTACTTTACTGGGGGACTTTTTACGTGCTGTCCTGTTCAAGCGATCGGAAGCCACACGAGGCCAGGGCATCCACGGGGCCTGCCGCGGAGGACCCAGGACTCAGCCTGCACAGAACGATTCTGCCGTGTGTTCGAAGAGCAGCGATGGTCTAATGCCCGGGGTCCTTTTTTTTTTTTTTACTGGGTATGTCTCCTACCCGGTACTAGGATTTTAGAAGTAATGGTATTGCGTAAAAGAGTGTTTTACTGCTTAATAAAAAAGGAGCCAAACCAACTGTCTTCAGAAATCAACACAGAGCAACCAAGGAACTTTGAATAGCATCAACCACCAACCAAAACACTGCAACACCAAACAAATCACGGTTTATGCACCGAGCAAACCATAAACTGACAACGCCTCTTCGCGTGTCAAATTGATTCAATTCCCCCATACGTCCTTCCACTGAGGGGCTGCAGTGTGTACATACCCACCCACCAAGGAGCAAGAGGTTGTTCAGGGGTGCCCGACAAGATCAGGAACTCCAGCTGCCGGAACATACCTGGAAGGGTGGGGATTCTAGGCACTGCCACGGTGAGCAACTAATTTTAATGATTAGCTGGGGCCAGAGCTTGGGTTGGCTTTCTAAACACCCAGCCGTGCACAATGCATCAGAGGCGTCCAGCCCCTTCCTCTGCACTTGTGTCCCTCCCCTGTAATCTATCCTATGTCCCCCACCTAACTCTCCTCTTTGATTTTTCTCTGTTGTAGCCCATGTAGTTATATTTTAGTATCTATATTTGCTGAATTGAGGCTCTTCCTCCTGAACCACCAAAACCTCTTCATTTAGGTGACTACCCAGTCACCTAAATGCCTCTTTTCAACTGATGTGTTCAAAGTAGAAGCAGGCAGAAGGGCTAGAAGGTAGTAGTTGTGGCCACGGAATCCTCCATCCCAACCCCACACAAAGCTTCATAAGGATTCACAGTCTCATTTACGCCACCTGTTACCTTGATGGTCAAGCAGAGACCCTCTAGGTTACTGGTTTCCCAAACACTATTTTGTACGCTTCATACACTGCTTCTCACCTTTATCTGTTTATAAAAATTAGTGAGTGCTTTGAGGGTCTGAAAGGAACCTCTTATATTGATGGGCAGTGTCTGGGTCTCTGAAAATTATAAAAATCTGGGCATTCCTGGATAGTGGTCATCAATAATAATAATAAAGAAGTAAAACAAGAGCAACTCCCTGAGAGCCGGGGAAATCAGCTGATACCTGCAGATACTAGGAGATGCTGCCTGCCCTTGTGCGGCGGGAGCAGGGCCGGGGGAGCACAGGGAGCCCAGCAGCCTTCCCTGCTCCGTCCGCAGCACAGCAGCGCACCTGCTCAACGGCGAGCATCTGTGTGGGACTCGCTCTGGGAAATAAAGACAGTCTCTAAGAAAAGGAAAAGAAAAAAGCTTCCGTCCTTAATTAGCCCAGCCGTGGGGCTGAGAGCATGTCTTTAAAGCCAGACCCTTCTGCTCCTCGGCACCTCTTTGACAAGAGAGGACGGTAACCGTCAGCCATATGAAGACAGCTATCTGAAGGTGTGTACAAGATTATTTACAGAACAAGGACCAAGGATAAGAAAGCAAAGAAGGTGGTGAGGGAGCTGACCACATTAGAGCCGTCAGGAAACCACACAGCAAAGAGCGCCCTGCTCCCACGGGGCCTGGTCCGAGCTCTGCTGTCAGAGCACGACGGAATAATGGGAAGCTAACGAGGTCGAGGCCCCTGTCCATCCCCTCTTGTGCTGCTGGAAGGAAGGGGAAGCGTGTGAGCTTTGCTTACCCTGTTCCGGGCATGTTTTCCACTTGGTTGAGACTGGATTCAATGACAGACGTCAACGCCTCAAGTTCTTCCACGCGCAGCGCCTTACACATGCTCCAGACCTTCTTCAGGGCAGCCAAGGCATACAGTCGGATGCTGAAGTTGTGACTGAAACACCACTGCAGTACGGTGATAAGGGCTTGCTTCAGGACTGGTTTCTGGAAGGAAAGTGGGAAAAGTCTTCACATGGGCACGTGGACCATGCCACCGAGTGGACAGGAGCCCAGCTGCTCTCACGGGCTCTGCAGGAGCAGGGCTCCTCCTTCCTTCTCAGACCCAGGTGCGCTGGCATGAGCGATTTCCTGGAGGAAGAAAGATGCTCCCAGCTCCTTCGCTTCCATTTCCGAGGTGGCTGTGGTCCATGTTCCCCTCACAGCCGCGCCTGGGCTAGTGGACGGAGCCCCTCCATGCTAGCCGCCACGCAACCACAGTGTGCGAACAGCCCCCCAGGCTGTACACGTCACGAGTGTTCTCCCAGCCCCCACTGCTGGTGCACGTCCAACCGCTTCTAAAGCAGGGCCCTCCGACAGGGCTGTTTTCCTCCGGGTCTTTGTGGACAACAGTTTCCCTCATGATGCTCTTGGCCCCGCCAAGCGCTGAGCAGTGGCAGGAAAATTTAGAAATGGGGAGGAAAATAATAATAGTTTAAACTTCCCTGTGAATTCACAGGCTGTCCCATCTTCATAGCCTGCAGATTTCAGGCAGCAATGGTCTGACTTCCAGAACCACACAGGCCACAGACAGTGAAAGGCAAAGGAAGTGACACAGATCAACGAGCAAACCAGACAGACGGAAACTTAATAAAACGTCAGGAGCTCCCTTGATGTTCATGCCTAACGGCCCATCTGCAAACGTCTGAGGGGCTGCACCTCGCCGACAGTGCTGCGGTTTCCACTGACTAAAAACCACTGAGCTCATGGAAGACTTGACCAATACCCTGCACGCATTTCAATCTCCCCAAGCCTCTGTGAGGACAAAATACAGACATGCAGGATCCTATTTAGTCCTTTATTCAAAATACAGTCAACATTCATCCAAGGTCGCTGCACTGTCAGCATCCCAAGGACACCAGGAGGAGACACACGTGTCACCGTCACAAACACACGACCATGCCCGCGTAAGGAGAACCTTGAACCAACACCGGAGCATGCGAAGCTCGGCCAGAGGCAGGAACTAGGCAGGTGAGGCCCAGCAAAAAGGCTACGGAGGAAGAACAACTTTCAAGAAGGAAGCAAGGAAGGCTGAGGGGCATACCAGATGCGGATCTGGGAAAATGCGGATTTACTTGGCCAGAAGGAAGACAGAAATGTCAGGTGGCGAAGGAAAGTGGCAACTTCTGAGTGATACACGAGTAAGTACTTACTTGTATTTTAAAAGCTGGAAACCAAGACAGGTTATTCAGAACACCTGAAACACCATGAGAAGAGGATTTAAAAAGAGGAGGCAAAGAGTATTATTACTAATATTTTATAGTTTAATTTTATATTTTACAATTTTATGAGGCACATGTGAGAGCAGCTAAACATACATCCCATCGACAGTGTTAGTCACAGGCCACAAGTGCCGTGTAGGTTGTCTGTAATACACACAGCTCCACAAGGACTGGGTGAAGATGAGGCAAACCAGACAGTGTCAGTGAAAGGATGGCCATCCCAAACATGACCCGTTCAAAACTGAACTCGCGATTTTTCCTATAACCCCCAGGAGGGAGCGAAGGGTACTCACTCCCCTGACCCTCCCCCTGCCCTTACTCCGTGCCAGTTGCTGACTTCCAGGCAGGATGAGCCCACTCACCTGTGGCCCGCACCTGCTGTCCCTTGGCCTGGAAAGTGCCCTGGACCAATGTGTGGTCGCTCACTCCTCACTGCTTTCAGGTATGTGCTCAGGGTCACCTCCTGGAGAAGGTCTGCCCTGAACCTACCTCCCAAAATAGCCATCCTGCCCTAAATACCCCGTTTCTAACTCCTTATTCTGCGTTTTCTACAAACCCTGTGTCACCACCTCGAATGCCTGGGTGGCTTAGGCGGCGAAGCATCTGCCTTCGACTCAGGTCATGATTCTGAGGTCCTGGGATCAAGTCACGTTGGGCTCCCTGCTCAGCGGGGAGCCTGCTTTTCCCTCTGCCCGCTTCTCCTGCTGCTTGTGCTCTCTAATAAATAAAAATCTTAAAAGAAAAACCTGCATCACCACCTAACAGTGTAATGTCTGCTTGTCATCTCTCCCCACACCAGAATGACGGTGGTGACGGTTTTGCTCACTGCAGAATTCCTAGGACCGGAACCATCCACCCGGACACACGGAAGGTGCAGGACTACACTGGAGGGAGGAGGAGGGACGACTGCTCAGACACCCCTCCAGCGGGGCCTGTGCTCAACCACCTGCACACCACACCCCATCTCCCCAAGGACAAGTGCTTCCCTCTCTTCTGAGCAGCTCACGCGGCTCTCCCTGCCTTTCTAAACCTTTCCATGGAGGCCTCAGAGCCCTCCTCCCAGGAGGGTCTCCAACCCCTAACCGTTCTCTCCCACCTGCGAAGCAAGGAGACGGTCTGCGCCCGTTCTGATCCCCAGCATGATTTGGGTCATCATTTCCCTGCCATCAGAGAGACGGCCGCATAGGTCTGCCAGAGCGCAGCCCTTGTCACAGAACCCGTAGCTGTTCTTTCTAAAACCTTTGAAGCAGGTATTCCAACTTTTTAAAAAAGTTATCTACTTATTTTAGGGACGCCTGGGTGGCTTGGTCATCTGCCTTCAGCTAAGGGCATGATCTCCGAGTCCTGGGATCGAGCTCTGCATTGGGTTCCCTGCTCAGCGGGGAGCCTGCTTCTCCCTCACCCACTCCCCCTGCTTGTGTTCCCTCTCTCACTGTCAAATAAATAAATAAATAAATAAAATCTTTAAAAAAAAAGTAAAAACATAAAGTTATCATTTGTTTTGGAGAGGGATGGGAAGGGGCAGAGGAAGAATCCCAAGCAGGCTCCCCACTGAGTGAGGAGCCGGACACACGGCTTGATCTCACGACCCTGAGATCATGACCTGAGCTAAAGTCAAACGACTGAGTCACCGAGGCGCCCCCAGGTATTCCGACTTCTGACCCCAAGCCCCAACCTCAGTCTGTCTCCTCCCCCACCTGTTTCGCTCCTGTGCTCCTCATGGAGCTCGTCCCAGTCGCAGGCTCCCTGCTGCTGGAAACTATGGATAAAGCCCCTTTCCTGACCTCTACGGTCTCCTGGCCATTCTCTCCTTGAAAATATTCTTCCCACGACCTTCAGGAGACCCCGTTCTTCAGGTGGTCCCCTTCGCCCTCCTGCTTTCTTCCTCAATCTCCCCCTCTCCTGGGCCATAGATGCCAGCGCTGCTCTGGGCTCTGTGCCCGGCTCCCTCTTCTGTCCGGCTGCGCTCCCTGCACAGGCTTTCATGGCTTCCGCCAGTCAGGGCCCCCGAGCGGGTGAGCCACAGCGCAGCTACTTCTCTTCTCCCAGCTGAGGTGCGGCAGCGTTTGCTGCAGACGTGCGCAACTGTAGGAGGTCATATCGAGGGCCCCTCCTGCTAGCATGGGGCAAATCACAGCAGGGCATCCCAACCAGGGCACGGTCACGGACACAACCTACGGGTGCAACTGGGGTTTCCCCAGCATTCCTTGACCCCATTTGAGCACAAGGTGTGTCTGTACGGAGTTCTAGACCATTCTATCACATGTGTGGGTTCACAGAGCCAGCATCGCCATCACGAAACTGGACAGTTCCCACACCCGAGGACCCTCCTGTTGTCCTTTCATAACCACCACCCCCCGCCTCCTTCCCACACTCCTCTCCCCGCAGCCACTTTTTATACAACTGGCAGTGCTGTGAAGCCGTCAGAGGTGAGCTGTAGGCATGGAACCCGGTGGGAGTGCAACAGAAATGGTCTTTATCACAGAGTCACCGGAAGCGCGAAGAGACGGGCTCTCGGCTCACAGCTGAGGGCTACACCGCGGAGCCCGCACCCACCACTCTTCTCCCCGACAGCATATGGAGCCTCCTCCATGCATGCCTCCCGTGGCTGGCACAAGCAGAGCAATGAGCTGCGCTCCCAGAGCCAGGACCCTGGGCCCGAGCCCACCCGGTCCCAGAGGAAACAAACAAGCCGGCTTGTCAGCAGAGGCCTGCTTCTGCTTCCAGGTCCGGAGCGAGTGCAGACACCCTGAGCCCCTGGCGACACGGTGTTTCCAAAATAGGCTTCTGTGCTCCAGGCTCGGTAGCAAGAAGGTGTGGTGAACCCTGCATCTCCAGGAGGGGACCAGAGCACCCCAGTTCATCCCATCCGCAGTCCCTCCACGCACCCCAAGCTATGCTAACAGCAGCAGCACTGACCCTCCACACCTGCCCCTTGAGGTTTCAGAGCCGTGGTCCCCAAACTGATGCCTACGTTCAAGTCATGTTTCCCGTCTGGCCCTCTTCCTGAGCCCTAGAGCCCTACGTGCACCTGCTGCCTCCCAGAGCCCTGGGGTTCCCAACGGGTGACAAACCCGTGACCCATCCACTCGTCACCACGCCCTCTGTCTGTTCCTCCCGCTGCCTCCCGCCCAGTGAGAGGCGCCACGGACCCTGGCGGCCCAGGTCACTTCCCTGCTTCCCACCTTCTCGCCACCACTGCCAACCACCGAGCCCTGGCGGTCCTTGCTAGCGCACAGCTGTCACATCCGTCCCTCTGCCGCCTTCACACCACACGCCAGCGCGGCTCATGGGACAGCACGGAGATCACCGCGAGAGCTCCCCAGCGGCTTCCAGTGCCCCATGACTGATCCTACACAGTACACTCACGGCACACAAATCGGACCACGTCACCCTCTGCAGCACCTCCCCCATGCCCTCTGGATAAAGTCCAAATTCCTCACACGGAGCATTTGCTGTGTGTCTTCCCACTGTGGAGCTACTTGCCCAAGTTCACACAGCAAGCAAGAGGGGGCGCTTAGATGGGATCCCAGGTCCCTTAGAGCTAGGACCCCCGACGCACACACTGGGCTAAACCTGCTTTGTAAAGGCCCTTCTGCCCTGGGCCCTGCCCGCCCTGCAGCTCCCGTCCGTCTCCGGCGTCTCCCCGCTCCCACTGAGCCCTGTTCCTCTGCCTGAGGCCTCTGTGCTAAACCCGAAGTCCTCCCTGCGGGCCAAGGTTTGAGATCTCGCCGGTGCCCCGCAGCCCGCTGCACTTCCCCCACTGCACACCCCCAGATGGAGCTGCGTCCTGCTTCCCTGATCTCTGCAGTCCAGGGCAGTGCTCGGTAGAGGAAGCACTAACACCAGCTCGAGTGAGTGACACAGAGGGCTCGGTCCCTGAATCGCACAGGCATAGAGAAGGAAGAAGGACGCTTCTGAGCAGGAGAGAGTAACCTCTGTGTTATTCAGTCCTTACAATGATCCCGTGAGGCAGGTAGTACCCCGTCCGGTTTACAGCAGAGGAAAACCAGAGGAATCAAATCCAAACGCCCACCTTCCCTTTCAAATTTCTCGCCACTTTCGGATAACCTTAATCTTCACTCCACGCTTTACTCGGACTTCCTTATTCTGTACAAATGTCCTTGTCCTGTTCCTAATCCAACCAGGACATGTTACCTCTAGTTCTCGAGTCCCCTCACCCTCCTCCTGGCTGTGACAGTTTCTCAGACTCAGCTTGTTTTCGATGACCTTGTCAGTTCTGAGGAGCAGTAGTCAGGTCGGCTGGGATCTGGGTGATGTTTTTCTCATGTCTAGACTGGGGTTACGGTGTCGGGGAGGGAAACCACGAGGCCATTTCCATCACGTCCTACCAAGGGCACGGGCTATGGCATGACTAAGCGCTCTCGGGGGCTCCCCTTCCTTACTCTGCTCTGAGGAAGGACATCACTAGGGCAGCCCACATTTTAGGACTGTGTGGTTATGTGCCCCCTCCTTGAGGCCAGAGTGACCACATAAATTATTTGGAATTGTGCACAGGTTTGTTGACTTTCCCATTGGTTTATTTAATCATTCACTTAGATCGGTCTAAACTCATGAATATTTATTTAATTGGGTTGTAACTGTATTGTGTTGCTTGTCTCAGCTTTAGCCACTAGGGGGACTCTCGGGGGCTCCTGTGCCCCTTGGCAGATCTGCCCCACGGTACCCTCCATCCTACCCCGCCCTGGCACTTCTTTTCTATTTACCTTGTGTAGTTTCTGCCCTATTTCTAGAATCAGCTGTTTTTTTCCAAGAAGCCCTGGTTCCTTTTAGGAGAGAACGGTATTGGAAAACAGTATCTGGGAGCTAGGTACAGATTACTTGTAAGTACAAAAAATAAAAATAAAAAATCCAGTGTAATTCTCAACAGGAAATATGATTGTTTTATGAATCCTATAGTCAGATATGCTGGGGCTGCCTGCGCTCATAAGCTGTGGCCAGGACTGAGACACCCCGTTCGGGACTGAACCTGTGATGCCATCTCCTATCTGCTAACGAGGTCTAGACACACAGAACAAGATGACAGGACAATACACAACCATGAGCACACTAGAGAACGGTGTTTTCCCTCTGCTTTCAATCTCCATAGACATTTAGTGTTCTGCCCTCGGTCCTGTTTGGTGGTAGTTTTGAATCTTCTCTGACCACTTAGCACGGACCTGTACAAGTGCAAATATTTCCATACTTTGAGGAAAATGGAAAGTTTTGAGTGACTGTTTCCATAAAGTCTTTAAACAAAAACATATTTGTCAGGTAACAACAGACTTTCAGCAGACACTGTGAAGGACTTGGTCAGACTAACGAAGTATACTAGTCTGGTCTGGTCTTAGATCTCTCCATTTAGATTTCTTTTTTTCAGAAGATATTGAAACTGAGATTATTCTATTCCACTAATCAGCATTCCTTCTTTTGGATGCTTTGAAAATAAATAAATCTAAAATGTATAATATACAGTGAGTATAAACAGGGCTGAATGGGAAAATAACCTGCTATTGGGGCACCTGGGTGGCTCAGTCAGTTAAGCGTCCCACTCTTGATTTTGGCTAAGGTCATGATCTCAGGGTTGTGGGATCAGCCCCATGTCGGGCTCTGCACTGAGTGTGGACCCTCCTTGGGATTCTGTCCCTCCCCTATACCCCCAGAACAACTGAGCTCTCTCCCCATCTGATAAATAAATAAATGATAACCTGTTACTTATTCTGGATCTAGTAGAAGCATCTGCTAAGATAAGTTCATTTTCAGAACTTGTCTGAATGGTTGTGAGCTATTTCAGCCAGCCTGACAGAGGACAGTTCCTGATCTCCTTGCCTCTCTGCTCTCTGCAGATGGCAAGCAGATCTCTTTCCTGCACTTAATTAAGACAGGAAGGTAACATGTGATGTTACCTGAGGCTAGAGTTTGCCTGATTTCAGCAGAAGCTGTGAACTCACGCCTTCAGGGAACGGGAACTCTCACACTGCCATCTGGCTGACAGATGCTGTAAGGTGCCCTGTGACTTCAAAACCTCAGGATTTTAGGAGCTAAATTATGGTGGGGGAAAAAGATCTTGGTCTTAGAATTCATGAAATAGGTTAAAAACTAAATTTGACTATTACCACCGTTTAAAGACAAGAACACTTGGACATACTCTAGGAAACCTCACTTCCCCTGTATTTTTCTTTTACTTTCAACACCAAATAGCACTTCTTATCCCGTATATCCGGGTCTCTCCCAGAGTTCACAGCTCAGCACTCTCTCCCTTGTATACTCAGTAAGGAAGAAGCTTGCTCTAAACCTCATGGGCAGGTTTTCCTGAATTCTTAACAGCTCCACCAAAGCGATTAACCAGGATTAGCTATGCTCTCTACTTGCCTGTGGGGTAAACCACTAGGGAGACAGCTTGAAGCCCGAGAAAGAGGGCAGAACTGCGGCCCACAGCACATCAGCCTCCAATTACCCCGCATCTCTTAATACTCAGACCGTCAGCATCTTTGCGCGAGCCCGTGTTCAATAACTACATCAGTCAAAGAGCAGTTAAACGCGACACAGGAGGTCTCACTTAGATCATCTTATGTAACTACTTGTAGAGAGTCAAGAATCTACCACTAGAAGTTGCCCACCGGTCTGTCCACAGATGCAGGATATGCTGAGGCACATACATGTACCTCGGTGTGTGGGGGGTGGTGTTCATGTGGGTTAGTGCTGGCCTGTGGATTTGTGTCTAAGTGCGTGTGCACAGTGAGTGAGTAGTGGGAGGGAAGAGAAGAAGAGGTAAAAATCGTAAGAAATACTCAACATTAAAAAAAAAAAATAGTACAAACATATACAATTCTATATTGTAGGTTTAAACTCTTCTCATTTAAACTCACCTTTTCTGGAATGTTTTGAGTGATGATGTCCAAATGTGACAAAACGGATAAAAATGTACAAATGCTTGTTTTAAGGTTTTCTTCACCCTGAAAAAAAAAAAATCAGATAAATCAAACAGTCACTCAAGGCTTCCTGTGCCACTGTGAGGCCCATGACAGAGCCCCACGTGAGGCGGGCTGTGACGCAGCCCCGGCCTGGGTGGGGACCTGGGATCGCAGACACAGGAGGGAAGTAACTTCCCGTGGCCAAACACCGACACCCCTGTCAGCAGACACCACAAGGCAGGATTAATTTAACTGTGGAGTAAGTGGTACAGCCAAGGGCGTGCTCACCCCGAGGAGGCACGGGCGGCCCAGGGGAGCCCGAAGGAAACAGAACAGGTGAAAAGGGAGTAAGATGCACCAAGAGGGGATGGGAGGGCAGAGACAGGCTCCGAAGTTAGACGGGACCTTGCAGACAACTTTAGAGCCAAGGATGTAAAGCTGTGTAGGTGTTCAGCTGGGATTCAGAGACCTTCCCAATTACAGGGATTTGGAAGAACACATCATTCTAGTGACAATCAACTGAGGAGCCCCAGACAGACCAGAAAGGAAAGAGACTACAGCCACTATCATCCGGAAACCAGTCCAAAGGCTGATCAGATGATTTATTCAGCTACTGAAGGTCTTCTACGTGCCAAGTACTGTGTCAGAAATCGTGGAAAACAAAATTAGATAAGGTTCCTGCCTCCAAGGAGCTTATTCTAATGGGTTGCAACCAAATCCACAATAAGTTAAATTTCCAATTATACCAAGCACTATTATTCACATGCTACAAAAACCTCTAATAAGGGGATCCAAACCACCCTTCCTTTAAGAATTGACACAAAGGATGTGTGGACTGAGATCTAAAGCGAGGGAGACAATTCTGCAGATGAAGAAGATAAAGGCCATTTTAGGTACAGGGTACAGCATGTGCAAATGGCCTGAGCCAGAGGACATGTGAGGAACGTGAAGGCTCAGGAAAGGTCAGACTGCCCCACTGTGGCCTCTGAGCCTCGAGGGACCCCGGCCCCTCCCACCTTGGGAAGCTGGGTCACACCATCTGCTTTGGCCCATGAAACATCAGCACGCAGGACACAGCCAGAGGGTGGGGAAGCACGTGCATACCATGACGTGTCGTCCTGAGATGCTGTTGCTGGGGATCCTGAGGCACCAACACAGAGGTCAGCCGCCCTGCTGGGCACACGCAGAGAGAGCCCGGCCACCACTGCTCCTCCCCCGACTGCCGCTGGGGTGACCAACGCGGAAACCGTAGCCCCAGCAGGCTCCACGCAGTGCAGAACCACCCAGCGGGGCCCACGCAACCCAAAATCGTGAAAAACATTAGAACACCACTTTCTACACTCACGGGTTCTGGACTGTTTGAGCAACAGAAAGTTGAGCCTGGCACAAGAGAGATGTGCAGACAGGGATGGTGGCACACAGAGGGGCTGGCGAGGCCTACCATCACTCGAAACTGGCAGGCCATTCTGAAGACCCTGGGTCTTTATTCCAGAACAGTGTGTGAAGCAAGCGGATAACCTGACCAGACGTTCACTCTGAAAACCCTGCTCTGACTTCTGTGCGGGGAACGGACTGAGATGGAAGCAGGAGTGGACGCAGGTAGTCCGAGGGAGAAGGCCGCAGGGGGAGGTAGGGGCCGGAGAGAGCATGGGAAAAACCCTCAGACGTGGAGGTCATGTGAAGCACGAAAAGCTGTAGGGGGTCCGGGTTGTGTGACTGTGAGGGAGACGGTCCCGCATCTGGGGAGATGAGAAGGCCCCTGGAGTTCTGGATGCTCTAGAGCCATTCCAGGAGGAGGTGTGCCACAGGCCAGCTGGCTTCTGGAAAGGACCCAACAGTAGATATAAACGTGGCTCTACAGGCTGCACGGGCTCCATCGCAGCCGCTGAACTCGGCTGCTCGGCACACACTGGGCCAGACCCCAGGCGAGCGAGCCGGCCAGGCTCTGCTGCATCCAAACCACGAGGTCCAGTCTCGCTGCGGTTTGCCGGCCCCTGACTTCGCCTGCAGAGAGGACGTCCGGAATGGAAGCAGAAGTCAGGGAGCCACTGCTTCAGGGAGGACAGGAGTCCTGGTGATACGACAAGGACAGAGGAGGCCTCGCCGGGAGAAGCACAGACATTCACTAGCTGAGAAAAGGCTGGTAAGGACACGGAGAAGAGGGAACAGAGGGACAAGAGGACCCCAGAGAGCACGTTGCTGAACCGAGATCAAGCAGGTCGTCGAGACATCGAGAGTGTGGACGGGCCGAGAGAAGCAGCCTGACCACGGACCCTGGAGCGTGTCCTCCGCGAAGGACAGTGCGGACGGCAGGGTGGGTGGGAGGATGCGAAAAGCCTCCAGCAGGAGGTCTGACCAGGACCATGACGTGCGAGGCTCAGGGGCGGGGCGGGAAGCGTGGGGCACATGTCCAGCAGCAGTGGAGGAGACGTGGGCACGTGGAAGCCACAGGCTGAGGAGAGACGGGGCACAAGGGACGCTGAAAGCACAGGGTCCGAGAAGGCCGAGGCAGAGGAATCGGAGGAAGGCAGGAGAGCGCTCTTCGACACAGGACCCGGGTCTCTACTGTACATGGAGGGAGGAAGTCTCGGACGGATACGGACACGGGCAGACACGTGTGACCGCTACGGAGGAGGTAGAGGTGTTCCTACATTTGTTTTCTTAAAAAAGTAGAAGTCGGGGTCATCTACTTCTGATAAAGGAAGAAAAGGGCGTAGTGTTTGCCATTTTTTGGGCATCCATCCTGAACCCCTTCCAAGTTCAGAGAATTCTCCCCCGCTTAGAAGTCTGTGGGAAGCTGAAGATACCGGGTACATCCCTGTTCCCAGTCTTTGTGCAGCTGAAGGGAAGGCACCAATGCTTGGATCAGAGGCATCTACCCTGAACTGCAAACTGTGAGGGGCAAAGCCCCCCGAGGCGGCAGGTGGACACGGATGGTGATGGTACCCCCCTCCCCCGTGGGGTAAAGCAGCATCCCTACCGGGCCAGCTCCACAGTGGGGCTGTAGCTGCAGCCCTGGGAGCCGCTGAACCTCCTTTATTTCCCAAGCGTGATTCTGCCCCGAATCTGGGCATTCTGCATGCCTCCCCATTCCCTGCTCCTGCTCTGCTTGCTTTAAGGATCCCTTTCTGATTCATTCAGAAGCTGTTTCATTTGTTTACAAGGAATACCCTTGAGAGGTGCCCACAGAAAGGATCTGAAGATAATACACAAGGTCTGAAAGCTCTTTAGGAAAGAGAGACTGAGCTAAGTAGAAAAGCTTCACAGAGTAGGGGCATTACTGGGGGATACGGGAGAGTCAGGACGTCTCAGAAGGACACCAGAGTCAACCTGCCATTGCTAAGACAATCTGGGGTGGTACCCCCCACTGGGGAGCAGACAAAACAGATGACATTAGTGAAGGAACAGACAGGAGCAAGTCAAGGAAAAACAACAGGAGTATTTTTCTTAATTCCATGGACATGAGAAGGGGAAAGGGGTATCCGATAAGGAGTCTTAGAATAGTGAAAAAGAACACAGCTGTGGGAATGACACAAATGTCATTTCTTACCACTGTGACGAATCACTCCCTGTCTGAACCTCAGTGTCTTCATAAGTAAATTATAAAACAAAACTAAACAAAAAACGGGTTGATCTGGCGTTCAGGATTACCAGGAAGCGGCTGGAGCCGCGGCTTTACAGGACAGCCAAGTTTCAAGCGTGGAGACTGGGAGAAAGGGTGACGGAAAGGAGCCCAGCATCAGGGGAAGCTGCCCTCATCAGTCCGGCTGCGTGTGGGGATCTGCAGGGGTTGCGTGCGAAAGCCGGGCTGCTGGCTAGGGGAGCAGGCAGCCCCGACGGGGTCCCCGAAGCAAGGGGACTGCAGAAAGAGAAGCACTGGGGCTAATGGGTGATTCTTCTTGATTTCACACCGATAGAGATGAGTCTACTACAATACAGACAGAGGCATTCTGGGATAGATCCCTTTTTCATTAGAATTTTTCTTACTTGAGTACAGCCGACACACAACGTTGCACTAGTTTTAGGGATGCTAGTTTGTGGTACCACAACAAGTTTATATGCTGTGCTGTGCTCACCACAAGTGTAGAATGAGTCTTAAGATCAAACCTAGCATGAGGGTTGGGAAAGGAAAGGGAACCCTGTGAGAGGGACAGGGACGTCATCGACCTGACGGGGAGGGGGCCGCGAAGGGCATGGCAGCGTGCACCACATCAGCTGCCAGCGTGAAACGTCAGGAAGGGGAAGACCAAGAAAAAGGCTGTGTGTCGCTGCGATAACATCCTCACCAGCAACCACAGTGGGTTAAATAAAGCAAGAGAGGAAGGCAAAGACCACTCCTTGTGAAGTTTAATATCGACGCACCTCAGAAATACTGTGGGCTTGGTTCTGGACCATCCCAACAGCGAGTACTAAAAGTGAGTCAAAGGACTCTTGACTTTATGATGGACATGAAAGTGACGTTTACTAGACTGGAGGAGACCAGTAAGTGTTCAACAGAATTATGCCTCGAATGCAATGAGAAAAGCTAACCATCATCTGAGCTTCTGACAAATCATAATCACTGATCACAGACCACCATAACAAATAATGAAAGTGTTTGACATATTGTGAGAACTACCAAAATGTGACAGAGCCACATGGGGAGCACATGCTGTTGGAAAACTGGCACCAACAGACTTGCCTGACTCAGGGCTGCCCCGAACCTCCCACTGGTCAAGGACGCAGGGTCTCTGGAACGCGGTCAGCAAACCATCGCAAACACTGTGGTGGCGCCGAGACACGGCTGGACAGAAGAAAAGTCAAC
This sequence comes from Mustela nivalis, assembly GCF_964662115.1. Lineage (NCBI taxonomy): Eukaryota > Metazoa > Chordata > Mammalia > Carnivora > Mustelidae > Mustela > Mustela nivalis. The sequence goes on from NC_139021.1 coordinate 98,433,191, forward strand.
AGAAGAGTAAAGAACGGAGAGTAAAGTCCCTAAAAGAAAATACAAGTAAGGACACAAGGACAGATGGGACAAAGACAACATCTTCCGATGAAACAGGAAGGAAGACATTCAAGAGGAGATACTTGGAGGAAGGAAGGGTCTTCATTCTCACAGCAGCAGAAGGCGAGGTCGTTGATGTGAAGAAAGGGAAGGGTGTGTCTGGGAACCAACAGAAGGCATTCAAGGCAGGTACGCAGAACACATGTTTACAAACACTTCACCATTTGCCAGGAAGCTGCAACTGCAAACCCTATCGCTTATCTGTTCCTTAAAAACGATTTTCAGGATATAAGAAAAGTTGGGCAAAGGGCAATTAGGGGTGCGGATGAGGGTACAGACGAAGTGAGACGGGTTCTTAGCTGGTGATCCGAGCTCCCTTCGAGTCGCCTGTGCTGGTCTGAAGCTTCCCTACTAAAGAGCTCTCTGAAATGTAAAAACTGTATTTAATTTGTCATCATTCTTATTTCTAAAATCAAACAAAGACATTGCTTGGTAAAAAAGGATAGAGAAGGCTCTCGTTTCTTTTTCTTTTTCTTTTTTTGAGGGAGCAAGCGAGCAAGCACACACACAGGGAGAGAGAGAGAGAGAATCCCAAGCAGGCGCCACGCTGGCTGTGAGGCCCGACATGGAGCTTGAGATCGTGATTATGGCCTGAGCTGAAATCAAGAGTCAAACATGTAACCAACCAAGCCACCCAGGCTCCCCTCTTACTTTCTAACATAAGCCTTTCCATCTTTATTTTCTTAGAACAGAGGCTGATAACACAAGACGAATGCCAGGAATTTCTGCCTTTTAAATTAAAATTAACTCGGATCTTGCAGAACAGAACTTAGGAAGTCAATACATGAGAACAGGACAACTGCCAATCAAAAACCAACTATTAAAATGAAACCTCCCAGCATAACCAAAATATTTTAATTCCAAAAAATCTCTTTTACTTACATAAGAAAAGCAATCCCAGAACTTCAGCAGAAATTGAGGAAATTTATGAAGAATCAATATAATAATCCATTCTATGAAATATTTTATGGATGCTTGATTATTGATGAAACCAGCCTGGAAAATCTTGTCAATAATTCTATTCAAGAAATTCTGAGAAAAATAAAGTTCATAAATTAAACTGGTAGGTTAGGGTTAATAACTTTTATTTCATCAAGCTACAAATCATCATAGAACACTGTGTAAGTCTAAGCTGACCACCCTGTTGATCTGATACACTCACCCATCACAGGAGGCTTCCCATCAAAGCATCCCCTGGGGCACATCACAAGATGATTTCTTTTTTATGGTGGGAACAATAAAGATCTAGTCTTGCAGCAACTTTGGAAAATAGTTCCTAATTATAACTTTCAAAAGTTTTTTTTTTTTTTAACGTTTTTAGTTTTTTTTGTGTGTGTTTGTTTGTTTGCTTTTTTTTTGTTTTGTTTTTAGGGAGCTCTATGCCCAGCTTGGGGCTTGAACTCACAACCATGAGATCAAGAGTCACCTGCTCGACTGAGCCAGCCAGGTGCCCCAAGACAGATTAAAGTTTAATGTAAGTAATTATCAGATCTGTAACTCTCTCAACAACCCTAAAATCTGTTTACTGAAATACAATGGTGAGGTACTGGGTACTTTACACTTTCCTTGGACATTAATTCTATGAGGAGGGTTATTACTCTCTGTATTTTTACAGGGGAAAGATTCAGAAAAGTTAAGTATTTTCCTCAAAACCTAGCAGGTGGCAGAGTCCAGATTTTAACAACCATCTGCCAAAATGTCAGGAGCTTAAACCTGGAAAAGGAGACCGCGAGGAGACCAGCGAGGCCCGGGAGAAGTGGGTGGTCGCCGCCCATACAGCCCCCAAGACCCGGGGCGCGCACGTCACCCTCCTTGCCCCAAGGCCCCTGTTCTGGGGAACTGGACATATATCCAAGCACCACGTAAAACTACGTACATAAGATCTAAAAACATAAGATCTAAAAACAGTACCAGGTATACTCTTTATTTTCAAGAACAATCTATCTTTTAACGATTTCTAACTGGCAGAAAAGGAGCAGAGCAGCTCACCTACAGGCCTGGGCAGCGTGGTAAGAGGTGGCGCGGACTCAGGGAGGCCCGGTTTGTAACTCCAGCTGCACGGGCCGTGTTAGGTCACAGGCAGGCCCCCAGCTCCCTGACTGCGGGGCCCGTGGACAAAAGAACACCACTTGTGCCTGCCTTGAAAGGCCGTGATGGAGGGGAAATGCAGACACCAGATATGACAAGGTTCTCAGCACCGGTGGCTTGGCCGGACAAGCTGGTGCTCAACTTCCCGACAAGGTGCCGCTGCGCAGGCCCCCACCAGCCAACACGACACTCTCCCCGGGGCCTCCCCAGTCCAGGACAAAACGTGCTGTCAGTCATTGAGCCAAACGTCCCTAAAGCACTGCTTTCAAATGCATTTCAGAGTCTGAGTGTGACATGTGCAGGATTTAAAAAATCAGATAGCATGACGAGGCGTCTGACGGAGATCAGCAGCGGCACACACGCACGAACACTCCTCCCCAGGAAGAGCGCGCTCTGCCATTTCTTCTTACATTTGCCGAAACAACTGATCTGGCTATACTTCTGTACTTGCAGTTATTGAACTGTTTCTCTCTTACAGATAAGGCCTCGTGAACTGTATTAAAAAAGAGTTCGATATGTTTTTAAAATTCTCTGAAACATTTCAAAGAGGAGGGGAGGACAGCAAGAAACTGAAGTCCACGGGGGAAATTTCTGTCGTCAAAAATACTTTTTAATTGTATGAAATTCACATAATGATCTATTTTCTTACCAGGAATATTAAGCAAACCTGGTTAGAGAAATCAGACAGTCCATTCCCCTGTTCCTTGCCTCCTCAGGGAGGAGAAAGGGGAACTCTGGGCAAAGACCCTGTTGTAAGAGATCAAGACCTTGGCCTTGGCTTAGCTGGTTCACACGCCCACGGTACTCACAAATTTAAGGGGGCACAAACAGCTACGGGAAATGACAACCTCACCTTTATTTCAAAAGCACTCTGAAATAACTCAGCTGTGCAAAATGAGCAGCTCACGTGTGGGTATTTTAACCAAACGGCACACTAGATATTCCACAGCTAAAATGTTACTTACATTAAAAAACAAAGAAAAGAAGAAAAAAAGGATTAAGTGGTACCCTGTAAACCAGTTTCCAATTTATTTCTGCAACACCTAATTGCCTTAGGATTCTTTCTACTAAAAAAACACTCCTAGATAGCTTCAATTTTAAGAGCGAAAGTATACATTTTAAGCAGATTACTTTCTCAGTTTTAAGACAGCATGTGCCAGTTTCTGCTCGTTTCTTCCGTAGAAAGCACGGTGCTCGGAGGGAGCAGCAGAGTCAGGGTCGTACCTGATCAAAGCTGGGGAAAAGCACCAGCAGCGTCTGCCACACCCGGTTCTTCAGCCGGTGCTGCTGGGAGTTCACATAGTACCGAGTCCTGGACTTGGACACCGACTCATCCTGGGGTGGGGAGAGAAGCAGCATTGAATTACCTACGGGATCTGTGATCCGTGAAAGCAAAACCAACGACAACCACAGATTTAAAAGCTTTAAGCCGAGTACAGGAGCTTATTACCCTCCCAAAGGCAGAACCCAGGATAAGAAAGACACGCTCTTATAAGCATGGACTGTCCTTTCAAAACAATGAATTCAGTTGCTTTTATCTACTCGATCTGCTTTTAAAATTAGTGCAGGAAACATAAAACTGTATTTGGTGCAAAAAGGATTTGGAAATGTCCGTCTCTATCTTGGTGGCCACTTCAGGTGGAGACAAGAGATCACCAGGGCAAGAAGAGATGAGAAACGGGACAGCTTTTGCAAGGCACCAACATGGGCATGTCTCACTCGCTGCCCCTGTGTCCCAGGAAAGGTGGCAGTGATGTCAGTTTGAGGTGAAGCCCACTCAGGCAAGAGCGTGGGAAACACTGTGATCAGCACCTTCACCAGACTCAAGACAACGGCTGCACAGAGCCCTCCCCAGCAGCAGAGCTCCCTCTCTTGTGGTGATGGTCTGTCCCGTCTAAACTCAGCCAACTGCCAGGCTGACTTGTGTTCTCTGCTAGCGCTTAGCCGCTAAGTTATGATAACACCAAAGGGTGTATCATATTCAAAGTTCCTAAAGGCAGAAGAATAGGTCGTCCACCATCTCCAAAAATGCTGTCACCTAAGGTGGAGAGTCCTCATTACCTGGGAAATTCTATGATCTTTCTTCTGTGCTCCCATTCTAGGCACTTCCATGTGTGTAAAATTTTACAACAGCTAAATTAACGTCAGTTTTAATGAAGCCTCACCATGATTCAAGTCTCACAACCTCCTCTCTTCCGTTTATTTCTTCGGGGACATTTTCTTTTGACACAAGTGTTTCGGGTGTCCCCTCCTGCTCGGGCTCGATGCAGCTACCAACGGGATCCTCACAAGGGCAGCAGGCATAGGAAGCATCTGCACCCCGGTCCCCCACCCTCAGGGCCTCAGCGGAGTCACTGTCCTCACCCCTCTGCAGCTCAAAATCCACTGTCCTCTTACTTGTCCTACCCACTGTGCTCTCTTGTTCAGAAAGATCTTTCTTCTCTCTACCTGTCTATCTACCTCACAGACCCAACCTGCACCCCAAGAATGTTCTCCACGGTCTCATCCAGAGCACTTTCCATCCTTTTCACTACAGCCTCCAACCCAGTTGCAAATTCCCTTCTTCTGAATCAACCTTAAAGAATCGGTCTTAAAGAATTGGATCCTCCTGGGACGCCTGGGTGGCTCAGTTGGTTAAGCAGCTGCCTTCGGCTCAGGTCATGATCCCAGCGTCCTGGGATCAAGTCCCACATCGAGCTCCTTGCTCCGCAGGGAGCCTGCTTCTCCCTCTGACTCTGCCTTCCACTCTGTCTGCCTGTGCTCGCTCTCGCTCGCTCTCTCTGACAAATAAATAAATAAAATCTTTAAAAAAAAAAAAAAAGAATTGGATCCTCCTTTCAAGCTTAAAGAATCGGATCCTCCTTTCAAGCTGTCAAGACCGCTGAAGAGAAACCACGGGGCCCCACGGACTTCATTAAAAGCACGCATTCTAGCTTTAGCTGGCCCTCACCGCCGCTAGACCAGGGGTCTCCGACTCCGTAGTGCTCAGAATCAGCTTAGGGCTCATTAAAACAGACTGCTGGCCCCCCCTCCCAGAGTTTCTGATCCAGGAGAATTGGGGAGAGGACCCAGGAACCTGCATTTCCAACACATTCCTGGGTGATACTGCAGCTGCTGGTCCAGAAAACGGAAGTTAAGAATAAGATTCCACTCGTAAATGGAATCTAAAAAAAAATGAACAGGCAAACAAAGCAGAATCAGAACCATCGATACAGAGGGGAGGGGCAGGAGGACGGGAGAAATGGATGAAGGGGACGGAGGTGCAGGCCTCCGGTTAGGGAAGCAGCAAGCCCCAGGTTAAAAAGCAGAGCCCTGGGGAACACAGTCAGTGAACTAGGACAGCGAGGTAAGGGGCCAGACGGCAGCTACGCCATGGTGAGCTGCCGATCCACTGTGTTGGACACCTCAAGCCAACGGAGCGTGTGTGTCAACTACACTCAAGAAAGAACAAGCTACTGTGCCAATCACTTTGCTCTTCTCGGTCTTGTCCCCTTCCTCTTTCCACAAGGAGAATCTGAAATCTTGACTATTCTTCTCATGGCTTTAACCCTGCCAGTCTCTTACTCTGGTCACACGATCCTCCCAACTTCAACAATCTTCCTTCACATCCCTGATTCAACCTTCTGTCTTCAACCTCCATCTTCCCCTATGGGAGGAAGGTCCTATGTCCCTTTCACATATCCATCAGATCAGTTTTTAAGAAGTCCCACTCTTCCCTTGCACTTCTGCTGCCCCTTCGCTCTACTGCGCACTGGCCGGACCCCGACGTGCTGCTGAAAACCCAGAAATGCCTCACAGCTCCTGCCCCCCATGCCCAACCTGCTCTGGGCCACAGTGGACACCACTGCCAGCAGCCACTGAGACACAGCTTGTGGGGGAGGGGGCAAGAGCAGGCTCTGAGATCAAGCTTTATCATCGTGGACAAATTCACAGAGGCTCCGCTGCTGAATTTTCACAGATAAGACTCTCCAGTGAGCTAAGTGATGGCCCAGAACAACACCAGTCCAGCACCATCCGATTCTGGGTCTAGTCTCGCTTCTCAAACCTTTTTCTCCTGATCTTCCTCTGGTTCTTTTTGCTACCATTCTTTTTGTTCTTTTTTGGTGTTTCCTAAATCCCCATTCTTGGCCTCCCTCCAGAGTCCTGTCCACATTCATCACCGAGCACGGTGGCTTCCAGGTTTTTCCTAAATATATTCCAACTGCCCATTCCTGGGCAATTCCACAATGATGCCCAACAGCAAGTCATGTTCTCAGATCTTCTCTTCCACCTGCCTGAAACCGGGGTAATTCAAACACTAATAATAACTACAATGGACTGAACCCCATACGTTTAACCTTAAAACAAAACAAAACAAAACAAAACAAAAAAACAGAAGAACCACTGATCACCTTCAGAAGAAACTGGAGGACACTAGGAAGCCAATTCATTCTTTTGAAAACTGAAAAATAACAGGAAAAGAAGCAAACACTGATCCTGTCTTTCCTACAGGAAACATATCCCGGGGTATCTAAATACATCATATTTGGGTACAGACGAGTTTCAGCTAATAAATGAAAAAAGAATACAAGAATTAGAGTATCACCATTCTGCTGCTCCCATAGAATTAACAGAATGAGGCAATTCCTCAGAGACAGCCAAATCTTCTACACTTCGTGACGGATGGACACTTTTGCCCTACCTCTGTCTCCAAAAAGGAAAAGCAAACCTACCTCTGATCAAGGCTCTAGATCTCAATACCATCTTGTCTAAAATTGGGGATCAGAGAAACATCTTAAAGGGCACCATGGAAATTCAAACAGCAAAATACAGACTGAGGAAGTTCCTAAGATGAAAACAATCTGGTTTCTCCAAAAAATACATTTCAGGTTTAAAGAGAATGAGGGGAGTCTGTAGATTAAGAGAACTTAGGGACATCTCAACCAGCCAACGGCAGAGAATGGACCTTATCTGGGTCACATTTCAAACAAAGAAACTGAAAAAAATGTAAAACAATCAGATAAACTTAAACATTGATGGGATATTTGATAATATGAAGGAATTACAAATTCAGGTGTGAAAGTTGTATTGTAGTTATGGTGGACAAAATAATTCTTATCTTTTTGAGATACCTACTGAAATATTTATAGATGAAAGTGATGTTGGGATTGGCTTCAAAATAATGTGGGTTGGGGGGGAATGTCAGAGATAGACCTCATAGGGTTGTCCGTCGCTGGAAGCTGCTGAGGCCGGGCCAGGAATGGATTCCTTTTAAAGTTACTTCTATAAACTCTTTGCAAGTTTCCGGTAAAAAGCAAACAAAAACCTACCCCTCCACCCCGTGCCTCACTAAAACCTAAAGAACAGAGAGTGGGGAAGACCCCATGCGCCTGGAGGTCATTGAAGGTCACTCTAGCTGGCCACCATCTCCAACTCCTCCTGGTTCATGCTGTCCACCCATGGACTCAAAACAGAACCTCCAAGGTGACACGTCAGACACACAGCACTGAAGCCGTGACACAGCAGTTGTAATCCCCACCCCCACAGCTTCTGCACTACGGTGGGAAAGAATGACTTCAAGCACTACTATACTAATTCTAACTGAGATCACTGCTACAACTTTAACCTTCCCCTAGGTCTTCAGTGCCAATGGTGTTCCTGCCTCTTCCCTCTAGAAACAACCCTGCTTCCTGGCTCAGAACACAAGGGTCCCCAGTGATCCCTCCCTCACACCGACTCGCCACCACCCACCTTGCTCTTTTCTAGTCAGAGGATGAGGTCACTCCTGGCTACGGTGAGCCGGCCCATCCACTCTGGATGAGACCCTCTTCCATTTTCTCTAGGATTATTCTTTCATTTTTCTTTCTTTTTTTTTTTTTTCATTTTTCTTATTTTCAAATTACCCTTTCATTAGTTGCTCTGCTCGATTTTCTTCAACTTCTAAAAACAACTGCTTGGCCTGAGCCAGTGTCTAAAACATAACTTTTCTGTCTTTGCTTTTCTATCTCCTAATGAAAGCCAGAACTTCTATTGGACATTGGAGCCAATCTAGACTATTCAAAGATTTTTTAAAAAAAATACAATTCACGTAGCATAAAAATCACCATTTCAAAGTGTCCTACTCAGCGGGTTTGGTATATTCACAGAGCTGTGCAAGCGTCGCCACTATCTATTCCAGAACATTCCCACACTCTGAGAAGAAAACCCTGTGCAATCGCATCCCGATCTCGCCTTGCCCCTGACCCAGCAGCACAAATCTATTCGATCTCTACAGATTTGCCTATCCTGGACACTTCCCACAAATCACACACCATGTGGCTCTTGAGGACGGCCATCTTCTCACCTAGCATAATGACTTCAATGTTCACCAACACTGGTTATCTTCAGCCTGTTTGCTGTAACAACCATCCCAGTGGATGTGAAGTGGTTACTCGAGGGTTTTGCCTGTGTGACCACTGCCAGCCTCTCCAAAACCATCCCTTCTCCCTTCTGTTGGATCACTTCCTTCAACATACAAACATGTCCCCTGCAGACCCATCCCAGCCACTCCCTCTCATCCGAGTAAAGCCTGTTCTCATGGTCTCCCCTGGCTCCCCAGCCACACTCCTCTCAGCCCTTCCACTGAGGTCCTCATTCTCACCATCCCAGGAAAAGGTCTTTGTAGAGGTGACTACACACCACCTTCTTGCCAAATCTCAGGGCCAACGGGCAGCCTCATGTCCCTCCACACCTCCAGACAGCACCTCCCTCATTTGCCTGGGGACACTAGCCTTTCCGGACATTCTCCAACCTCACTGGCAGTGCACTCAATGGCACTGGTTAGAGAGGCCCTCCCTGACCCTCTATATAGCTCTCCCTCCTTATTCTGCTTTACTTTGTTTCCAAACACTCTTATATTTTGTAGCATGCATCAATATTCACTATAATACATCTTTGTGTTCTAGCATTCATCCTTAGGGAATCCATAAGCACTATTTCCTGACATGTTTTTTTCCCCTGACTCCAGTGGTGCAAAAGGCGGGGAGATTTTTACATTAAAAAAAAACAAAAAAAAAACCCCAAAAAATCCAAAAACAACTTCCCAGATTGTTTATAACTGAAGCTGATCTGCTACCTTCAGAAAATAAATGCATGATGAACAGTTATTTCAATACAAGTGGCTTAAGTGGGGGCTATGGTCATTAGTTAACTTCCCAGTGGAGCCCAGAGGTGAGAAAGTAGACCAGAACTCCGCCTGTCCCAGCTTCAAATTCAGAAGAGAGCAATGTATTTGACTTTACCACTTCCTAGCTTCTCCCCAGATTTATAAATGATTTGGTAGACCAAAAAAAAAAAAAAAAGTCAATTATTTACATTATGCCACTTCCTATGTCTTTTTATTCCATTTCTTACACAAAATAATGTATGGACATATCACTCTAAACACAACTGCTTTTGATTGGCCCTAGGATATACACTGAGCAAAGCTTAGACAGCAGAGGGAAAACATTCTTCTCTAAAATCAAACGAGTTGGGTAATCACTAACCAAAACTTAACTAAAACTAGGGAACATAAACCTCATGTTTCTTCCTGATAAAAAAAAACTGTTTAGGGTCCTGAGTGGCTCACTTGGTAAAGCATCTACCTTCGGCTCAGGTCAGGATCCCATAGTCCTGGGATTGAGCCCCACATCAGGCTCCCTGTTCAGTGGGAGTCCTGCTTCTCCCTCTCCTCTCCACTTGTGCTCTCTGTCAAATAAATCTTTAAAAAAATATGTTTAGATTACATAATGTGTCAACATACAGAGCAAATGTTGGATTCTGACTTTAGTTGCACAGAAACAAAGTAATATAAGGCATATTTACTTTATCTAATAGCTTGATTGCAAGATCTTCCATAAACAACTTATGAGACATATTTGAGCCATGTAATAAACACAGGAATTTGACAGCACAAATTCTCACATAGTGGTCTTCTCTTTTAGTACTAAAAAAATGTAAAATGACATACTATGTTAATATTTTCAAAACAGAAAAATATGTCAAGCATTTGTTTCAAAATATCAAAACCCTCCAAGGATTTCAAAACTTAAAAGCAGCTCCCTCCTTAATGACAGTAGCTTTTTCAATTCAGAATGACTGAGGATAACAAAAGAATATCTTAAAAGGAGAGCCTTACAGAGTCAGAGCAAATTCCCCTGGACTTCTGCCAGACCCAGGCCAGTGAGTGCTTCTCTGTAGGCAACAATGATCGTAGCTCAGGAACAATTCCTTACAGAAGAGCATGGACACCTGACACCTTAGGTCTCTGCTGTGCAAGACACCCGCACCTTCTCCAGGTGCAGGGCAGATCTGGGAGCGCCACGGACTCTGAGCCTCCCAGTACGCTCTGTGTCCAAATGTGGGAAGATCAATTCAGTGAAACTTAGTATTTCCAAAGTTCATGCCAGCTGCTAAAATGTGAATAACAGTCTAACAACAAAATGTGTGTCTAGTAGAAATCAAAGTATTTTGGAACCATCAACTAAAAATGTTCACTTTTATTGCTATACTAAATCTGCCAAGAAAACAAAAAATCAAAACAGTTAACAATGAAAAATGTATAAAGGTAATGAACAGTGGCAAATGATTTAAAACACAACTATGACTCTCAGATTAACACTGTGATAGCTATATAGAATTATCATTTATATATCTTTTTTATAAACATCTAAACACAAAAATTTTTAAAAATTACATGGAAAAATAAAAAGAAAACTAGCTACTCCACAAGCTCCGAAAATATTAATTTAGAGGTTACATAAGAACAGTCTTATCCTAGAAATGAAAACGTTAATGTAAGATCCTGAAAGAGCCTTTAAAAGCATGGTAGGGGTAATTTTGCTTCTGTGTGTGGTATACGGACTTGTCGAGTGGTGAACTGTGACACCCCCGAAAGAATGACCTGTGTGTGCTGACCCTCAGCCCCCACCTAAATGAAAGAGAAGAAAGGGGTTTTATGTTCCCCAAAGACATTTTATCTTTTTTTCTTTTTAAAGATTTTATTTGCTTGACAGTGGGGACAGAGAGTAAGAGGGAGAGACAGCATGAAGGGGAGTAGCAGAGGGGGAGGGAGAAGCATACTCTCTGCTGAGCAGGGAGCCTGATGTGGGACTCGATCCCAGGACCCTGGGACCATGACCTGAGAGGAAGGCAGACGCATAACTGACTGAGCCACCCAGGTGCCCCTGTCATTCTCTTATTTATACTGGACTTGGCACCAAAACTTCTTCCCCCAGAAAATTTTCACTTATTTCCATCAAGGAGGTAGTAACAATGTAAAAAAATAAAAAAAAATTCTTCCAATGTCCTGTTAGAATTTCTTTCACTTTTTTCATCTTTAAGGAATTATTTAAGGTTATCAAATTTTAGCAAGGAGTTTTATATCAAACATTAGCAGGGGAATAGGATTTCTAACATGCTTTTTGAAGGTTCTTTCAATATCTTATAGAGATCACTAGTAAACATATATTAAATTTAAACAAATATAAGACATCTCTCATCTGAAGTTAAATTTTGAATATTCCATTTATATCAAGATATGGAAAATCTACCATACTTACTTTTCAATAACCGTGTTTGCTGCACAATCGTGTCCAAGATTTTCTATGTAGGTCTGCACATCCTGAATAAGTCTTCCCATAAAAAATATTTGACAAAGAACAGGTTTTAGATAGGAAAAAATTCAAGTCCCAAACTTAAAATTAATTAACATTTTATATGCTTCTAATTGAAAGCCTAAAAATAAAGACTTAATTCTACCGAGTAGATACTTAATATGAATTATGACAGGTTGAAATAATGGCATCTTTTACCTTTGATCACGCCTAAACACAGTTCCAAATATACAAGCCTCGAGGATAAGTTCGGCATAATTTTTAGCACTTGACAAAGACACTTGGGACACATCTGAAGCAGAAACTATCCAAGATTTGCAGCAGTAACTTATCAGTGTATTGAAGACTCCGGTTTTTATAGTAGACATTTCAATCATCTTGTACATAATCTGGAATGAAGTACAATGGTCATTTTATTCTTTGGCCCATTTAGTTAAGGAAAAAAAAAGTGTTGCTGAAAACTTACTTGAATGGCTTCAAATGACAATTTCGACACAACCACATAGTATAAAAAATTAAAAATCTTGATTGTTAAAATTTTGTGAGATGGTCAATAATCACAGAATGCTACTTTTTCATTTTTCAATAATAAAACTAAATAAAATTTTACTGATAGTGATATCCCTCCAGGACTTTGCAAGAGAAACGACTGCCCAAAGTAATAGAACGAAAGGGAGGAAAAACATTCTCCCTTGACATTTTCAGTCCTCTCTGCATTTTGCCCGTGCTCTCCACCGCCCCTGCCTTCCCCGAGGCAGCCAAGACCCCGGGTCTCTCGCGTGCCCTGTGCACAGGGTCAGCGGTGCAGTAAAAGGACTCTACCTTCCATTCTCCCTTTGGGTAACGAGGTATACAGAATTCCTAGCCATGACGCCATCCACCATGCCACGCTCCCTACTATCAGTGGTTGTAAATGCAAACGCCACCAGGAACCAGGAGGACCTTTTGATAAGGTTATGTTCGGAGAAATATTTCTCTATACAAGAAAAGCAACAGCACAAATGTGGGGGGCAAACGGCACCTGCCATCTGCCTTTGGTATCCGGGAGTCAAGGACCTACTTGCCCTTGAGGGAGGAACTAGGAGGGGCATGCCCTCTCTGGACAGGGTGGCCAAGGCATCCAATTCTCCAACATTCTGAGAGAAGGGGAAATACAGATTCGCTTGCAAATTTCCCAATTCTTAAAAGTTGGCAATTAATTTTAAAATGCTTAAGCATCATGTGCATCCAGTGGGTCCGTGTGGCCCCCAGCTGCTCACTCATCAGACAGAGCTTGTTGTCATTCACAGCCCTGAAGAAGGTTCAAAGTGTTTGTGGACTAAAAGAATGAATACACAATAACAAATCTAATACATAATTACAAATGTAACTCTCTTCTTCCTCCTGGGCTACAGGTCACACAAATTAAAAGGAAGACAAAAAGTGATCTCCTTTTAATCTCAAGCAGGCAAATTCATAGAAACAGAAAGAGAATCGTGATTACCAGGGACTGTGGGAGGGGGGCAAGGGAAGTTGTTTAATGGGGATGGAGTTTTAGTTCAAGTTAATTAAGTACTGGAGACCTGTTACAACAATATGAACATTCTCAACTCTACTGAATCACACACTTACAAATGATAAGATGGCAAATTTACATTTTACCCCACTGTGAAAAAAGTTACCTCTTTTATCTTGAAGTACGCCTGGCCCTTGATTTTTGCAGCGATGGTAAGAACTTTGGTATCAAAAACAAACTGAACAAAAGCTTTTAAATTAGACCAGAATATCAGCTGAGTGTTGCTTAAAGCAGATATAATCTTCCAAGCCATGTCAATAGACTCTACACAGAGTGATTCAGAGGAGGTCAAAAGCTGGAAGGAAAGAAGGACTTCATTTCAGAAACTGATCTCTGGTCCTACAGTTACTCCTCAGTTACCGTCTCACCGAAACGTACCTTGGGAACCAGAACTTTCATGCAGTGGAACACAGGCAAGACTTGGTCTGAAGGCAGGACTGTGAGGGCTCCCAGCGCGGACTGCAGGGTCCTCGCCGGCATCTGAACAGCAGGCAGGACGGGATCCGGAACGTCACCTTCCGATGACGGTATAAGGGTGTGGTATTTTCTCAACAAGAAAGAGAGGCAGACCCACTGATCATGAATATATTGTGCGACTACTTTCCCCCATCCTTGGGAAGCTGCCGAGTCTTCAGAAAAACTGAAACAAAACAGACAGTTATCATCCCTTGCTCCTTGAAGTCGGGCTCAGTCCCCTGTGCATAGAATAACGATCCTTACAAGGAAAAAAGTCACAGTCGCTCTTAAAGATCCTGTCCCACAAAAAGCAAGGAGACCACACGATCTCAACTTCCTAACTACTCTCAATGTAGGCACTTCCCTTCCCTGTAAGTGGTTAACTGAGAACGGCACGCGGTAAAGTCTGCGGCTGTCCAGCAACAGAGATGCTGGAGTACATTATCACCTTCAACTTCCCAACACCCTGTGAACACGACCGGGCAGTCACTCATCATCTCAATGATGAAAACAAAAATGAAATTTTGAACGTCTGCAAAAAGGTGCCGTTCCCACGTGTGAGGCCCGCTGGGGCGGACACACCTGCTGTGCTCCTCCGGGTGCGGCTTCTGCAGCGTGTGATTGAGCGGGAGGGAGGCGAGGAACCTTTCCGTGGGTCCCGGCTCCAGGGAGTCGAGCTGCAGTTCCGGCTTTTGGTCAACAGCCTCACACACGGTGGCCAAGGCAGCCATGCTAACGACCCTCTGGATCTGCCCGGCAAGGGTCGGCTCCTGCGGGGGAAACGCACCAGTCTCTTACTTCATGCGAGCCAGTCTTAACCATGGGGACCCAAGTGCCCTGGTGAAGAACACCTCCTGCCCGCCTTCCCCTCTCCCTGCCTGCTACCGAACGTCAAAGGCAACAAAAGGAAACCCCATACTCCAAGCCCATCAGCGTCACCACCTCATGTGGCAGTGACCAAGTTTAAAGTGGCAATAAAAATTCAGCCGTTCCGACTAAGACTGCCTGAGCGTGTCAGTGGGGCAGGTGCGCTCCTGGAAGCGGTCTGTGACACAACAGCTGCCTACTGGACCTCCGCGTATACGGGAAGCCGTACATCTCAGCCTTTTTCTTGCTCACATGCACATTTGGATACATTTCTATGAATGAGCCTTAACTGTTTAGTGAAGTTTTGTTAAGAAAAAACAAATGAGGCTCAGGCATCACATATATAACTCCTTTGCCAGCTGTACGCCATGTCTGGAGAGGTGACAGAGCCCAGCAGCTCGAAGCCCCTCGCGAGCCTCAGGGACGAGGCTGTGCCCCGGCTCTGCATTTACAACAGTCTGGCTGGGGACACACTGCAGCACAGTGGCACTGCAGGGAGGAAAGGGAGAAGGAAGAGGCAGCAGAAGACCAGGGCAGATAGCAAGGTAGATGGTCAAGGATATGGGTTGCTGGATGTATTAATACACACCATGTGTTACATATTGCATATGTGTTATATGTCACACATCACATGCATGTTAGGGGTCATACATGTATTTAGACATGTTAAAGTGTCCCTTACTGGTATTTGGGCAAAGACTCAGTTCAGTGCAAATCCACTAACTGTATCTGAACAGTTTTAAGACTTAAGTCACCATACCTTTGTCCTATCCCATAGGAGTCCGAATCTTCAAATATTATGAACAAAGAACACTATCTTAAATTTCAGCTGATGCTTTTCATATCAGAATGTTAATAAATCCAATCTGTATTCTATGTATGCCTTATTCATTATGCCTTGAATAAAGGATTACCTGTCCACTGTCTGTATCTTGAAGATGCCGGATGGATGCATTTTTCAGAGGAGAAATAACTCTCCAAATGGGGTTGCCTCTTTTCCACCCAACCTTCAAATGGATATTTATAAGCTCAGTTAATACCATCAGGTATAAATGGCAACGATCCAGATCCGAAACCTAAAGACAAACAATAACACTTAACATGTAGGGTCTGTAATTTTTACTGAACTATGAGAGTTCAGATAGGAAATAAATAACCTTATTTAAAAGTACTAAAATAAGAATTGAGAGAAAAAGTCATTTCCTCCAAGAAGCCCTCCCTGACCTCCCCACACAGAGCTAAGAACCCCTTCTCAGAGCAACCCTGCATTCAGTGTAATGGCAGCACACGTCAGATCACTCATCTGGCTCACGCTCTGACCAGGAGACCCGGGATGTCAGAAGCTATGTCCTACCAACTCTTACATCCCAGGGCCAACAGATCCTCAGTAACAATGAGCGCAAGGACAACTGCCTTTGCTTTAGGCATTCTCCATTCTTACTAGGAAGGTTATGGCCCTATTTTCCCAAAACGACGACTAGGTTTGGGAGAGGTCCAACAGCTCTGCCAGCATCTCAGGGCTGGTAAGTGGGAGAAACGAAATTAAACACAGGTCTTTGTGAGTTGGACTTGACGTGGGGTTCAGTCCAGCGCTACCACCCGCCAGCTCTGTGACCCAGCCTCTGCAGGCCTCAGATCCCTCATCCACAAAACGGAGAGGGTAACAGCCACCCACTATGGGGTTTTTCAAAGACATGAGACAAAGTATGGTCAGCAGACTAGCCTTGAGTGGTGGTGCAGGGGATTATCAATAAACCAACTACTGTATCCTCGATAGGCTTTCAGGACACCAGGAGGCACATGACTCCTGCATTTAATCGGTGTTTACTGAGCGATCACAACATGTTCGGCACGTAGCCAGGTGCCAGGACACGGCGCAGATAGGGAGTAACAACCGCGGGGCCTGGTGAAGACGGACCGCCAGCGGTGCAGGCGAGGATTGAGTGCAAGAGAAGACTCCTAAACGTGGGGCTGGACGGTGGCATAGTCCAGAGAAGGGGACGGTAAGAGGGTCAGTTCTGAACGGCTTCAGTGTGAGAAATGCAACTGGAGTTGTCCAAGAGCACCTGGCTGATGGGATGCTCGTGAGCTCAGGAGAGATGCCTGCGGTGGAGACAGATGCGGAGTCCCCGGCACAGCTGAAGCTGGGGGTACAGCCAGACTGCCTCGCATGGGAAGAACAGGAAACAGGAAGGGCCCAGGCCATGCTTTCTACAGTTCCGTTGTCTGGGGCTCTCCAGTGGAGAATGCACATTTGAAGGGAAGGTGGGGGTCATGGCAGAGAGATGGGGCCACCCCAGGAGAAGAGGGTGTCAGGGACACTCGGGCTGGCTGGTTTGAGGGCAAAGCAGCTGGTGTGTCCACTAGGGTTGAGGAGTCACAAAAACCATGGTTTGAGGGGCATGTGGCTGACTCAGTGGGTTAAGCTCAGGTCATGATCCCAAGGTCCTGGGATCGAGCCCTGCATCGGGCCCCCTGCTCAGTGGGGAGCCGGCTTCTCCCTCTGCCTCCGCCCCTCTCCCTGCTCATGTTCTCGTTCTAGCTCTCTCTCTCACCAAAAAAAAAAAAAAAGAAAGGAAGAAAACCACGGTTTGAAAAGTATCCATCGGGTTTATAACAAAGGAGTCATGGACAGCTTCAGAGAGAGCCACTTCCAGGCTTGACCAGAGGCAGAAACCAGATGAGAACGGAGCTGGGGGTGTGTTTATAGATTCAGCTTATAGGGAGAAGGAAATGAGAAGCTGGAGGGCCCAGGGAATAAGAGAGTGGGTTCCTCGAGATAAGGGACTGTCAGAGCTGTTTTGGGGCTCACGAAAAGAATCCAGGAGACACAGAAAGGCTGAGAACATGAGAGAGAAAGCGGGGGTGGGGGGGGAGGCAACGAAACTGGCAACAGTCAGTCCTGGAGAGATGGAAGAGAACACAGGCCACACCCCGCAGCACCCAAGGAGGCCAGGAGACAGGTTCAGAGTGTGGCAGCTGCCGCTCCCTGGGGGGCCGGGGACAGGTGCCCCCAGAGTAGCCTGCAGCAAGCACCAGGGCCCGTCCTCGCTCCCCGATGCTGGGGCCTCATGTCTGTAGCTTGAAATCGGCCATGGAAATGGACAGAAACCACAAGCCAGGTCTTTCCTCCCTGAGAGCAGTTATTAAACAAAATCACATGAACCCTTCCCCTTTTCAAAGCTATTCTTAGCATCAAATTCCAAACAAAAACAGTTATGTTCTATAATGGGTATATGGAGGTTCATTATACTTCTTCTGTGTGTGTCTGAAAATTTCCCTAAAAAGGAGGTAAGATAATATTGATGATAATAAAGTGATGTTGAAGCAAAACAAACCAGAAGAGTTATTTATTAAACGACTTCTTGGAAATGTAGGGGTAGCAAAGCCATGATCAACAACTGTTACAGCTGACACTCCCCACGCCAGAGGACCGTTTCTTCATAGGCTCCTGCCTTCCTACCGCCACAGCTCAAGGCCTTCAGTACAGAACTTGCCTTTTTTGTGTTTTCACACCTGCTCACAAGCCTATCAAACACCTGTACTTAACTGAGTAGTCTAATAAAAATTAAAGTAAGTGTATTTTCATACCTTATTAACAATCTACTGATTCTAAAGTTTCAACATTTGCCCCTAGAGATTTCAACCAAAAAAAAAAAAAAATTAAGAATAAGTTTTTCTATAATAATCAGCATTTGGAAAATATTCTTGAGAAAAAGAAAAATTCTTTTTTTTTTTTTTTAAACTTCCAGGGCAGTTAACATGCAGTGCTCTATTAGTTTTGGGTGTTCTCAGCTGTCCTAGAGGGAACTAAGCACATGGAGAGTGCAGACGACAGAAAGGGACACTCCCTGCAGACCGACTACTATCTACTCTGTGTTTCGGAATCGCTTACGGAGCTTTAGAAACAGACCCGAGCTGACACCTGGTCCCATCTCAACCCTGCCAAATCCCACTCTCTGGACGCCAGGACCAAATGCCTGAATGCCTGAAGCACCCCAGCGAGGTCAGACCCCGCAGACCTCTTGGCGCCTGCGGAGTGCATGTTTTACCTCCACTTTGTGGACGAGAAAGCTGAGACTCCAGAAAAGCTGCCTGACTCTCCCAAGGCCTCGGTGTGAACGAGGAGACTCCGAATCCTAGAGTTTTTTCTGCTTCCTAAGGCGGCTTCTCCAGAAAGTATCACATTGATTTTCTCAATTTCATACAGTGCCTGCCAGTAGGTAATCCCTCAAATACGGATGAGAAGAAGGGAAAGTGATTCCATCAATACTTACATTACTGAGTTCATTCATGGTAAGCCGTCGGAGGATAAAATCAGAAACACTCTCGGTAGCAGACATGGCAAAGCTCTGGAGAAGCGTGAACACCTCATCTGTATGGGGGGAAAAAGTGTATAACTGAAATGACAGAAATTTAAGTTACCTGGTACAAAATATGCCAGATTTTTTAGTAAAAGTAGAACTCTGTTAGGCATATGCCGTGAATCACTTACCAAAAATGAATCCCAATAATGAACAGTCATTAGTACCATAGGGCAATCTATAATCCACCTTAAAAATCATTTAGGAGTTTTAGTTCTGGCTAAAATGGCACAGGGGCAGCCAGCCTCTCCCTATAAAACTAGACAGAAGATCCGAGCGTCTACGCGGAAACCGTAAAAGGTACAAAGCAGCCGACAGGTTCAGAGAGTGTAACACCCAACAGCAGCGCGTCCGCCCGGCCCTCCACAGACTGACACCCAGCGCAGGGCAGCGTGGAAGTGGGCAGCACAATGGGCCCCAACTTTCTGATCAGACACTGGAAAAGGAGGAACCCCAGAAAAGCAGACAATGAGCTT
Source organism: Mustela nivalis (assembly GCF_964662115.1). Classification (NCBI taxonomy): domain Eukaryota; kingdom Metazoa; phylum Chordata; class Mammalia; order Carnivora; family Mustelidae; genus Mustela; species Mustela nivalis. Next base: position 98,452,710 of record NC_139021.1, read on the forward strand.
TTAAGAGGTTCTGGAGGGGCAGACACTTGGGAAAAGGGCCCCAGAGCGTGGTTTGCAAGCCGCTATGCCTGGACCTGCCCCAAAGACTTTCCGAACTGATCGAAGGGAGACAGCGGCCCAGGCTGCACACTGGCCCCCAGAGGGATGACGGGTGGTGTGGGTCAAGACAGCCCCGCACGCTGACGGCGGAAGCAACATGCACAGGAGCTGGGACCTCGGGGATGAAGGCCTAACCCTAAGCTGAGCATCTGTTACACTAGAGAATCAACTTCTCCACGGGATTTAAACACAACCCAGAGTCTCAAGACATAGAATTCAAAATATCTAGGATCCAATCCAAAATAACCGGGCACATGGAGCATCAGAAAATTCCTAGCTCATAAAGGGAAAGACAGCCGGCCAACGCCAACAGTGAGATGATGCCCACCCCAGGAAAACCCGATTCCAAAGAGCTAATGGTAAAAACGTGTCAGCAATCAATCAACACACCCTCTCGGAACATACAGGAAAACAAAGGCTCAGCAAAGAAACGTAAGATACACACAAAAACCAAATGGGAATTTTGTAACTAAAAACTATAAGGACTGAAATTTTAAAAACTCACCAAATGGAAAGTGCAACAGAAAGGAGAAGCAGGAAAGGAGTCAGTGAACTTAAAAACAGATCAACAAAATAAAATAAATTATATGCAGCATGACATAGTGTAACCAAACCGCTGAAAACTAAACACAAAGACACAGTCTTGGAAGCAGAGGAAAACAGCATATCACGTAGGTGGAGAACACACTGAATGACTACACAATTCTAATGAGAAACCACGGCAGCCAGAAGCGAATGGAATAGATTTGAATTGCTGAAAGAAAAGACCCATCAAACCAGAATTTTATATCCAGTGAAAATACTCCTCAGGGGAAATAAAGGCATTCTCAGATGAAGGAAAACTAAGAAAATTCACTGTCAGCAAACCTGTTCCAAAAGAAATGGTAAAAGCTGCTCTTCAAATGTAAGGCATAGGTGTCCCAGGAAAACAGGGGGTGTCCGGGATGAAAGAAAAGCAAAAGAAACTGCAAACATCTAGGCAAATACAATAGGCTCTTCTCTTGCGATTTTTAAAATCTCTTTGATGATAGCAAAACTTGTAATATTGCTAGTTTTCAACAAATGTAGATTTAAGACAACTGTAATACAGGGGGTAAAGGGTAAAGGAGTCCATACAGTGGTAAAGTTTCTACATTCATTTCAAGAGGTAAAACATTAATTCCAAACAGATTGAAAAGTTAGGTGTGCATACTGTAGTCCCTAAGGCAATCACACGTGCGCGTACCCACACACACAGTATTAGATATTTAGTAAAAAACACAATAGGTAAATTTAAATGGAATACAGCTGGGGCTCCTGGGTGGCTCAGTGGGTTGGGCCTCTGCCTTTGGCTCGGATCAGGGTCCCAGGGTCAAGCCCCTCACCAGGCTCTCTGCTCAGCAGGGAGCCTGTTCCCCACCCCCACCCCATCTCCGCCCACCTCTCTACTTGTGATCTCTCTCTCTCTGAAAAATAAATAAGTAAATAAATCTTTATTTGAAGAAAATGGGATACAAAATAATGTTCAAACTGCCCAAAACAAGCCAAGAGAGGGAAAGACAGAAATGAAAAACAGAGGGAATAAAAAAAAAAAAAAAAAAAAAGACTGGAATCAAAACATATACGTAATTATATTAAATGCAAATAGTAAAAAATCATGACCCAGTTACATGCTATCAGAAATTTGCTTCAAATACAACAATCTAAATAGAATAAAAGTAAAAAGCTAGGAAATACTACTATGCAAACTCTAATCAAAACAAAGTGAGAGTAGTTATGTTACTACCAGACAAACCAGACTTCAGAATAGAAGAATAACCCGGGATAAAAAAGGATACTGCATAAAAAGGAAAGACAACTCAACAAGAAAACGCACTATCCTAAACACACAGGCACCTAACAATAGAACTGCAGGACAGGAAGCCAAATAATAAAAATAGAAAGAGAAAGAGATAAACCCAAACTCAAAGCTAGAGACTTCAACACTCCTCTCTTAGTAACAGAGTAAACAAAAGACAGCAAGGACATAAAACTGAAAAATACCATGAAAATCTTGGATCTGGTATTTATAGGACACTCCACCCAACCACAGAGTACAAGGTGTTTCCGAATACACATGGAACAGTATACACTTGATCATAAATAACCCTTAATGAAGTTTCAAAACCGGATACTCTACAAAGTATGCTGACTAGAGTCGAATGAAAAATAACAGAAAGATAAGGACATCTCTAAACACACTTCTAAGCAATTCGAGAGTAAAAGCGAGTATCTCAAGAAAAGTTAGAAAATACTTTGAACTGAAATACAACATACCAAAAGTTTAGGATTAAATTAAAGCAAAACTTGAAAAAATGTATAGCACTACAGGTCATTTTCAAAAAGAAGATCTGAAATCAACAACCTAAACTTCCCCCTTAACTTCCTTAGAAAGGCAAAATAAACCAAAAGCAAGCAGACAGAAGCAAACAAAGACAAAAATCAATGAAACTGAAAAAAAAAAATCAATGAAAACCAAAAGCTGGTGTTTTGAAAAGGTCAGTAAAATTCATAAACCACTAGCCGGTCTTAAGAGAGGCAGAGATAGAGAGGATACGAATTATCACAGACCCCCGATGCTGCACACATTAAAAGGAGAAGGGATTACCGTGGACAATTCTAGAAATATAAATATTCCATCTATAAAGAAAGATCCCAAGGATTCTATTTAAAACAAACGAACAATAAACAAACAAAACAAAAAAACCCTCATAACAAGAGCTTCAGCGAGGTCAGAGGATACAAGGTCAACACACGAAAATCAATCACATTTCTGTATACTGGCCATACAGAACTGAAAACCAAAAATTTTTAAAAATTTATCACTTCCAGTGGTTTCCCCCAAAAGACATACTTGGGCACAAATCTAACAAAACCTGACAGGATCTATATGCTGAAAACTAAAAAGCTCTGATGAAAAAAATCAAAGACACCCTACATAAACTGAGAGACACATTATGTTCATGATCAATTGTTAAAATGTCTATACTGCCTAGCGCAATCTATACTTTCAATGCTATTCTGATCAAAATTCCACCAGTATTCTTCAAAGAGCTGGAGCAAATAATCCTAAAATTTGTATGGAATCAGAAGAGACCCCGAACTGCTAAGGAAATGTTGAAAAACAAAAATAAAACTGGGGGCATCACGTTACCTGATTTCAAGCTTTACTACAAAGCTGTGATCACCAAGACAGCATGGTACTGGCATAAAAACAGACACATAGACCAGTGGAACAGAGTAGAAAGCTCAGATATGAACTCTCAACTCTACGGGCAAATAATCTTCGACAAAACAGGAAAAAATACACAGTGGAACAGCAGGGGCTGTTCCCGTCCTCCTCGCTCTCACGGTGCTTCCTGTCAGCCGCCCCATCCAGAAGACTCCCCCAGGCCTGCAGTCACTGCCACCTCCCCTGACTGAGCAGCTCCTCATAACACACAGACTGTGCAGACAGCTTCAACCAGAAGCAGGTATACGTTTTTGCTTCCTACCCTCTGCCTCCCATAAGCAACCGTAGCAACCAGAATCCCGAAAGTGGTACCAGAATTGGTCAAAAGCTGTCTCCTCAGTCAAAATCACAACGAGATCCCGCCTTGCACCTATCAGGATGGCCACGACCAACAGACAGACAAGCGAGTGAGCACGCGGAGGACCTGGACCTGCGCACTGACTGGACGCTGACTGGAACGTGGAAGCACGCAGCCACTAAGGAGACAGTATGGCGATTCTTCAAAACGCTAAACACAGAATTACCACAGGATCCAGCCACTCCACTTCTAGGTACACAACCAAAAGGAGAACTAAAGGCAGGGATGTGAGGAGCTGTTTGTACATTCGATGTTCAAAAGCAGCCTTATCGGGGCGCCTGGGTGGCTCAGTGGGTTAAAGCCTCTGTCTCCTGGGATCGAGCCCCGCATCAGGCTCTCTGCTCAGTGGGGAGCCTGCTTCCTCCTCTCTCTTTGCCTGCCTCTCTGCCTCCTTGTGATTTCTGTCAAATGAGTAAAAAATAAATACTTAAAAAAAAAAAAAAAAAGGCAGCCTTACTCACTCGGCCAAAAAGTGGAAGCAGCCCGAGTCCCCCACGGTGACTGCACAAACTTGCACGTACCGTGGGCTATTCACCTCCAAAAGGAAGCCAAGTCTGACCACGCAGTGCGGATGAACCGTGAAGACATGACAGTTTGTGACGTAAGCCCAGTGTGAGGCGACAAACACACATGATCGCACGGATCTGAGGTCCCTGGAACAGTCGATTCACAGCGACAGAAAGTTCAAAGCGGTCGCCAGAGGCTGGGGAAGCGGGGGATGAGGACCCAGCCAGCGCCCAGCAGGTACAGGGGCTCAGTCTGGCACGACAAGAAGTTCTGGGGACCGATGGTGGCGATGTGAATGTACAACGGGAACGGCACCAACTGGACACTGAGAAACGGGACAAGTGTCTATTTCAGGTTACGTGTATTTTGCCACAATTAAAAAGAATAAAAGCTACCTCGGGAAGGAAAGGCCAAGTGGACACGGTAAGGCCACCAGAGGAGCATTACCACAAACGTAAAAATAAGCAGCACACAGTTACCCCGAGGTTTGGAAAAAGGACAGCTAGCACAGCATTTCACGACAGCTCCTCAGCTCATGCATCTCATGGATGCACCAAAAGGAGCATCTCAAACTGAGTCCGATCCGATGAGATTGACAGATCAGGCTGGAGGCGAACGGCCACAGGTCCGCTCTCACCCCGGCTCCCTGCGCACCCTCGGGCTCCCCCACAAGCCTGCAACAGCTCCACAGTCTGCCCACTAATTGTCCTTCCCAGGCGAATGTGCACCCCCCTCCCTTGGCTCCCTCTTTTGCTCAGAAAACACCAGTTAGGAAGGGACGGTCGCTGTGCCGGCCTCTGCCCACCCACCCACATGTGGCCCCCCTCAGCGCCCCATCGAAGTCCAGACCCTCCGCTGGTACCCCGGACCCCAAGCACTTTCGCCTCCTCTCAGCCACTGGAAGCAGACGTCCCCTCCTCATATCTTCAAAACTCCCCTCTACCGAATTTGTTTATATCAGCACAAAACACCACTATTTTCTCCCCCAAAGGAAATAAAACTTCTCCCATTCCACAGCAGCAGTCCCCTGTCTCTGCTCCCCCACACACAATACCCCTTGAAAGACCTGCCCAGACTCCAAATCTCCTTGCCACCCCTGAGCTGCCCCCCACCACGCAAAACGTTCTGTCAAGGTGACCCCCCATTTCCATGTTGCCAAAACCACCCTCGGCTCACCAGTAGTGTCTGGTGCCGTTACCACTCCTTCCTTCTGGCTTCCAGACTAGCACATTCTCCTGGTTTTTCTCTTCTCATGCTGTAGTGAATTCCTCCCAAGTGTCCTCCACCAGTTCCTACCCAACCCCCTAGACACTGGTGCTCCCCACGCACCTGGACCTCTTCTCCGTCTACACTGGCCCCCTTGGTGTTCTCATCCAGAGTCGTGGCTTTAAATACCACTGCTAGGCTAGGACCCCCAAATCTGTATTTCCAACCCACGCTTCTCCCCGAGTTCCAGACTCAGAGGCCCAAACCGGCTCACCGGTTCTACCAGGACACCTAACGGGTGCCCCGCACTTAATCTCCCCAAAGCTGAACTGCCTATCTTTACCCCCAAACCTTCTCTGACTCCAGTCTTTCTCGTCTCCATTAAAGGCAACTCCCACCTGTCCACCTTCTCCAAAAGCTGAGTGACATCTGGGTTCTCTCTTGTCCTCAAAGCCCACATCCAAACCCATCAGCAAGTCTTGCTGGCCGAACGGTCCAAACACAAAGTCCTAGCAACATTCAGCGCACCCACAGCTAGTAGTCATGCAGGCCTAGGAGCACGTCTCCGCAGCCCGGCTACTGCCCGGCTGGTGCTCTCTCAACACCAGGGCCCGGGGACTGTCCTCAACGTAACTCAGAGATCAGCAACCCCCAGCTCCAATGCCTAGTAAGAGCCGCACCTTAAACTGGCCCAGGGAGGGAGTCCTATGTAACTGACCCCACTTCCCTCTCAAAGTTCAAGTCCCAGTATTCTTCCCTTGATGCCTCCTGACTCCTGCCCAGCAGCCAGCTCCCCCGAGGGCACCGCCTCACTAGCCGGGCACTCTCCCGGGGGGTGTGCGCAGGGCTCTGTCCCTCAGCAGTTACAGTCTTTGCTTGACGGGCTGTTCCCTTCATAGCGAAGTCTTCCTCCACCAGTTAGTGTACCTGTAACCCTCCACCCCCATCCCACCCAGCACGTCCTGCCCCTTCCCTACCTTGTTTTCCCCCAACACCTGTCCGACTACCATATACTGTACAGTCCCTGCTCAGCAACCCTCTGCCCACCACACGCCTGCCCCCCCAGTACAGGCAATCTCGACAAGGACAGGGATCTCCTCTATCTTTCCACGCAGACACCCTAGTGCTCAACACAGTGCCTGACATACAGACCATCAGCACTTCTTCGCTGAACGCATTCCCCAGCCTCAGCTTAAAAGCTCTCCACAGTCGCCCCCCATTAAGAAGGAAATAAGTTCAAACCTTGAGGATCAGCACAGTAACTGGTGCAGGCTAAGGGGAAGAGAAGGGGAAAAGGCTTCTGGACAGACAGTCCGCACACCCAGCCTCTTCCTCCCACAGCTCTTCTCCCCACGTGCCCACACACCGTTCCAAGGTTAATAGGTTAAGGAAAAAAAGGAGGACAAATGGAAATGACAACAGTTGTACTCTCTCAGCACGACAAAGGAAACAGAGGTTGAAGCTGCTGTGGGAACGTGGGGATTTATTATGATCTCTCCATTTTTCTATATATTTAATGATTTCCATAATAAAATACCGAAAATTAAAAGAATTTCAAACACAACAAGGCAAAGTTGCCCCAAACAGCTGCATACTGCCGAACCTCAATGTATTTCTGACTTTACCTGGTACGTCTTCACTGACCTTGGAACTGGTAATTAATTCCCAGACTGCTTCCTCATTTCTAACAGGGAAATAACTAGTTGCTATTTTCCTCTTCTCTCATCAAAGACATCTTTCAGGATGGAGAACTCTTACAGATAATTAAGTGTGACATGGTTTACCAGTCACACCGACACCAACGGCTATCAAAATTCAACAGGTCCGCCCTTGGCTCTTATCTGGGCACATGAAAAGGCCTGCGTGAGGTGCTAGAGGAACTCTTGGGTTTTGCTGCTGCTAAGAATAACATGTGTACATACTTTGGAACTGAAAGCTGGAAAAACAATTTTCATTACCTTATAAAACTGAATGCGTGCAGACCCTAGGAACCAACACACGTGCTGGACACCTGGGCCCAGAAGACATGCAGACAAGTGTTCGTGGCAGCACGCTCCATCACAGTAATTAATGACAATCCCAAGTCCAGCACCAGGGAAAATGTGGTGTCTTCATGCAAAGGAAGATTATACAACAGGGAAAATAAGGAAGTCGAAAAAAGGACGTGCATGAATCTTAGAAACACGTGACAGTGAGAAAAGCAGATTTCCCACAGTGAAGTAAATTTTCTACAGAGCTCAAGAGCAGGAAAACAACGTTGTTGAGGAATATCAACAGATAAAGCAAAACCATTTTTTAAAGTGCACGGACATGAAAAAGACCAAAGTCAAAATAAAGAAGCAAAAGGAGGGAACTGAGGAGTAACAGGTAATTTGCTCTTTAGGCTGCATAATACGTTCATGGGTATTTGATTATTTGGCATCATAACATATGTATAACCATCACACACTGGTGTGTGTGTGTGTGTGTGTCAAATATCACAATTTTCCAAAGGGCACCGATGACCCAGTACTGCTCCTGAAAGCACTAACCCTAGTGAAAATAGTCAAAGCATGTCAAATGAACCCATATTTATGCCCTTAAGGAGATGAAAACCTTACGAAAAGTGACTGTTACATGTATAGCATTGGGTTCCATTGCCATTTTTAAAAATATCAGAATCTGGAAACTGGCTTGAACATTTCCTAAGCCTTTATTAAAATCGAATCCCATCGGTGTTATCCTCAGGGTGAGCCTAATACTGATGCTTCCCTAGGGTTCTCAAACAGCAGCTTTCTAGAATTCCAAGTGGAAGCGGGGGGACGGGATTGGGAGTCAAGTCTCTTCACTGAAGAGTGTCTTTAGTGTCCGTGGTTTCCCGCTATTGTCGCACATGAGTCTCGGTTTGAGGAGAGAACAAAGAGCTCAATGCTTCCACCGCTCCACTTTCTGCAGGAAGTACATGCCACTTAAGAGGGGCTCAGAAACGAACGTACTCGAAAACAAGTCATCGGGAAATGACACCATCGTGTTTGAGCTTACGCTCTGCCACGTCTAGCAGGGTGGTCATTAGAAACGGATCCTGCTTAACCATACATGAAACAGGGAGCAGCTTCATGTCTGGAAATTAATGAGCGAGCGTAAATGAAAAAAAAAAAAAAAGAAGAAGAAACAAACAAAAGGAAATAAAATCACAATCCACAACAGTAATCAGCACTAGTACACACTAGATGCCAGTTCCGTGAGCCTGTACCGCGATCTCCCCAGCACCACCGGGGGACACTTGGTCAATGTTTGCAGAATGCGTGGGGGAATCCTTTGTTTTAAAAGGTCAGGAATTTCCTCATTCTAACCACCAACCATGCACCAAGCAAGACACCGACAGAAACTGCGTGTCCTCACCATCTCGGGCACCGGAACCTGTCAACATGCAAGTGTGCAGTAGCTTCAACAGCAACTGGAGGCATCTGTCCGCTCTCAGCACGGGCATGTAGGCATTGGTGCCCAACTTCAGAAGGGAGTCCAGGAGAGGGTCTAAGAATATCCTTAATACATTCTGTGTTCTCCTCTTTTCACTAGGTATTAAAAGACATGCCCAAATCAAGCATTGCAAAAGCATGAAGAAATTACTTTCCATCTCTAACTCGTGGAACTGGGGAGCTACTGGATGTGACTGGACAGACTCGGAAGCACAGACGCTGCGGACACCTGGTGCCTACTGGGACTGATCTGCCCTCCAGCTCTTCGCTGACCTCACAGTCTAGGCTTTCTCGGTAGATTCTCCGTGCGCTCGCGAAGGAAGCACAGGGAAGAACATATCACACTCGACTCCAGGCACAAGTAGGAAGGAAATCCGATACCCAATTTATTTGTAAATTAAAGTGCTGAGACCCTGATATCATAATTCAAAACAAAAAGAGAAACAAACCAAAATGTGTACTAGTCAAGGAAATGAGAGCTAACAAAAAATAAAAAGAAATTAAAGGTTTATAAAAAACCAACATAACCAACTTTCATACTAAAATTCTGTCTACAGAAGAGATTTGATGTTAATCAAATCAACCACATATGCAAATAGACCAGCAAATGATGCTGCTTCTTGCAACAATTATACTCTGGTGAGAACTGATCTGTGCACATTCTTGAAATATGAATGAATTTTATCTTTATTACATTAAAAAAACTATACATTTTACAAATGGGTCAAATTCCTGAATTTCTTTACCTAATCTTATGCTAGAATCTTATAACCTATTCTTTTAATATTCTTTTATAAGGGGCACGGCGCCTGGGTGGCTCAGTGGGTTAAGCCTCTGCCTTCGACTCAGGTCATGATCTCAGGGTCCTGGGATCGAGCCCCACATCAGGCTCTCTGCTCAGCAGGGAGCCTGCTTCCCTTCCTCTCTCTCTCTGCCTGCCTCTCTGCCTACTTGTGATCTCTGTCAAATAAATAAATAAAATCTTTAAAATATATATATATATTCTTTTATAAAACCAGTGATTAGTATATATAGTTTTTCTCTAACAGTTGAGCTTTCCTCAAAAGATTAACAAGTCCCTATTCCTACCAATTTATTATTAATTTTAGACATTTCTCTAGCATACCACCAGTGCTCTGGTTTCTCCCTTTCATATACTGTGTCAATTCCACACCCATCATAGAAAAGTGAACAGGGACCATACATCTGATTAGGCTTTTTTTTTAAAAAAAAAAAAAAAAAAAAAAAAAGATTTCTTTCCAAGTTTGGAAACACTTACCTGTACTGTGTCTTCATTCCTTCCACATCTATAGCCAGCAAGACCATCATAGCAACGAGCTTGGCTTCAAACCAGTCAGGCATAAAGCAGTCTTCTCCTGCTTAAATAACAAGAGTCGAGGTTTGTAAGGCATTAACAAAATCCTTCAAAGATGATGTTTCAAGAAGGAAACAGCTACATGGGTATGCCTTATCAATATCAAATTAGAAGCATGGAGGTGTGCAGAAGCACGCTCCCGGGCATAGCTCACTGTTCCGATGGCTGCGGTAGTGAGCGGTATAAAATGGCACAACGGGGGTGCGCACTAGGAGGCCATGCCCTCATCTGTCTGGGGAATAAGAGAAAGTCCCCTGAGGAAGGACAACTGGGCTGAGCACGAAGGCTGGCAAGGGCCGCAAGGCTTCCCCAAGGAAGGCAGAACACACCGAAGGTCCTCTAGAGAACGGGGCATGCCACATTCCAGGGGACAGAAGGATGCCCGTGCAGCAGGGCACAGGAGTGGGAGGGAGTGCCAGAGTCGAGGTGACACAGACACCCAGGGAAGAGACCAGGGGACTCAGCGGGCCATGCAGAGAATTCCTGTCTGACCCTGCAGGCTGGGGGAAGCCACTTCAGATTAAAGTGAAGGCTCAGCGAAGAAAAGGAAACATCTGTAGATCAAATTAGTAGTTTAAAAAGAGGGACTGTACAGGAAGCAAGAGGAGATTCGAGGTGAGGTATTAAGAGTTATTTCAGTTGAGAAAGGAAAATTGCCTAAAATGTAAGCAGCAGGAGGATGGAATGGGTACGGGCCCAAAGGCTCTGGAGCCTCGGACCCGTCTGAGCCCCAGTCCTGTGCTCCTTTGCTGTGGGACCCTACGACAATAATTTATCCTCTCAGGTCTGCACTGTAACTAACATAACACTATGCAGCAGCTACACTCAAAGAATAAAACAGAACAAAAACCTCAAAAACAACAAAAAAAGAAAGTTTAGCTCATCTTCTGTGAAATAAAACTAATAAAACCTGTAACTTGGGTTTATTATAAAAATTAAATTTGCTCAAAAGTTTCTAGAATAAGTTTTGGAAAACAGACCATGGTTAAAAGATAGAATGAGTATTTTACCATCTCTAAAAGCCAATTAAACAAAAATAAGCCATGAACGGATTTTTCATTCATGGTGTATTATTATAGCAAGATGACACTTCTCACCTCAATTCCCAAGAAAAATTTAGGCAAGAGATCTAGTTTTCCAGCTCAGTAGTTTAAATACTTGAACCATTTTCTTAAATATGCTAATATATTTTGGGGGTAATTTCATATATTTTAACATAAATTTAATGGAATACTACAGAAGACAAACCCAGTTAAAAAACACAACAAAAGGATGTTTTATATTATTTTTTAAATGCTATAAAAGCCACTTTGTTGCCATCAGTAAAAAAATCTGCTCATATATATTTTTTTAAAATCCCAGTGTCGGTCTTATCCCGGAAAATGGAGTAGGCTAAATCTGTAAGCGTCGTAAAGACGAGTTATTGAAACTTGTTCTTGGAAACATTTTTCCTCACATTACCGCTTCCTACCACACACTTATACGATGTCCTTCATAGGCACAGACTAAGACGCTGTCATTCGCGGGCTGTCCTGCAAGCAGACACCCTGGACATTGCAGGAGCTGGGGGTGGGAGGTGCATGCCACTCCGGTCACGTTCCCACGGCATGGCAGCAGGGAGCCCCAGCCTCAAGTACAACGCGTGTGGGAATGACCAGCACACACAGCCGGTCTTCAACGCAGCTAACGCGACGGTTCTCACTTCCTTCAGCAAAGCACAGCAGTATTCTAGAAACAAGGAGCCTGCTTGACATCCTAGGCTACTGCTCATCTTGGATACTGCAAGGGAAGGTTATTGATCTGAAGTGGAGTGGAGTTTTAATGACTTCTGATGTCAAGGGATGCCACGGGTCCAGACCAGAACAACAGAGCGCCTTGCTCCTCCAGTGTAAGCCACGCTCCGGCAGGTGCACCTGCCACGGGGCGCTCCCTGAGGACCTGGCCACCACATGAAGCAAGTCCATTTTACAGAGTGTGGCTCTCAAACCCGCGCCTGGTGCGGAATCCATCCTCTGGAGGCTTCGCCAGTACAGAGGGTAAACGCCACCCGCCTTCCTGAGTCTGATTCAACAGGCCTGGCACAGAGCTGGAGAATTTGTTTTCCAAAGAGTATGCAGGTGATGCTTGTGTTGCTGGTCTGGAAACCATACTCTGCAAACCACTGAGGGAGAATTCCCCATTTCACTCACTGAAGCTAGAGAAGTGGAGGCAACAATGGTTTTAAAAGAGACAAAAGAATCATTGGCTATGACTGATCACCTGAATGAATTTTAGCCCCAAATCATGGTCAAATCTTGCTACCATGAAGTTCAAACACTGAGAGTAATTCTGGAAAATGCAAACTAGTCTGTGATGTTAGAGAGCATACAGGGCTTGTCTGGGGTGTGGAGGAAAGGTGAAGTGGAGGGAAGGATTAGAAAAGTCATGAGAACACTTTTGAGCCCGACAGGATAGGCGCGTTACGTCACCATGCTGGTGGGTTTCGACAGACGTAGGTCCAAACCCATCACACGTTCAGCTTAAACATGTACAGTGTGATGCAAGTCAATCACACCTCAACGCTGTTTTTAAAACGTGTTGTACAACTGCAACATACTATTTCCGGGCTAGTCTGTATCTCTTAAAAAAAAATGTAACCAAGAAATCTAAAGATTTTATTTATTCATTTGACACACAGAGAGAGATCACAAATAGGCAGAGAGAGAGGAGGAAGCAGGCCCCCTGCTGAACAGAGAGCCTGATGAGGGGCTTAATCCCAGGACCCTGAGATCATGACCTGAGCCAATGGCAGAGGCTTTAACCCACTGCGCCACCCAGGCACCCTCTTGGTTACATTTTAAGTAGGCATATCATTTAACTACAAATGTCCTTTCCATGGGACCGCTTGATTTAAGTATACATTTCTTCAAATGTATTTCCCTTTCTGGTTAATCTTAGCACGTCCAAGGTCTGACCAGCCTTCAGGGCTACTTCCAAACTGTGTTTCACTTTCCGTGATTCAGAAAGCCTGCCCCGAAAGGTCTTCGGCTCTGTTTGTTCACAGGTGATGCTGGTTGTGTTGTGGGTTTTGCTGCTATTCATTTGTTCTGTTGTCTTGGGTACCAGGTGTCCAACAGGTTGTGTGTATGCACGTTTATGTGTGTGTATGTGCCCCATATCCCCCTTTCCACCTACCATTCCTTCTTGGGCTCCATGCAACAGACAGAGGACAGATACATAAATACACAGACAGACGCCTCCCTCCTTTCAGCTCCCTGGATGCAAGTTCATGGAAGCCTTGTGGGACACTCCTTCCCACTTTTCACCTTCATTTCTACCCAGCGGTCAGATGTCACCCATTGGGTGACCTCGCTCTACTTCTGCTGGTCTACCCATGTCAAGCAGGCACTGCTTACAGAGGTTCCCCAGCCTGGTGCTTATTACATCTTTTGAGGCACTGTGCTAAGATTATCTGCTTACCCATCAACCTCCTTGCTAAATGACGCTCTCTCTGAGGGCAGGGGATACAGTTTTTATCTCTGTGACTCCATGCCTAGCTCTTAGAAAATACTCGATATATGTCTGCAGAATCGACAGTGCAAAATCTATCTGCACCAACTATGCCAAAACCCAGAGAAAAAGCTACTTTAGATGTAGAAGCTGACTGAAAATAGTGTTTTGGCCACTAAGTCCCTATATAAAAACAAAACTGAATAGTACTTTTATGTTCAGAAACTCAAGCTGAATTTTGTTTGCTTTGGAACTTATTAACTTGCTCTGAAAACTGCCCCAGTAATTGGTAATTAAACTTTATAAAGGCACTCGGCCAAGGGCATTAAAAGTCAAACAAAAATATTAAAACACACACAAACACCTCTTTTGCACCAAAAATAAAGTTTTAATTTTTTAAAAAATTTAGAATAGCCTATTAAACCGTGTATTTTAAGCCCTAGAAATATTACAGAAAAATTCTAAAAATATTGTTTCATATGATTTTGAATATTTACTCAGTTCTGATGCTGATATACTATAAATTACAAAACAAGTTCTGAAGACATTTTAGGGACTTTATGTTTAGTCTAGTAGGGATGAAAATTTATTTACTTTTATAGGCCTAACAAAAGAATTCTCCCAAGTAACAGCACAGAGAATTCATTACAGGGGAATAAAACAAGAAAGAGAAATGTTCTAAGAAGGAAAAACAGATAAACTCATGTATTTCAGAAGAATAATTATCTGATCATTTAAAGCCTATTCTAGGATCAGGTTAGAGAAATCAGTACATGAAAATGACTCAGTCTGAGACAAAGCTGGGAAATTTAAGACATGTTAAATTCAAAGATGCAAATTATCAACTAAAGGCTTTAATGAAGAAGCAGCATTAGAAATGTAAAAAGAACCCTAATTAATGAATCTGCTAATAGTTCTTCCCTCAGTGCAGTCTTACCCATTTCCCTAAAGAAGCTGGAAAATGGATCTTGACTGAGTATCTGGTAAAAAGAAAAAAACAAAACCATCCTTTCAAATGTAATTTTTCTCTAAAACTACTTTTCACATGAGTTTATACTACATGTGATGTTCTGAAAACAAACACACAAAAGATGCAGTGATTTATCTACAAATACTTCCACTCACAGAGTCTTTAAGAACACATCCACGGTATCTAGCCCGTGAAGATTCAATAATCATAGAATCAGTTTGTCTCTGTCCAATTCCTATTCTGGCAACTTACCTGTTTCTTAAAACATACAGAAGTAGTTTAACATCTCAAGTCCTAGACCAGATAAAGTACAAGTTAGGAAACGTGTTTTTACATTCCGTTTCTTTACATTATTTGGCTGAAAGTACGAGTTTGGGATCAGTAAGTCGGCACATGTTTGGTTAAGCTTATATCTGGATTGGAAAAACTAGTTAAAAGTTCTTTGGAAGTAATTTGGTGATGTGAATCATATAAATGACTTCAGACTTACTTTCCCCAGCAGGTGACGTAATATACTCTTGAACTAGGTTCTTCACGTAAGCATTTAAAGATGGTGTCTCCGAAAGTCCAGTGGGATTACAGGCTGAGGCTCGCCCAAAACAGCTTTCATTAACACGCAGCCAATCACAGAGCTAGGAAAGAAAAGAGTCATTACTTTATTTTAAGAACCTAACTGAGCAAAGGGTTTCTGATTTCCCTAAGCCAAGTTTCTTTCCTCCATGATAAACTGAATTTAAATATGTGAACACAACAGGGGTGCCTGCTGGGCTCAGTCACATAAGCATCTGACTTCAGCTCAGGTCATGGTCTCAAGGTCCTGGGGTAGAGTCCCTGGTCAGGCTTCCCGCTCAGTGAGGAGTGTGCTTTTCCCTCTCTCCCTCCCCCTGCTCATGCCCCGCCCCCTCAAATAAATAAAATCTTTAAAAAAAAAAAAAAAGCTCAACACAACAAAGTAATAGAACATTTAGTCATGACAATTCTACAGAGAGTGCAGACAGAAAAAAAAATGTGTATCCGTATATATACGTGTGTGCGTATCTATACATGAATATATAAACTTCATTTAAAGGGAAGAATTTTTAAAATACCTAATATATAGTGCATATTTTGGTAAGATTTTCTAAAGAACATCTCTGTGAAAAATGACACATTATGTAAACCAAATTACAACTGTAAATTAAAATAAAATTGAAATTTATTCCTGCTTCCTGTACTAAAACAAGGTATGTTTGCTTTTGTATTAGTTATAATTAAAGTTTCTACCCTCCTCACAAGTGTACTTTCTATCACATGTGCATTTTTTAAAAACATATTAACTTAAAAGAGGAATACTAGTCCTTCTTCATTCTTTTTTAGAAGATTTGCAAATCTAAAAGTCACAGAATTCATCTTTGATCACAATTGTGAATTTTGTTTTGAAATTGAATTATGTTCACAGTTTTCTTTTCTTTTTTTTTTTTTTTAAGATTTTGTTTATTTATTTGACATAGATCACAAGTAGGCAGAGAGGCAGGCAGAGAGAGATGGAGAAGCAGGTTCCCTGCTGAGCAGAGAGCCCGATGCGGGACTTGATCCCAGCACCCTGAGATCATGACCTGAGCCGAAGGCAGAGGCTTTAACCCACTGAGCCACCCAGGTGCCCCCTCAGTTTTCTTTTTAAAGCATATCTCTTACTTTACAAATTCAACATATGAATTTAAATATGAAGCAAATAACTATGAAGTAAGTCTTTCTAAAAAGTAAGAATTTTTTTAAAAAGTATCCCTTGCATTGGGGTTCACCAAAATTACATTCAAGGAGACAATAATGCATCACTTGACCAGAGACAAACCTGACGAACAAACGAATCCGTTAAGACTAAAACTGACATCCCATCACTGCCAACGAACGAGTAGTTCAGTAACAGTAAAGAAACTGCTCCGCGTTGGTCTTTACCAAGTCGTAAAATCTAACAGTGAGGTCAGCCAGGAGACTGACAGAATAGACCTTTTCGACAGAATAGACCTTTTCTTTGTTATTTCTGTCAAACTGGCCACACTACATTTCTTAACTATTGCTATGAAACGCATGAGGTTTTACAAATCCTGCATTTCTCACAAGCACCGTCCTATTATACCAAAACTGACAAGTAAACTCAAATTCATACTTGCTGCTTCTATCAAATCTGTCCCAGGATTCAGAATGTTTTCTCTCCAAAGAGTTTTCATGTCAGAATTATGGTTTAAAATGGCATTTACCTCCCAGTCTCTGGGAGACAGGTTCCCTTGATTTCCCATTAAAATGCAAATCTCAAAAGTTTATTTGCATTCTGCCAAGACAATGAGAAGATGCCACAGACTGGGGGGAACTATTTGTAAAAGACACATTTCTGGAAAAGGATTGGTCTCCTAAATATACAAAGAACTCTTAAAACTTAACATTAAGAAAACATTCAATCTGATTTTTTAAAATGGGCAAAAGATAAAAACAGACACCTCACTAAAGAACATATACAAAGAGCAAACAGCATACGAAAAGATGTTCAATGTCACAGGTCCCTAAGAATTACAAATTAAAACAATCTACCACTACACACCTCACAGGATGGCTAAAGTCCACACCAAGGACAGCACCAAAAGCTGACAAGGACTTGGGGCAACAGGAACGCTCCTTCAGTGCTGTGGGAATGCAAAATGGTCCTCCTACTTTGGAAGACAATTTGGTAGCTCCTTAAAAAACTGAAAATTTTCTTAATATCTAATCCAGGAACTGTGCCCCTTAGTATTTATTCAAATGAGTTGAAAGTTTATGTCCATACAAGAATCCACATGTGCATGTTTATAGCAGCCTTATTCATAATTGATAGAATTTAAAAACAACCAAGATGTCCTTCAGGAGGTAAATGAAGAAACAGTGGTGCATCAGAAAACAGGATGTTATTCAGGGATAAAAAGACATGAGCTATCAGGCCATGAAAAGCCATGGGAGAACCTTAAATGTGGAAGAACCTTAAATGTATATTTCTTAGTGAAAGAAGTTAATCCAAAAACGCTTCATAGTGTAAGATTCCAACTATACCACATCCTGGAAAAGGCAAAACCATGGACACAGAGAAAACATCAGGGGTTGCCAAGGGTTGGGGGGCGGGTGTGGCGAGAAGAGACTGACAAAATGGTGGAACACGGGATTTTTAGGGCAGTGAAACTAACCAGTGTGATATTATAATGGTGAGTACATGTTATTATATGTTTGTCAAAGTCCATCGAATATACAACAAAAAGAGCGAACTCGAATGTAAACTATGGACATTACTTATCATGTATCAATATCAACTCATCAATCATTAGTACAAAATTTTAGTAACAGAGGCGGTGAGGAGATGTGTGGGAACTCTCTGTACTTCCTGTTCAATTTTTTGTGAACCTAAAACTGCTCTGAAAAATAAAGTCTGTTAATTTAAAAACCTACTTAGGTGGAGCTAGATGAAATTGCCATTTCCTTGGGTTTAAAGGGACTGAATATCAGTGATCTTACATGATTCAACATATAGAGATTTACACAATAATGAGAACACTACTACACTGCAAGTTAGACTCTATAGCCAAGTCCACACTAGGGGATATATATATTTGCTTCTATTTTTAAACCAAAGAATTAAAGTTTGGGTTCAGCTATGAACCACTAGACATAAGCTTCCTGAAGATGGCAGCCATGTTTATCTCACTGACCTTCTATTCCCAAAACTCAGCTCAGAGACTGTGGTGTATAAGGCATCCAATAAATAGTTTTCAAACGAGGAAGACATAAAGAGATAAGCAAACATACCAAGGGAAAGTTAAAAAGAAGGAAAAAGATGAAGACAAGTTACTGAATTAGAGAAGAAAGAAAATCAGAGCAAATTAGGAAATCTAAGTGGGCTGCCTGCTGACCAACAAGAAGACAACATCTGGCTGGCGAGGGGGCAAGACCGTAACGGCAGAGCGTGCTTACACTTGGTGGGGACCAACCATCGTCTGAAACATCGCCACATGTGTCGGGAGCCGGTACAGGAGGCCTACTCTAAGAGCTGTAAGGGACTGAATATGATTGGCTGTTCATTTAGGTCCACTCTCGCGGGAGGTGCATGAGCACTGCATTGTGATTGGGTAACACTGCCTGTATAAAAACGCATGCGCCGAGGGTAAAGAGGGGAGAAGAAAAAAAAGCGATTAAAGAAGAAGGTTCGCCGCTACGTGAGTCTCCGAGTCGTTCTTGCGGGCCGAGAGCGACAAGTGGTGCTGAGACCCGGGATTCTCATCGTGAGAGACGCACGGAGTCGGCGACGATCAGGTAAAGAGTGCACCTATTTCTGTCTAGTGACAGGGAAAGTTCCTCAAGTCGAGGACGAGCGTAGAAAGCTTTCCGGGATGGGAAACGAGATGGCTGCAAAGTTCCTAGGATAAGGACGAGAGTAAAGCTTTCCGGGATGGGAAACGAGATGGCCACATATAAAATGCTGGGGCCGCTTTCTGATATCCTTAAAGCAATTGGTACTCCTTTAAAAAATAAAACAGCTCGTTTGTTTTTGAGAGAAGTGGGACAAACGGCTCCCTGGTTTTTGGAAAGGAGCAGAGGAGGGAAATCGCCCAAAAGCCAAAAGGTGAGCAAGATGCAAAAGGAGCTTGCAAAAAAGGAGGAAAAGCTAAAGAAGGTTATGGCGCAGCTCAAAATGCAGGGGGAAGTTATGGCACAGCTGAAATTAAAAGCGGAAGAAGGAGCTATGGCGCAGTTACAAACAGAGACGGAAGTGGTAGATAACTTAGATCCTATGCCCACGCGCCCAGCCCCAACAGCGCCACCTTACGAGGGGCCTCCTCCGTATAAACCTTGCTGCACCAAGGCCTGCTATTGTGCGAGCTGCACCGCACGAGTGGCTGCCATAGTAGCCTCTCAGGAGTTTGGGTGGGAACAGGATTCTCATTCAGTCCTAAAATCCCCACTTACTCTAACTTCACCTTTTTTGGCTATAATTATACCTACCAAGACCCGGGGCAAGGTGCGTCAGCTCACCTTCTAGATAGGTGGCTGCTCTGCAATGCGGCACAAGCATGTACAGGCTTGGAAAGCCTTCACTTTATTAATGGGTCTACATGGCGTAACTGTACATACAACTATCACGTAGGCTCTCGATTTGAAACAAATGTTACTTGCAATTGCACCTCAGCTAAGCACATAAGTTACTCACCAATGCCCGTCTGTGTTAGAGCTCCCTTTCTCTTCATAGTTTTTAATGCTTCTACTATTAACAGTCATCTAGTCTCTCTTGTGAGTCCCAGAATTGTCTGCTATCAGAATGTTGGAACGCCTCGATGGGAGACTCGGCAGTAATAGCCAAGATACCGACGTATATCCCGATGCCAGTACAGGTGAACCCCGACAACCTGCCGGTGCTGCTTCGACATAAATGAGACTTTGGAATAACAGCAGCCATTATTGCAGCTATCGCAGCATCCACCGCCACTGCTGCCGCGGTAGCGTTGACAACGTCAGTACAGACAGCAGCTGCACTCAACAACGTCACAGGAATGGTTGCTGAAGCATTGGCTAGGCAAGAACAAATTAACGGACATTTGCATGCTGGGATCCTTATTGTAAATCAAAGGGTTGATTTTGTACAGGAACAACTTGATATCCTAGAGTCAATTGTGTCAATAGGATGCATACATAATATGGCCGGACTTTGTATCACCCCTATAGCTCATAACAACTTATCCTTAGCAACTAACCTCTCTAGACAATTGGGAAGAATGCTTAATGGTACCTGGAACCGTCAATTTCAAAATTTAACTAGGCAATTACGAGCTCAAATTATATCCATACATTCTACCAAAGTAACTATTGCACCTGTTAGTGAGTGGAAAAAAAATGTTACAGCAATCTGTTTCGTTCCTCAAACAGTGGACCGGACTTGGTGCCATGGCTGTTCTCTTAATCACAGCTAACGTACTAATGTTATGTTGGGTGTGTGGCCGTGTCCGTCGCAATCAACGACAATAACACCTCATGGTTCAAGCCATGATGGCTCTTGAAGCTGGTACCTCCCCCCAGATATGGCTAAGTATGCTAGATCGGTAGTCAAAGACCGGTAAGACTGATCCCACACCATAGCAACCTAAGACAGGGGCTCTTCGACCAGGGAGAGTACCCGATGACGGGTAAGCATGTGTGCTGAGGATTGGCAACCTAAGACAGGCACGATCTCAGCCATTATAAATAAATAAAAAAGGGGGAGATGTCAGGAGCCGGTACAGGAGGCCTACTCTAAGAGCTGTAAGGGACTGAATATGATTGGCCGTTCATTTAGGTCCACTCTCGCGGGAGGTGCATGAGCACTGCATTGTGATTGGGTAACACTGCCTGTATAAAAACGCATGCGCCGAGGGTAAAGAAGGAGGAAGAAAAAAAGCGATTAAAGAAGAAGGTTCGCCGCTACGTGAGTCTCCGAGTCGTTCTTGCGGGCCGAGAGCGACACACATGCACTTTCTCAATGATACCTCACAGCTTGTGCCACACACCAGATTAACCACAATTTGCAAACTAGACCTATCAATGCAATGACAGACCTCATCTGAATACTTAAAGCCAAATATATGAACAAAATGCACAAATACTGAACATCTGGAGCAAGTTAAACACCAAATATTTGAAACTGAGAAATGATCGTTAACATTTGTAGGTGTGATAAGAGCCTATTTAGGCCCTTTCAAAGTCTTTATCTTTTAGCAGCACGTATTTCCAGAAGAAATGTTAAGATCTGAGACAAATGTCCAACAAAAGGAACTGATCAAATAAATTCTAAAATGTTTCATCGACTGAATTTTTAAATATTACATAGTGGAGAGTTAGCAACACGTTAAAATGTTCAAACGTATGTGAAAATGAAAAATAAAATTCCGAACAGTATAATGGTTGCTTTGTTTAGAAAATCATACATGTTAATCTATCACTTTAAATGTAAGCCTATATAGTGAGAAAGCAAGACTGAGAATATGTATACCGAAAAACTTAATAATTAAGCCAAAAAAATCTGGATTTAGTTTGATTGTAGACATCACAGGTGATTTTTATTTTCTTTATATGATTCTCTATTTTTCAGACTCCACCTAATTGACACATTATGATTAAGAAATTAAAATTCTCATTTTTAAAGACCCCGATTTTCTTTGTCTTCATTCCCTCCATTACCCTACTACTCTATGCCCTTATGATTTCCCACCTGAATTATCTTAATACGGTTCAAGCTGATTTCTCGTTTCCCTCTGTGCATCCAGACGGACTTGCCTTCTGGGTTTTTTTTACTTTGTTTTGTTTTTTTAAAAATTTTATTTATTTATTTGACAGACAGCGATCACAGGCAGGCAGAAAGGCAGGCAGAGAGAGAGAGAGGGAAGCAGGCTCCCCACTGAGCAGAAAGCCCGATTTGGGGCTCGATCCCAGGACCAGGCAGAGGCCCTGACCCACTGAGCCACACAGCGGCCCTGGACTTGCCTTCAAAAAGAAATAATCACAACTATGCCCTCTGTGATCTCTTAAGCAGTGGATAAATAGAATTCTTTTTTTAAAAGCTCCCTGTCCTCAAAAACCACAGAACCTGCAATGGACACAGACTGGGATCCAACCAGCTCTGCGAGGGGTAAGAGCCAACAGGAATAGCGTGACCAGAGCTCCAGAGGGGAGGACACAGACCCCTGATGACCCCACATGACCCCACACAGAAGAGCAGCCCTGTGAGGCCAGGGGCCTGCAGAGCCATCGCAGGGTCTCCACTCTCCAGAAGAGGAAGGACGTGTAGGATTTCATGATGGGTTTGATGCAGGAAGTTGGGAAGAATCAGCAATTACCAAAATGTCAGACTCAGGCAACTGGGTGATAAAGTGCCATGGACAGACAGAAAAAAAAAAACAGCAAGAGGAGGTCCGTGTCATTGCTTTTGAGTCTAATGTCTTCCTCACTTCTGATCTATCTCATCCAGAATTGCAATCTGCCCACGAGCGCTTCCTTTCTCTTCTAAGTCTGTCTCTATCCCAAACACTGTCCAGTCTCCCTGTAAGAGTCTCAGCAGCATGATTACTTAGGTTCACTCAAAGCAAATATACAATATTTAAAAACCTCTGTTGGTAGGTAACAAAGGTTATATTTTACATAAGTGACTAGTGAGTTCAGTTAGAAAACAACTTTTTATGACTTTTCAAAGACATTATTATTATTTTCCATCTCACCTCTGTCCACAATGAGGTTCCTCGTCCTAAGGACTCTTCTTGTCTCAGAGACATGAGAAAAGTTGAAACATCTGAAAGGGTCACCTTCTCCTATAAGGGAGGAAGAGAGGGAAGGTGTCAGGGCAGTTTAAAAAAATGACTCCTTTAAAAATTTTTAATAAAATGAAATCACTGTGAAAGCAAGTTAACATACCACTTAAAGTAGAATATTATTAGTTAAATCAAAGGAAAGCTTTTTTAAAAAAAATTTGACTTTAGAAAAGATATTGACTACAAGCAATCAATATGTTAGTATATAAAGTGAAAGATTATTTTCTAAGTCTATGTTCCTTATGATCAAGATTACTGTCTTAGGGGTGCCTGGGTGGCTCAGTGGGTTGGAGCCACTGCCTTTGGCTCAGTTCGTGATCCCCAAGTTCTGGGATCGAGCCCTGAGTTGGGTTCTCTGCTCAGCAGGGAGCCTGCTTCCTCCTCTCTCTCTGCCTGCCTCTCTGCCTACTTGTGATCTCTCTGTCAAATAGATAAATGAAATCTTATAAAAAAAAAAAGATTACTGTCTTAGAGACAAGATGGTCAGAGTCTAAAAGCAAAAACACATTCGATAAGAAGTTACTTAAGTTGAAAAGTGAAGCTTACTTTCAAAGCCATGAAAACCCCCAGCCTTCTGAAAACCACAGAAGTCTTTTCATTCCCTTAAGGCTGTACATCTTGACTTAAGATACCTTGCTCTAGGCCAGGTGTCAGCAAAACCACTCAGCTCTTTTGTAAATAAAGTTTTAACTTATTTTAGCCACTTTATTTATAAACTGTCCATGGCAGCTTTTAAGTAATTATAACAGATACCACGAACTTAAAAAGGACTTTTCTGGCCCTTCACAGAAGTTTGCTGACCCCTATTCCCAGCAATAGTAGCAAAGGGGCTCTGTAAAAAACAACAAAAGATACTACAGACTTCTTGAAGATCAATTTTTGGGAAGATGTGCAGAAAAAGTATAGAGGAAATCAGGCAAAAGCTTCCACGGATCCTGTCCCAGGGGAGTCACTCACCCAAGACAGGTTTAATTCTGCCAGCAATAAGCTGTCCCTACGTGTGAACTGTTGTCTACCAGGGAAATTGGTTACAGACCCACGGCTCCGTTGACACGTTTTTGCACACTTATTCACGGAGAAAGACTCATAAACTGAAGTATCCTGAGTAAAAGACCAACTTACCACATCTACTAAATTCATGGCTGTCTGAAGAAGATAGCACTGCGCGGCCCCTCTCAGCAGGATCTGGTGGGTGATCATTGTGCGCTGCAGAACGTCCCTGACGTCAGAAAACAGAAACGTGCATTTCCATGTTCCCAAAGACAGTTCTGGTAACCTGTAAATACTGACAAGCTCATCTAGAGTTTCTACAACTCCGAATGTAGAGAGTCACTGTCAGTACACTTTCAAAGCTATTATTTCCTTAAGGTCTCTCTGGTAGTGCTTGATTTTAATATGAAATACATCTCTTCCAAAAAACTGTAAATAAAGATACTATTAAAATAAGAGTTTTACATTTTTTGAAAATCTTTGCAATCATTATTACTGTTTGATATTTTCATCTCTAGTTTTCTGCATATCAATGTAATGTAAGAAAACCTTATTGGCCGGGTCTTAAAATTATCAAAATCCAATAGCATGTATTGTGGCACATATTTAAATTAGTAATTCATAAAACAAAATAAGTCCAACCATGTAAGTTAACTTTTTACTTCTCAATACCAAATTACGAGCTCAAAAGAGCAAGCTCACATCCCAATGCCAATATTAACTAAAACGACTCACTATAGGCTAAAGCAGCGGGGAAAACAAAATTTACTGACGGAAAGTTACTGCAGACGACCCTATGTGAACATACGAACGTGTGTGAACACAGAGTAGATTACCTGAGAGCAAGAAGCCCTTCTATACCCAGGGCTTTACATCTTGGGACATTTGCCAAAGCCTTAGACAGAAACAAAATGGGAATGGCACACCAATGTCTGCTTGTCATCTTCTGAATAAACTTTAGTAGGAAACTACCTGAAAGAGAAGGTTTTAAAATGTCACTCTCGCCAAGAATCTCATGGAAAGCTGCTGGGCACCGTCAGCAGGTATGAAATGCAAATCAAAAACCATGCGTGGAACCTAAGAAACAGCGCATAGGATCGTCGGGGAAGGGAGGGAAATCGGAAAGGGAAGAAATCAGAGAGGGAGACAAACCAGGAGAAACTCTGGGCTCCGGGAAACAAACTGGGTTGCTGGAGGGGAAGTGGGTGGAGGAATGGGGTAACCGGGTGATGGGCATTAAGAAGGGCAGGTGTGGCGATGAGTGCTGGGTGTCACACACTACTAATGAATCACTGAACACTACACCAAAAACTAATGAGGCGAACTCATGCTGGCCAACTAAATTTAAAATTAAATTAAAAAAAAAAAAAAAGAGAGATAGAACTTCACATCCATGAGGACAGCTCTCGCCAAAAGCACAGACACTAACAAGTGCTGGCATGGAAAGAGAAACTAGACTCTCGTACACTGCTGGTGGAACGCAAGACGACACGGCCAGTGTAGAAAATGGTTACACCAAGACAGTTACACTGAGTTACACCGAGAACTACCATCGGAGCCAACAACTGCACTCCTAGGCATACACTCAAGAGAACGGAAAGCACGTGTTCGTACAAAAACTTGTGCGTGAATATTCACAGTGTAGCATTTTCCAGATGTCTAACGGATAAATAAAATGTGTGATATCTGTACAGTAGGGTATTACGTGGCCATAAAAAAGAATGAAATACTGAAACATGGGTCCTTCCTGGATGACTCGTTCACGGCTGATGAACCAGACATAAATTAAAAGGCCACATATTCTAGGATTCCACTTACAGGAAATGTCTAGAATCAGCAAATCTGTAGAGGAAGGAGATTAGTAGCTGACAGAAGCTGTTGGGAAAGAACAGAAAGGGATCGGTGATGGGTGGTAAAAGTATTCTTTCTGGGAGTGATGAAAATATTCTAGAATTAGTGGTGATGGTCACAGAACTTAGTGAATGCACGGAAAACCAATGAAAGAAACACTTTAAAAGGAGGAGTTTTGTGGTTTGTGAATTCTAGCTCAACAAACCTGTTGGGGGGAAAAAAATCTGTGCTATTTCAATCTCAGCCCCATAAAATACATACTCTACTATATTGCAGAGATTCTTATAACCACACAGCTATGAAAAAAAGAAAAAGCTTAAAGTGTAAGAGCAATCTTTTCTAGTGTTAGAAACCAGTCCTCTGTTGGAAGAGGTTAAAAAAAAAACAGGGTAAGAATTACTGATGATAGATGGCCTCTCATATCTGCGTACAGTAACATTAATCACATATGCCATTTCTTACTCACCCTGGATCTGGTCACTAATTTTCCATCTTGAGATACCAAGGTAAGGTTCTCTGTTCTGCCTTCTCTTCTAATAAGTGACTTCTTAAAGACCCTCAAGTCACATAATTAGTGAAATGTCTGTTTCCTCTGATCATCACTGTAGAATGACCCAAGAAATCCTTGAAGCTCCTGAAAGGAGCTTGTGTTTTATTTTATGTATAGTTATAAAACAATACTTTATATTATCTAATTATATTTTATATATAAAATATATTTTATATCTTCCAAATACCTAGCACAAAACATTTAAGATACTCACTGGAAACTGCTGACTGAAAAATCTACTAAGTAAAAAATTGAATAAACACTGTACTTGCCTTCTCTTCTGTTGGACTAATTAAGTTCCACTTTGCCTAACGCCTCACTCATGGCACAGGGAAGATGGGGATGGCCACGCTTCCATTTCACATTTGTTCAACATACTTACAAGCGTCCACTGCATGCTGGCCATGGCCAAGGATAGCAGGCACCCATACCCTCGGGGCGCTCCCAGCACCCTCCCTCTTTCCGCACTGCTGACCTGGGATGGGCCAACATGCTCAGCAAAGCAATCCCCAGACTGCATACGCTTCTGTCTTCTGGCAAACTACAGAACTTCTGAGAGAATCTTCTCCACGAACTAATTTTTTAAAAAAAGTAATCGAATGAGCCAATTTTCTAGAAACCTAAAGTTGGGATACGCAGATCATCTTTTTGCTTTTTTTATCCCTGACTTCTGAGCAGACATTATTGTTGGTCATTGTTTCACCCTGTTTGCAGACAAAATACAAAAGGAAATGTGTGTCTGTTTCATACCCAGTGTCGCTTTATGAGCCACAAAGCCACAAGTGAAGAAAGGACCCAGGAAGTAGAGTTAAGTCCTTTTGCTGCTCAACTAACAAAGTAACACTGGTGTTGCTCTCTGCTTACCAACTTAACTCACCAGAAAGGAAGATAAATCACCAACCAATCCAAAGAAGTGGGTATTTCTAAGATAAAAGCTCTACATAAAGCAGGAGTATTTTTCTTCTACCTGTCAAGTTCCTGTCTATAGCTTTGCCACAATGGATATTCTGTTTCCAACTTTTTCCTGAACCCAGGTCGCTCTTTCTTCAACCAGTTTTACTAGTTTTGGGGAAGCGAACAGGGAAAACTAGAAAAGATGGCCAACAGCAGCACACGTTCTAAAATGACGTCCGCACTCCTCGAGCCAAGACTGGCAATATGTGTTGTGTCAAGGCAAAAGTTGTACCCAACTACAATGAACACCTGTAGGATTCTGAAAAAAATAGGTATATTCCAGAAAAAGAAAACTATTTTGAAGTACTGATTATAATAGTCATAGGATAGTGCTTATCACCAATATACTAAAAATTTTAAAGCTAATAAATTAAAAAATTTTTTACTGACACATACTCTTTATTTCTTCTGGAAGAAGAGAAACATAAGTGACTAAAAACTTCTGTAATTTCAATCCCAGTGGAGAACCACTTCCTATCAGCTGGCCTGGGGACCTATAGACAAATGAGGGGAAAAAAAAAAAAAGTTTTTAAATTTACAAGTAAGCATACCGAAACTAAGTAAACTATGGCTCAAAAGTCTTTCAACAACAATCAGATCATCTTTTTCTAAACCTGCATTTTATTTATCAGTGAAATTCTGAAGATCCTTCTGAATACAAAAACATCAGGATCTTCTAGGAAAACAGACATGAGTTAATATCATAACAAAATAAGTAGACACGGATTTCCTTTTTATGATACTTTCCCTGACACACACTGTGAATCTTGCTAAAATAGCATCATCTTAAAAAAGTCTAAAAGTGATCATTTTCAGACGTATTTTATTGTTTGCAACACATAATCCAACGATTTAAAATCTTTAAGTATTAAATAAAGGAAATCTCATTCATAGAAAAACATATCTGAGTAATTAATAAATTCTGCAAAAACATTTAATTGTCAACGTCTATCAAGTCATATTTTCTCCTGCTATATGTTCCACCAGGAACATTATCTGTTAATTGAACACATTAGAGTGTGAGGAAACTGAAGGCATTTCATAATAAATGTGTCTGTCGCCTCCTTGAGAGGCACCGAGTAGGTTTTACGGTCTGCTTCACAGAACTCTTCGATAGTAATGAGCTATTTGAAAACTAATTGGTGAATCAAGTGTTGCTATGCTCTTTTGATATTTATTATATAGGATTAAATATTAGTAAAACTTAGCACAAACTAATTTAAAAAGTTTTAAAGGAACTGGCAGTGGGGGGAGAGGGGCTTGTCTGTTTAGAGATACTGAACCGAAGACTTGGCACGTACACATTTAGTTTATCAGGGTCCAAAAGATCCCTGAAGTTCAGAGACAGGGGACCATCCTGAAGGGGTAATTTGAGAGCATGGAGAAGGCTCAGAAAACGAGGCTGTGGCACAACCATCCTCACTGTCTAACTGCCTGCAGAGAAGGGGCAGGAAGTGACATATTTACAATCACAGCAGCCCCTGTCAGTGGGGAAACCGCGAGGTCAGTGAGCTCTGCAGCATTGGACTGGAATCGGACCCACGGAGGTGAACCTGTGGGTTTTCACGTGGATGGAGGTGGATGATGGAAAGACAGACCCTGCAGCAGACACAGGTGGGTAAGTCTGCTCAGCAGACAGAACTAGGAAACCAACGTCCACCCACAGGGAGAGGAAGAGCGATTAAACAGACACGATGACACGGTGACATCGGGGGAACGTGGATGAAATACATGTAAGGAATATTATCCTCACAAGTTTTCTTTAAGTCAAAACAAAAAGTTTATTAAAAAAAAAGAAAGAAAGAAAAAACGCTTAGAGCGTTGGTCAGCCAAAGTCACCACAATTTCTGAGAGTGTGAATCAGAGCAAGAGGAAGAGGAAAGCATACCTTGGCGAGGTATGCCTTCCATAAACCCCAAGCGTGGAAGCATTCAAGGTGAGAAAGAAAACCAGAACAAAAAAAGAAGGAACATGTGATACAAGCAATAGAAGGAGAGCAAGAAGACGAACACACACAGAAGGGACTTCATAGTAAGAAAAAGCTGAATGTCTGTTCGGTACACGTGTCGTGTACCAAATGCATTAACAGCCTGGTCATATTTCATGAACACATGACATTTCTGTATCGAGGACATATTACTACATGGCTGCTGGATAACACAATGTTTGCTTACCTGCTATACAGAGAGCTCTCCGAAAGTGCATCCATTAATGGTCCAATAATAAACTAAAACAAAAAAAAAATGTGATTGACGTTCAGTTACAGCTGCAACTCTGGGAAGTCGGCTTGCTTTAGCTGCATATCAACAGGACTGCAGACGAGCTGTTCTGAGCAAAGCTGATCTCTTCCACTGTAGGCTAACTCGGGGCTCATCGTGGAGGGGACCTTAATTCCACTGCCACAACCAAGTAACCACCTGATGGAAACTGAGGAAGAGAGATCAGAGAGGGCCGGCAAGGAGAAAGGAGCCCAAAGGAGAAATACACAGAAGAAAATAAGCATAGTGACACAGAAAAACAAGAGATAGTCAAGAGAAAACGTAAGCCCCTGTCTCTGGAAAACAAAACGGGAAAAAATTCTATCCTCAAAAATATGACAAGGTATTGGGTCAAAAAAGCAAGTGAAAAGCGCTGGGAAAACAGCATCATTATGCTCATCTATAAAAGCTCACTTGCTCTGAGAGCGCCCTCGTAGAGAGGCAACAAATGTCTTTACCTCCCATCTTTTTTTTTTTTTTTAATATAGATCATGTGTTTTTTGTTTTTTTAAAGATTCCATTTATTTACCTGACCGAAAGAGATCACAACTAGGCAGAGAGGCAGGAAGAAAGAGAGGGGGAGGAAAGCAGGCTCCCCACTGAGCAGAGAGCCCGATGCGGGGCTCAATCCCAGGACCCTGGGATCATGACCTGAGCTGAAGGCAGAGGCTTAACCCACTGAGCCACCCAGGTGCCCCCACCTCTCATCTCTTGACACAGGGAGCAAGGGGGAAGAAAAAGGCTGTCATTACCTCAGAAAACTCTGGTGCAAAAGGAAGACTCCTTGTTTCATACAGCTCCAAAAAATGGATGACACCTTCTCTGGTCAGGATTTTATTCTCACTTTCGAACATTCTTTTATAAATGCACATGTGCCAGGAGGGGTGAAAGAGCCAGCACCCTGTGGAGACACATCACATGGGAATCTGAAACTGTCGCTCCTCTGCTTAATACCCTTGACTGGCTCCTCATACTCTCAGAACAAAAATCTGAATGAGGCATGAAGCGACTTGAGAACGAGGCCAACGCCACCACCCTGGGCCACGCTGGGCCTTCGGGTCCTCGGCCTCGCCCAGCTGTCCCAGCTCAGGGCTCCCTCACAAGAGGCAGTCTCAGCTCCGTGCTCCCTCCTGAGGTGCGCCTGCCCCGACAGCCCCGCTCCCCATATATCCATTTCCATCCCTCATTCGGTACCTTCCTAGAACTTATCATTACCACTTTTTTTTTTTTCATGGAAAAGAGACAAAAATTATTGAAAAACTATCTCACCCCTTATCCCTAGCACTTAGCATATCTTGGACCCTAAGTGAATCTCACTAAATATATAAATGAGTGGGGAAAAACCCAAAAGGGAATAAATATGTACCCCAGAGGTATTTTTTTTTAACGCTTTTGAAATATCTTTTAATTCTTCTAGAAAAAATTGACTCAGCATTTTTAACTCACGGCATTCTAGAAATGAACTGGTCCTTTATTTGTCATTCACACCAACATGCTTGCTTGTTCAATGCTTTGGCAATGGCAGTTTTTCCAAACCTGTCACTGTTATTTGATTTGGTTTGCCAAGAGCCGTGGGCAATACGTGGTAATAAGAGAATCATTTTACTAGTAAATGCATAAGTGAAGTCACAACAGGATTCAATTAAATTCTAGCCCCAGGGGATGACAGAGTCTATGAAAAATCCCACTGTATCAGAAAACATCTACAGGACTTACTGGGGAAAGCTCAGCTCCTGAGGGGTCAAACTATTAAAGCTGTAATTATCTGGAGTCGGCACTAAAATCCATTTACCCAGGTTAATTCTCGTGGGTAAACACGATAGTGCAGCAGCTCATCATTCATATGCAAACCAAACACAAAACTACATTTAGCTGTTTTGTTGATACAAGCCCAGTCTCATGAAATAATGTTAGGAAGCTCCAGTTTCTTTCTATTTCTCTCAAGAAGCTCCCAAAACACAGTACTGATTAAAGGCTTAACAGCCACACTTAAAATTGTATCTTGGAATCTTCCTAGAAGTCCAAGATCTAGAATAATAACTGAAATCCCAAGAAAGTAATGAACAATGAAACAGAGAGTAAGAATGGAGAGCAGTTAATATATAATACCAAAGAGCCATCACGAAAAATGTAGAATATACCTTCATCAAAACATTCCTAAAGAGCCCTCATCTGTGAAGGGTGCACACTCAAATGACTTCAGACAACAGAGTCTGCTGTGAGGGTTGGGGTGTGCTTCAGGTTCCATGACGGGCAGAGAAGGTGGGGGAGGGTACAGAGGGTGGAGGCACAGGCCGGCCATGGGCTGGTCCCTGCTGAAGCTGGGCGGTGGGGCTCGCTTTACTTATTCCTCCCCTTCTGTAAGTGTTTCAAATGCTCCGTGATTAGAAGTTTACAAAATTAACCATATCGCTAAATTATGGCAAACTGCGCATTTATAGATATGTTCTCAAAGTCTACTTCAGGATACAGGTAAACGCATCTGGACACACTGCTCGATAAGCCAGAACATTAGGAACCATCAGTCCGGAAGGCACGAATCTGGAATGTGAACAGCTGTTCTCTGGGTGGCGGCAGATGTATATCTCCTGTTACACTTTGAAGGTTCTTCCAGATTCTCTATAATGCACTGAATTATTTACAAAATCAAGGAGGAAAAAAGCTATAAACATTATACAAATCAAAATACAAGTAGCCATTACCATTTTCCTCTGACACTGCATATTCAAACAGACTGTTTAGCTTTGGTAAAACTGGCTTTATAACGTGGATCTGAAAACAAAAACAACAACAAAAAACATATAAAATAAAAACCTTTAAAAATTAAGATAAACTTCAAAAATTCAGATGAAACTTATTTTCATCTACTGTACAACAGTAGCCCTACTACACAGAAGGTGCCTGATTTTTCCGCTTTTTATATCCTATGAATTCCGGCTACGAGGCTGTGTATGGCAAAGCTAATGAGCAGGACCTAGAATATGGTGACAGTAACGTCACATTTGTACAGTGTTATCATAAAGCGTTATGTCATGTAATCCTCAACTGCCCTGGGAAATAGGCAGGCCTGATAATACCAACACATTACAAAGAGGGCAAAAATTCTCTGGACGCACTCAAAGGATGGTCAAGGTCACATGTATAGAGTAGGGCCAGAATACTGTAGGCAAATGTAGGTAAATTAGAGTTTCTAATAAATTATGGAGTCTTATGTATCTACTGATAAAGGAAAACTATAAAAGTGTATTTGAATTTGGAAATGCTTTCTTTATTCCTCATGTACATTTAGCAAGTGAGTAATTCTTTCAGTCCACGAACAAGGCCCAGTGCACACTTGGGGTGATAGCTAACAATGAGTACTGGGACAGCAAGACCCTCAGAGGTCTGCAGCTGACAGACGGGAGGCCCTGCACCACCCTGGGTCTCCAGGAGTGATTGCCCCAGCGGCAGAGGCATCATCTGGGAACTGGAGAAACACCTGACTTCCTGGCCCCAACCCCAGACCTCCTGAATCAGAAACTCTGGAGACCAGACCCAGCGATTTGTACTTTAACAAGCCATCTAGGTAATTCTAAGGAATGTTGAAGGTTGAGAACCACTGTACTAGCTTAGTCATCTTAAGAGATTGAACTCAATTTAAACATTCTACAAAAACTAATTCAAAGTTAACTGAAAATGATTTTTCAGGTTCCCACTTGTAGGACATACAGCTCTAAGAACTAAAACAGGAAGGAGGAAAGAAGGAAGAAAGGAAGGCAGGCAGGCCTACAAAATTAAAGGGCAATTATTTACTTAAGAATCTACCTCAAGTTGCCTTAAGTAACATTTTCCTAAGTCTGTATTTCTTTGAAGATTATTCATAATTTTCAAAGTTTATGTTTAGTTTGAGAAACTAAAAACTTCACTTCAGAAGTAAATGTTGAGGGCAGAACAAGTAAGACTAAAACTCTTCAAGTGACAATTTAAGTCAATTAAAAGTATGCTTTAATTCCTGAGTTAACATTCAGCTTTAAATTAAATTTATGCCAGTAAACAAAGTACATTTGTATCTTATTATGCTTTATCCAAATTAGTCTTTCTGCATTGCTTTTACAGACTGTTTGAAAAAAATTAAAACTCCATCTACACAGGATCTGATAAAATACGAAAACTCTTACCTGATTTCCTTCTAGAGTTTCCAAAATTAAAATATAGTTTTCCCAAAACTTTAGCAGCTCATCTTTCTTCTTCTCAGACCACCAAAACAGACTTGGGCCTGATAGGGTTTAAAGAGGAAAATTAGTTCCTTCTTTTTGTAGATTTCATAGGTTTATTAAAGACATTTTTAAAATAATGCCACCATTAGCCAATACTGTATCCTCTAATAATGGAGGGCATCCCTGTATCAAAGCCTAGATAGTAGGCTTGGGCTAATAAGAATCTCAAAAGGTTTTTGTTTTTTGTTTTCGTTTTAACTAAGATTACTGTTTCAGAGTTCTCAGCAAGAGTCACAGATTTGAACACTTAAACCCCACTTTCTCTCCTTAAGAACCTCCGATAATAGTCAAGGATTTTTCAAAGGCAAAAACCCAAAAGAATGGCAAAAACCCAGAAGCCAACACCAGTGAAACTAAGTTTGAAGATCAGAGAAAAACCAAGCGTACTCAGGAAAAGTGAACGTAAGGTGGCACATGGAAAGCCAAAAAGAAACCCAATTTACACTTGAACTCAGCTCTCCCGACTGAAGGAACAAAAGTTGCTCCATAAGTGGAGGGGAAAAGCAAGGCTAAACTAAAAAGAATTTTGTTTGGTGTGTTAAGAAACAGATCCTCAGTGCCCTTTCCTATGCTTGGAGCATGAAAAAGCCTGGAATTTATTCTCTGGAGAAGGTAAACTTGTGGGTCTCTAGATTGAGATGCATTGGACCCTACTAGGGTTAAGAGTAAGGGAACATGTACGCACCTTAGATGCTGACCCTCACCCCTTCTACCTGCCCCTTCCACCACCAGGGCCCCTCAGGTCCCAGGATGCTGGTCTGGCCTTCACTATGCAGCAACAGACTGGAAGGTATCCGTGGAATCTGGCCAGTCCAAGAGGGAAGACGTGAAAATACTACTGTCAGAGATTACCCAGTACGGTGGGGCTCGGCCAGATCACCTTGCCGTGAAGTTCACGGTCAGCAAGAATCACTTATGTGTTCGGATTTGAGGTTCCTTATTCATTTTCTTTATTAAAGATTTATTTATTTGAGAGAAAGAGAAAGAGCTCATGAGTGAGCAGGAGGAAGGGCAGAGGGAGAAGAAGAGAAATCCTCAAGCCAACTCCTGGCCAAGTATGGAGCCTAAAGCAGTATCCAAACCCACGACTCTGAGATCATGACCTGAGCAGAAACCAAGAGATGAAGCTCAACCGATTAAGCCACACAGGCCCCCCACTGGTTCCTTATTCTTAAGTATAAGCAGGTATCTAAGATCACCAGCCATCTGGGGAAACACCCACATAAAGATCAAGACCAAAACAAACAGAGGAAATTTGGAGAGAACAAAAATATGCCAAAGGAAGAAAACCTCATGTTGTCATAAGAACAGGATACAAATAATAAGGGGATATTATAAAAACAAAAAAGATCACAGGAGAATAAAAATTTGATAGGAAAAACCCAGAAACTCAAAGAAAGGACTGGAAATAAAGTCGCGGGGGTCACCCAGGGACTAGAACCAAGAGACAAAATCATAGGAAACAGGACAGAAAAGATGCTTTGATAACCAGTCCAGGAGCTTCAATATCCAACAAGAGAACCGCAAGCAGAAAGGAAGGGAGCAAAGAAAGTAATTCAGGAAAAGTTCTCAGAACTGAAGATCACGATTTCCGGACTGACCAGGTCCACCGAGTGCCCAGGGCAAGGACGAAAACTGACAGGTACCAAAACTGTGACACTTGAGAAGGAAGGCGCCCGGGACTAACTTCCATGCAGAAGAAATGGAACATGTACAAACAAACACGATTCGGAACGTTTCAGACAGCTCGACAGCAACACCGGAAGCTCGAGCTCCTAAGATAATAGATCAGTGCCTTCGAAATTCTGAATGGAAATGTTTTTTAAGCTAGAATTCCACCCCCACCTCCATCAAACCATAAATAAATGTGATGGGAAAACAAAGGCAGTTAGACAAGCTTGGTCTCAGTTTCCACTTACAGAAGAACATTCCTGCCATACGGACAAAGAGAAAAGGTTGGACACACAGTCCTAAACCCTGACACCTGAGATGGCAATGCTTCCAGGGATCAGAACTGCACAGGGCAGAAGGCCTCTCTCTAAGAACACACAAGACACTCTAACTCAATCTATCTCTGGCCAAGAGCAGGAAGAAGAGGTGGTCACCAAAAATGTTTAGAAAAAAACAACAAGCAGGGGCACCTGGGTGGCGCAGTTGGTTAAGTGTCTATCTCTTGGGTTCCGCTCAGGCCATGACCTCAGGGTCGTGGGATCGAGCCCCACATGCTCAGTGCGAAGTCTGATTCTCTCCCTCTCCCCCTGCTCAAGCTCTTTCTCAATCTAAAAATCTTTTTTTAAAAAAGAAAAAAAGAACCCAATGAAGGTTTGTTGAGTTTTTTCCAAGGCGTGGTGTGGGCTAGTTTGACAGCCTAGAACCCCGGGAACCCCAAGGGAGTCCGCGACCACTCACCAGCTCTCTTCCTTAGGCATCCCCCCAAGTGATCTGAGGAAGACGGCAGGAAAGGCAAGAGACTGGAGCACAGGCGTGCAGGGCAGGAGCAGGTCTGAGAGGACCGCAGGACTAACCGAAACACGCCAGCCCAGCCCTACACCAGTACAAGGTGGTGGTCAAGTGCTGAGGCCCGTCTGCCCCCAGGATCCTCCTCAAACGGGAGACCAAAGCCGTCTGCCCCTGGAGGAAACCCTGCCACATCCCCTCGCCTGTCCCTGTCCCGACACCAGGCAAACACTGGCTGCCCTGGGAGATGGAGAGAAAACCTGCTTGCCCAACCCTGCACCGTCAAGAGGAAACCCCTCATGCGCAGAATCCCCCGGGCGGGGGGGGGGGGCGGGGGATACGAAGCAGATCTGCTGTCGTGGGGGATGGCAAGGAACCAGCAGTCAAGTCCTACTACAGGCAGAAGCAGAATGCAGCCACCATGGGAGAGAGTGAGGGAACTCTACACCCTTCACCAAGTAGGACACAAGATTATATGCCACCGAGGAGGGAGCTGGATGGAAGCCTGAGGTTCAGGCACACCAGGCCTAAGTAGAGGATGGAGCGGAAGAGATGAAAAGTACCACCCCCTCGACCATCTCAAGCCTTGTACCAAGTAACGGACATCAGCCGTCTACCCTTGAGGGAAGGACCCCAACTGTGTTGTTAGCATCAAAGACTTCAGAAGACAAGAAAACAGAGGAAAATCCTTTAGGGACTCCTGGCTTCCCACTAAACCCAAGGGAGCAACACCCCACGGCCATGGCAGCAAGATCCAAACCCAGCTTCACCATAAACTCGCGTGACCCAATCCCCAACACTAATGGCCTCAGAGAAGAGGGCGCCCATCCCTAGACACAGAGATCCATTTCACTCTACAGATAAGAGTGACAGATAAGAGATAAAAGAAAAAACAAAACAAAA
This sequence comes from Mustela nivalis, assembly GCF_964662115.1. Lineage (NCBI taxonomy): Eukaryota > Metazoa > Chordata > Mammalia > Carnivora > Mustelidae > Mustela > Mustela nivalis. The sequence goes on from NC_139021.1 coordinate 98,489,968, forward strand.
CTCAGAGATGGCTCGTGCAGAGGACTCATACAGGATTAGGACTCACATGTTAAAGGATCTAGGGGAGAAGGTAGACAACCTGTGTGAACAGCTGGGGATTTTCAGGGAATGGAAATTAAGTGTCAGATGGAAATAAAAGAAAGAAAAACACCTCAGGGGCGCCTGGGTGACTTGGAAGGTTAAGCATCTGACTCTTGGTTTAGGCTCTGGTCATAATCTCTCGGGGTCCTGGAATGGAGCCCCATGTCAGGTCAGGTGGGGGGAGGGGCACACTCAGCAGGGAGTCTGCTTATCCTTCTCCCAACCTCAGCTCTCATGCTCTCTCGCTCTCTAAAATAAATAATCTTCAAAAACATATCAGACATGCTCTGATAAAAATTTTTACCTCTGGATGATGCCTACACCAAAACGAGTGAGAAAACCAAAAAAGATAGAAGTTTGAACTCCAGGAAACAAGAATTCCAAGCCAGGCATCAGGTGAGGGCAGAGATGAGAACTGGCAGCTACACACCAGGCTGAGCTTATAAGGGGAATCTAGGATAGACGTCTTGGAGAAAATGACTGGACTTTGTATAAGAAAGATTTAGAGGATGAGCTAACACTTCAAGGCTGAATTCATGATAAATATAGAGAGAACCAAACTAATCTGTAAATGACCTAATTCCAGAAAAAAAAAACCTGCAGGAAGGGGAAAAAAATCATAATTTACTACATGGGTCATCTGTGAACATCTTCAGTCATAACTTTGTAAACGTTGAACTTACATTTAACTGAAGTGTAACTGTGGCAAATGATATTGATTTACCCAGATTACGGGAAGACAGAGGTAAGTCCAAAATAATCAGCTAAAAGAGGTACAAATGGTCGCTTTCTGAGGGGGCAAGAAGCAGAGACCACTGCTCATCTTTAAAACTCTGTAGAATGACTCTTTAAAATAAATGACTTCAATTTTGGTCATTTAAAAAGTGTTCTCCGGTGAAAACTCTCCTGGGATGATCACTACTTTGTGGACTGCCAAAATATTTACTAACGTTGTAGACAAACATGAAGATCTACTCCCAACTTCAACCAAACAAAAAACCCCTTACCAGTAAGAGGGGGTACAGTTAAACAGGCAGAAATTATCTATGGGGACAACTTTTTTTCTTTTCCTTTTTTAAAGATTTTATTTGACAGACAGAGATCACAAGTAGGCAGAGAGGCAGGCAGAGAGAGGGGGCAAGCAGGATCCCCAGTGAGCAGAGAGCCCAATGCGGGGCTCGATCCCAGGACCCTGAGATCATGACCTGAGCCGAAGGCAGAGACTCAACCCACTGAGCCACACAGGCGCTCCTCTATGGGGACAATTTTGAATCATTCTATCTTGGTTTTGGACAGCTCAGAAAGATGCCTGAAGGGCACTTTACCACATTTCAGCGAACAAACCAATCCACAGTACCGCACTGAAGGGAGTCCTTGGTAGCTGGGCCACTCTCGTTTTGTCATCAAGGAGTAGGAAGCAGTCTCAAAAGATTTTTAAAAATTACTTAAAACTGGACTCACCCTATTAAATCAATAGCAAAAACACCCTCCAAAGGACTACTTAAGGACAAAACATTTTTCAAAGAGAACTACCAAGGGAAAGTTCCGGAGTGTGATGATTCCTAGGGCAGAATTGTACCGTGCACAACCCAACCCACTGGTCTTTCAACTTGATGGACACGAGCCCTTCCTTCCTGTGAGCAGGGACCTACCCCGAGATGGCTCAGATTGGGGCTGTCAAGCCCTGCTCGGACTCAGCCACGTTCCTCACCATTCCCCGGCTCAGGGCCGCGCCCCGCTCTGGGTCAGAAAGGTGAGGAAGCGCGGACTGTTCGCAGCTGCCGAGATTCGTGCTGCTTGGAGACCACCCCGAGGTGAGGTTCCCAAGGTTTCCAGGCTTTGGGGTTACCGGACACACACAGGCACGGAGGGCGGAGAGCTGGTTTCGGAAGCAGGAGCCCCCCCCCCCCCACCTCCCCAGAAGGCCAAAGAGGATGGGACGGAAGCGGAGGGCAGTACCGGTTCCTTCCCGGGGGCCGCAGGCGCAGGGCGCGCCGCGCTCCGCCGACACCTCCACCGCCCTCTGCAGCAGGTAGCGCGCCCGCTTGCGCGTCAGCGCGTCGGGGGCCTGCGCCAGCCCCGCCTGCACGGTCCTCCAGAAGCGCCAGCAGCGCCGCGCGTCGGGGTCCTCTTCGCCCGCTCGGGGGCCGCGGTCGGCGCCGGGCTCGGGCAGCAGCCTCTCGGCCAGGGCGCTCAGCACCAGCAGCCGCGGCCCGACGCGCCCCGGCCCCGAGGGCTCTCCGGCCGCGACCAGCCCGGCCCAGACGGCCCGCAGCGCCGTCCCGCCGCACTGGCCCAGCGCCGGCAGCAGCCTCCCGGCCGCCAGCGCCGCCGCGTCCTCCGCCGGCCCGGCCTCGTCCCGCTCCCCGTCGGCGCCCAGCGCCAAGGCGAGGGCGGCCTGCGCCACCCGCTCCAGGAGCGGCCCGTCCTCGTGGGGCCGCAGGCAGGGCCCGACCGCCGCCAGCACCTCCACCGCCGCCTCCGCGCCGGCCGCGGGCCCCCCAGCCACAAGGTCGCGCAGCGCCTCCTCCGCCAGGGCGGCCGCCAGCTGCGGGCCCCCGGCGAGGCGGGCGCACGAGCGCAAGGCGGCGGTCGCGGCCCTCAGCACGCGCCGGCGGTCCCGGGCCGGCAGGTCGGGGTCCGGGGCGCCCGCAGGGCGCCCGCGCAGGCCCCGCAGCAGCGGCACCAGGAACCCGGCGGCGACCTCGCGCGCCGCCTCCGGGAGCGCGCCCGCACCCCCGCCGCCACCGCGCTCCTCCGCGTCCTCGAGGCGCTGCAGCAGGAAGCGCAGCGTCTCCACGCGCTCCGCGGACGCCTCCCCGCGGCACAGCGCTCCGAGCAGGCCCCGAGGGTCCCGGCTCTGCGACAGCAGCGTTTCCGCGAGGACCCGCTCCATTTGCCGCGCGCGCCCCTCCGCGGCCACCCGGCGCCCAAACGACGGGCGTGCGCGAGTGCGTGCGCGTGCGCGGTGCCCCGGCGCCCGCTGGGAGGGGTCTGCAGCCCCGCCCCATCCCGCTCCGCGCGCGCCCTGGGCACGTGTCAGCTACACCGCCTGCAGGGGGTCCCCCTCACTGTTTTTTTAGAAGGTGCCCCCTGTTAAAAGATGCTGTAGTGCGCCCTCCAGCTCCACCGGTTCCTAATTGAAGATTGGCCTGCCGGGACCCTAAATCAAGCAGGTGTTCCTGAGAGCTCAGGCCAGAGGTACACCTGAGGCAGCTCTCAGCCACATAAGAGCTTATTTTCCAAAAAGGCACAGGTTGCCCCGCCCCGCCCCCCCAAAGAGATTGACAGAATTGGTCTGGCCCTGAAAAGTACTTTAGCTATGTGTTAGGGACAGGCAGGGCTGAAAAAAAAAGGCCCACGCGGCCTTTGCAATCAGTGTCCAAAGCTGACTGTAGAATGCAGATGTTTCTACACAGTGCTGTGTTCCTCTGTGCAATCCCCAAAACTGACCACCCATGTATTTTCTGTGTTTGTGACAGCATCCACTGCTACAGACAAAAAGTCTCGGGTTAGCATGGATCTTACTGGTTTGGTTCCCAGGCAACTGAATCTGTGACTTGGGTTTTCTTTGCCTTCTAACCATAGAGATCTCTCCCATAGTGAATGGAGAAAATAATACCCCACCTTCAAAAAGTTTGACATGTAATAAGCATAATTGATAAGGTGTAATTTAAAGCTACTTAAAGTTAAGGTTACTTTTACATAAAGTCATTTTATATTTTGGATTTTATGTAACTTAAAGTTATCTAAATTTAAAGTTACTAAACACCATGGATGCAAGATTTTTTCCCATCTTTCTGTCCATTTTCTTCATTGACAGAATGCACAAATGCTTCTATTGTAAACTCACTCAGAATAAATATCAATTGCCTTCAAGATACAATTCTCATATGCCTAATAAACAAAAATGGACAAAACTATCAAATGAAGACATGCAAATGCAGACCTCTGAAAAGGTGTTCAGTATTTGTTGTTAGAGAAATGCAAATTAAACCATCAAAAAGATACCTTTCCACACCCCTTTGAATAGCTAAAACTTCAAAGATTGAAAGAGCCAAGAACTCACTTTGGGAAGTTGTCTTTAATGACGTTTATACCTCCACCCCTGGAGATTTGCTTAAAATAAATGAAAACATATTACGACAGAAATGTTTGTACAGGAATGTTGTTGCCAACATTAGTCATTATAACCAAAAGTTTATCACAACTGAAACGTCCCCTGATGGAGGAACAGATAAGTTGTGATCTGCCCATATAATAATGCTTGCTGTTCAGCCATAGCAAATTACTAATGCGTGCAAGAACATGGGTAAATCTCAAAAACATTATGTTGAACAAAAGAAGCCAGAGAACAAGGTTTACATTCTGCATGATTCCATGTATGTGAAGTTCAAGAATAGACACAAGTAATCTTTTGGGTAGAAATGAGAATGGTACTTGCCTACAGGAAGTGGAGATTAAAATAGAACAGGGCACCAGTGAACTTTCTGAGGTAATGGAAATATTTTTCTCGATTAGGGTGTCGGTCACACAGGTTTCACACTTGTCAAAACTCCTTGAAATGAATCCTTGAGATCTAGGCATTTCAGTGCATGTAAGCTTTACCTCCGTTTTTCAAAATGACTTATTAGAAACATATTCATAAGTTGGCCTATGTTTCATGCCCTGTTACCTACAGAATAAAGCCCGGCTCCAGAACGTGCATTGAAGGCTTCTCAGCCTCTGTTGAAAGCCAACCAGCCTCCTACCGAATTCCCCCTACTGTGCCCCGTGTCCCAGCCACACGGAACATGGTGGGCAAGTGGTCTCCTAACAACAAAGCTGCCTTTTCCGTCCTTGATGGTTGAGGATTTCCTGTTCCTGAAGCGCTGTCTTCCTCCAGGTCTCATTTTCTCATGACGTAACTTCTTCCTGTTTTCTTTTCTCCCCCTCTTTGAAGGAAGACTCCTCTTCCCCCTCCTGACCTGTTTCCACAGTTACATCTCCAGGCCCCTGTTCTTCTCACTTTATAAATTTTACTGGAGTAACTTCATTAAAACTAGAGATTGGGCTACTATTTACGTGCTAATGATCAGAAAAAAATCTGTATCTCCTGCCCAGATCTCTCTCCTGAGCCCTCAACCTATCTACCCACCTCCCTGCCAGACGTCTCCATTGGCATACCCAGGCATCAGTCTGACTCTACACTTTTACAAACTTAAGCCATTGCCTTCATTCCCCAGCATCCTTACTTCTTCCCAAGTATTTCTAAAATTCTAGTGTCCCCCCTCCTTTGTCCCCAACCAATACCTTCGTTTTCGACTGTTCTCTTTTCTTACTAAGATAACAGCAGCAGCCTCCCGCCTAAATCACTCTCCACTCCAATACACGCTCCATGCTGCTACCACGATGCTCTTCCTGAAACCAAACCACTGGTGGCCACAGCCCTCAGAATCATGTTTCACTATTTTAATGTGACATCCAAGATGCCTTGTGAGGTGGCCCTTTCCAACTTCTCCAGCCCCATCTCCCACATGCCCCATATACACCTGGATTTGGAAGTCCCTAAAACACGTCACATGCTTTCACTTTGCCCTTTCAAAAGCCCTTCCATCATCCAGAGAGCCCTTACCTCTACTCCACATGACTGACACAGTTCCTTTCGGGACACCGTTCAAATGTCACCTCTCCCAACAGTCGTTTCTTAACACCTCACTCCCACCACGAACACCCAACCCCCAACTTAGGCAGGTGACCCTCTTCCAAATTCCCAGAGCATCCTCGCATATCACTAACACTGCTTTTGTCATGTCGTGATGTAATTGCAAGTTTATGTTTCCAGCCGCCTCCCACCGTGAGAGATTTGAGGCCCAGGGGTGGTGGGGAGGAGGTATGACGTTATTGTCTTTAATCACACTAATCCCAGCATGTGCTCTTCTACCTACTTCACGCTCAAGAAACGCTATTGAGGGGCACCTGGGTGGCTCAGTTAAGGGCACAACTCCTGATTTCAGCTCTGGTCATGATATCATGGGTCATGAGATCGATCCCCAAGTAGGGCTCCACGCTGGCCAGAGAATCTGCTTACAATTCTCTCTCTCCCTCTGCTCCCCCTGACCCAACTCGCACGCATGCACTCTCACTCCCTCTCTCTCAAATAAATAAATCCTTAAGAAAAGAGAGAAATGCTTACTAACAGGCTGACCATCTCTAATTCCTCCATGAAGACCCAAATCACAGGGCATTTCCAATAAGCCCCTCCCAATGCCCCGAATTATACCAGCTTCTACTTGTGTATTCTCCAAACCTTCCACTGTAGCAATAATAGTGGCTAACAGTTACCCATCATATTTACTATAAAGAAGACGTGGTAATATTTTTCTATATGTAGTAATACATTTAACCCTCAAGACAACTCATAAATGATGTGCTATTATTTTTCTCATTTTAAGAAAGAGGAAACCAAGAATAGGGGAGGTTAAGGAATTTGCCCCAAAGTCACATGACAAGAAAAGCAGCCGAGCTGGCTCAAAGCCACGCACACTGCTCTAAAACATCAAGAGAGAAAAGTACACAATGAACGTGTCAGGTTAACTGTCTCACAGCCCCTGCTAGTGTCTGAAGCAACTGCTCAGTGAACTATTGTGTGAATGGATGAACGTGTTTGTTTCTGCCATAGCCTATGCACACCTTAAGAATCAGGGCTGCGCTTTAATTCATTTTGTATCCTACACACCAAACAAAGTACCAGAAACATAGTAACCCTGCAGTGAGTGCTCGAACCTGGCTGGATAAGTAAGAATTCAGTATTTTGTGGTGAAAGTCGGATAAATCCAATGGTCAGAAAATTCGCAGTGACACAATTACTCTTGAAACATGAGCCTCAGCGAGCTGACATCCTTGTCGCTTGGATCAACGTGTAATAAATCGCTGCTCTGGTAGAGGAGACCCAGAATCTCTAGCTACCCACCCCTCCTCATCCTTGCAAAGGTGAATGGTCGGTTGCGAGTGATAGAATGGGGTTTAGAATCCTTTGCTGTCCCTAATCCTTGCCATTTCCCTGCTTTATCCATAAGTGAATAGAGTTTATGACTAGCAGCTATCTTAAGAACAAAAGCAGGTGCCAGTGGAGGCAAGTGTCACAGTCTCTCCTGCTTTCTTAGCTACTTAGCTCAAGGATTCACATATTCAGCATTCTGTTTTGCATCCTTTACACCCAAAGCTTGCCACCTGCTGTTTCCTCAAGTGATGAACGCGTCTGCTTCTGAGAAAGAGACTCTGCCTCTGCTTTGTCTGGTGGATGCAAGTGTCTGGCGATAGCCCCGGGATGTGCTCCCTGCTCACAGCCGAATGACCCCCTTGCTTATGCGCTCACGAAACGGGCTGCAACACACAAATCATTCAGATTTAGGCATTAGTTGCCGATGCCATGTATTTTCGGGTGTTTCCTGGACCCAGTGAGCCAGAGCTCCCCAATCCTGTGCGTGACAGACAGCCACGGAAAACAGAGAAAGATGAACAGCCTTCCAGAGGTAGGTACACAGGGCTCACAACACACTGAAAAAGTCTTTTTTTAAATGCCTGCATCTCATATGCACGCACACTCTGGGATGGATGGGCAGATCTGGTTAGAAGCTGACGTTTCTCCGGTAGAAGACGGTCCTGTGTCAAGGCGGTGTGCTTTTGCATCCTTGATGTTTACAGTTGCAAAGTGGAAGACACATCTAGAAGGAAAGGAGAACCACCACTGGCAAGATGTCAGCTGGAGTCTTCAGCCGTTTACCTCGGAGAGTCTCAGAATGGGAGGGAGCTTCTTGAGAGGTTCTGTCTGAGATTTTTTTACTTTTTTGCCTTGTGATGTGTCCCATGAAAGTCCTCAGAGAATCGCCATGGAGAAAATTGCTGTAGCTGGACCAGGAGTAGGATTATGTGAAGGGGCATATCCAGAAGCCTCGAATTCCCTTTGGGGATCTGTGGCAGATACCATTAGCTGTTTATATAATATCTATCCTCCCTTCTTCCTTGCTCACAAAACCCTGTTTTTGTTCCGGATGATGGTGTGTTAACCTCCCCCCGCCCACCCCAAAGAATGGCTTATGCTTAAGGAAACCAGCAGTGCAATCTTGTTCCCTACTTTTCTTTCCTTAGAGTTAGGGGATGGGGAAGGGCTTGTGTCCTTATCCTTGAAAAGAGACCTCAGCAGAAGTCCACTAGCTATATGTCTGGGAAAGCATTTGCTTTCTTTGAAGATTATATTTATTTATTTGTCAGAGAAAGAGAGAGAGAGAGAGAGCACACAAGCAGGGGAAGCGGCAGGCAGAGGGAGAAGCAGACTCCCCGCTGAGCAAGGAGCCCCATGCGGGACTTGATCCGAGGACCCGGGACCATGACCTGAGCTGAAGGAAGATGCTTCACTGACTGAGCCGCCCAGGAGTCCCAAAGGTTTTGCTTTCTGATAAAAAAAAGAAAGACTGTCACTGCCCTAGCCTGCCTCTACTGCTTCTCGCCTGAACACAGTGTGCGCCCGGGACCACTGGAGCCCTGTCAAGCTCATGAGAGAACACGTGCGAGGTGACAGACCCCTTGTTAAAGGTGGCAGGGGAGAAAGCTTGGGAAGAACCTGGATTCCTCGGAGCTGCTCAGTCACCGCTGGAAAGTAACTATTTGGAACTTACTGTTATATGAGAAAAATGAGCCCTGTCTGCTTGAGCATCTCTCATTGAGTTCTCCATCCTCGCAGTCAAACACTCGTACCCGCAGCAGAGCTCCCGCCCAGCTGCATGTTATTTCCTGTCATTGCCTCTATCAGTTCCGAGCCTCTCGCTCTTTCAGGGCTGAGACTTTCTGACCAAGTGCCACAGTCATTTCTTCCTCGAACCCCACATTCACTGTGCTTAGCCCTGGGACTCATGGCCCCATTCAAAAGGAGACGATAGGGTCGTCCTGGGCATCCATTCTCCCTTGTTCTCAGCTCGTACTCAAGTGCATCGTCCGGGCGAAGTTCAGGAGGGGCCTGCCCTGGGCGTCCCATGAAGACGTACCTTCCAGCTCTGCCTTTCTCGGAAGTAAGTGTGGGCCTAGCGTGGGTCTCCCCCAGAATCTGTTGGCTTTCAGCTGGGTGCCGAGGAGAATCACCAGGCGTCTTGGACCCGAAGAGCAGCCTGCTTACACAGGACGCCTGGCCTCACTCTGGAGCAATCAAACCAGAAACTCAGAGCATGGGGCACAGGGTCCATATTTTTTCTGGAAAGCTCCACAAGCTGGCTGAGAATGGCTCCCTCATGCACTTCCTACCTCCCATGGTAGATATTCACAGGAGATTAGGGGAAGAAGAGAGACAAAGAAAACTTCACTATCTGGGGACAAGCCATCCTTTGGACACTTAGCAAATCAACCGATGAGAGACAGACCTTGTCTTGCCTCTGCCGTAGGCCGCCTCGCTCATTTGAAGATGCAGAGAAGGAAAAGCATGAAGAACCAAGAGAAAGAGAGAGAGAGAGTCATTGGCCTCACTGAGGGGAGGGAAGGAGGTGTGACCGTATTCACAGCAGTCCCCAGGATGAATACGTTCACTTCCAGTATGCCATGTGTTGTCTGTCTCCCCTAAGATCCCAATGGAACATTGGGATGCTATGAGGGCCATGAAATTTTCCATCAGTTTATCTTTTAAACACAATCTAAGAGCTTTATAAAAAAGAGAAAAACAATTGTCTTTGCTCCTACTGCTAGATCCTTTCCTCTCCATTTTTGGTTTTCTGCAAACAGAAGGCGTTCTACAGAAGCACCCTTCCCTGCTCTCCTGAGTGCCCAACGCCCCACTGAGGCCGCGCGTCTCCCCGGGCGGGCATCCCTAGGAGTTCCGCAGGCGCAGGGAGCAGGACAAAGCGTGCTCACCCCTTTTCCAAGGCAAAAGTCAGAATTCTCAAGCTTGGCTCTTGCTGTCAGCATCTCTCCCTCTGTTGCTGCTGTGCCCTGGGGAGGCGGTGGCAGGGTCTACCGTCACCTGAGGATCCTGTTAAAGGAGGATTTGCAGCACGTCACTGCAGGGAGACTGAGGCAGAGAGAGTTCTGGCCAACGTCAAGGCCAACGCCAACATGAGAGCGTGGGAGGGGCTTTCACCGCTGAGTGTGCAATAAGGAAGGAGGTGAGATCCCCTGATGGACTGACTTTATTTTGCTGCTTGGTGATAAGCATCGAAAGGCTGCATTCAGCCGAACCTGGACATACCAGGCCAATCGAATTCTCCTCAGTAGTAGCTGCTACCCAAGGAGCTTTTTCTCAAAATGCTGGGAATTTCCTTTCCCTGATAGATAAGTAGGTGTCCTTAGAGAGGGTTTGGCATATGGATTTAAATGCTGGTGCCTGGGCTCAGAGCCAGAGGCCATTAAGCAGATACTGCTGATTCCTCATTGGGGGTGGGACAAAGCTTTTAAGGTGAGCTACGGAGACAGTCCTCAAGATTTCAGGCAAGGATATTGTGGGGTTTATTTTTCCTGTTTGGTTAGGGCAGGAATGGTTTACAGCCCATGAAACAGATGCCAGAGATGTCACTCACCTCCACGTTGCAGGTCCCAGCTTTGGTCCTAGTTCTTGGGCAGTGGGGCACCTACTTTTTTTTTCTTTCACTGAAATATGTCCTCTGCTGGGTTCTCTTTCTTTGTCAGTGTGCACATACAACTTGTGATGGTTAATTTGATGTGTCAGCATGAAAGTTGTTTTTGGTTGAGATTAATATGAGGTGGACGAACTTGGAGTAAAGCAGATTGTGGGTGGGCCTCATCCAATCAGTTGATGGCCTGACTAGAACAAAACGACTGGTCTCCCTAAGCAGGAAGAAACACTGGAGCAGACAGCCTTCAGACTATGTCTGCACCACCGGCCCTCTTGTCTCCCACCTGCTGACCCACACTGCAGACTTGGACTTGTCAGCTTCCAGAATCACGTGAAAGAACTTACAAGTCTCTTTCTCTGGGGTCGCCTGGGTGGCTCCATCAGTTAAGTGTCTGCCTTCAGCTCAGGTCATGATCCCGGGGTCCTGGGGTCACGTCCCACATCGGGCTCCCTGTTTGGCAGGGAAACCGCTTCTCCCTCTGCCCTGCTTGTGCTCTTACTCTCTCGCTCTCTGTCAAATAAATAAACAAAATCTTTAAAAAATTCCTTTCTCTCTATATATTCTACATATATCCTGTTGGTTCTGTTTCTCTGGAGACCCCCGATGGATACACAAGTGTTCCCAAACACTCAAGTACTTCTGGAAACATCGTCTACTAAATGCAATGCTAAGTTAAAAAAAAAAAAAAAAAAAAAAAAAAGTATTTGCTGAATGTTAGAATTTCATTTTAAAGATTGTTGTGTTTTTAAGTTGATAATCTCATGTCTTCCTAATGATCGGTAGTTTTATTTTTTAAGTTCTGCATTGCTCTCATTGGCCAATAAATACTACAGTGTTCTGAGTCTATAAGAAATAGGTGTTATGTAACTTATTTTTCTCAATCAGCCACTCAATTGAGATAAATTTATCCAGCATCCATCCACTATATACTCCTTTAAACAGTTTATAAAAGTCAGTGTGGTTTCTCTCTCAGGTGTGTCTTCCCCTCTTTTCTCTGTGGCTACAAGAGCAGAGTGTTTGTAAGACAAGGGACCGGTGGAGGGGGACGGGCAGCCACTTAACACAAGAGTATATGGGAGAGATGTTAGCAGGAGGGGTGATCTTTTCGGCGTGAAAGATTGAATTGTTTTTAAGATGCTCTACCCAGAGACCTGACTTTGGAGGCTGTCTTCCTGTTTCTTTCCTCATCCTCAAAACTGAAGACCAGCGGCGCCTGGATGGCTCAGTCGTTAAGTGTCTGCCTTTGGCTCAGATCATGATCCCAGAGTCCGGGGATCAAGCCCCATGTCTGGCTTCCTGCTCTGTGGGAAGCCTGCTTCTCCCTCTCCCACTCTCCTGCTTGTGTTCCCTCTCCTGCTGTGTCTCTCTCTGTCAAATAAATTAATAAAATATTTTTTAAAAAATTGAAGGCCACTCTACCCTTCACACGCACACATGCACGTGCGCGCGCACACACACACACACACACACGCACGCACACAGCATTCCACCCCTTATCCAGCAGCAGATGGTGAGAACAGAAAAAGACTGAATGTTCTAACTTCAGGAAGCCTGATCCAAGAGGAAGAAAACTTTGGGAGCAGGTGGAGTGGGGCGGAAGGGAGAGGAGAGGTGTGAGCCCGAGTGGTAAAAAGGACAAAGAAATAGTGGGAACAAAACAATAGTAAGTTGTTCCAGAATGTTCCACCCCATCACAAACACCCAGTTCCTTTTGGGAAGAAGAGCAGGTGCCGGGGTTGCCTGGGGGGTGGGGGGAGGGGGAAGACACAGTCCTTGAGCTTGTTTGCCATCAGTGCAAATATCTAGGTATTGGCAAACCTACACTCCATCTAGTCTGCGGGCAATTTCTTTTTATATCGAGAGCCGACATTGTGAACAGTATTCACGTCCGTGTGAGTAAGCAGGCCCGAGCCCTGAGCACCTGACGACAGTTGTTTGTCTGTAAAGTTCGATCCCCTTTGGTTAGGAATGATGGCAGAGCTCGCTATCACTTGTGACTTTGACCGTTTTTTGCATCAGGGGATGACCCGAGGGCTGCATGTGACATGAATTTACTTTGCCTGGGGTCTTAGCATGTGTCATACCCCTGATGACGGGGCTAGCAGAAAGTCTCCACGTCACAAAGGACAACATGACCTCAGGCTCGTTCATCCTGCAAATGTCTGGGTGCCTGCGACGACGGGCCAGTCCATGTCTCTGTCCTCGAGGTGCTTACAGTCTGAATGATTTTACCAGCAATTAACAATGGGTAGGATAAGTAGGATACAAGACCAAGCCAAAAGTACACAGAAAGCCCAGAGGCAGAGGCCCCAGCTGGCCTGGGGGGTAGGACTGGCTTCCCTGATAAAGGGCATGTCAGCCCATACTGAATGAATGAGGGGAATTAGCCAGGGAGGAGCTGATGGAAGCTTCCCCCAGGGGAAACGACAGGGAAACCGTGGGACCACAGAGAGCAGGAGCAAAGACAGAAGGATGAGGGACGCCTGTGTGCCATGAGGCAGGCCAGGAAGGCCAGGCCAGTCCAGGCGGCACAAAAGGTTGTGCTCAGAATTTCAGACTTGATTCCAGGTGGGAAGCTATGGTAGGGCTTTTTGCAGGGAGGAGGGAGTGTCGAATGATTTGCACGTTGCGTGAGTGTGATGCTGTTGAGACAGCTGGACCGCACAGGTGCCGCAGAAGTCACGAGCTCGCTAATTCGACATTTAACAGTCAAAGTATTTCTTTTCCTGTTTTAATCGGGGCAAAACCCACAAACATAAAATGGACCATCTTCACCCTTGCTCAGTGTCCATTTCACTGGCATGAAGCGCATTCCCTCTGTGATGCAAAAAATCACCGCCAGGACCCTTTCCATCTTGCAAAACCAAAACTCTGTTGCCATTGAACAATAACTCACCTTTCAGCCCCCAGCCCCTGGTGGCCACCATTCCACCTTCTGTCTCTCTGAATTTGAAGTCGGAACCTCCTAGGAGTGAAATCATAGAGTGTATGTCCTCGTGACTGGCTTATTTCCCTCTGCAGAATAGTCCCAAGGTCCTTCCAGGTTGTAGCCTGGTCAGGATTTCCTTCCTCTTTAAGGCTGATTCGTATTCCATTGTATGGATAGACCACATTTATGTGTCCATTCGTCTGTCAAGGAACACTCCGACTGCTCCCTCCCCTTGGCCATTGTGAACAACGCTGTTGTGAACATGGCTATGGGGACAGCTCTTTGAGTCCCTGCTTTTAAGGGACTACATGCCCTCAAATATTCTTCTGAGGATATATACCCTCAAAGTCTATTTCTTGAATCCCCTTTCCAGGAATGACACTACACTAAACACATGGAGATTTAGACAAATGAATATACCGTGGCCTTGGCCATCCTGATGCAGACAGGAAATTTTAAAAACAGAACAATCTGATCTAAACGGCCTACAGAAGAAGGACCGCGGAGTCCATTAAGTAAGAAGCACTGCCGTGGCAAAACTAGATACATAGGACCCAGATATGGTGATAACCCAGATAAGAGAAATCCTTGTCTTTTTTTTTTTTTTTTTTAAAGATTTTATTTATTTATTTGTAAGAGAGAAAGGAGCGAGAGTGAGCACAGGCAGACAGAGTGGCAGGCAGAGGCAGAGGGAGAAGCAGGCTCCCTGCCAAGCAGGGAGCCCGATGTGGGACTCGATCCTAGGACGCTGGGATCATGACCTGAGCTGAAGGCAGCTGCTTAACCAACTGAGCCATCCAGGGGAACTTTACGTTTTCAGTGGGGATAGAAAAGAAAAGGCGGTTTTCTTCACCGTGAGTGTCGGTCACGGCCTAAGCCCATTCCCTCTTGTGGATTTCACGGTGGTCGAGTCTCTGAGCCCACACCGCGCCTCTCCCTCAAGGACCATCAGCATTTGACAGAGGTGGAAAGTCTCCTCCCCAAGGGCTCCTTCGATTACAGATCATCTCCGTCCACTCCAGCCCCTGCTTCCTTGTGGGCGGATGAAAGGCAGCCAGGAGAACCCCATCGTGGCTCACACACCCTCTCGGGGCTGTTGGAAGCAGCAGCTTTGAAGGACAGATTCCCGGAGCAGGAACTCCCACCGGGCAGCTCCATCCTGTGAGCTATTTTTAGTGTGCCTTTTAGATTTAGAAAGAGGCAGCATTCTGCAAAAACTCATTTTTTCTGCTTCCCTCAGGCAGAAAATTTCAATCCCAAACCTTCACGCTAAATGACACAATGTTTGAGAATGCCGCTTACATTCTTTCCTCATTGTAACCTGGCCGTTCAGAGCTCTAAGTATGCGAGACACTCCAAATTTCACAGTCCCGACTCAAGCAGCGGACACAGGACAATAAATGGGGTCCCTAACTGTGTTAAGGCCATGATGTCATTCCTGAGGGGGGTGGCTCATACAATTTCTGTGCAGTAATTGAAAGACAAAAACCTCAACTCCCACCCCCCAAAAGTTGTACCCAAAGCTTGAACTTGAATGTCCTCTAAGTGGTCCTCAGATCCTGAGCTCATCTGAAAATATTTATTTGTTTGTTTGTTTACTTAGAGAGAAAGAGAGAAAGCACAGAGGCAGAGGGGCAAAAGTAGACTCCCTGCTGAGCAGAGACCCCCCCCCACACCCCATGCGGGACTCAATCCCAGGACCCCAAGATCATGACCCAAGCTGAAGGCAGACGCTTAACTGACTGAGCCACACAGGCGCCCTAATACTTATTTATTTTAAAGGAATTCTTTGGCAATGTGAGAAACCTAGGTATAAAACTCTACCTTAGTATCTTGTTCATTTGGTACCATTAGGACTCTAAAGAAACCCTGCCCTGTGACAACTGAAATATCAATGTTTCCTTTGCTTATTCTTTGTGGCTCGGACACCAAAGAGTCAGAGAGGTAAGAAAGGTCCAGACCCGGCTGCTCTCAGAAGTACTGGAGAAACACCCGCAGGTATAGGACGTGAGCTTGACTCCATGCTGAGCTGAGAATGTGACATAATCTTATCCCTCCAATTTTTTGTTTTGAAAATTGTCAAATCTACAGAGTTAAATGAGTAGTATACCATTCTAGTGTATGATGTGGCTTTCCCTTAGCTATTAATATTTTATCATAACTTCTTCCTCTTCCTCTCTGTCCTCCCCTCCATACACCTTATACATGTGTAAGCATGTACACACACACATGTCTCTATCCATACATATATGCAGAAACATTTGAAAGTAAATTGTGGGTGCCATAAACCCCCCCAAATGTTTCAGTATGCATCTTCTGAGAACAAAACCATCATCCTTCATAATTCTAATGCTATTATCACAGCCAAGCGTAATCACATTGACATGTTAAAGGAAAATTTTCAAAAAGGTAAAATTATGATGCTCATTCAGATATAAATGGCCATATATTAAAATTTTATTTAACTCATGATTAATGAGGGCACTGCAAGATGTCACAAACAGATCAAAAGAGAATCCAAAGAACCATCACTTTTATAGGTGAGGGATGTTGAAGGGAATGAGCAAGGGGAGGCAGAACTGGCTTGTTTGTGTCCAAAAGCAAAGATTATTTTGCATTGCTACCTATTATCTACAACTTACTGAGTTGTTAAATAGCTCAGGAGCAAGGAAAGAGGGAGAGCCCCTACAGAATTAGAATTAGATAGCCCCGAGAAATGTGTTCTAGACCAGGCGTTGGTAAGTGTTTTCTGTAAAAGGCCAGATAGTCAATATTTTTGGGTTTTGCAAGCCATATGGTATTTGAACATGAAAGTAACCATATACAATTTGTGAAGGAATGAGCATAGCCTTGTGCCAATAAAACTTTATTTATAAAGATGGGTGGCAGTCCCTATCTGGCCACCTAGCTTTAGTTTGCTGTCTCTGCTCCAAATGCATAATTTTCCATCGATATACAAATTTTCTCCAATAGATATAAAACTAAGATGCTATCATGAGTTGAACTGTGTCCTCCTTCAAAATTCATATACTAAAGGCCTAACCTTAGTATCTCAGAATGTGACTGTATTTGGAGATAGGATCTTTAAAGAAAAGAAATTAAGTTAAAATGAGGTTGTGAAGCTGGACCCTAATTCAATAGGACTTGTGTTCTTCTAAGAAGTGGAGAATAGGACGCGGACACACACCCAAGGAAGACCACGTGAAGACACACAGGGAAGATGGCTGTCCACAAGCCAAAGAGAGAGGCCTTTAGGAGAAACCAACCCTTCCCACACCTTGATCTCAGACTTCCAGCCTTTGGGACGGTGAGAAAATACATTTCTGTGGTGTGAGCCCCCACCCCACCCCTGTGTGTGGTACTTTTGTTATGACAGCTGGAGGAGACTCACACAGATGTCTTTTAGTTGTGAAAGGATGGGTATCTAATCAAGTGAGTAGGTTAGACCATTTCCTCCCTAAAGTTATTGTGTCAAATGCAGCATGTCAAGAAGCACTTCAAGGGTGGAGGCAGGGAAATGGTTTTGATATCAAAAAAGTTTAGCAACTATAGCAAACGGTAGTTCCTTCTTAAAAATCTGCCAAGATCTCAGAATGTTGAAGTTCTTGAGATGTCCAGATGTCCACAAAACATCTTTTTTAGCTTGGTATAATAGTTGGAAAATCACTTGGTTTCCCAAGGTGGATGCCTTTTTTTTTTTTTTTTTAAGGGTATGATTCCTTTTTTTTTTTTAAGTTTATTTATTTATTTATTTGTTTATTTATTTTTTATTTTCAGCATAACAGTATTCATTATTTTGCACCACACCCAGTGCTCCATGCAATCCGTGCCCTCTATAATACCCACCACCTGGTACCCCGACCTCCCACCCCCCGCCCCTTCTAAACCCTCAGGTTGTTTTTCAGAGTCCATAGTCTCTCATGGTTCACCTCCCCTTCCAATCTCCCCCAACTCCCTTCTCCTCTCTATCTCCCCATGTCCTCCATGCTATTTGTTATGCTCCACAAATAAGTGAAACCATATGATCATTGACTCTCTCTGCTTGACTTATTTCACTCAGCATAATCTCTTCCAGTCCCGTCCATGTTGCTACAAAAGTTGGGTATTCATCCTTTCTGATGGAGGCATAATACTCCATAGTGTTATATGGACCACATCTTCCTTATCCATTCGTCCGTTGAAGGGCATCTTGGTTCTTTCCACAGTTTGGCTACCGTGGCCATTGCTGCTATAAACATTGGGGTACAGATGGCCCTTCTTTTCACTACATCTGTATCTTTGGGGTAAATACTCAGTAGTGCAATGGCAGGGTCATAGGGAAGAAGAATGAAACTTGACCATTCTCTTACACTGTACACAAAGATAAACTCAAAATGGATAAAAGACCTCAATGTGAGACAGGAATCCATCAGAATCCTAGAGGAGAACATAGGCAGTAATCTCTTCGATATCAGCCACAGCAACTTCTTTCAAGATATGTCTCCAAAGGCAAAGGAAACAAAAGAGAAGATGAACTTTTGGGACTTCATCAAAATCAAAGCTTCTGCACAGCAAAGGAAACAGTCAACAAAACAAAGAAGCAACGCACGGAATGGGAGAAGATATTTGCAAATGACAGTACAGACAAAAGGTTGATATCCAGGATCTATAATGAACTCCTCAAACTCAACACACACAAAACAGGCAATCATATCAAAAAATGGGCAGAAGATATGAACAGACACTTCTCCAATGAAGACATACAAATGGCTATCAGACACATGACAAAATGTTCATCATCACTAGCCATCAGGGAGATTCAAATTAAAACCACATTGAGATATTACCTTACACCAGTCAGAATGGCCAAAATTAGCAAGACAGGAAACAACATGTGCTGGAGGGGATGTGGAGAAAGGGGAACCCTCTTACACTGTTGGTGGGAATGCAAGTTGGTACAGCCTCTTTGGAGAACAGTGTGGAGATTCCTCAAGAAATTAAAAATAGAACTTCCCTATGACCCTGCCATTGCACTACTGGGTATTTATTTATTTTTTAAGTAATCTTTACAGCCATCACGGGCTCGAACTCACAACCCCAAGATCAAGAGTCACATGGTTTTCCGACTGAACCAGCCAGGCACTCCAAAGCTGCAGTTCTTTTTTTTTTTTTTTTAATTTTTTTATTTTTATTTATCAGAGAGAGAGGTAGAGTGAGCACAAGCGCAAGCAGACAGAGTGGCAGGCAGAGTCAGAGGGAGAAGCAGGCTTCCTGCAGAGCAAGGAGCCCGATGTGGGACTCGATCCCAGGAAACTAGGATCATGACCTGAGCCAAAGGCAGCTGCTTAACCAACTGAGCCACCCAGGCGTCCCAAAAAGCTGCAGTTCTTGATATAAGTCCAGTGTTCTTGGACTATGCTTTGGAAACACTAGGGTGAGCAAAAACTGAGGCAGGTCTTCTGAGAATGTAAAGATGCTTGTGGACCGAGTCTTGGAAAGTGCGAGATCCAGAAGGCCAGGGATGAGGACATATGTGTGTTCCGGGCAGGGGCAAGTGGGGACTCCTGTGCCCAGACCTGGGTGATCATGACATAGGAAGGAGAATGTGAAGGGCCGGATGGCTCAGAGGGGATGGCTGTTTTCCAGGAGAACCCGGGGCCTCCGTGTCCTGTTGTGGAATAAAGAATGGAATTCAGAACACCTGGCCCTTGGTGTCTTCCTTTGGGGCCCAGGTGATCACCTCCCAACAGAACCTGGAAACCTACTTAAGGGCTCCTTGTGTAAGTGAAGCCTCAGTGGGGCACAAGCCCGGACGGTACTTGCAATGTCAGCACGGAGCCACCAGATGGCGCGCGGGATCCACAGTGCAGGTGCGTCCTCTCTGGTCTGTTCCAGCCCTGGCCCGAGGCCCATAGGAAATGTGTTACTGTGTCTCCTTTCACGAGTGTCCTGCAAGGTTTTTACCCTTTTAAAAGCTCATCTACAGAGGAGCCTGTGAAACACCATACCACACAGCTGTGCTCTTCCTGTCCTTTCACTCCTGGGGACATGTCAGCAGCATTTCCCCAGTCCGATGAGTTTCAGAGCCCGCGCTCTTCCTGCCTTGTTTCTTCTCGCTGGACCTACAAGTAGGGAGGATTTAGCTTCCATTTTGAAATTCACAATCCTGATGAAATGTGATCGCTGGGAAAAAATATCTCAGGGACTGTTTATTAGGGCCACCACATTTCTGGCATGAGAAACAGACTGCAAACACTTTGTTACTCTGGTATTCCGGCTGCTAACACAGCAGGGTGTAAGGTCTTTACGTAATCCCAAACCTCAGCCTCGAAGAGTTAATGATGTTACTCATGCCACTGGGGCATGAAAGAAAAGCTTGCATTTTTGGGTGGTTATTGCCCAGAGCAGTGGAATGAGCCAAAAGGCTGAAGGCCAAGGGACGTGGGCCACCCATGCAGCGAAATAATCCCCAAGAAATGCACTGCCTGGAATGGAAATGAGAGGAAAGTGAACAGTCATTCCAGGGCATCTAC
The DNA here is from genome assembly GCF_964662115.1 of Mustela nivalis. Classification (NCBI taxonomy): domain Eukaryota; kingdom Metazoa; phylum Chordata; class Mammalia; order Carnivora; family Mustelidae; genus Mustela; species Mustela nivalis. Next base: position 98,510,085 of record NC_139021.1, read on the forward strand.
TGAACGTTACCGACAGTCATTCAGTCTAAAGTCTGCCTGATTCTCAACACTGCAAATCTCAGATCTGGGATATATTACATAGATCACAGGAAACGATTGAAATCAAGCGGTCGGGGCCTGTTCCTGTCAAGCTCTGGGTCGTAGGCAGTGAGCTCCGTTCTTATTTCGGTTCCAACAGGAATGAATAATTAATAACCTAGTTTTGAATGGAAAGTACATTTCAATGGATGGGTAATGCTTTCAGCAAGGCCTCTGAGGGTTATTGTTTATTTCCTTCTTTCCTGCTTTCCGAAGTGGGACCCTGGATGAGAAGAAAGAAACAATATTCAAATGTACGGTGGCCTACATTTTTGACCCATCAGAGACGCATGTGAATAAAGAAAAGCAGAATTGAACGTTGACATTGGCATCCACCATACACTAGACACTCTGTTCTGTGTCTTGTAAGCACTTTAATGATCTTCGTGGCAACAGTTTGGTACTTGGCATTGGCCCAGTTTTTCAGATGAGGACACTGGGCTCAGAGAGGTTAAGCAACTTGCCTGAAGTCACACAGCTCACAGCTTCGAGAGCCAAGAGCTGGGACCGGGTATGCCCGCCTTCAAAGCCTGGGTTCGTGCTCTTTCCGCCATGACATTTCGTAGACTCGCAGACCCCCCGTGTTGGGAATGATCTGGGGGGTCATTTAGGTGAGCCCTCGAAATGAAGGACACATGATTCTGTTCGTCTCCATGACGCTGAAGGACAAACAAGTAGAAGTTGTGCCTGAAATCCAAGCTGCGGCCTAGAAGAAATGAGACCAAAGCTTCGGGCCGCAGACAGAGGGCAACGGACAAGTACCGGTGTGGGCAGGATGGTCACAACGTCCCTAAGGTGGGTGTGTTCATGTAAGTAAGACTCAGATGGGGAGCGCCTACCCCCGAGTCCTCTGCACTGTGTCGCCCACAGGTCCCAGAAGTCAAGTGAACAGCACCCTCTCACTTCGAGAGAAAGTTACCTAAGGGGAGTGAGGGTGGGGGACGGGCCTCAGGCCACACACGTTGGTGGCAGAGCCCGAAATAGAACTTGAGGCCGCCGGACTCCGTCGAGCCCCAGGGCTGCTTGTCCTCGCTGCCTCCCATGCCTCTCGCCATGACCAGCTCTGTGTGAATTTGGGGAGGAAACCCAAAACCAGGTTTCGGTTTTTATTACATACCGGAAACTTGGCCTCAGATCGCTTAGAAGTTCACGGTGGCTTGTGAACCTTTGAAGCAGAGGGAGCCAGGTTCCTGCCAGGCTCCTGCCCCTCAGCCGAGGCTGGCGGGGATTTATGGGCGTGAGCGGAAAGTGGGCACCGGGTGCCCGTCCCGCCGTGCTCCAGGTCCACGCTGGCCCAGCGGCACGCGGGGCTCCTGGGAGCCTCCGCGAAGTGCGCCCGGCGTGGGGTTTCTCCGAGTTCCCATCGGGGAACGGCCTTCGGGAGAGAAAAGAAGGGGATGATTTAGGAGGTGTGCGCATTCATTTGCAAATGAAGTTATGGAAGTTGCTAGTGAGATTTATATTGGTAATTAAGTGATAATGGCTGGGTAAGGCTGCTGGAGTTGGATTTCCTGTAAAATAACTAAGGGACCCAGGTCCTGTGAAGCAATGTCTTATTGTTTAGCATTTGGGGAAACAATTTCGGTTTCTGGGGTACTGTAGACCCACTAAGTAGGAACTCCTTAAAGCCCCCCCTGGAGGACAGGCCACCAGCTGGCCCCTTTGCCCAGTCCCCAAAGATTGCTGGTCTCTGGGCAGGGCGCTCTGGGCCCGGGCTGTTAGAGGAAGGACGTGAGACCGTGTCTTTCGTGGGCACGGCCAAGCAGACAGTGCTTTGTTATGTTTTGTTTTCAATCATCAAGAGCCTCTGAATAACGAGTATGAAGCCATCCAGTCTGACCAAGGGCACCAAGGAAACAATGAAAACAACCAGGTACAAACACCATGCAAGGATCCTGCAGGAATTCAGTCCAGACTACAATGTCGAAGCATAATGGCTAAAGCTGGCTGTCCATGAGGGTGGGGGAGAAAAACAAAAGTCTTGGTCAAATCCAGACGGGGTAGTCAGTCCTCGATGAATTAATAGTTGCCTCTTTTCTCTATATATTATTTTATTTTCTGAAAGAAAGACTCACTAATGTACCTAGGTGTGCTGGAAGGAGGTACGTCTCTTAGAAAGGAAGGGGCTGTGGTTTTCTGATTTTTCATTTTCTCCTTTCCTTTAGTGGAAGTCAAAATAAATATTCCGTCCGAGGACTCGGCGTGTAGAAAACACTTTAGGAAATAATTGAGTGTTTTGAACGTTCAAGGTGCCGCCTGCTTCATGGGAAATGCTGAAAAGCTCCGCTTCGTTTCATGGTTGTCCTCTTTCGGGGTTTTAAAACACTCTTTCAGCTCTTTCGGTTAGCGGAGAGAGGGCTAGAGGGCTTGAGTGCCGGCAAGCTGAGAGACAGGTTTTTAAAATCCCGGCGCACCTTGATTCAGTGAAAGAAGGTAAGTGCTGACTTTTCCCTGCGCGTCTTTGGGCTTGGGTATCTGCAGCTATAAATAAACGTCATGGCAGGAGATTCAGTGAGGCACAAAAGCGCGGCGGTGGTCCAGATCAGAGGCTCGCTCCATACCCATCTAGTTGGAATAGAAAAGAAAGTGCCAAACCAGAGGCACCCTCAGAGTTCAGAGGGGGGCTCTTTCGGAGGCTGGAGCAGGATGAGGGAAGTTCAAAGAGAAGAGGACGTGGTCCTGCTGGGTCCTGAAGCAAACCTGCCGCGAAGGTCACAGGAGAGAGAAGAAAGGGGGATCCAGGAATCAAAGCTCAGCTGGGTCTGCGATGCCCCCTCGGTACTGAGAGGTCGCTGGGGGAGGCGAGTCAGAGGGGTGAACGCCAAATACGGAATTCCAGACGGGCTCGTTTACTCCAGAGGAGACTTGATTGTCCTCAGAATCTGGAAAGAAAAGAAGCTAAATTGATAACTGGATGGGGGGTATTTGAACACGCCTGGTGTAATGGGGGCGGGGGCACCTCCAAAAGCAAGAGTGTCTGGGCTGCAGACCTGGGCTACGAGGGTGGAGAACGGGAAGTACCACGACACTGGTGTCAGAAACCGGGGAGAAAATTGGGGGACTGGGAAGACATTTTGTGGGAAGCACCCAACTGTGCTTCATACAGAACGCTACAACACACACCTCCTCTTTCTGGGGGGTCCCCTCGATTCTGCTCCCTACAGATATCATTGGTCTCCTAAACCCAGATGGTGTAATAGTCTATGTTCCCAGGGCATTTCCTGGTTATCATGTTGTTGTCTTGAGACTAAAGTGACATTGGAGATCTTGAAGGTGACGGACATTTAACCAAGGCCTGTTAATTAGAACCTGAAGTGTATATAGAAGTATGTATATGGTACATGTGTATTTACACGCACACCCATGTGTGTATATAAATCCACACACATATACCATTCTATACGTATATAAGTACACACACATACTTAGGGCCTATATACACACCCACACACACACAGACACACACACACAAATACATACTTAGAACCTACTGGGCGCTTGGGTGGCTCAGCTGGTAAACTGCCTTCAGCTCAGGTCATGATCCTGGAGTCCCAGGATCAAGTCCCTCATTGGGCTCCAAGCTCTGTGGGGAGTCTGCTTCTGCCTCTGACCTTCTCTCCTCTCATGGTCTCTCTCACTTTCTCTCTCTCTCTCTCAAATAAATAGATTAAATTTTAAAAATCTTTAAAAAAAAAAAAAAGAACCTACACACACACACACACATTTAAAGATACACACACACATACATTCGCACATACACACATACCGAGGGCCTTTGGTGTATATAATATTATATCTCTATATAAAGAATAAGATCTTAGTGCAGAATACTATTTGAAGTCCAGTTCAAAGATACTATTTACTAGGGCTTTCCAGAAATGAACTGAACTGTCGTATCACGTTTAGCCTAATTCGTCACGTTTTTCTTCTCTTGCTTGGTTAATTCTGGTTCTTCCCAAAAGACGTTGGTCTTAATAATGTACTGCCCATCTCCAAACCCAAGGAGCAGGCCAAAAATCTTGGTTCTTGAATAACTGTAAAGCACATTGATCTTCCAGACGATCTACCTGAAGACATGTAATGGACGACAGGAGGAAACCACGGCAGGCAGGAGTCTGAGGGCTCAGACGCATTTGAGCGCGGAGCCTCCCCTCGAAAGCAGATGGTGTGGCAGACGCGTCCTCGTGCACCGCACACGCATGAGCCCCTTAGTACGGAACAAACGAGCCGTCCAGCCAGGTGGGTCGCTGGGATCTCATTGCCAGCCCCTCTTTTCTCCTTACCTCTGGCTCCCACTCACCTTCTCACTTTATCATCGAGGATTTAGACATCTGCTTTTGGCTCATTCCTCCCCAGTTTACATTATCTTCTGTGTCTTTTCTTCTGTGGCCACAAGAACAGCTTTACCCGTGACATGAAAGAGGGGAGAGAGAGTTCCCAGCACCGGCCCCTGCAGCCCGACGGCTGGTGGCCTGGGTCAGTCCCTGAATCTCTTGGTCTCAGCTCCCTCACCAGCGATGACGTCTCATCCTCTGGAGGAAGGTTATGGGTAGAACTGTGTCCCTGAAGATGTGTCAAATGGGACTTGAGGTGCAAATAGGGTCTTTGACGATGTAGTCAAGTCAAGACGAGCTCCTGCTGGACAAGGGTGGGCCTTGGAATCCAGTAGGACTGGAGTCCTTCGAAGGGACAGAGAAACACCCACCAAGAAGTATGGCCGTCATGTAGCGAGGGTTGCGCCCATCACCAGAAGCCCCACAAGGTGAGGAAGAACTCTCCACAGGCTACAGAGAGAGCAGGGTGCTGGCGACATCTTGATTTCAGACGTGTAGCTTCCAGAACCACAAGACGGTAAGTTTCCATTGTCAAAGTAACCGAGTCTGTAGAACTTTGTTAGAAAAGTCCTAGATGACTAACACAGGACGCTCTGGGGGGCGCGAGTAAGGACCCTGGGCTTTGGAATCAGACAGATCTGAGTCTGAGTCCAGGTTTCATGACTTCCTGGTCGATGATTCAGGGCAAATTTCTCACTGAGCCTCATTCTTTCCTGAGACCTAAGTGGCTTCGGAAGGGGAACCACAGGCCCGCTCCCCCTGAATCTGTTCACCAGCTTCTTGCACACACCCGCCCCTGCTTCAGACCCGCTGCCTCTTCTCTCCCAGTCTTCCAAACATTGCCTCTTACAGCTTCAGCCACTGGGGAAAAACTCATGGGAACCACTCTGGGTGGTCCAACCTGGGGTCCGGTGCCCCTGCCCCCACCCCAATCAGCTGTGCTCAGAGAACGGGGCCATATTTCCCTGAACGTGTCAAGAAAGCTTGACACATTGTGGTATGTGGTGAAGTCACAGGACACACGAGACGCAGAGTTACTCTGAGACCTGTGATAAATGTAGGTGGCACGGTTCCTTGTTGTGACCCGTCCCATCCTGGTGAGGACTAGCATGGTCCCTTGTGACCATCCCATCCTGGTGAGGACTTCCTTCCGGCTCTTCTACCCTCAGCCCTGCCCTCACCCTCCCCACTCTCCACCCAGACGCGTCCCAGACCTTCCTCAGGCCCCTCCTCGTGCCGGAAGCTGCTCCTGCTACCCGCGTCCACACCTGTCTCTCCCTTTTTAAAATCTCTACTGTCCTTATCGTTATTGACACCTAGCTTAGCCCCTCCGTGTCTTCTCATTTGTCCCTGGCCTAGACTCGAAGCCACCCGAGGGCAGGAAGCCTTCCTTCTTGCGCCCTTAGATTCTGGCGTCCTCGGGCACGTTCTCACGCATCAGGAGGGGCCTGGCAGCAACCGTGGCCGGTCGCAGCCGTGTCTGCTCTTCTGAAGGCCGTGGAGTTCCCGCATGCCACGTCCCCCCCCGCCCCTTCTGGGACCTCAGAGAAGCTCCTTGGCACACAGAACAAAAGCCCTCGTATGTGCAAACCACGAGGTTCAGACAGAGTTGCTACTCTTCTAGGTCCCAGAGCGGTCTCCCCACAAACACTAGGCCAAGTAACCGAGTCACCTTTCTGCACCCCATTCCACCCCAGGCTCTCGGAGTGGTGTCTCCCGGAGGTGCCAGATCCAGGGAAGCTGTACGCTGGTCTCTAAAGCATCGGGGAGACTGCCCGCGGCCCGCTTCCTACTTTCTCCCTGGGTTTGGTCTCACTCAGGAAGCCGGGGGAGGCGGGATGGGGCCCCCCAGGCTGCCACTGACGTGGGGTCAAACTGGGGAGATGTGATAGAAAAGCTCCACAAGGAGGACAGCCAGTTAGGACCTTTGTCAAGAGGAGGCAAAGCATGGCCTGGGAACAAGAGAGCACATCTCGGAGGCCAGGACAAAGCTTAGCCTGGCCAGGGCCGCCCGAGACTTCCGGCCCCAAGCAGGCGACGGGGCCCCCCTCCAAATGTAACTGGACTCAAGAACGACCCTCAGCATAACGTGCAGACTGTTCAGGTTTGCCGAAATCAAAACAGCTTCGTGCCAGGCTTTTCTGCCAATGAGATTCTCAGTATGTTCGTGGAAGGGGGACTTGCGTTTCCTCCCTCCCTTGCTTTTTCCTTGTCTTCCTTCTCTCCCCACTTTTTGTCCTTGTTTGCAGTTTTCCGGAGCAAGAGCATAAGCAATTTATGCTGAAGTCTGGAAAAGGATCCCCTCCACCCCCGCCCCACTTAGAGGGCTCCTCTGTAGGATCTTCTAGATCCCTCCCAGCCTGGAGATTCTGTGAGTCTATGAAATGCACTGATGAAGGATAGCAAACCCCAAACCCAGGCTTTGAAGTCAGACAGACCTGGTTCCTGCTCCTCGCTCTCATGTGCACCTGCTGTGTGACCTCGGGGAAGCAGCTGAACCTCTCTGAGCCTAGGTTCATCATCTGAAAAACCGGGCCAGTGCCAACGGCCAAATCACGGCTGGGAGGATGAAGTGGGAAAAATATTTATTAAAACACACAGCAAGGACGGAATTGGAAGAACAGCTCAGAACATCACTTGCTGGGGAAGCGGGAGGAGGCCTGCCTGAACCAGAGAGGACTCAGCACTGTGGCTGAGAGGAGCTACTTGGGTCTGCTCCTTTTCCAAGGCCTGACCCTACTTCCTTTCTCGTCTGCCACCATCGTGCTGTTCCTCTGAGGCTGCACATCCCGGAATGCGAAGATTTTCCTGAGTTTTGCTGCCTCTTACTCGACGGAACCTATCCCAGCTCTCTATGGACTTTCTGACTGTTGCTCCTTCTTACTTGCTTAGTTCATTTATTCCACGAACATTCTGGGGGGTCCACAGGGCACCAGGCCCTGTGCTAGGGCTCCCCAACCCCTGACCCCTGTCCATCTGCCCCAGGATCCTGCTGCTGGCTCTCCCCAGGCTCCCGAATAACCACCCACCTCCAATTCCTCCCTCCCTCCCATCCCCGAGGCGGGCTGCGCCACGGGGTACCTTCACCCCCCGCCAGGAACAAATCCTGACACTCTGCCGATATTTGTTGATTAAATGAACACATAGAAAAGGATTTTTTTTTAATTACCACCCCTTCCGCATTCCCAGCCCCCTTTCAGACTGATGTAATCCAAATTACTGTGCACAGTGATGAGTTAAATGCCGGCAGCTTGGTGATTGTGTTCTAGCTCTTAGGAGGGCCGTTATCAGCACCTCTGCGAGTTTCTGATTTTCAAGTATCCCCAGGGCTTAAAAATGCTAATGGTGGCTCTCTTCCTATTACTGTAATAATACTGAGCACTTGTGTCCTGCTACATAAAATCAGCTCAAGTGCACCCACACCCCCCTGGTGAGCTGGGTCCCTTATTAGCACCCTGTTGTCAACTGGCAGCTGAGGCATTATGGGTTTGGCTGGGGCACATGGGGCTTCCATCTGAAATTGTCTCCCCACTCCCGTCCTGGAGGTCTGTGCTGTCCCCTGAGAGTGTAAACAGGAGGCACCTGTCCAGGACCCCAGTCCCACCCCTCCTGGGAGGTCTGAGTGGGAGGGTGGCTCTCCCTTGCGGAGGGAGAAACCCTGTCAGAGGTGTGACAGCACCCTCCTCTGCACGTGGAATTAGCCATGGAAATCGTGCCGATTAAGTCACAGTTACAATGACTGTCAAAACAGCTACTTCTCCAGCAGACTTGAAGAAGTTAATGACCTGTGGGAGGGGATGAACAGGGTGCCCCATCATCCCAGGTTAAGAAAGCAACCTGTCAGGGGCGCCTGGGTGGCTCAGTGGGTTAAAGCCTCTGCTTCGGCTCAGGTCATGATCTCGGGGTCCTGGGATGGAACCCCTACATCGGGCTCTCTGCTCCGCGGGGAGCCTGCTTCCTCCTCTCTCTCTCTCTCTCTCTCTCTCTCTCTCTCTCTGCCTGCCTCTTTGCCTACTTGTGATCTTCATCTGTCAAATAAATAAGTAAAATCTTAAAAAAAGAAAGAAAGAAAGCAACCTGTCAGGAGAGGCATGGGTCCAAATCACCCAGAACAGTCCAGAGGTTTGCAAAGCCCACAGCCCCTTCCCTGGCATGCCTGCAAGAAAACGAGAAAATCTGTGTGCCCCAAATCACCCCCGCATTGCCTCACCAGGCGGGTGGGTTCAACTCCCTGTGCCCTCTCTTCCCTGAAGCCTGCCTGTGGGTCTGAGCTCTTGGCCTGGGGCAGCAGAGCGCTGAAAGGCTGGGAGGTGAGTGAGGGAGATAGCTGGAGGAGAGATGGGGAGAAGTGGGGGGGAGGCTCTGCGGGGATAAGGCAGAGCCCCCAGAGGAGTCCTGAGGCGTCTTCACATACCCCATAATCAAGCTGTGAAGTTCGGCCCCAAGCCAACCCAAGCACACCTCAGGACCATGGATTTTTTTTTTTTTTTCTTTTTGGTCATTGGAAGGAACTAGAAACGTTCTAGTCCCACCACCTCCTTACAGTTGGGGGACCTGAAGTTCAAAGCCTTCAAGTGACTTGCGAGAGGTCAAAGGCCACATTAGAGCCAGAGTTCACTTCTAAATATGAGGAAGACTGTCAAGATATTAATAAAGCTGCGATGCGTATCAGCGTGGCCATGGAATCAGAAGACGTTATTCCTCTCAAGTCAAAGAGGCGGGAAAGGATAATCACAAAAAAGGAACACAATTTGTTTAAAGCAAAAATATGAAAACCACAGTAAGGAAAAAGGGGGGCTGCAGTCAGTTCAGCATCTGGACCCCAAAAGCAAATCTGTTGATGGTCCCCACATTAGTCAACAAGGTTTAAGGCAATTCACTGTCGTGGAAGCAATATACGGTTTCTTGCCAGACAGGATTTAGGATTCCCAGTCCCCGACAACTTTTTTGCACCATCCTCTGTAAAAAAAACAGAAAAAAAAAAAAAAACCACCCCAACAAACAAACAAAACCCGACAACAACAACAACCTTTATGTCACTTGAATTTGCACTTGACTTATTTGCCTACAAACTGGAAACTTCACCTCATGATAAAGACGTGAGTCAGAGCTAGGAAATGCCAAAAACGGTGTGCAGAACAGAACATTCTGGAAAGGTGGGCTTGGGGCTTGAGCAGGGGCTCTTTCCTGGTCGTGGCAGCTTTCTGTGGTGTCTCCGTGGTTGAGAGGACGGGGTCTCTGTGTCTGAATGAGGGTCAGCCGCGCAGCCTGCTCGAAGGCTTGCCTCTACCTCTGTCAGAAATCCTCCAGTGGCCAAAACAAGGTGCCCAGTGTGACTGAGCAATGAGAAAAATAGACATTTCTATTCTGAAGCTGCCTACTAATTATTCCAGGGACATTCTTCCTGTCAATCTTTTATTAATTATCCAGGGAGGTGATTCTGTAAAGCAACACACAGTGAAATGATTCATCTGACATAACTTCCTTCCTTTTCCGTCCAACTGAAAGAGGTCCAGAAGCCTCAGCTAGGCATGGAGGGGAGAGAAAACGAAACCGAATGTCCTCCAAGCACACAGCCGTGTCCTGAGCTGGGATCCCCAGCCGCAGCCCTGGCGGGAGCTCACACACCAACACACCAGACAAGGTCTGTGTACCTTCCCTTCCCCAGATGTTTATAATGAATAATGGATTCTATGAATAAATTCTAATAAATGTCTGAATACATTTTCATAACTAATGACTAAAATTAGGAGTGAGAACGCCACCGAGTCTTAAATATATATTTAAAGTGCTACAAATTGGAAGTATTGAAATTATAAGCTTTCAAATATTATAGAGGAAACTGCTAAAAACTGAAAAAAAAATACTGAGCTGTAAGCGCGATGATGGCATTGAACATGAACATTGTAAAAGGAATCCCACAATTCAGTTAATGAACATGGCCAGCATCACAGATAGTAACTTGGTTTTTAGCGAGAATACATAAATTCTACTCTCTTAGCAACTGCAATTATACAATACAGTATTATCAGCTAGAGTCACTTTTTTACATAAGGTCCTCATATCTTGTTCATCTCCCTGCTGAAAGGCTGTACCCTTTTACCAACTCCTCCCTATGCCCCCCTTCCACCCTAGCCCTTGGGAATGGACATTCCACTCTCTGTGTCTAGTTTGTGTGTGTGTGTGTGTGTGTGTGTGTGTGTGTGTGTGTCTAAGATTCCAAATATAAGTGATCCCACGCATTTTTGTGTGTCTCTGTCTGACTTGTTTTGCGCAGCCTAATACCCTCCATGGGTGAACGCGCATGCCGCAAATGACAGGATTCTTTTAAGACTGAATAGTATTCCATTGTGATATCTCTATGTCTTTTATATAGACATCACATTTTCTTTATTCACATTCATCTGTCAAAGGACACATAGGTTGTTTCCATACCTTGGCTATTGTGAACAATGTTGCCATGCACAGGGGGAAAGATATTCTTTTGGGACAATGACTTTGTTTCCTTTGGCTATATATCCCGAAGTGGTATTGCTGGATCATAAGGTAGTTCTATTTTTAATTTTTTGAGGAAGTTCCATACTGTTTTCCACAGTGGCTGCACCCGTCTGCATTCCCAACAACAGTGCACAGGGGGCCCTTTTCTCCACAGCTTTGCCAACATTTGTTATCTCTTGTCTTTCTTTTTTTTTCAGGTCTCCTAAATTTCAGGAGCTCTCCTCTTTTTTTTTTTTTTAATTTTAGTTTTTTAATTCCAATATAATTAATATATAGTGTTATATTAGTTTTGGGTGTCCAGCATCATGGCTGGACAATTCTATACCCTTTTTGAGGCTCAATGTGAAACACGTATTCTTAATCACCTATTTCACCAGCCCCACCCCCAATAACTTCCACTTTGTTCTCTATATTTAGGAGTCTAATTTTTTTTGGTCTCTCGTTTTCTTTGTTTTGTTTCTTAAATTCCACATATGAGTGAAATCGTATAGTATTTTTCTGTCTCTGACTAACTTACCTCACTTAGCATTATATCCTCCAGGTCTATCCTTGCTGTTGCAAATGGCAAGATTTCATCCTTTTCATGGCTGAGTAATATTCCATTATAGATATATACCCACCACATCTTTTTTATCCATTCCTTACCTGACAGACACTGGCTGCTTCCATACTTTGGCTTTTGTAAATAATGCTGCAATAAACATAGGGTGTGTGTACCTTTTCGAATTAGTGTTTTTGTATTCTTTCGGTAATTACCCAGTAGTAGAATTAGTGGATCATATGGTAATTCTATTTTTAGTTTTTTGAGGAACTGCCCTACTGTTTTCCATGTGGCTACGCTAATTTGCATTCTCACCAACAGTGGGCGAGAGTTCCTTTTTCTGGACATCCTTGCCAACACTTGTTGTTTCTTGTGTTTTAGCCATTCTGACAGGTGTCAGGTGATCTCTCATTGTGGTTTTGGTTTGTGTTTTCCTGAGGATGAGTGATGTTGAGCACCTTTCCATTTCTATGCCTTCTTTGGAAAAATGTCTGTCCAAGTCCTTTGCCCATTTTTAAAGTTGGGTTGTTGTTATTATTATTATATTTTGTTATTATGTTTTATAGGTTCTTTGTATATTTTGGATATCAACCCCCTACCAGGCATAAAGTTTAGCGAATATTTTCTCCCTTTTCATTTTCTTGATGGTTCCTTCATCATGCAGAAGCTTTTAATCTTGATGGAGCCCACTTGTTTATTTTTGCTTTTGTTGCATTTGCTTTCAGTAACAAATAAAGAAAAAAAAATCATTGCCAAGACCAGTATTAAGGAGATTTTTCTTCAAAGAATTTTACGTTTTCGGGTCTTATATTCATGTCTTTAATACATTTTGAGTTGATTTTTGTGTTTGGTGGAGATAAGGGCCGGGGTTCAGTCTGTTGCACGTGGATATTTAGTATTTCCCCTACTGTTTTTTCCCTTTGTACATCCTTGGTCTCTTCATTGAATAATAATTGATCATATAAGTGTCGGTTTATTTCTGAGCTGTCTATTCTGTTCCATTGATCTCTCTGTTTTTAAGCCAATACTGTACTGTTTTGATTACTGTAGCTTTGTTTGAAATCAGGAAATGCAGTGCCTACAGCTTCATTCTTCTCTCTCAGGATTGCTTTGGCTATTCAAGGTCTTTTGTGGTTCCATGCCAATTTTAGGATTGCTTTTCCCATTTCTGTGAAAAATGTCATCAGAATTTTGATAAGAAAAACCCTAAATCTCTAGACTGTTGTAGGTGGTATGGACATTTTAACAATACTAATGGTTCCAATCAACACACAGGATATCTTTCCATTTTTTTGTGTCTTCTCCTATTTCTTTTATCAGTGTTTGATAGTTTTCAGTGCCCAGCTCTTTCATCTCGCTGGTTAAATTTATCCCCAAGTGTTTTATCTTTATTGATGTTACTGAAAATGGGATTTTCTTAATTTCTCTTTCTGACAGATTGTGCCTAGTGTGTAGAAATGCAACTGATTCTTATACATCAATTTTATATCCTGCAACTTCACTGAATCTGTTTATAAGTTCTACTTGGGTTTTTTTGGGTGGGGGATAGGGAGGGGCAGAGTCTCTAGGGTTTTCTAAATGCAATATCATGACACCTGCAAATAGGGACAATTCAACTTCTTCCTTTTTGACAAAAGTCTTCTTCTCAATTCAGAGACTGAATTCAAGGAAGGGCCATGGGTGAAAGAGGACGTAGCTGTGCCCACACGACGAGACTAAAAATACGCTGCCCCTTAACCACAGTTCACGGCCGGGTACATTGAGTTTCAGGAGCATTTAAAAAGAAGATTTCATCAGTCACTCAAAGGCATGGGTTTTAAATGCAATTACTGTATGTAATTAGCTGTTTCATCTTCAGTGCCAGTGAATTTGGAATTTAATCTCTGCAATGCACAAAATGGAATACTAAGCAGCTTCCCCCACCCAAGAACTGGTGTGGCTGTTTACTGGTAGCTGGATAATGTGGCCAAATCCTTTACAGTCTCCGTAGACGCACGTTAGACAGGAGAGGATGGAGACGAGGCACTGGCACTTATAAGGTACTTATTTTTAAGCTCATGTAAAAGAGACCATTTGAGTTTCTTTTCTCTGAAGACTTGCCCTGTGTTGGGTGGAGCCCACCCCTCGAGGACAGCCCTTGGCACAGCTACCACCCATCTCTCCCACTGCTCTTCTTACAGGATTTTGAGCTCCCTGAAGGCAGGGACCGTGTCTCATGAAACTCTGTGTTTCTATCACAGAGCACAGTGCCTGACCCACCGCGGCGTTCAATAAATCAATGAATGAGTGAGCCACCCATTAAAACCAGCAAGGGCCAGATTTACAAAAATAAGCATTTATATGAACAGTTGTTTCCTTTAAAGAAAAAAAAACATCTTTCAACTAACAGCTTCCTGTTGTTAAGATATGTGCCTTTTTTATTTGTTTGTTTCATTTTGTTTTAAAGTTCAGTGTAGTTAACGGTCAATGTTATGTTAGCTGCAGGTCCACGGTATTATGATTCAACACGGTGCCCGGCGAGCGTCACGACAGGTGCCCTCCTCCATCCCCATCATCTGTTTTGCCCCTCTGCCCCCCAACTCCCCGCTGGTGACCATCAGTTTGTTCTCCACAGTGAAGGGTCATAGTTGTTGTCTATGTCCCTAAAGAAAAATGAACCACTTAGAACATTTTTTAAAAAGATGTATTTATTTATTTGAGAGAAAGAAAGAGACAGCCCAAGTGGGAGGGACAATGGGAGAGGGAGAGAGAATCAAGCACGCGGAGCACGGACACTGCCACGGGGCTCGATCTCACGACCCCGATATCACAACCTGAGACGGAATCAAGAGCTGGACACGACCTACTGAGCCACCCAGGCTCTCCAGATGAAGTGAAACTTCAGTGCATTGACTTTAATTCTAAGTTTGGTTTGTGGGCTATCTACGAAGTGTTTTGAGTCATTTAGTACAACTTCCTCGGGACAAGAAGTGTGTTGGTGTTGTTCATTGAGATAGCCTTGGCTCGTTGAACAGCGCCTGAACCACAGAAGGTGCTCTGAAGCTACCCCTGAGTGACTGAGTGTGTATGTGTGACAGCCGCTGGGACAGAAGACTGCTATTAAAAAATTAGGAGCTACTCTCTTGTTTGCAGGAAAGACATTTTCAGTGAACCAACTGTGAAAAGAGCATACATATCAGAGGCGTAAAAAGATTCATGGTTTCATGATAATGAGGGTGAAAGTCACCCCTAAGACCTCTGGAGAACACGAAGCAAGAAACCCCTCCCCAAAACATGTCCCAAGAGCTCCCAGAGAAAGCCTTTTCCTTGGCACCATGGGAAATGCAGGGGCGCCTCCCAGGGCATGAGCCCCGCTTGCTCCTGGAGTCCACTTTTCCCACGGCAGAGGCAAGAGAAGCAAAGCCACCACCGATGGCAGAGGAATGGGATGGGGACTGGAAAGAGGAAATCCCAGGGCCCTCCAGCCTGAGCTCCCAGCACACATCTGGAGTTGGGGTGCACATGTGCAACACGTGTGTAGTGTGTGGTTCCCTGTATCCTCTCCCACAGCAGAAGTGAGGACAAGGGCAAGAGAAACCAAAAACAAACAAAAACCCACCACGGTTTCCATAGGTGACATGGAAGGTTTGTAATTTCCCCATGAAGCTATTTGCCAAGTGACTCATTCCAGAGCTTGAGAGAGAAAGACTGATTCGCAAGGCGGTCCACTCGCGCTGGTCACGATGGCCAGAGCACCTCGGGAAACACAAAGGGGGACATTCCAGTTTTTCCTATGCCCAGTCTGTCTGCTCCCGTCCCTTGGGGGACACGAAGCTTGTCACAGGTTCCTGGTTCCTGGGTTTATGTGAGCCCAGAGCCCCATCTCTGCAGCTACCTCTCCACACACTGGAGGCTCCTGGGGATAGGCTCCTGGCCTATCTCATGCCCATCTGGGTGTGTGCGTGTGTGTGCCTGCCCATGTGTGCACATGTGTGTGCACGTGTGTGCATGTGTGAGTGTCTGCATGTGTGCAGGCATGTGAATGCGTGGGGTAGGGAGTGACATTCCAAGGAAGGAGCGTCGAGACCTCACGGCCACAGTTACGTGCTCTTCAATCTGAGACAAGTCCTATGGTCTAAGAATGCGGGTTTTTTAAAGATTTTATTTACTCACTTGAGAGAGAAAGAGAGAGAGAGCATGAGCAGAGTGAGGAAAGGCAGACAGAGAAGGAAAAGCAGACACCCCTTGAGCAGGGAGCCCAGTGGGGGCTCGATCCCAGGATCCTGGGATCACGACCTGAGCTGAAGGCAGACTTTCAACAGACTGAGCCACCCAGGCGCACCTAAGATTTTTTTTTTTTTAGTTTGTATAAAGGATAATAGTATGAAACCCTCTGTTGTCTACAGAGAGTAAAACCCTCTCTGCGCCGTGCGTGCTGAAGCTAACCCTTAGTCCTTTCACACTTTCTCTCTCTCCCTTGCAGTCGTGTCCAGTAGCTAGACCACATGAAGGAACCAGGAGCCCATAAGCCAGGAAGGCTAGAATGTGGGGATCCCCAGCAAGCGCAAACTGGCTCTAGCCCTTTAGGTGGGAGGTGTGTTGATACACAGCTTGGTCAAGGTCAAGGTCTAAGTAATTTGCATTGTTCCCACCAACCCATCTCCTTGTCCATAGTTGCCCCTCCTGTTCACCAGGCCGATACACTGATTACCAGTGCATTCCCACCCAACAACGCAGAAGATGTGTGTTTATAAATTGCCTTGAGAATTCTCTCCAAGAATTCCTAAAGTGACGGGAAGAGTAGTGGCTGAGGCGTTCCAATCGCTTTTGTGCTGATATCCATTAAACTAAATAGTGTTCTCTCTGTTTCCCAGGTGAGGAAACTGAGTATGAAATCTTGCCTAAGATTGCACAGCTATCAAGCAGCCGAGCGTGGACTGAAACTCAGGAGGTTGGACCCCAAAGTCCTCCCTCTGAATCACAGTCACCAAGCCCAGTGCACCATCCCAGCCCATGGGGGGGTGTGGACTTTGGAGAAAGAGAAGTGAAGGGCGAGGAAATCTTCTTCTGGATATGCAAGCCTTATGTGAAGGGTAAAAGTCCTCCTTCCACTTTCTCTATGTGTCTATGTGATTTTTTTTTTTTTTCCTTCTGGGATCCTAAAGGAAGGGAACAAGAGTCTCATTAAATGCTGTCCTTGGCACCATTTAGGTTCTGAGCCTCTGGCCTCACAACCACCACTCAGCTCACTCCTGCTGCCTCCCCAGTCCTGCCAAGGGACCTGTGCAGCCAAGGATGGGGTGCCTTGGCTGGTGTTAGGGGAGGTACATATAGGAAAGCTCTCTTGTGCGTCTCCAGCTAAGTGAAGAAAAAGAGAAACTGTTCCGGTGACACCCCGTTGGAGTTGAACCTCATTCTTCTTGTTCATTTCCACACTGCCCGTGGCCCCCGCAATGGTCCTCAAGCCTCCAACTCCTCTAGACAGGGCACCAAACTGGGAAGAAGAGTACCCTCGTCTGCCCCAAGCCAGCCCTGCCCCTGGCCAAGAGCTGCCATGCTAGGAAGGACGAAGGCCAGGGCAGACAGGTCCTCCTCCCAGAACTGACACCAACTGGGCCACACCAGCAAACTTCGGATTTCTCATTCTTAAAATGAACGTTGAGTTTTGAGTTTCACTAAATCTCTCAAAATCCCTTCCGATGCCAAAATCGAGTGATCCTAAATCTCTCCCCCTCTGGGCAGCTCTGTTTCTATTCTCCTCTGGTGAACCACTGGGACCCTCTTCAGTGGGGATGATTGAGGGGCTCCCAGGAAGCTGGGCACTGAGGGCATAGGATTTGCAGAACAGAAACTGGATTGCTACATCAGCTTGCAGAATGAGGAAGCAGCCCTCTCGGGAGACGTAGCCCAGAGGCAGATTCCACGACCACAGAGCTCTCGGGGCCCTTAACGTGTTTCCAGAAGGACAAGGCGTGCACCCGCTGGGTGGCTGGTGGTGAGAGGCACCCCTCCGACAGTGGGGGAAGCGGCTTTTCCCCCGATTCTGTACTCCATCACGGTCCCTTATGATTAAGTGGATTTAATAACACCGCCACACTAACCCTCCAAAAACCAAATGACTCCTTTCCAAATTGAAGTTGCTCAAACTATTGACTTTAATTAACTGTTACAGCAACTGCGTAACGATCTGGAGGGTTACTTGAGCAGGGGGAAATAACCCAGTGCCAATGAGCTATGTTTACTTGCAGAGAGAGAGGGAGAAAGAAGGGATGTGAGCTCGAGGCTCCCTGCCCCCCACCCCGATATGGTCCTTTTCAGCGTAAAATTTTCCAAGATGCAAGTGGAGATCGAGTTGCCAGGACAGCAAGAAGAAAAGGCATCGGGAAAATGAGGAAATAGATTTCACGTGGGCCGTGGTTGACAAATCTTTCTTATTTGTGGTTCTCGATAGGCAGGGGAGGACGCTCAAGGTCGCTGCCCACACCTTTTTCTGTCTCACGGATGTTCTTAGAGCAAGGTCAGAGGGCATATCATAAACGGGGACAAATTCCAGCCGGGTCTTTCAACCAGCTGTTTTGTTCTATGCAATGTCACACTGTAACAGGATAATTGGAGGGTTCGGCTAAGCTGGTGAGGGAATAAGGGGTTTTCCTACGGAAGATAAAAGCAGAGAAGCAGCTCTCCGCACTAAGCTGGCTTCCCTATTTCTTCAAAAATAGGTCCTCTAACACGGAGAAGCAGAAATCTAAACCTTCTTAAATCCCCTTGCCTGTTTTGAATAGAACAAACACCTATTTCATGAAAGAAATACATTTCAAAAGATCATAGCAACAGGATACACCAGCTGCTTGGTCACCTAAGTGTTTTTGGAAGAGGAAAAGAGCCATCCAGCATTAAAGATTCAGGAATGTCTGTTGACATATTAAGGAAACAACCTCAGGGGACAGCTGACAAGGCTCCAAGAAGCATTACCAAGGGAACAGTGACGCAAACGCGTTCCGTTTTTACAGGCTGGCACGCTGCCAGGCTTCCTCGCCTGACAGCTGATGTAATGCTAATCCCTATCTGGGTTAGTGTTGCTTGGATATCAACTAAAACCACCCAGTCAGCTGCAATCAATAGCGGGCTCCTTTTATAGGAGATAGTAAAAAGAAAAAATATATATATACACACATATACATCTCAGAGAGAGAGAGAGAGAGGACTGTGGATTCTGGTGTGCTAAAAACCTACCCATGGTGCCAAAATAGGAAAAGAAAAGGCAGGAGGGTCCAGTAGAAATCCAAGAGGCACCTTAACGGCACACAAGTGTCTTTTTCTGAAGGAAGCCCAGTTGTCTACAAAAGATAAGTGCTCTTTCATAATACCAGTGATTTTTTTTTTTCAGTGTAACTAAGGAATATCCCTAATTTCCAGCTGAGCTAAATAATGACAGAGGAAAACAGAAGACATTAGGTGGCAATGCGAAAATAATGCTTTTTTTCATTATTGAATAAATGGGCTGGCTCCTTTGGAACCAATGCATAAAATATTATTTTTCTTTTTTATTCTTTCTTCAAAACCACTGCTTTTTGATTATTTTAGAATAAATAAGTATAATAATTATAATAGTATGCAAATTTTCATCAGTCTTGGACTGAATGTGTGTGTCAAGTGTCCTCTATAACACGTCGAGAGGCCACTTTTCATTTTTTCTCATTGTAATTTCAGCTGTCCAAGAGTGATAAAGAAGAGCCCATTTTAACAATTCACTTTAGTTAAACATATTCTTATTTATTTACTCGATTATACTTGGATGGAAGAGACCTATGTTCTCTTACACACAGGGCCAGCAGCAAAGCATTCTTGGTTCCAAGGCTCTTAGAGTGTAAATAATAATAATTTAAAAACCAGATGCTAGGGGTCAGGGGGGAGGATGGACACCAAAAGATATGGTAGAGTATTTTTAATAATAATGAAATGAGGATAGTGGTTATAACATAGCACATGAGATCCATGAACAAAGTCCGTGGGATGGCAGTGACATGATGAAAATGACCCACGATTTATCTTTTACATGTTTGCAATGCTTCTCTTTTAAGGCAGGTGTTTGTTTGTTTCTAACTTTAAAGAAATTTAAGCTTCAGGGAGTCTATGAACCATATGAGTTTATATGCAAGTCGATGGTTATGCCTATGTAGTTCTGGGAGGAAGGCTCCCAGCTCTCACTGGATTCTCAGAAGGTTCCAAGAGCCTGCCTCCTCCCTAAAGGTTAAAACTGAAGCATTCTAAGGAGCTAAAAATCCTTCAGGAATTTGATCTCGATTATCCCTCGGTGCCCAGTGAGATCATCTATTTACAGATAGAGAAAGTGGGAAATGGAGAGGCTAAGTTGCTTCACCCAAGGTCAAGGAAGCAGTCTGGTCTCTTCTTATCTATGACGCTAGATCAGATGGCCTCCTGGCATGAGTTTCTGTGGCGTGTCCATAAGTGAGGATGGTCCGTTTAGAACCATGCCCACGAGGCAAGGACCAGAGGAACTCAGGATGCCCGCCCATGACTTCCCATTCAACTCAACTGATACATCTCCCTCTCCGCCGACTCCCACCCCACCCACACTGCCATCCCCATACTCCTCCTACCCAAAGTCTCCTTTCAATGAGGCCAAGGCCAAGCAGAACTCAACTGCAGTATTTCAACATTTTAGCAAAGTCTCCCATAAGAATGTAATCTAAGCATCACCTTTCTTTGATAAGGCAATGTTTACTTCGGAATCTTGAAACACTCCATATCTAGCCCAAAGGATACAGAACAGGAAACCAGGGCACAAAGATATGAGGGAACTTCCCAGCATTGTAGAAAATAGGATGCAAATTCAGTCTTCTAGACTCACAGTCTGGTCTGTTCTGCATGGACTAACACCAGCTCAGTCTGCGAAGAGGGCTCTGCATTCTCTGCCTCGGGGCATAGGCCCGCACTGAATGGCCCAGCAAGTTCGGGTCCAGCTTTAAGCAGGGAGTGGAGTCAAGGGAGTGGTCTAAAAGGACAGGGATTTTGTTCCTTATTTACAGCAATAATATTTAATATAATTTTATGGTTATAAAATAATAATTCTTATTGCAGAACATTTGGAAAAAAGCAAAAATCAAAAGAAGAGTAAAAAAAAAAAATGCCTGTAACCCCCTCTCTCCCAGGTAGCATCTTAAATGAACAAAGAGCCCTGTTGCTTGCTTCGACATTTCCTCTCTCTAAGTGTGACCCTCAAGTCAAGTCACAAACTCTTGGTTTCTTTGTGAGGACAGTGTGAATGATGAAACCTTTCTTACAGGCCTCACTCACAGGGCTGTTCCATAGCTCAAATAGGATTATGGACTTGAAAATGAGAAGACTCATTTGTAAATCGTAGATGTCTGTGTCACAAATATAAGGGACTCGTATCACTGTCCTTACACATTGCTTTGCTACCGCCATACTCACAGGTGCTAGTACTCTCTCCTTAAAAACACTGCTTCTCAGTCCCTGCTTTAGAATATAGCATGGATCTCTATGGCCATTTATTCAAATCCAAGAGTCTCTGGTCAGATGTTTCTTGGTTCAGAACCCAGTCTTGTCTTCGATGCCACAAACTACGATTGCCATCAATTCCAGTCCGTCTAAGTGAATCTTCACGTCATTGGCACACATACTGGTTGTCTTAGAGCCTGAAATTTTCTATATGTTTTCCCTTATATGTGACATTTTAGCTCACCCTAAAATGCAAATCGCTTCTAATGCTTCATTTACTATCATTTCCATCAAAAGGCCACATGCAGGGGGAAATGGGGTAACCTCGCCAGAACTAATGTTCTACATGCTAATTACATGACATGTCACTTAAATTCACATCCATCTTTTTTTTTTTGTTTGTTTGCAAACTTGTTTTTATTCCCTACATCCTTTTCTACAACGCTTAAAAAATAGATTTTGCAAAACATGGGACATGAATGTCATTTGTTGTGTATGAATTTGCTAAGAAATAGGGTGTAGCACAGCTGTTATTTTTCCACATATCCTACTCAATCTGTCATGCGTTTACTGTGTTTTATAAATATGTGTCATATTTGGAAATATATTGTTCACATATCTTGCATGCTTTCCATTTGAGGCATGCTAAAAATACAGTATCAGTTTGTCAACATGGCTTTCAAAAACAAGATCCCCTCATCTGAAAATTCCAACCCAGTCCATAGTCCAGACCAGGCGGTTATTATAAGACATTTCGCTTCCTGTTTCTTACTTCGCCCTCGTCCGGCTCAGTCTTTATGTCCCGTCTAAGTTGTGCTTGAAGCATCTCTGATACGAAAATATCTTAGGTGTGTGACTCAAAATCAAGGTGGTATATTCCAATTGCTTCGTCTTCTAGAATGCATGCTTAAGCCGGTGCGGGAATAAAAAGAAATCACAATCCAGCTTCCTTCATCGCGGGACCGTTCCTTCTGATGAGTCAGGAACAACGCATTGAGATAGCGCCGTTGGTGTGTTTCCACTAACTGAAAGCTCCAAGGTGTGTGAATCATAAACTCGGCTGGCTTCCAGGGCACTAAAAATGCTTATTTTCTTTCCACGCAAATGACCACAGCCGTGGATTGAGGGCGAAGTCACGTAGCCTCCTGGAGAATTTAGAACCCAGGCATAGTGGCGTGGGGAAACTGAGGCCAGGCTGGGAGAAGTGGAGGGTAGACTCTAAATATCAATTCTTTCAGAAAACAAAAACTTTCTTGTCCTTTCTGAGCCAAAAAGAACAAGGCAACGGCTAAACAAGAAAAACGAGTTGGTGTTCTTTCATTCTTTCCTTTTTAAATTATCTTCTACATTATAAAGTACATCTGTCAGTTTCTTTTAAATAAAGGCAAAATTAGCCTAAGAAAGCCACACTCTGGATCTCATATTTCCAACAGACAGAAACTTCGCAGTGACAACCACTATTATTACACTATTATTATTTATTACATGTTTATTTCCGACATTAATCTGATCTTAACACATTATCAGCCGACTGCTTCCTTGCAGGAGGAAAGCTTGCTCCGTGGGCGGGCAGCGTGCAGAGCACGGTCCCCAGCCTGGACTGGATCTGTGCTCGTTCTGTGCAGCTGCACCGCTCTGGCTAGCTGAGCAGCAATCCCCACGTGACCAAGAACGGCCCCAGACTCCCCACTATCTCACTTCCTTTGTGTGCGTTGTGGACACCCACAGATGGGCGGGGGGACGGTGGAGGCCGGCTGGAGAGGCTGCACGGCAGGGTTTTGGACCTAGAACTCGACTTGGGGGTAGAACTCCGGAGGAAGCTTGGAAGGGGCTCTTCCTCCCTAATGTGGGCTCAGAAAATGCATTCCCCAGTTTATGGGAGAGACTTGGCTGTGTCTCAAGAATGCCTCACTTGTTATCACTGAAAAAAACAAGTCCAGCTCCTGGTGATGTGATCACCCGCCCACCTTTTGAGATTTCAGCATATTGTTTAACCGCCAGCACCTCAACGGTCCTGGGTCAGGACAATCAGACCTTTGTCCCCGCAGCTCTTTGGTCTCTTTTTCCTGCTCAACAGCCGTGCAGGGGAAGGCAGGTACGGTTTTCCCATGCTCCCCAGACAGGGGAAGCTCACATGGATTCCAGAGGACAGGAATGGGCCCTGGCTTTCCCAGCTCACGTTTCTTTTAGCTCTCGTACTTTCTGAATTGTCACCTGCCCATGCTTCCCTCCACCCCAGCCCATTTCAGACCTACTGGGGGGAAAAAATGACCTTTTCCAGGGTGTGCTCTGGAAGAAACTGTGTGTCTTCAAAAACGTTCATTCATTCCCAATCACTAAATTCTCCATATGCATTCATTATTTTTCCATTGTGTGCCTGTTGCTCTGCTAACCAGAAATTGATCGAAAAGCTGCAGATCACCGTCCAGCCTGCAGATTCCAAGATGGCCTCCAACGTCCCCCACCCTTGTGTAACCTCCTCCCCTTGGGTGTGAGAAGACCCTTAATTTGTTTTTAACCAAAAGAACACCGCAAAGGTAATAGGATATCATTCCTGTTTTCATTACCTTAGTGGCAAAGGTGAAGGGATTTTTCACATATAATTAAGATCCCTAATCAGTTGTCTTTCAGTTAATCGAAAGAGAGATTGTCCTGGGTGGGTCTGACCTAATCAGATGAGCCCTTTACAAGAGAATCTGGAGGTCAGAGACAAAGCAGCTGAAGCAGCAGGTTCTGTCTCTCCCTTCCTGGCTTCCAAGAAGCAAACAGCCGGGAGATGCACAGCTCTGAGGAGAATTCTGCCCTGTGAGTGAGCCTGGGAGAAGAAGGACCCTGAGCCCAGAGGAGACCCCAGCTCCAGCTGACACACTGACTGCAGTCTGTAACTACCCCTGCAGAGAACCTAGTTAACTCGTGGAAGCTGCGAGATTAAAAAAAGAAAGAAAGAAAGAAAAAAAAGTGTGTTACTTGAAGCCACTGAGTTTGTGGTAATTTCTTACACTACCTTAAAAAACTAAGACACTTACGATCTAAGAAGAAGCTAGGATTTAACCCAATTTAGCGGGTGTCTGTGAAATCTAAGATTCACCAAAAAAAAAAAAAAAATTTTTTTTTTAGCTTCTTGGACTATTATATAAACAAGATGTAAAGGTGATAGGTAGCACTGATAATTATATCCATGGTGATAAAACCAGTCTTGTCATTTGGAAACAATAGTGACAGCTGTATTTGCTCCCTCATTCTCTCCTGGTCTCACACACACAGCTGCTCAACCAGCGGCTATCGAGAAGGTCTGGTTGGTAGCATTAGCAAACCCACTGAGAAGCATCCGATACCAGTTCCAGGCAGGCACTTTTAAATCTTCTCCCATCTAGAGAGGTCACCTTGGAGAGGAAGAGTGGGTTCGATGCGAACATTCCAGGAAATCTTTGGAACGCTAGGATTTCAAGAGTCCGTCCATCCTAAGCACGCAGACTCTCCCAGATGGCGCCTCAAGCAGGACGTGGCTAGGAGGACAGCAGTAAGCACATAGCAGGTGCTCAGGAAACACTGAAGACACTGAAGTGGAAAGGCATCTCCACTTAGAACACTTCAGGTAAAATGGTTTGTCTGTTAAGCTCTCATCAGCAGATTTGATCAGGAAGCTTAGCGATCCTTTCGAATATTAACTTTATTAGGAAAAGTGTGGGATTTTCTGGCTGTCCTGAGGGCTAGGGAGCAGAATGCAGTGAGGGCTGTGACAGGAGGCCTGGCTGGGGAGGCACGACCACCTGGAAGCCGAAGCCAGTGGAACCAGAAAGCGCCCATGGAGCTCACAAGTGGGAGGCACAGAGGGTATGTGTTTTGGTGAGCGACCCCCTCGCACGAAAAGCCCATTGTGACAAAAAATGCAAAAATAATATTGATAACACAAGGTGGGGGCTGAGAGGTCAGTGATCCAAAGCCTCAGGCAGTGGCCGTGTGGTGACGAAGAAGGCACCTAAGAGAAACCCAGCACTTCCTCCGAGCTGTGTGAACTTGGTCAGGTTCTGACCCACCCAAGCTCTGGTTCTCCCCATTGAACAACAGGGATAATTTTAGTGCCTACGTCACAGCGAACTGTGCTGAGCTACTGTGAGAAAAACATAATTCCCGGTGACGAGCCGGGAGAGGGAGGGTGCTCCATAAATGTTTATGGTTATTATTCACAGTGGTAAAACCTAAAAGGCAAATGGCAGGAGCAGCTCGTTGGGTATTACAATGTCTCGGGAATGCTTCACCATCTGACTCTTATTCCAGAAAATTCCACGTTCATCCTGTGACCCCACTCACAGCAGTGCCAACTGGTTTCAGCAGGGAGAGTACGCAGACGCCAGAGCGCTGAGCAGGCGGAGCGAGCCCTTGTGCTGTGTCTGAGATGTTGGCCCATTGTTCCTGTCCTTCCCGGGATGGCAGTGGTGGCAGCAGGGCCTTCTTTCCAGTCATACCCTCCTGGGCCCTTGTCACCCCGCCCCCAGGCCCCATTCTGTCCCTCTGCAGGGCCCAACAGTGGCCTTCTGTGCTCCTTTTTGTTTGCGCTTCCGCTGGGCTGGACTCACCCTAGTTCACAAGCTCTCGATCTGTCCTCAGAAGCCCCGGAGCCCAGAGGTCAGAGCGGGACCAGGCTGGCTCACTGATGGGCGGCGTGCTTACTGGGGAGTAAGAGGGAAGCTCCTCAAAACCGAGAAAGGAAAAGGCCCTTCGACCAATGTGAATGCAGAGCCCCCCCCAGGCTGGGCCCATCGTGAGGAAAACAAAAACGCAGAGAGGAGACAGCCAACACTCTGGTGTCTGAGGCAGGACCTGAGACCTTCCTGGGAAGGGGAGAAATCCTTTTTGGCTGACTCCCCTGACTCTGTGTTTCCTACAATTCTACAACAAAGATCCAGGAACATGAGAAAAGGAAACTGAGAAAATGTGTCCTGGGATCCAAATTTAAGCCAAGAACAGGACAATGTGAGCCAAATGGAAATGAGGCCAAGAGTGCTTTCTTAGGGCCCCAGTATTTTTTTTTTTTTTTTTTTTCCAAATGCCCAAACCTGTTTAACTGCTTAATGTGAACTATAGTTCTGGGATACAGTTCACTATGGGAAAGGAAATTTAATTAGCTCCGGCAACCTCCCCTCCAATCTTAGGTCGACATAGTCAAATGGCACATTCACGGTGATTGCTGCCAACAGATTTGTGGAAGAAGGAAAAGAAAGGGGAAGGGAGGGGGAGGGGGAGAGAGAGGGGGAAAGGGGAAGCAGGTGACATACTTTAATTAAGAGTTATACTGAGAGAGGTCGTCCTTCATCAGCCGTGGAAAGCAACGGTCTCTTCTCATTACCAGTCCCAATAATTTCCCAAATTACATTATGCATGTGCGTGGACCGCTTTGACTCACACTGTACGTCCCATTCACAGGAATTTAAGTGAGCAAAGTTCTATAATTAGGACTTGAAAGGTACTGATAACAATCCACATCTGTATCCTGCTTTATGGTCCACAAAGCAGTTGTATAGTTATTCGTACCCTTGGTTCTTCACAACTGTGCTATGAGGAAGGTGTCATTGTCCCCGTTTCATAAGTGAGGACACTATGCAGACATGTGCCCCTGAAAGAGGTCACAGAGTTAAGAGTGTCCCCGCCAGAAGCTGATGCTCATCTCATGACCTTTCCCATATCCTGGGAGAACAGTGACAAGCAAACACAGAGAGGGAAACTGAGGCACAGACCAGCACAGTGGCTTGACTGATGATGCAGCTGGGACCGCTGGCTCTTAGAAGAACTTAGAGCTCCTGTTCACCAGTATTGACATAATTATCTGAGTTCTCATGAGAAAGGCCGTAGAGCAAGAAAGCATCACACTTGGTAGGAGCTCGAAGCATTCAGATGTACGGCCTTCTGTCTCACAACATGCTTGTGTGATTATCTCATGTGAGCTATTATATGGGTCCTATGAAGAATGTCATTCCAGAATAGAAATAGAGCTCCGGGCCCTTTTATGATCCCGGGCAGAGTCTGAGAAATCTCGCAAATGTGAATCACAGGAGAGAGGCAAGTCTCTATTTGGAATCAGAAAATGATGCAAACATTTCTAAGCTCTGGAAAGGGAGGAAAGCCTGGGCGGAACCAGGATCCACCTAGAAGATCCCGCTTTTCTCCTGCTCACTTTCCCTTTGACCAGCTGTGGCGGGTCTCCCCGGGCCCATCCTCCGCTTCAGAAATTGTGCCTGCCGGGTCTGTAGGATGGACCTTGGTGAGGGGAGCCAGTCTGGGCAGAGGAGAAGCATTTTCTGCCCACAGGTCGGCTTCCCATTCTGACTAAAGTCCTTGAGTAAGGCCCCAACCCCAACACCAGGCCGTGCGGAGTGGAGGGTGTATATGTTTTTCTCCTTTTCCAAGTTCTTCTGTTGCATTTTATTGTTTTTCCTACTTAGATGTTAGGCTGTCTCCATGATGTGAGACATCCTTCCTTTCTAGAATTTCCAGGAAGCACAGTTCCCTCCCACGTGTTAGACTTAATGTAATTGAAACCAAAGTTTGAGGCTAGTTCTCCTAATTCAGGAAAAGTTGTGTACTTGGCAACCCAAATGGAAAGAGACAAAAAAAAAAAAAAAAAACCCACGGTAGTGGATTTTTGGGGTGTTTTTCTCATTTTGGTTGTGTGTGTGTGTGTTTCATAAAGCACACAGGAGAATTACACTCAACGCAACTGCTGGGAGAGATAGAAACTCTTGTAATTCATGTTGTGCATAATGGATTTGGCAGGCCCAAGCACAGAAATTTCCAGAAGTGTTTGCGTGGCAGCAATTCTTAGCCAATTCACATTTTTTAGACGTCCTGGACAGCTGCCCGGCCTACAGAAAAAGTCTTGTATCTCCGCAAGCTTGGCTGGCCTCTCTGACGAGTTTCCAAACTGCAACGGCAACATTGGATGAGCTTATTTTCAAGTGCCAGAAAAACTCCTGCTACTTATATTGTCACTAAATACCAGATGTGCTTAATAAAGAGCGAGCAGAGCCAAACCTAGGGTAATCAAATAACCTATCATTAACATTTTCTAAAAACAAAAAATGCAATTGGAACACCAGATTACTGTTTTTCTTTGTTTGCTTGACGCCCTATTACTGGAACCCCTAGGGTGTTGGGAACAGGACTCGGGCGGGGAGGCCAGCTCTGGCAGCGATGAGGACGCTGTTTACAATCGCACTCCGCACATCTGAAACATGTGTGAGAAAGTCAAGGCCCCAGCAGATTTCCTCCAGCCCCTCTGCTGCTTGCAGCCCCTTCCTCAGCCCCCCTGGAGACGGGTTCTGCAGGCTGGGGCTCTCACCACCCCGGAAAGCACTGAAACCTTGAGGAACGTTGGGATTTGACCTTGAAGGAGAGAAACGCAGAGGGAGATGGGAGGCTAAGAACTGGGACCTCACAAATCAGAGGGGATACACGGGCTATAAGCTGCTGTGGCTGGAAAAATGCAGGAAGGTTCTGGAAGGCACACGGGGGTGCTGTGTGGCTTTGTCAGAGGCCCTGGCTAGGCTTCAGTTGGTAGACCTTAAAATATTTCTTAACACCAAAAGCTCCAATTGCATTTTCGCTCCCTCTCATTGCTATAAATTCCCTTTCTTTCTCCCTGCCTCCTTCCTTTCTTCCCTGCATCTTCCTTCCTTCTTCCCTCCCTCTCTTTCTTTCTCTCCTAGTTTGCTGGGAATCCTGTGGGAAGAGAGGTGTGGCTGGCACAGTCCACTCTTGCTGTATTCAAGGCATGACCTTGAATATCTCCAATATCTCCCTCCCAATGTCTCCCAATATCTCCCTCCTCCAGACCGGATACCCTAGGGGCTCAATTCTCCAGACCTCTGGACCTTCCATTTTTCTGGTCCTGCCTTCCCAAGCCCAAGATGACAAGAACAAACCTCCTTCTCGCCCCGAGGCTGGTGACCCCAGTAGATGGCAGGCATTGAGTATCAGGGATGATTAGGGAGAAAGATGGGATCTTGCCCTAAGAAATTGGAGAGTCAATAACTATTCTGAAAATATTTGTGATCTGCCTTAAGACAACTGTATAAATAAAGAAATAAGTGACTCAGCCTTTGGAGAGTTGTTTTAAAAAACCTGTTACTAAAAATGCCTTCTAATCCAACTGTGCCTTGAACACCATCATGCCAAGCCAAACTCAGCGAGAAGATACATGGTGTTTTCCTGTTGTGTGGCGCATGGCGGGGGGGGGGGTGGTGGAATAAACCGTGAACTTTGTCTAATTAGCAATGAAATGCTTTGAAAATACTTGATTTCAGGGGATGTGACTAATAAGATAAGGCAGAGCTGACGTCTATCACACCTTCTGAACTTTCCCCTTAGCTGCACCCGCATG
This sequence comes from Mustela nivalis, assembly GCF_964662115.1. NCBI lineage: Eukaryota > Metazoa > Chordata > Mammalia > Carnivora > Mustelidae > Mustela > Mustela nivalis. Next base: position 98,539,375 of record NC_139021.1, read on the forward strand.
TGTTTTATACATCAGCAGTGTTCCTGAAAAGTCGGGTGTGGATCTATGGGTTAGTCTATGGGCGAAGTGGAAATATGTTTGAAATGTTCTAGGGGGTACTCCTGGCATGGAGCAACCCCGTCCTAGGGAACAAGTCACAGAGAAAGTCTGATTCGTCTCTGCTGGGCTTGGACGGCACCCTGTGCCCTTGGCCCGTACTGAGCCTTTGAGGACACGCATGAGCAGCGTCTCGTTCTCCTTGCTGGGTCATGGGAGGAAAGGGCTGGTCTTGGAGAGGGGTCAAGGGCAGGCTGTTTTGTTCTCCAGCAGCAAAACAGAGCAGGCGAGAGGAAACCACCCAAGTGACGAGCTCTGCAGAGGGCAAGTGAAGGCTGAGTCTAAACACAAAAGTGGAGGAGCCCATCTCCTTGGAGCTGTTTATATTACATAACTCAAATAAACACAGCAGTGCGAGAACAGCTCCCTTGGCGAGGGCCAGGACCACAGGGCTGAGAGGCAGACAAAGGGCGTCTCCTCCAGCCCTGGTCAGAAGAGGCTCCCTTAAAACAATGACACGGACCTCAGCAACACGACTAACACACAGGGACACAGCAACAGTACAACGTAGGAGGATACCCTGAATAAATTAGACAGGAGTCATTCTAATTAGGACTGGTAAGGCGTCTTTCTTCACTCTAGCTGAGAAACAGACCCTGATCAGAGCAAGAAGAAGCAAGACTGACCCCGAATGGTTCTTTGCATTTGCAAGGGATGGGGGAGATGTGAGGCACCTGTCAGCTGGGAGGCTGGGAAACCAGGCAGGAGTACAGCACCGCCTTCCCGGGCATCAGGGAGGTAGCTGACCTTCTCAGACTTCAGCCCTTCTCAGCCCAGGGTGAAGCAGGGGGACCCCAGACTTCTGGGAAGCATCGGGCATTTTCCATCGCGTCAGTGTGAAGAAGAAAATAAATAAATATATATATATATATAAAAAAAAGTTTCCAACCCAGTAAATGAGCACAGGCCTACAGGCCCTACGTCTGAACGAAATCAGAGAGTCTTGAAATTGAGAGCAGGCGAGAACCTACTGAAACCTTTTTTTTCATCAGCAGCCTGCAGTCTCCTGGGACAGCAACCCCTATCGTATGCCAGGGGACAAGAATAGAACTAAAAATTGAGAGCACAGCCCTTACACGGGCTGATGGTACTGGTTGCCAACAGCTGCCCCATTAGTAGGCTATGGGGACAAGCGAGGGAACATTTTCTCTAGGAGGCTTGTGTTTAAAAATACATCTTGCTTCCGAGGTGGCCTGGGGCATGGCTGGGGAGTAAGCTGTCTTTCCTGCACTGAGCAGGTGCTTGTCTCTCTGATTGACTGTGGATCACTCACCCCTCTACGCATGCCCCTTCCGAGCCACATGACAGCGACCCAGGCCTCGACTTGGCCCCTAGCAAGTTCATGTTTTAGACCATTCCTGGATGAAAGCCACGCTCCAGAATCAGCCTCCCCAGTGAGCTTGCTGGATGTGTGTGGGCCCAGGGCTGAGAGAGGATAGTGACGAAGGTCATGCTTCACTACCAAGGGCTCTGACCCCTTCTCACTCTGTGGATGTGTCCCTAGAGATATATCTCTCCCTGTTTCCTTATTCTCCCGCCCACCTCCTGAGGACGCTGAGGAGTAATAGCTAACGGAAATGACTGAAAAGCTTTTGGCAGATGCCAAGTTCAGAATCACGTGCTGAGTGATGGCCTCCCTCAGCGACCCTACGTACTGCATTACCTACGTGCCCAGCCCTAACGGCTCCGCTGACAGACTGCCCTGTGGGGCGTGAAGCCGGTCTGCCCAGAAGTCCCGGGTTCCGGGAGAGGAGGTCGAGTTTGCAGGAACCGCCGCAATCCCTGCGTGTCCAAACTCATGTTCCGGGTAGGAGACAACAGGTGATGGATGAGCTGCCAAGGCTGGGAGGCCGCCAGCATCCAGCCGCGGGCACCCGGGGCTTGGCACCCCTTTCCCGAGGGGTGGTGGAAGTGAATATCAACGTGGTGAGGTCAAGTTCAAGTCTGCTTCCATGAAACCCTGGGGACCTCCTTCTTGAAAAACAACTGGGACAGCGTGACAGCTCTTTAAGGATGCCAAAGAAAAGGGTCCCCTGGGAAACCTCCCTGGGGAAGGCTCTGCCTGCGGGAGGCTGTGAGCGACAGCCGGCAGGAGTGAGGACAGCCGGCCTGGGTGAACTGACTGATTCTCCAGTGATCGGAAGCCCCGAACACTTGTCAGTGCTGCTGGTCACAATGACCACGGCAGCCGTACCACCGATTAGTGCTGGTGGTGGGGACCACTGACAAGCAGGTGGTGGGACATAAAGACGAGAAGGACAGGGACAGAAATCCCCACCTGGAGAAGCTACACACCGGAAGTAAGGGACCTCACAGAACTCCCCATGTGCCGGGGTGTCGCTTCCTCTGAAGCAGGCTGGGAGAACTCCTTCTATGGAAGCCGATGGACTCCTATCCCAAACCCCTGGATCTGACTCCTGGATCTATCACTTCCTAGCCGTGGGACCTGGGGGGCACTAGGTCATCCTTCTGAGACTCCATGGTCTCCCCTGCACACTGGAGTGAATGATGCCTATCTCCGGGGAGTCAGGGGAGGTCAAAAGAATGAAGACAAGCATGACCTCTTACCTTCGAGGGCAACAACCTTCACGGTCACCCAGTGGGTGGGGCATCTGGAGGCCTCTGCCTTGGCCTGGGAGCAGGCCCAGAGCCCTGGAAGTCAGCCTGCCCATCTCCCCCCAAGAGCTGGCAACAGAGCAGGAACAGGACCTGCCTGTCCCCTATGATCCAGAGCACTTGCTGCCAAGCTGGGGCAGCCTCGCCTGTAGCTCACTGGACAACAGATTTGTCCTCATTTTCTCCTGGGCCTCTCTCGCTCTGGGCTTCAGAGGGGCCTCCCTCGTCTGGGCCCCTAGGGTACCACGTCAGGGGAACTGAAGGCCCAGAAAGAGTGCAAAGGGGAGTAACCAGGGCACCAGGGAGAAGGAGGCTCATTATGTTCTTTCTAGATGAATCTCCCGGCCTGCCGCAGCCCAGGGCGAGTCCCAGGCCTGCAGCAAACCTGTCTGCCGTGGGGCTGTCTCAACATGCTGTTTGGAAAGTCAAGGTTTTCAATGTAAACTTTGTTCTCCCTTCCCTTTCTGCAGGGATTCACAGATGCCGCGGCTCGCGGCGTTTCCTCTCCCGCGTCTCCGGGGCTGAGCTCTGAGGTCACGCACCATCTCCGTCGGAACAAGTCTACACCGCCCCATCCTATCGGAGAGGGCAGGGCCCCGACGGCGCTGGCTCCTGGGTCTGCCCCAGCTTAGGGTTCTCAGTGGCACTATTTTTGGCAGGTTTTTTTTTTTTTTAAAATCCTTGCTCTTTATCACAAGCCTGTCGGGCAAATGACAGAGGAATTGCAAGCTTGAATGGGCTTGTCTGACAGGCCAACTTTCATCCCAGGCACTGCTGCCTGACTTTTAAAAAGGCACTCTGAGCCAAGGAGAGTAATTTCACACCGATGCCTGGCTCTAATTTGCTTTTGGGTTTAAAATGTTGCGTTTCAATCACCCTCGCTCCAGGCTGTAGGGGAGAAGGTGGCCCGCATGTGTGATTCGTGTGTTTGTAAGAGACGCACACAAAGGCGATGGCTCTACCTGTCTAAAGCCACAGTGCAGAGACACGCTGACCTGCACACCAAGGAACTCCCCACCAGGTACAACCCGAGCATTCAAAGGACTCAGTAATCAGCGGCTAGTCCTAGCCGACAGAGGGCACGCTGTGGGCCTAGCCTCCTGTTGGCCGTCCCCATCCTCAAGCATGGATTTGAATAGCTTTCTTCCCCCAGGCTGCAGGAAGTTCAGGTGATTGGGGGTGGGGGGGGTGGTTAGGCAAACCTCCAAAGTAGAAGGGTCTGGAATCCTGGGTGGACCTGAATGCACCGAGGATGAAGTGAGATCCAGAGGAGGCTGGTAATTCAGCTTGGAGAAGCGGGAGTTCCAGGAGAGAAGGGGAACGTGGCCTCCATGCTCCTAAGAGCTGGTGAGCCTGCGAACAGGGCATTGGCTAAGGATAAGGATGGAGGCTCATGGAAAGGTCAGGGGATATGGTGGCGCCCAGTTCAGCAGCAGGGAGTGGTGACTTCAGCTGACATATAACTCGTGCCATCCTTCACCATTTCTCCCCACTTACTTCGAGGTCACACTGCCTGACATGTCATTTTTTTTCCTGGGATGGTTTCCGATGCTTCCTGTCCTTAATCGTGCCCCTCACTCGAGCTAGAAGTTCCTTGAGGTCAGGAACCTTAATCAGGAACATCTAGCCCTCTCTGTCTGCCCCAGGCTGATCCTCCCCTGCATCCTGTGGGCAGAGCTGGTGATGCCTCGCTCTGTGGATCCACCTTTCTGGAGGCCAGAAAGCACCTCTCTGTGCTTTCTGGAAGCCAGACTGGCCACATGGCCAGTGGGCTGGTTGCTGTCTGGTTGACAGGTCTGTCTCCTCCGTCAGGCTGTGGCCTGGAGGCAGGATCCACCTTCTTCGTCTCCCAGCTCTTGGCTCCCATCACAGTGCTTGGCACTCAATAAGGGGTTATTGAATGTTTCCCACATTTGGCACATCATGCAGGGAGAGGTAATAATGTCAGGGCCTAGGATGTTATGTGGGGAGACAAGATGAATGCTTTGGAGGAAACCGAGGCCCTGGGGCCCCTCCTGATAAGTTGGGCCACCTGGGGCCAACCCTAGATAGGATGTTTGGGGAAGGGATGCTCGCTCTCTGGAGCCCTGGCCTCATCTTGAAAATCTGTTCCACATTGCATGATTTCCAAAACGTTCTGTCACCTTTTTCTTACGGCCTCTGGTGACACTGCTGGACAAGACAATTGGTCATAGTCTCCAGGGATGGACCGTCGCATGTGGGCGGGCAGCAGCAGTGCACTGGGGTGGAGAACCGGAGGGAGAGGGCCGCAGACGCAGCCGCCCTGCCATGTGAGGTGGTGGGAGGGCCTCAGATTCCCTGCCCCTGGACGGGTGGAACTTTAAGAGGCGGAGAGCCTCCGGTCAAGTCCTCACAGAGTCAGGCAAACTACTGCGGGAAAGCGCCGCAGGAAAAGCGCCGCAGGAAATGCGCTGCACTTGCTAATTGCTCATTAAAAGCCAGTTCCTGCCATTTAAAACCAGAAGGTGAAATTGAGTCTGGCTGACTCCCCTTGCGGGTTGTCTGACCTGAGTGGGTCCATGTGCCTTACCTCTCTGCTGACAATTTCTGGTTTCTGAGATGAGGATGAACTGCTGGCCTCGTTGGTGCTGTGAGAAGCAAGGAGATACGGGGAACACCTGTGTTTTGTAAGCCTGGAGGTGTTTTCCTGAGGCAGTTGTGGAGTTACCTGAGCAAAGGCGTTGAGAGGTGAGGAACCATGGAGATCCTGTCACGTGAGAGCTACCCCTTAATGAGGACGATGACTGCGTGTCAACCAAACTGGTAATTTCTGTGGAGTACCTGTTTTAACAGCCACCAGGGAGCTATTAGCAACCCTAAGCAAATTGTGACTCTCCCCAACGTGAGAAGGTCAAACCTATGTGTCAACTTGCCTGAGCCACGGTACCCAGATATACGGTCAAACATTATTTTGGCTGTTTCTGTGAGGATGTAGGAGGATGAAATGAACATTTTAATCATGGAGCTTTGAGTAAAGCACATTGTCCTCCAGAGTGTGGGTGGGCCTCGTGTAATCAGCTGAAGACTGGGATTGAACAAAAGACCGACCTCTCTTGAGCAAGAGGAAATTCTGCCAGCAGACGGTCTCTGGACTTGAACTGCTCGTGTAATCAGCTGAAGACTGGGATTGAACAAAAGACCGACCTCTCTTGAGCAAGAGGAAATTCTGCCAGCAGACGGTCTCTGGACTTGAACTGCAGCACTGGCTCTTCCCTGGGTCTCCAGCCTGTAGGCTCGGCGGATTTTGGACTTGACAGTCTCCATAATCACTATAATCACATGAGCTAATTCTTTAAAATAAACCTCTCTCTCTCACACACACACACACACACACACGTTCTGTTGGTTCTGTTTCTTTGGAGAACCCTAATATGCCCATAAAAATTTGAAGGGCAAATATCTTCAGATATTAAGCTAACTATACCCTCTAACAGTCCTGGTGAACGTGAATTTCACCGGAGAGCCCGTTTCAAACCTACCTCGCCAATCCTGAGCCTGATTGCCCTTGCCTTGCCTGCTCCTTCCAGTGGAAGCCCCAGTAAAGGTTCTTGCCCACAGGTCCTCCTCACCTCTGCCCTCCTGACACCAGTCGGTGCTCACCCATGTGGTCCTGCCATACTTCTGGTCTCCCCATCCTCACGCAAGGCAATATGATAAAATGGACGGTGACTGCAGCCCAGCCCAAGGATGCCCTGCGCCAGCCTCCAGGAACAGGATATAGATCCCTCCAGGCAGAACTCTGCTAGATGCCATAGGACTATTCTGTGCGTGAGATCTAGGGGTGATGGAAAGGCAGGCAGCTTCTCGAGTGGCTTGGGCCAAAAGAATTGTTCTTTGCCTCAAACAGAAATCATCATCATCACTACCAGCCTACAGAGAGCCCACGTGAGCCGCGGTCTCAGTGAGCACAAATGTGCATCCAGAAGCTCTTTCTTGGCCCTTTCAGGCCCCACAGCACCCTCAATGCCCAGGTGGGGAACCCAGGTTCGTGAGTCATCTGTGTCTGAGAGCTCACCCACCTCAGCTAGGGGGCAAGGAGGGCCATGACCTCCCAAGAAATTGCTCAATCACCCTGGGTGACTCATAAAGTCACAGACCCGTACAATTCAAGAACCCGAGAAGTTCAGAACCTGGGAGGGAGCTCCCAGGTCAGCTGGGTCCAACTTCCCTCATTTTGAGAAGAAAGAAAGCACGCCAACCGAAAGAAAAATGTGCACTTTCCCACAGTTCTCGCTATGGAGTCCCAGATGAATGTTAATCTGAAGATGGGCTCAGGGACCAGCTTTTCCCTGCGACCTGCGGCTCATTCCAGGAGCTCTCTCACCGATGGGTGATGGACGGAGGGTCCGTCCCTTCATGAGTCACAGCTTATCAGGCCGTGCTGCTCTCTACCACACGAAGAACTAGTTTTGGCTTGCTCTCACTCGCTCCCTTTCCCTGTCTGTTCTCCTGTCCCGCCCACGGTGAAGATGGGTGCTACAGCACCAGGGTGGCCGTGGGGGAAGGGCCAGTCCCAGCCAGTGTCTCTGTGGCAGTTTTGAACCTCTCCAAGTCCCTCATTTGCCACTGGTTGGTGTCACCCAGGCAGGACTTCTTGGCAGAGTTAGAAGGGAACTTAACGAACAAATATTTCCTGAATAATGAGGGGCTGAAAACAAGTGCATCACTTGTCTTTACCATATCTTCTGATGCCAGGACAGGGACTCCATGGATGGCACTGAGGACAAAAAAAGATGTAAATGAACCACTGTTGGAAGCTGCTGGGGCTTCCCTGTCGCCCACGGCCAGGACCCAGGCCCCCGCCGTGGGTCACCCAGTTAAATGCTACAGCTGATGATGAAAGGGGCCGGGCAAATGCATGAGACCAGTGATGACGCTGCTCTTCACAGGAGCTAAGAGAAGGGTAATTAAGTCCGGTGCTTCGGGCCATATAAACTGATCTCCACGGGATGGCAAGAATTCATGCCATTCCCAACACATGACCCCGCCCAAGCTCTCTGAGAGCCTCACATAATGCACCCAGCACGGGATGGGGGAAGACAGAAGGAAAGCAGGAAGATTTGTTCCAAGCACCAGGTATTAACCCGCACACAAATCAGGAGCTTGAACTTGATGGGCCTCAAGGCTGATCCAGTGTGGCAAATCCGGGCTTTCTTACAGCTTCTCTCCCTACTTGGTTTATTACACACAATCTGTACAGGGGCTGTTTTCACACTTAATGGCAATCCTGAATCACTATCTATTTCCCATCTTCGCCTGCAAAACAGCAACCCAGAGCTAGTCCTGCGCCATAAATACCGGGCCCCATAAAGCCACTGCTGCAGAGATTTGCCTTTTTGTGCGTGTGTGTCTGATTTGCTAGTGCTTTGGCAGCCTTCCAGGCTCTAGGAGAGGGAAAAAACCATCCTGAACATCCCAACAGCCTCATTTTGATCTGTGATATCGAGCAACTCATTTCCACTTCACAGGCTCTGCTGAGCTGTGCCACAGAAAGACAAATCCCAGACGTGGAAGGGGCGGGAGGAGGTGGAGGGGGAGGGACCGGCGGGGAGGAAGGATGGTGGAGGAGAGGGATGGAGGGAGGGAGGGATGGAGGGAGGGGAGAGAAGATGAAAGCAGAAAAGGACCGCATTTATTAAGCTGTTTTTCTTTTGGTGAAAAGAAGCATTTATCAGTGATTTCATATATCATGTGAGAGGTGGCTTCCTGCCAATTTCCAAGAATCCAAACAACCCACTGACATCATATGCTAAATATAGCTCAGCCTTTGCTTTAGGTGAATAAATAATGCCGCTGGAAAGGAACAGGTTCTCCTCAGTTACATGTTTATTATGATCAGGCTGTCAGGCTTGTGTAATCAAGAGAATGATGCCTGGTTCCAAGGAGGGACTGTGGGCAAAGGACTCCTCCAGCGATTTCGGGAGGTGACAGATAAAGCCCCGTTCTCATTGCCTTTCCACACGGCCAGCGGAGCCTGGAGCCACGCGGGGTGGGTGGCGGGCGAGTCAGGCGCTGCAGGTCTTCCAGGCCCTGAGAAGTGTGTGTGTGTGTGTGCACACGCACACGCGTGTGTGTTTCTATACCTACCCTGCCCCCCCCAACCAGTGGAAGCTGGTGGACCTCTCTGAGGGAAAGGCACAGAAGGACCCAGTCATGAGCCCCCCGTGAGACTGGGGCAGAGGCAAAGGCACTCTTGGGAAAGAGTGTGGGGTACGGGTCAAGAGGGCCAAGGCAGGCCGTCCCTGTGTTCCTTGGGTCTCTAATGGCGACTGGAGAGCCCACCCCACTGCTCACGGGCCTTGGCGGCTTTGATTCCACCCCCTAGAGCTTCCTCGTGGAACGTGTTGTGTTGGGGGCACCTAAAGAATTCCGGTTTAGAATGAGACCTGGGGACACTGGCCTCCTCCCCACTCACCGGGGGCTGAGGACAGAGGCAGCCATGCTGAAGGGCTCACAGGCACCTGTGGGGGCAGGGGCGGGAAGGGAGGAGAAGAGGGTAGCGGTAGGAAGAAGAAAGGATGAGAAAATGAGTGCAGGGAGATAAGGAAGGAGACTGTGAATCAAAATAGCTCCTGGAAGGTGTTGGATCTGTACTAACATCTGCGAGATTTCTCTTCACAGTCAGGGATACAATAGAGGTGGTTACTATGGAAACGTGAAAAGCAGCGCAGGAAGGGAGAGGGCTGTATATAAAGAGGAAAGAGGAAAAGGCACATAACACTTTTAAATCATCAAAGAGGAACACTAAGGCCCTTTCCATCTCCGTGAGGAGAATGGCAGTGATTGAGCACAGAGAGCGCGGTGAATAGTACGACCACGGGTGGGGTCAGGGACTCTCAGACACTGTAATCCCTTTCCCCCACCACAAGCCGGGCATTGAACCTGCTTTCCTGCAGTTAAGATCATCCACTGGAAAAGCATTTCCAGGCTGCTTGGGGCAGTAAGCTCTGCAGTAGACTGCACGCTCCGCTGGGTTTGGCCATGGCCTTCCAGAATGACCTTGGAGAGATCAGGTCATTTTTCTGTGTCACAGTCGCATCACCTGCCTGCCTCCCAGAGAGGAATGACGAAGCACTTTGCTCAAGAAAGAAGTGAGAGCGCAGTTTAAGGCAGAAGCCTCGCAGAGTGTCACAGGCTCTGGGTGCGGCTAGGGAGAGCCAGAGCCCTGAGCACAGCCTCCAGGGGCCAGGACCGTGCACAGTCCAAATGCCGTTTATGGCTAACCAACCCCATTTCAGGGCACGTATCAATGGGATGAAAGCACTCTCTGAGGCTGAGAGTTTTAACAAGTCGCTCACCTTTCATCAGGAATTCACAAACACTACCCTTTAGACATAGCTGCTCTCCAGTATAAATATAAAGTGAACCACGTAGGTAACTTAAATTTTCCTAGTAGCCATATTAAAAAAAGCAAAAAGAAACAAATAATGTAAGTTTTAATACAACTCCAACATATCTAAAATACAGTAACTTCAATATAATTAATTTAAGAATAATGAATGAGGTACTTTAAATTTTCTTTTTTTTTTTTTAAAGATTTTTATTTATTTATTTATTTATTTATTTGACAGACAGAGATCACAAGTAGGCAGAGACACAGGCAGAGAGGAGGAAGCAGGCCCCCTGCCGAGCAGAGAGCCCAGTGTGGGGCTCGATCCCAGGACCCTGAGATCATGACCTGAGCTGAAGGCAGAGGATTAACCCACTGAGCCACCCAGGCGCCCCTAAATTCTTTCTTTTATACTACATCTTTTATACTTGCAATACATCTCAGTGAGCCATGTTTTAGGGGCTCAATAGCCACACGTGGCTAATGGCTACTATATTGGCTATTGCCACTCTAGAATTTTCTAGCTAAGAGGAATACAAAGAAGTAAGAATACAAAATAGGCCATTTTTGCTCAGACACTAATTCTAACCTCTTGCCTTGTACCACTATCGGAGCAATAATTACACACACACACACACACACACACACACACGCATACTTTGAGTAGGTGGTCAATCTCCAATACTTCCTTGCCCTTGAACAATGACCATCCTGTGATTAAGATGGATTTCCATTTTACACTCTCAGTTTATGGGCCCATGAAATCATACAGACACAGTTCGAGTCACATCTCTGTCACTTTCTGAGTGTTACTTTCAGAATTTTCCTCAGTTGTAAAATGGGAGGTAGGCCACATAATTGCTTTTAGGGAGCATATAAGAAAATGCCCCACACTAGGCCTAGGTCATAGGCGCTATTAGAGTAGCTCACTTCCTGTCCCTTCCTTCAGCTCTGGTTTACCAGTCTGCCTGAGACTGGCTCATTCTCTCCAGGCCTCTGTGAATGTAGAAACCAGAATTGCACGTGTCTTCACATGTAGGAAACCACTAATGTAGAAAAAACACTAGGACTAGGATTGGCTTATTTCACTAATTCAGTGCCAGGAAGATCTGGGTGTTTTCACAGCACAGAAAGATACTAAGACTAGCCATCCTGAGTCCTCCTTTCGATGACCAGGAACTGTGTGGTGAGATACTTAGAAAAGACCATTTTTAAAAAGATTTTATTTATCTATTTGACAGAGAGAATGAGCGAGCACACTCATTCAGGGTGAGCAGTAGAGGGAAAGGGAGAAGCAGACACCCTGCTGAGCAGTGATCCAGATACAGGACTTGATCCCAGGACCCTGAGATCATGACCTGAGCCAAAGGCAGGTGCTTAACCAACGGAGCCACCCAGGCATCCCAGAAAAGAGCATTAAAACATGTCTTTTATCTTCTGGATCCTGCTGTCCAATACAATAGCTATTAGCCCCATGTGGCTATTTACATTTACATTAGTTAAAATTAAAAAATTTATTTTCTCAGGCACCCTAACCACATTTCAGGTGCTCGGAAGCCACCCGAGGAAAGCAGGCTGCTGACAGGACAAGTGTGGGCCCAGAACATTCCATCATCACCCGGTGCCACTTGGAGCATTTACCATTCATTCGATATGCAGCCAATATATAAGAAAGAGCAAGGCATACTGAGTAAGCCAGTCTAAAGTTATGCAGGATGGGTCTGGTCCTGACTTCACCACTTTTGAGATCAGTCAACTTAAGTAAGTTTCTCTCTCATGCCTCGGTTTTATCATCTGGAAAGTGGGATGATATCAACAGAACTAAATTCAGTGGGTTTTGTGAGAATGAAGGAAGGGAACATCTGTGAAGGGCTTACCTCAGAGCCTGGCGTGTTGTGAGTGCTTTGTTGATATTTGATGTCAATATTAATGATGCCACAGTCATGATTTCCAGAAATAAGAGAGGGTTGGGATCCTACGGAAAGGTAGAGGTCCCCCTGGTTTTCTGGTTTCTCCCCCAGAAAAGCTTCCTGGGAGAGGTAATCCCTTGAACTGTGACTGAGAGGAAAGTAGGGAGTCCTCCAAGCATTCAAAGCACTCAACAGGCATTCATTGAGCGTTTACAGAGTACGAGGCACTGCTATGGATACAGAGATGGTAAGACATATCCCTCTGATCTAGAAGTCCTAGAAGATGAGAAAAACAGACTGTGCTGATGGGATTAAGGGCCAAGAAAGAGTGACCCATGGAGTGCTGGGTGAGCCTAGAGGACCTGACTCAGGTGTGGAGACTGAGGAGGACATGGCAGAGGGGTGGTCACTGGGCCTTCTCAGACTGATGAGGACTTGGGGTGCCTGGGGGGCTCAGTGGGTTAAGCTTCTGCCTTTAGCTCAGGTCATGATCTCAGGATCCTGGGATGGAGCCCCATATCAGGCTCTCTGCTCAGCGGGGAGCCTGCTTCCCCCTCCCTCCTCTACCTCTCTGCCTACTTGTGATCTCTGTCAAATAAATAAATAAAATCTTAAAAAAAAAAAAAAAAAGAATGATGGGAACTGACAGGCCGGTGGAGGAAGGCCTTAAGCGGCAACTCAAGTCACACATCTCAGGCTCTGAACCTCCAGGGACAGTGAACCACTCTTGCTGGTGATAATTCAGGCTCCAGCCTGTGCAAGAGCACTCTCCCTGCCATGTAGGCAGGGCCCCCCAGGAGTGGGGAACACCACCCACCACCCACCACCAGTCCAGGAGCCCTGGGGCCCGCCCAACTCTCTGGCCCACCACTGAGATGGGAGAACGGGGAGATGATCAAACCTGGCTCGATTCTAAGACAAGTTTAAGCATGATGAGTCCAGGAGACTCGCCCCATTATTATTCTGGTCACTGTTCCTTCTTTCAAAGCTGGAAGTTTAGCATCTACCTCAACGTCTCCTCTAAAAAGGGCCAGCATGTCCTTGTGAAGGCTGCCTCGGGGGGTCAGGATGGGCCTGTTTGTCTCGTAGTGACAGGCTGACGTGCCAGCTTGCTGCCCCCAAGGGCTGGATCGGTATGCCAGTCAGGCCCCCAACAGTCAAGTTGGAAAGGAACACCCAGAAGAGCATGTTTGTGGGGACTGGGAAACTTTGAGAGGACTAACAGCCTGGAATATCGATGAGCCTGCTCAGGTCTAACAGCCAGGAGGCAAGAGGCCCCACCAGCCACCTGTGCCTAGGGCTCACGTCTTCCTAAAGCCCTGGAGATGAGGTCACTAGGATCCTCAATGGGTGACAGCTCAAGGTCCAGACCCCTCAATTATGCGCAAGGACAGAAACACTGCATTTCTCCTTGGGACTTCCGGTTTTTTCATGCTTTGTTTTGTTCTTTCCAGCTGTGTCCCGAGGATGAAGATCTGCCCCTCCTGATGTCATCCAATGTCTAGCCTCCCAGGAGAAATGATCGGAGATGGCCTGAGGGGACCTATGTGATCTAGGCTTGTCTGGGACCACCCTTGGGTTTTAGTCCCAGTGGCCCTCAGTCCTGGGCCAACTGGGACAGCTGGTCCCTTGCCTCCTGTCCAGCTTCCTGCTTGGCCCTCAGAGCCCAGGTGAGACATGGTCTGAGCAGCAACTCTATCTTCCAACAAAGAGCTCTTTCTGTTACAGTTGGCAAAGGGAAAGCCTGCCATGGCCATTCACCTCAGGCCTCAGCTGCCTGACTGGGAATGGAAGGTAGCCAGGAGTCATAGATGCAAGGGGAGTAAGCGTCACCTGCCACACAGCACAGAGCTGCCTGAGGCCAGGGTGCCTGAGGCCAGGGTAGCCTGGCCTGCTGGAGACCACAGGGCATTTGTGCCCCTCCCACAGAGCTTTGGGTCATCGTGGCCCCAATAGTGCAGGGGCTTAAAAGGGGAGGGCTGAGCGCCATGTCCTGATCCCTGCATGTGAGCTCAGTGACGTGCCGCTGAATGTTTACCAACTGGGTTGGGGGGCAAGGGGGAGCCCTGACCTGTAGCATTTTCCGGTTTCTTTGGTGTAAATGTTCCACGGCTGATTTCCAGCCACCACTGTGATGCCACCGAATGCAGAACAGGAAGAGATGCACGCCATTGTCTAGGACCTCTTGCATGCAGTGCAAGCTGTGTCCTTACACTATGTGTGCACCTGGCTGTGCTCACTGAGCCATACTGCCAAGTCCCTGCCACGGGCACCCAAGAGGAGGTGGCCACCGCACACTGGGGCAGGTCAGGAGTTTTGAGTGCTACCCAGCAGCCGCAGGAGCCTCTTTTACTCTCTGTAATTGTAAGCATGCACCCAGAAACAGGGGTTATAAGCGATGGGGCCGATTCTGAGACAAAGAGTGGGTCTAATTGTGGTTGGGGGAGATCCTACTCTTTAGCAAAGCTAAGGGAGAAACAGACCTGTGTTCTCCTCTGCAAATGGTAGGAAATGTGGGATGTCGTATGATACTCGAAAAGAGGAAAAGGAAAGCAATTATTATTCTTCAGTAGAAAACATTGTTTTTGTGGGTTTAACCTAGAATCAATTATTAAAGCCCCCCTTTTGCATAAAGCATAACTTGTAGTAAACTACATGAAGTATTGTTCATTTCACTTAATGATAAATAAAATGATATTTGACCAATTTGATGAAGACAGTTAGTCAAACTTAAATGCTCTGGCATTTGATGTCGCTGAAACCACAAATCTTATTAAAAAGCTTTTTACATTTAAAATATGCAAAATGCAAACAAAATTTAGGAGGGAAAGTAAAATTAAATATTTAATGACATAATTAAGTCTTATTAATGGTATGTTCTTTATTTTGCAGATTAAATATTCACAGTGATTATCATCTCTTTCATCTTTATTACTTAAGCAATGTGTTTTTCATAATTATTTGTTAGGTATTTTCATTAACATTTGATGAATATTAATAGTTAAGATAAAACACCGTTTTTATTTCTGTTGTAATGACTTTACAGTGATCATAATATATAACTAAGTGTTTATAATGTATTCCACTTGTTAATATTTAGATCACTGGTTTTGTTGCCACCATGTGGAAACAGGGAGCTCTGGGGGTGACAAATGACAATCGTCACAGTCTGCCATTACTCTTTATTTATTTATTTAATCTACTATTCTTAATGTAGCTTTGCTGTGGGAGAAATATGAGTCGCAAACTTACAAATAAAACTCCTAAGTCGTGTTTTAGGTTTAATTCTACTCTTGTGTGATCGCAGATGACATGTCTATCTTTTTCAACATCCTGATTCGTTTCCCATTTTCACCCCGTTTTTCTCACCCCATTTGGGTCCATCAGCATGGACTCTGCTCTGGCACATTCTCTCTCCATGACATTTAAGGCTTAAACTGATGGCCTCCCAGGTATTTTCCTTCTGGCCCAAAGGATCAGGGTTTTCCACCCTGGACAGTATGAAACCAATGCCTATGGCTCTCCTAATTTTCCATTCAGGTGGTGACTGCAGAGAGCAAACAGGATCAGGTCTATTCAACTATGGCGCAAAAGGCATATGGTGACCATCCCTCTCTGCATCAAGCATGGTGGCCACATGGTGCAAGAAACTGCTGGCTTCCCTACCCCCCACCTGGGGCTCCCACATCCCGGATGACCTGCAGGGAAAGAACAGTGATGGAGCCCAGCCTCATGGCTGGGCCTCCCCCATCCCCGCAGAGCAGCCCTGCTTCCGGCTCCCTGCTCAGCATTCCGGGCCCAGCAGTGCAGGCATCAGAGTGCAGACAGAGTTGTGCCAGTCGGAACACGGTGCCCTTTGGCTTTCCTCACAAAGCCTCTCTTCTGCAGAAGGCATCTGCATTTTTAAAGCCACAGCCCATTCTCGGGAGCTCGGAACCATAAAGCTGTAAGCGGGAGGGGGGAGGGGCTCTAGCCAATTATCAACCTACAGGTGGTTTATCATTCCAGTTTAGGAGAACCCAAACCACTCGATTTTCTGGGAACCTACCATGCTGGGCCCTTCTGGAGGGCTATTTCTGATTCTCCTGAAAAACCCGCAGAGAGGGAGAGATTGCCTCGTTTTGTGGGGAGCGAGTTGAACACCCAAAGGTCTCACAGCAGGTGATGGGCACAGCTGGGATTCTAAGACACAAAGCCAGGTCTTTCTGGCTCAAAATCCTGTGCTCTTTTCACCATGACGTGCCGCTACCTCCCTTGTCAGCTCTTCTTCTCTGTAGTTATATATAGAGGACACACACTGCCGAGAAATCTCATTGTTAAGAAAGCCTGAATACAGACAGGCATGGGGAAAGGGACGGGTCCCACCTCATTCAGAGGCCAGTGTGTGAACCTGATTCTCAGGAGGACGATGCTGGATGCGTCCTGGCCTTGCCAGCTCTCACCCAGGCCAAGGGTTTGGCTCTGCTCTCAGATCTCTGTGTATGAAGACTCATCTCCAGCCAGCCTGTTGCCCGGCGCTGTAAGGAGAGGCCAGCCTTCAGGATCTGTGTGTTCCCCAGGGCCCCTACAAACAGCTATCCTAGGAGATCAAAAAACTCACATTTTAATGTGATTCAACCCCTTCTACTAGAAAATGTACCATTTCTGGCTCTTTCCAGCCCTGACATTGACTGTTGTTGCCACTAAGATCCCAGCAGTGTACAGCCAATGCTGCCAAAAGCGAGACCTGATGGGCTCAGCCCATACCACGCCCCAGCAGACCCATCTCCAGAGTGACGCATGGGCCTCAGTTTCCCCTTCCTGCTTTGAGCACATGAGGAAGAAAGCACATGTGGGCTCAACAAGGACAAATATGGAATTCCTGCATGTGGGGGCGAGCGGCCTGCTTGGGGCCGCACGTGGTGATGTCAGGCTGGCCCTGACTCTCATCTGTAATGTCTCTCCTTGTCAAGTCTGCAATGTGACCATTGTTTATTACCTATTGAGCCCCAGCACCGTATTTGGCTCTGCACACAAGATTGATGGATTCTTCCTGTCACCAGCCTCACTCTGGTGGCAGGGCTCCAGGCCTCCACCACACCTCTCCCCTCCTCCTCCTTCCACCTTCCAACAACTCCAGAGGCTCTGAACTGGCCTCCCCACAGCGGCTCATGCAGACCCTTAAGAAGCTGCTTCCGGTAAGGGGGAAGCTGATGACAGACACCCAGCTGGCCCGGTGAATCCTCTATGCCATGGAAGCCACTGACAGTAGGGGGGCCCTTCTTTAATCTCCCCCTTCCCCACCTGTCCTCAGCTCCTGCATCTTCAGAGGACAGAGGCCTTGAAGCTGATAGGCTTATTATGAGTCACAACATCTGGTGTGTGAGGAAAGCGAACACCCTAGGGCCAATTACACTACCTGATGGAAAACTGTCCAATTTGGAGTGTGGAGTGGAGGTGACAAAGAGCTGGAAATGATGGTCATGGTGTGTCCTGCAGTGAGTCACACACCTTCACAGTGACTCCATTTTGCATTGGTCCCATAAAACTGTGGCATCAAACAAGGACGGATACTTTGGAAAGCTAAAAAGACAGTGAGGTAGAGGGACAGTGTCCCAGTTACAAGACTGGGAAGTCCGGTCTTTGCTCTGCCCCAAAGACCAGTGTGATCCTAGGCATTGTGTGCTGAAACTGACCACCCCCCATCACTTGAAGGTCATGCTCACTGTAACCAACCTAGTGAATATCTGTCTCATCCGCTGAAGGTGAGGAAGGTTCCAGAAGCCACACCTCGAGGTTTAGAGTCTGCAGTTTGCAGTTTGGAGGGTGAAAAGTGCCGAGCCCGTGCAGCACTCCAGGCACTGGACTGGCCCCCCCATGTCCTCCAACCGGCAACTCTAGTCCCTCCCCAGACCCATGAAACTCGCTGGTCAGTGGGGTGGCAGGGTGTTTTTTCACCCCACCACCTGGGGTGACCTACAATTCAACCCAATTTTGACACCAACTGCCCGAGGTTAGCACAGACCCCACAGAGCTACTCCCACATTGGACACAATCTATAAACGGGGTCCACAGTCCTTCTACCCAGCTGACTGTAAGTTCAGCACTTCCCACCACCTGCCTTCAGGCTCAAGAATCCGTTGGAAGGACTCACAGTGGCAGAGAAGCACTATACTTAGATTACACTTTATTACAGAGGATAGAAATGAACAGCCAGATGCAGAGGTACACAGGGTGAGGTCTGGAAAGGTCCCTGGGACAGGAGCCTCTTTCTCCATGGAGCTGGGGGTGCACCACCCTCCCCGCACATGAATGGTATTTGCCAACTCAGACACCCCTCAACCCCCATCCTTTAGGGTTTCTTATGGGCGTTTCATTGAGTGGGCATGATTGATTAACTCCTTGGCCGTTGGTGACTGAACTCATCCCCAGTTCCTCTCCCCCTTCTGGAGGCTGAGGATGAGGTGGGGTGGGGCTGAAAGGTCCCCCTCTAATCACATGTCTGGTTCCTCAGGAGCTCTCATGAGTCACCTCATTAGCATATAAACTCAGCTAAACATCAGCATTTAAACTCCTTGCTGAGCAGGGAGCCTGATACATTGTGGGGCTCGATCCCAGGACCCTGGGATCATGACCTGAGCTGAAGGCAGATGCTTAACCTACTGAGCTACCTAGGAGCTCCCATAAAAGGGGCCTGTATAAATACCATTCCTGTCACTCAGGAAATCCTAAGGGTTTTAAGAACTCTGTGCCAGGAACCAGGGACAAAGACCAAAGGTACATGTTTTTTTACCTGCTGGGAGATGGAAATATAAACACACGTGGGGGTGCTGCAGAGAACTAACTGCGAGCCCCCATGCGCCACTGGGAAGCTGGGACGTGGAAGTGGTCCACAAACCAGGTTGCACCCAGAGGGAATCCTACATGCAGAGGTTCACCACGGTGACAGCAGGGTGTGCACTTTGAATCCTAACATCTGTCTGACCTGGGACAGGTGACTCTCACCTCCAAGGCTCAATCACCCCCTCCCTAAGCGGGGTTAATAACTGCAACACTTCAGGGTTATTAGGGGATGTAATGAGGCTCTTTTAGGAGAGCCCTAAGACCATGGCCTGCACATATTCAGCACTCAGTACACTGAAGCCATTCGCAGTGAGCCACGATGATGATGATGATGAAGGAAAATTTCAGGGAGAGAGGGAGAAACTGTGTGTGGCTGAAGCACTAGGGTCACTGATGGCCCTGATTACTTTGTGATCCTCGAGACATCTGCCAACTCGGGCAACCATTCCCAGACCACCAGATGACTGGCTCTCAGACAATTGCTTAATGGTCCATGGGGTGACCTGTCCTCCTTCACGCTGCAGAAACCACAGGGCTCCCCTCCCTGTAAAAGCTTCCTTGAGGCCTAGACATCTTTGCCTGGTTTGGCTGGCACGGGATCCAGACGTGATGGTGCCCCTAATTAGAAAGAACTAATTTTTGAAACAACAGCCATAAAATATTTGTTAAACAAAGCAAAAGCACTAATCAAAACAGGAGGGAGAGGGCCAAGTTTTTGTGAGGCGGTCTTCCAGCTTCTGGTAGACAGGCCTCAAAACAGGCCTAGGAGAGGCTGGTGTGAGGGTGCCCCAGATGCATGGAGGGAGGGCAATGGGGACACCCAAGGGCTGGAGGTGGCTTGCTTGTTGTGGGTCTCATGGATCTAGGAGGCCCTGGGTGGTCTTGAGAGTGTAGCTGGCTGAGACCTCTGGAACGAGCTGAGGTGAGCCCAGCACCGGGGATACACAGGCAGCTCCTGAACTGTACCTTCTGTTTCCTCTGTCCAGCAGGGGAGCCGGGAGTGAAAGGCAGTGGAAAATTTCAGACTGTTGTTGTTTGCTTTGTACACACCCCCTGACCCCCTGGCACCTCTTCCCCTCCCTTCAAGGAAACACCCAGCACCTTGCCTTGGGCCTCAGGGCTGGAGTGGTCTGTCATCCACATCTTCCTAGTATCTGGGTGCTGCTCTGCAAGCTCAGGCTTGAGGGACAGGGATGGGAGCTCTGTCAGGACTTGGGCACAGCTCCCTGGACTTTTGGAATCAACATTACCAACACCTGGGCCGGGACTGGGGGAAACACATCCACAGCCAACCTCCTTGCTACCATGTGCAGTGTTGGCAGTGTGGGGCCTTATGGCGCCATTTGCAATTTCCTGGGCCTGCAGCCTGCCTTGCCGTCTCACATGAGGGCTCTCAACCACAGAGAAAATGAGATTCTCTCCCACACACACATTCGTGGAGAGAGCATCATCTCTCCTGGAGCTCCTTGAGAAGTGATGGCACATGCTTGGGGGTCTGCCTTTGGGGTTCAGAATAATGGAAGCCAAAGACTGACTGTAACACACCAGCTGTCAGCTCCATGTAGAAAGGGCCAACCCCACTTCTGGGGTCCAGGGCCAGCCAAGGTGGTCAAGTGGAGATGCTTTCACTCTAAAAAAAGAGGGGAGGAGGCCGTGAGGACCCAGGAGTTGGTGAGAGGCACAAGTGGCAAGAAGGAGGAGCTGAAGCCAGAAGAGTTAGCTCAACCCACCGAATGAGCATCATCAACATGTGTGGAGTGCCAGGTGCCATGCCGGCTGTTAAGGAAACAGAGGAGCCAAACACAGGTTTGACAAGGACACCAGGCAGGGGGTACTAGTTCTCAAACTTCAGCGTACGTGTACATCTACCCTGGCCGATGCCTAGGCTCCACACCCTGAGACACTGATTCACTTTCACAAACCACCCCAGGTGTTTATACAGCAGGCGGTTGGTGGCACACTCACTGGTCTAAAAGGTGCTTGGAGGAGGAATGCCCACCCCAGCTTGGGGACATGGGGTTATAGCCTGGAAGTTTGGTGCAGGCACCCAAGCCAAGTGAATCTTAAAGAACAAGGAAGAGAGAGAATGACAGAAGATGAAAATAGACAGAACATTCCAGGCCAAGCACCAATGGAGCAAGGAACTGGCTGTGAAAACATGCTGCAGGTCAAGTGGCTTCCTATGGGCACGTGACCCAAGTTGTCAGTCACACAGGCCCTGGGCTTGGAGCTTCATGTGCTGTGGTTGCCATTTTGGGATTCTTCATTTTATTCTTGAATTTTTACTTTGAATAAGGGGACTGCCATTTGGTTGTGCTCTACTTCCTGTTATTTATGGACTCAGCCGTGTGGGGTCCGGGCATGACCAGAAGTTCTGATATGAAGTGGGAGTGAAGTAGATATGGATAAAGAGATAAGCAGGGGTTAAGATCCCTAAGAGCCACACTGAGGACCTCAGGTTTTATCCTACAGATACGCAGGTTTTCTGAAGGAAGAGTGGTTGGGTTTGCATTCCACAAGGACACTCTGGAAGCTGGGTGAGGTGGGTCTGCGCGTGGACATGGGGGGTGGCCAGAAGAGATGGTGGAGAGAAACCCATGGTGAGTGTCTGCAGGTGGAGATGGGCTGAGGAGGGACAGAAGTCAAGGAGGACTCCAGGATCTCTCTGGCCTGAGTGACCGAGTTGCCTGTGGTGTCACATTGAAAGATACATGTTGCAAGTTTTTTTGTTTTTCATTTCCTTATCTGGAATAGCACATATTAGCATTGCTCATATTTGTTAAAAAGAGTTGTGTTGCAATATAAAAATAACTTTCACTCTTTAGGCAGAGGAAAAAAGATGGGGAAAAATGTACTCTGGTCCCAAATTCATTCACCGATGTCCGGGGTGAGATCCAGTTTCTGGGTGGGCCTCGCAGAGTGGCCCACAAGGGTCATCCCTAAACTGCGTGCTGAACAGAGAGCTTTAACAATAGGCCTGCAATGTTCTTTGTTTTTTTTTCTGCTCTGAATACCAATTATTTTTTTCCTTTTGCTAGAAACCCAGTACTAACCTTGAAAATATCATTTGTGTTGGTAAACACATGCTGGTTGTTTTACCAGACATGGAAATCTGTGCTTTAGCTCTGACCTCAAGACACCCTTGCTCCAAAAACAGCCGCCTACAGGTCTCAGCCCAGATGGGCAAGCATCCAGTGGATCTGAGGCTTGGACAGAAGTAGACTAAAGTTAATGCATTTATCTGAGCTCCTTTGATCTAGAATCAGCCTGACAATCCTGGGAGGCCAGACTCACCCGGAGATTTTCAGGCTTTTCCTCGGATTCAGCTGGCTGTGCTTGTGAACGGTCTTCCCTCCGGCATCTTAGACCTTGGGCTTTGAATAACTTGATATTACAAATTAAAATCAGTCTGAAATATGAATGAAGGTTTTCAAAAGAAAAGAAATTAGATTTCTGTTCCAATTAGACCTCTTGAAACTGACAAACAGGGGCTGCTTCTGAGCTGGCTCATTTACTTGCAAGACAAACTAAATTCAGTGAAAAAAAAATAGCCCAAATCAAGAAGAAATCACAGAAAGTATTGAGGAAATATTACTCTTAGTAAATAATAATTATTCAATTTCTCAGATACTCTAATAGCATTTTTCCTGTTCATAAAAGTATATACGTAGACTATAGAAATTTTGAAAATATAAATAATAAAAGTACCCATAAACTACCACACAGAGATAACACTGGGCACATTTTGAGGTGTTCCCTCTCAGCCTTGTTTCTATGCACATATTTATAAATTCTTTCAAAGTCACTCTGAAGTTTTTATTTTTATTTTATTTTATTTTATTTTTTTAAGAGAGAGAGAATGGGGAGGTTGGGAGGAGCAGAGGGAGAGAGAATCTTAAGCAGGTTCCATGCCTGGCACAGAGCTGACACAGGGCTTGATCTCACAACAGCCTGAGATCATGACCTGAGCTGAAATCCAGAACTGGAGTTTAACCGACTGAACCACACAGGTGCCCCTGCTCTGAAGCATTTTGAAGGTAGAGATCGTGGATAAAACAATAATGCTCATTTGAAAACCAGATGATTTAAGTGACCATATTTTAAAATCATTTTTTCCTAATTAAAGAAACAAAGTATACTCAGGAAAAGAAATGTGTAAAATACAGAAAGGCACAAAGGAAGACAACAAAGATCACATGGATTCCAACCAAAGAAAACTATGATTAACGTTTTGGTAAGCACCTTTTGTACTTTTTTCCTTGTGTATACATGCTTTTCTTATTTATTAAAAATAGCAAACAGTGTACCCCCATTTACCTTCTGCATTTTTCATCTAGTGATATAGAAATAAATATTTCCTTTAAGAATAAATGTTCTTCTACCTGATTTTTAATGGCTAACTAGACCCTATTCCTCTGTATGGATGTATAATAATTTACCTAACCAATCTCCTTTGTGGAATTTATAGGTTGTTTGTGACTTTTCATATTATAAACAATGTCATGGTTAACATACTTATGAATAACATCTGCCTACTTTCTCATAATGAATTCCTACAGAGTAAAATTGTATTAAAGGATCTATATATTTACTCTATAGAAAATACTAAACTGCTTCCAGAAAGGTTCTACTAATTTATACTTTCACTAGTTGAAGCTTTTGAAAACATGGCTTAGTGGTAATATAATCAGTATCATGGTAACCGTGACCCACTGTATCCTTGAGAAGAGTCACCATCACGTCAATCCGGAATATATTTTCATGTGTGCTTACTGTGTGAGTGGTGTGGACTGTCATTTAATTCTTACAACAAGCCCTCAAAGAATTATTTTTTAATCTCCCACTTTTAGGTAAGGATAGGGAGGCTCCGTAACCTCAAGCCCTTGCCTTTTGCACCCATGACACCATGCTGTCTCCACGATCACAGACTTCCACGTGGCATCCAGCAGTGATGGAGTCAGAGACTCCTAGCCTGGAAGCCTGGTCCTATAAACACCAGGCACTTCAAACCTCACAGAAACACATGCTTCACTTGAAATAAGTCAATGAGATAAGCATTCTCCTTTTTGATACATGTAGCATCAATGGTCTTGCTCCTGGATTTTTTTTTCCTGGCAAAAAGAACTCCAAGGTTTTGTCTTCCTCTCTCGGGAGGCTAGGAATGAGGGAAGGGAGGAAGGCTGGGGAAGGGGAAGCCAGCTAGCTCAGAGGACCCAGCAAGCTGAAGGAGCCTGTCTTCCGGGTCTGCATTGGCAGACCTCCCACTTTGAATCAGAAGTAGGGAATCTGCTTTGGTTTCCTGACTGGGTTGCCTTGTTTATCAGCCACAGGGCAAGAAACATGCCACAGCCATGAAGTAAAGTTGACATGTCATCCGGGGAAAAGGGCATGATTCCAGAGACTGAGTCATGGCTCTGCTGCAGGTACGGAATGAGGCACCCTACAGAAATTCCGAGCCGACTGCCAGACTGTGGGCTTGAATAACAAAGAGAGACAGGTCTGTGGATGACCTAACACACCCTGATTATCTGGAAATTCCTGTGTTGTAAAAACGGAGAATGACAAAGTTTCAAGCAGATCTACGTTCACTCTTCCTTCCCAACAGAAATCAATCCCACAGTTGCACGAAAGTCGGGCATTTCATTAACGGGAGTGGCAGCCGCGCCGGAGACTTATCTGGGCAAGTGGAGCCATATAGCTGCAAATTCCCCCACACATGCTGGTGCCTGAATTCTACTTTTTCTCCACTTTCTTCTCCATCAGCTGTCATTGCTGACATCCACCCTGAAAAGGCGGAGGGCCAGCAGCAAGGGAGCCCCATAGTACACTAGACAAGCACCATGAAGAGAGAAGATACCAGAGCTTGTCCTGTCTAGCCAGAGACCTGAGAAAACCTGCTTATGATTCTGTCAGTAGGCCAGCAATGCCCCTAGAGCACCTCCACTGCCTGCTGGCTCTGTGACTGAGCCTGGCTCTGTGCTTCAGTTTCCTCTTCTGTAAAATCAGGGCAAGAATAGGTTAATAAATAAATAAATAAATAAAAGCGGGGTAGGGGGCGGCTCCTGGGTGGCACAGTCTGAAAAGCGTCCAACTCTTGATTGAGCCCAGAGGGGAGCCTGCTTAGGATTCTCTCTCTCCTTTTCCCTCTGCTGCTCTCTCAAACAAATAAATCTTTTTTAAAGAATAGATTAAAAAAGGAGGGGATATTGGCCACTGGCCTGTGACAAGGATCCAGAAATTCCAATGTCACTTCTGCCACCTCCCAGCTGCTTCCTCTGCCACCCCCCAACATTTAGCTGCCCTTCCTCCATGGGATGCTGGGAAGAGCCTCAGAAGGCATCATTCTAATTCAGCATCTATTATCATGTATCTGTTGAATGCTCTTTGTAGCAGTAGTAGTAACAGACAACCTTACTTTATGCTTGGCATTTTATACCAACTTAATCCTCACAACAACTTGTTGACATAGGTAATATTATTCTCCTAATTTTACAATGAGGCTTAAAGAGTGTATATAGTTTGGTCAAAGTCCCACAGCTTGTAAATGTGAGTTTCCTGGAATTCATCCAGGAAAACTGTTTCCAGAGCCCATGATCCTATCCATTATTCTGCCTTAACTTTTTCAAGTTTTTTTTTTTCCCCCACCAGGACCTTATCATTTGAGCAGTAGGTGTCAAGAATATTTTGGGGGCCTGTTCAGCATATTTTGGGAAGGAAGAGCTGCCCTTCTATTCAATAAAGTTCCATTAGAGCTATAGATTGAAGGACCTTTGGCTATAATCATCCTGCCCCCCAACCATAGAGCCTGGGGGAGGCTAACACTCTTCCCCTTCAATTATTGTATACACAACATGAGAAAGAATTTTTCTACTGAAGTTGCTTATCTGGGGTGGTCAGGGGCCATATTTCCCATGGTCTGGACAGGGCCGTCCTTTGCTGGAAAAGAATAAGATCAACAGATAAACAGAAACAGATAATTGGAAATAAAATATGGGGGGCTACTCAGAATCTCTAGTTCCTGGTTCTCTTCGTTACTGCTTCAGCTTGGTGATTAACCCTGTCCTTCAACTGTGTAAACCAATAGCCCCATGTCTGCGTGACTGTGAGCTCTGCATTTTTTGCTTGTAATCAAAGAAGCAGGGAAGGGACAGGAGTGGGAGCCGTAGACAAAAGGTGCACAGAGGTAAAGTAAATTACTTACTAGTGAATAAAATAGTATTAGAGACGATACTTTGAAAAGTCGAGTTAAAAGGAAATCATGTTAGAACCAGAACACACTTGAAAAAGCACTTTGTGCAAATCCCTCATTTTACAGATGTGGAAACTAATTTGCAAATGGATGAGGTAACATGTAAGATGTTAGGCAACAAACTGGCAGTGAGCTCGGGATCTGGATGAATTCAGGTGGCCTCCCACTTACTCAGGACTCTTCTTGGCACCTGCCCTACCTTCCCAGTTAGACAGGTGGATAAGAGAAGAGTGGGTTAACACAGATGAAGGTATAGACATGAGTTGATAAATGGACAGATTAATTGGTAGATGGATAAATAGAGGCTAACAGATGGAGAGATGGAAACAGAGTTAGCAGAAGATTTAATTGTATGATTAAAAACCATTGGAAAAATAGAGATTGAGCTAAGAGATGGTGTAGTTGAAAAAACACCAGACTAAGAAAACATTCCAGATTTTACATCTGGTCCTGCGCTCACTAGCTGTGTTAACTTGGGTGAGTCCTTGAGCTTCTGTGAATCTCAATTACATACATAATGTGGTCATAAACATATTGTGAATAAACACACATGTGAATCTTTTTGTGGAAAAAAACCTGAAGTTTTTTTTTTTTTTTTTTTTAAGATTTGTTTATTTCTTTTAGAGAGAAATAGAGAGAACTTGTAAACAGGGGGAGGAGCAGAGGTAAAGGGAAAGAGAGAATCTCAAGCAAACTCCCTACTGAGCAAAGAGCCCAACATGGGGCTTGATCTCACGACCTTGAGATCATGACCTGAGCAGAAACCAAGAGCTGGATGCCTACTGCATATTTTTTTTTTCTTTCTTGTAACACATTCACATTTCCTACTATCTTGGAATTGTCCCCTACTTAAAATATATATATATACTTACAGAGAAGAAAGACATTAGATCCTACTTCACCTAATCATAGAAGTTCATTCAAGTTACATTTCAGATCCAAATGTCCAAACAAACAAAAAACCACCAAAAAATACCTTTTAAACTTTCTGAACATGGAACAAGGAAAAATTTTTTTTAAACTAGACCAACCGGGGGGGAAAAAAGGCATGAGTCATAAAAGAATGATTGATAAATTAAAATTCATTAAGCTTTGAAATTTCTGTTCATCAGTAGCTCCCACTCTCCAACTCCAATTTAATTAAATTAAACATGTGTTGGTATGGGTCCCATTTGGGCATCACCACCCCTGACAAGAGGTGCTCAGCCAAAGGTTGTCACCAACTCAGGATGGCAATAATTTAGGATGTCATAGGCCTGGAAGGATCTTACTGTTCCCATCAGGACTTTAGCTAGATGATTTAGGGACTTGGAGATGGAGTTGGGGGAATGCCATTCCCCCAAATGGAAGAAGAATTTATACACATGACCCAATGGGTGTCAGGAACACCTTGAGGGAATGGAGCACATCCTTCATTCTGGATCTTAAGAGCCCTGGGCAGGGTCTGGCACAAGAAAGTCTCTTCATACATGGAGGGACAAAAGAGCATCATCCTCACTCAGAGAAGAAAGTTACTGCTTAGCTCAGTTTGACCAGGGACTCCTTACTCTTTCATGTTCATTAACTGTGCCTGTCTTCTCCCAGCTCTATTGGTTATGAACATTATATCCTCCCCCGCCCCCACAAAAAAAAAGCAATCAGCAGAACACCTTCACAGTTTACAGACTAGGTCTAACCTTGCACGAACACACCTCTCACTTCTGTGTTTGATCTGAACTGCCTAATGCTTAGACCTCATGGATGAGGACTCCGGCTCCCAATATTTGTCTCATTCATTTCTCCAAATTTGCAAAATGATTAGCAGCCATGAGGGCTCCACCTGCCACCATCCACAAAGCCATGCTTATGATGGGCCGGCACAACACACTTCATGGTCACTGATGAGGTAAGCACTACTATTGTCCCTATCAGACAACTGAAGAAATCAAGGGACAAAGAGATGAAGTCATGTGTCCAAGATCACGCTACCGGCATATGGCAGACTGAAGACCAAGCTGCCTGATTCCAGAGCTCTCGTGCTTATCACTACCCTCAACTACCTCTCCTTAGGCTGTACCCCCTTGGTGTTGCTCATTATCTTTTGTTCAAATGCTCCTCAGGAAACCACCTGATACATACAGAGAGCAATCAACGGTCTGGACTGTACTTCTCTAATAACTTCGGCTCAGTTTCCCTTAATTTACAGTCGTTTGTACACTTGGCTTCTCTTCCCTCCAAGGTTATGAGTGGCTCAGGAGAAGATATACTGCCAGTCCTAGCGCCAGGACAGTATCAGACACACAGTGGGCTCTCAAGAGAGACTCGCTGAAGTGACTTATCGTCTCCCAGGGGAAACATTTATTCTCCTTCCCTTCTCCCTGCTTTCCGCCACTCTTTATATTCCTGAATCCCATCTATATCAACGTTATAGGATGTAATTATTAGTGATATTCAATATAAAGCAACACACAGCATTGAGGTGTTGCCCTGAAACACACCTTGGGAGAAGGATGATTTGAACGCTAAGGTAACGCAAAGGGAAAGGAGGTCACTGCTTTAACTTAATGGGAGAAAATTCACAATTTTGAAATGATGATATTCAAACAGTGGACTAAACCAATGGTAGGGAGGGTCCTGTAAAATACAGTGTAGGCTAGAAATCAAAGATAAGTGGGTGGTAAATGTATTAACAATTTCTAGGGAAAAAAAGGTGAATATTTTTCTGAAGAAATTCGAAGCCTAGTGTACCGTCTTTTGTCCTTTCCTAGACAGCTGGACATTGGGCCACTCCCCCTGGCTTGTGGGGTTGGGCTCAGGGTCTGGCTGTGGGGTCCCTGACCACATCTCCCCACCAGTTCAGGTTGCTGTCCTATCCCGTCCCGGCTCCCGAGTCCCAGCTCCCGCATAGTGATATCATTCTATCACAGCCCAGGCTACAAACATAACTGCCTCCCATTCAAACACACTTCCCCTTTTCCCATGAAGTCCTGTTCCCATGACAAATATCTGGAAGCTTCTGGTAGGAAGTGAAGCTTAATTGAGCTTCAGAGATAATGATAAAAGGGGGAGATACAAAGAGTTTCTTAATGAACACAGTGGTGACTCTGAGTTGCATTTGGACCTGCTGATCTATCCTTCCTCCTCTGAGCTTTGGCTCCTCTGCTCTAGGTCGTGAGCATTTCCCTCCAATGGCAGCTCTGTTCCCACTGGCTGTCAAATTCTGGAATCGGCCCCGGTGGTTAGAAAAGGGGGAGCTTCTCTCCCCTGTCTTTCCTACCAAATTGTTAAAACTGACACAGGCCTGATGTTTAAACATCAAGCTATCCAGGATGGTTAACGTATTGAGAAATGTTCCAGAACAGATTCAAAGTCAATGAGGGAACAAATGTGGACAATGCTATTTGTAAGAAGGATTTGCACACTGTGGAAAATTTATCCCAATACATATTTGTCCATAATATCCCTTCTTTCTTCACTGCAGAGTTGTCTTTACAAGAGAGTCTCTGATCCCAGCCACACACACACACATCACTGGAGGCCCAGTGGTCACTGTAGGCACAACAACCTGCGACCCCAAACATTCACTCTTGTGATCAACACAGCTCAGGCCCCAAGGCCACCTCTTCCATCTCTGTCCTTGAAGTAAAAGGCACTGCATCTGAGTACCAAGTCCTGAGAAGGTGTGTTTGCAGCACTGCTGACTGAAAATGACTACGACTTTGGAGTGTGCAGAGGATTACAGCAGCAGAAATGCCAGGATAAGAAAAAAGACAAATTCTTTACCTTGTTAATTCTTCCCCTCCTATAGCAAGGATGTAATAGTCTTGCATAACGAAGAATTATTTCCCAATAGTGCCAAAAGTCTACTTTCTTCTCTTCACGTTCCAATTCAGGGTTCTGGGGGTATAAGAAAATACTATACGTATGTCCAACAGTTGTGCACACATGCTGGATAACATTTTGCAATATCACATAACTATATTTTTTTAATTCTGTACACAAATATTTATCTAGATAGAACATATCTGATGTGCAAAAGCACTTCTTGACAGTAGCAGCTAAATGAACTCTGCTAGAATTGCAAATAGTTTTATTTTTATAAAAATACACAGACAAAATTATATCTCTAATAAATACCTTTTGAAAACCATCAGATCTATTTAAATAATTTTATTTAACTTTTGATATTCACTAAGCACTTTGTATTTTGCATTTTGGTTTATGGATAATTTTGACTATTGGGAAGAAAAATAAGGTGTTTTTTTAAAACATACCAAAAATAATTAAATTTTAGCTTCTCACATTAATGTTCATCTACATATTGATTAAAATATATTCAAATTTTGTACATTTTAATATAATTACATTTATTTTTAATCTGTTAGATTATTGCTATCAAAGGAACACAAATTGTGAAAAACTTGATTATAAGAGTATAATTAATGATTTTGCCGAAATGAAGGCAAGAAAATGAATTTTTAAAAATAAATATATAATAATTTGTAAATTCATGTCTTTATTCTTATTACTCATCCAAACATTGCTTGCCAAACAACATCCTAGACAGGCTTACAAATCGGTTTCCTCCAACCTCTGCTATTTTGTTAATTTTTAGTCATAAAAAAAACATAGCTCTACAAACATTTTCTATTTTGTGTTGTGAAGGCACATCAAGGGGGTGGACAGAACATTTCTTAAATGGTTTACTGGCTTGACTTATAACTTTTAAATAACGAGACATAAGGTACAAGACCACTAGGCTTGGGAAAGACAGGAGTAGGCAGCTCTCTGACTTTCAAGGCTGCTGACCCAAGGGTGTTTTCTAACTTTATTGAGCAGTCATACCTGGATGGGTACCCTACTAAGTGCCTTCATGTACTTCCTTCATCCCAGCCACAGGCCTTTGAGGTGGGCACCGTTCTTACTGAGATGGG
Organism: Mustela nivalis; assembly: GCF_964662115.1. NCBI lineage: Eukaryota > Metazoa > Chordata > Mammalia > Carnivora > Mustelidae > Mustela > Mustela nivalis. The sequence goes on from NC_139021.1 coordinate 98,570,332, forward strand.
GAGGCTGGGATGCAGGGAGGGAAGTTATTCAGTCATGGTCACACTGTGATGACCACATGAGCGGTCCCTCACCCAGGCCTCTGGGACTCCAAATCTCTCTGCAACCATCCCCATCACTTCCCGCCTCCCCTCTCTCCCACCCCCTCTCCATGGAGGAGGCTAACAGCCTATGTCTGTTTCTTGTTTACTTCCTAGAGATCCTCTGATAAAATCTTTGAATTGTGACACCTGTTTAAAACCTCTTTAAAACTACCTGCATCGATACATCTGTTAGGGATTTCAGGCTCATTAAATAATCTCAACACGCCGTATAAATAATCTCAACACGCCGTATGCCACATGCAGACACTTGATAAATTACACTTTTGCCACACTTGTATTTGTAAAACTTTTTGAAAGCGCTAAAATACTCAGTACGTTTCACTACATGAAGAACTGAATTAATAAATGTTGGTGTAACCATTCAACAGAATATCATACAGGAGGTCAGAATATTGGTGATGAAAGCTACCAAAACAAGGGAAACACAACAGATACAATGGTAAGCATATAAAATTACACGTACCATATAAAAAAAGAAGCATATAAAATTACACATACCATATGTCAGAATTAGGTAAAAACTAGTATACAGATAAAAACAGACACACAGGAAAAGAAAAAAGACAGAAACTTACAATTAAATGCTAATAGTGATGGTATTTAACAGAGGTTTTTAATGTACCAGATGGATTTTTTTCTTTTTTCTTTTATTTTCTTTTATCCTATTTTTAAAATGGTTTGGGATTAGGTTAGTTTTATACTGAAAACATATTATTTGTTTAGGGTGCATTTTTTTCCCTGCAAATAATAATGACAGATTTTGGCCCAATTTCGTATGATCTGTGCTACCACCTAAACATTTGCATGACATGCCTATCTCCCTGGCTCTGTGCATTCTTTAGGATGAAAGCTACCCTGGCCAAGGAGACTCTCCATAAGTCTGCCTGATGTTGGCAAGATGCATTTTACAGATCAAGCACTTTAGGCTTTGTCTTATAAATTAGAAGGAGCCGAGATGAAAAGAACCAAGGGTGTTGAGGTTTTAATACAAACTCCGACAACAGAAAAGTTCTATCATTTTCTAAAGGCAATGCTGTCCATCAAATGCTCCCCCGGGACATGGAACCGCCCCACTTGGTCAGCGAGCTCCAGATAAAAGCAACTTGTGATCAGAACGCCTCCTCTCTGTAATGACCAGTGCCTCTGGGCACGTCATATCTCCCAGGCCATTGAGGGAATTCTGGGCCCCTCACAGGGATGTGCCAGATTGTAAGCTAGTCTTGAGGGCCATAAAAGCATCTGTGAGTAGCTAGGAAGAACTGCTAAGAAACTGGGATGAAACGCTCTTTAAAAAACCCTGCCACGAGCCTGTGTTACCCATCCGATTCGCCTGGGCCTGTCTCCAGCTTTAAGATCAAGAACCCTCACTTGACGGTGAGTGTCAAGAACAGGAAAGACTTAGTCAATGGAAAACTCAAAATCTGTGCTGTCTCTTCCCATTCATTCCCCTTTCTTTCCTTTCTTCCATCGAAAAACCCTCCGTGTGCCAGCTACCATCTTCAACACTGAGGATGCAGAGTCACATTTGACATGGCGGTGGCCTGGAGGAGCTTGAGGTCCACCCCTTCCCACTGAGAGTGTGATCCTCAGATGGCCTGGAAGCTTGTGGGAAATGCAGATTCCCCACTCCCACCCTCTGACCCCCAGCTCCACCATAGACCTACTTACTGATTCAGAGTCTGGATTTTTAACAGGTTCCCCAGGTGACAGACAGGCACACGGAGGTAGAGAAGCTCTGGCCAACAGAGCTGTGGGAAGGCAAGCCCAGTGTCTTTCTGAGTAAGGTTAAGAGTGCACCGTGTTGGGGTGCCTGGGTGGCTCAGTGGGTCAAAGCCTCTGCCTTCGGCTCAGGTCATGATCCCAGGGTCCTGGGATCAAGTCCCACGTCAGGCTCTCTGCTCAGCAGGGAGCCTGCTTCCTGCTCTCTCTCTGCCTGCCTGTCTACTTGTGATCTCTCTCTGTCAAATAAATAAATAAAATCTTTAAAAAAAAAAAAAAGAGTGCACCGTGTTATTTAGCATCCGTGCGCTATTTTAGCTGGTTCTGTACACATCATCCAGAATCACATGTGAGTGTTGCAGGGTGTGTCACTGTCCTCAATCACGAGGACAGCCATTACCTGTGAGAGCAAAGTCTCTCTGCGGAGGCTTTGTGGCGGGGACAGACAGACATGGAGACGGAGGAGAGAGGAGGAGGTGGGCATGAGCCATGGAGGAGTGGCCAGGGGCTCTGGAGTGGGGGCCAAGCACGTGTACACAGCTGTGGAGGTCCTGGCCCTGAGCAAACAAGTTGTAAGGGATGCCTTCCTGGTGGCCTCATTCGAGCAGGATGTGAATTCCCTTTTGGGCTGAGAAAACCAAATCACTTCCCATGCTTTGCCTCCTGAGCCTGCTGATGGCCTCTCAACGGAGGAAGGCCTTCAAGGGCCCTGGACCCTGCCAGGCATGAGGGGCAGGAAATCCAGGGACCTCCACCTCCCCCCTCTAGTGCTGCTGAGAGAAGGGTCCTTGGGGGAGGCAGAGACTTACATTTTTTGTGTAAGGTTGTTTTGTTATTGTTGTTTGTTTTGTTTTTAGAGAGAGAAGTTTTATTTGTGCTCAGGTCAGCCTTCCCTCTACCTACATAAATTAAACTTGAGACAATACACATGTTTCGGAAAGGACGCTTCAGGAATAAAAAGGATGTTGGAGTTTTGACCAAGCCTACATAGTTCTTGCGTGCCTCCAGCTCTTGCTGGGGACAAGAAGTGGCAGAAGTATCCAAGTTAGGAGACTCACCTGTGTCTCCAGAATGCCCAGACGCTGTCCTGGGCATGTCTCATCACACAGGTGTTATAAAGAATGTCTGTGATCTTCCCTTCCTCTTGGCCCTCTGACTTTCTATTGCCTTGGGTGGAAACCAACTCTTGGTACTGGAGATTATTAGGCGTGAGAGGCAAAGATGAAGATTTATGTCTTCCTTCCATAGGAAATGATATATACGGATAATATATTTCATAGAACATTTCATAGAACATACTCTACATTTTTTTGGCATGTGCAGGAAGAACTCAAGTACATCTGTTCTAGATGTAAATAAAAACAGTGAGTTTCTTCTTCCCATAGTCTTTGAGGAAACAATTTATAAAATGCCAATCTCTTTTTTTTTTTAAAGATTTTATGTATTTATTTGACAGAGAGAAATCACAAGTAGATGGAGAGGTAGGCAGAGAGAGAGAGAGAGAGGGAAGCAGGCTCCCTGCTGAGCAGAAAGCGGGAGGCGGGACTCAATCCCAGGACCCTGAGATCATAACCTGAGCCGAAGGCAGCGGTTTAACCCACTGAGCCACCCAGGCGCCCCAAAATGCCAATCTCTTATATACCAGAGCTGTACAGTCCAAACTAAACATCACCATCAAGAATCAGTGTAAAGTGCCAAGTCCAAGAAAAAATTCCTTAGAAAACTGACCAACCTGGTATGGGAGAGAAAATATCTGGGCCTGAGAAAGAAAATCCCTGGAAAACTGTGCTGACATATAACTGCAGTACACCCAGCACCGCTACGAAGACAAACGACACTGTTCTCTGGAGGAATGTGGCTATTAGTCAACCTACACTGCGCTCGCGAACCCCAGCAACGCTAAGTCAAAACCCGACAAAACCCATACTTGGTATCACAAAGGCAGAAAAGCGTATTACTAGCTGAAAATGGTTGTGGATTTGATTCACATTCATTCATTTTAAACCCCATGATATCTTCTCTCGGATGTACTGAAGAACGTTTGACCGTTCTGCCCCGGAGACTGCAGGCCCACGCCTCTGCGGAGAGTTTCGCGAGGCGGACCGAGAGCCCGATCGATCCATTAGAGACACGAGCGCGATCCTCTTCAAGAGACTCAGCAACCCTCGTGTCTTCGGGTCTGTGTCCGCGCATACTACGCCTGCTTTGAGGAGGAACTGAGTTCTTGACCGAAACATAACTTTCATTTATATGAACACACTGGGGATGGCTCGAGCTGCTCTAACAAAATTCTACAGTGCGGCTTGAAGAAGACGAACTTATTCCTCACTGTTCTGGAGGCCAGAAGTGGAAGGTCAAGGTGCCGCAGACTCGGCTCCCGGCAAGATCTGCTCCCTGGCTTGCAGAGGGCCGCCTTCTCAGGGCATCTTCACGCGGCATGAAGAGCGACAGAGGGTGAGAGCGTGAGCGCGAGCTCTGGTCTCCCTCGCGCTTCTCGTGAGGACGCTAAGCCCACCTCGCCCCGGGGGCCTTACCCTCGGGACATTATCTACACCTAATCCCCTGCAAGGCCTCCCGCTCCAAACTCCGTCATGCTGGGGGCCAGAGAGTCAATATACGAACTGCGGGTGGGGGGCACAGACCACAGCATCATCCGAATGCCGAAGAGGGAACAGGAAGTAGCATCGCCGCCGAGGTTCTCGGGGGCTGCACAACGGTTCCCCTCAGCACGCGTCTACGCACAAACACGACGGAGGAGCATCACCAGTTACGTCCTTAGGACACAAGCAGCACCGACTCACCCGTCTCCTTAAAATCGCAGCTTCCCGCTGTCCCTCCGTTCCAGCAAAACCCCCTCAGGCGCGGCTGATGAGAACATCTGGAATTCAGGTGTGTTGCTTCTCCGCCCCAGTCCTCGCCACTTCCTCTTGTTTTCTTTCCACAGCCTCGCACGCTCTCGCGTGGGGCGCGGCCCCTGCCTCGCGCAGGTGCCTGTCTCTACGGTGGGGCCCGTGGAAGGTTGTACCGAGATGGCGGGATTGCAGCCGGATGACAGGACAAGCAGGAGTGCCGGAGGCAGGGCCGGTGCGCGCACACTCATCTCCACGGGGCTCCTAAGGGGTCATTTTCGGACACGCACTAAACGTCCACAGCCTCTAAGCCCGAGGTGTTCGCCCTCGCGTGGGTGCACGTGTGCGCATATGCCTGCGCGTGCGCGTGCGCATATGCCTGCGCATGCGCATGGATGCGCATGTGTGCACGTGCGCTGGTCAGACTGAGCTGGAAGGGACATGCTGCGAGGCAGGCCCAGTGAGCTGTGTTCCCAGACAGGGACTGTGCCTCATTTCTGAGGGTGACACACCACAGTGGGGTGCATTCCCCGGGAATGGCTAAGGCCAGAATTCCCTTTCACCCACTGCAGACAGAGTATAAAAATATCTCCAGCGGACGTTTTTCCCAAACGAGGTCGGGGGCGGGGGGATTAACTTTTAGGAGAAATAGTGCGTATTTCAATAAAGTGAAGTCCCCTGTAGGACGGGCAGGAGAGAATGTCGGACTTAACTGGGTTCATTTCCTAGCGTGTTTTGGAAGGAAAAGATGTCCGGTTGCCTTTGGGAGACTAGGGGGAAGGTTGATGTCTGACACCGCTCTGCAGGGGAAGGAGGTCGACCCAGCGAAGGTGAGGTTCTCCTCTGGCCAAGCTACCAGTTCCTCTCGTGAGGCCTGGGGCGAGTCCCCCCTCCCCCCGGCAGCTGGCTGTCCCTGGCCCCGCACGGGGACGGGCTGGAGAGAGCCCCCGGCCCTCCCCGGCTCCTCCTTTCCTGAGACAGCCACTCGGGTGCCCACACTTCAACTGGCCTTATTTTCAAGCCACCCAAAAATAACAACATTTGATAGGAGGCCTCTGAAGGCTTTGGCTGGGGTCATGTTTCCAAATTCTTGACTCAAGTATTGTAAATGAGAACCGCTTTTTTTTTTTTTTTTCCCTTTCCCAGTCAGGCTATTTTTTCCCTTCTTTTTTTTTTTTTTTTTTTTTTTTTCTCGAGATGTTGGGAGAACCCCAACCAAGGAATCAGTGCTTAATGGGTCACAGGGTATAAATAGTAGTGTTGAGACCATAACACAAGACTCTTTGTGCTATCATGCAACTAAACCTTTAAAAAAGAAGAAGAGGAAGAAGAAGAAGAAAGAAAAAAAGCTTCCAAACAGACCAGTTACCATACCAGCATGGGGCTCTGTGGGGGTGTGTGGCATTTCTGAGCACAAGCTACATTCTATATTTGTCCACTCCAGCCTTCCACTACTGACATCTATTTACAGCCTTGCGGAGTACACAGGATACCCTATTCATGAAATAGGTACTCACAAAAAAAAAAAAAAAAAAAAAAAATCTTTCCGTACATATTTTTGTGCTGCTGATAGTTCATAAACATAAATCAAAACAAATAAAGTCAACCCCAAAGGGGGAAACCTGATTTCTGGGCTCACCTCTCCAGCTCCTGGCTCTGTAAAGTTCTCTTTTACTGGTCAGTGGGCAGGAAGCTCTTCTCATCCATAAAATGGGGACAAACATAGCTGTTCATTGAAATTTGGCTCTAAGTGACATGTGCTGCAGCTTTGAAAATTAAGAGAAAGAATCTGGGGGCTTCTATGCTTTGAGGCACTCTTTAAATATGAGATATTATCCTAATTAAGCTCAATTTTCACCATGGGGTCAGTGCTTTGATGAAGTTAAATGGGACGATCTAAAGTATCCATTAATTTGCTACCAGTCATTGTATTTGGAGACCCTGAGGGATTCTGAAAATTGATTAATTGTGACAGAACTGAGAGTGTATTTCTGAGTGATTATGGCAAGCCTTGGGTGGCATTATAAGGGATGCCAATTTTCATGTGAGAGTGAAGTTCATGGCTCTAGCACAAGTACTATTATGCCAGTAGAAGGGACCAGGTTGAGGGACATGTGACTTAGCAGCTGACAAGTGCAATAATTCTCAGAACTCTGTGGCTCAGAATGTGTGCTGGCTACTAAGAACTGGGATTTTAGAAATAGAAAGTTCAGATTACAAGCCTACTGGGCAGAAACTTGAACTCCTGGTGCTGGCCACATGCCCTGGGTACTCGAGGGTGGGCCAAGGTTCTGGCCATTCAGCGTCCTCTGTTTGAATTCTGAGCCTGTAAGTAAAAAAGTAAATAAATAAAAATGTAAAAAATCTTCTTTGGCAAAAGTGCCTCTTTCTTTTGTGGGCTCCCCCATAGGGCTTTTTGGGCAGGATTTATCTCTTGGGCTGTGATGGTCCCATCTCCCCAATTTTTGAGGTGGGGGAGATGAGGTGGAAGAGAACACTTTGGTTCAAATTGTTGGATTAACCAGAAAATGAGCCAGAGATCAAAACAGTGGGTGACCAAGTGAGGTTAACTTGGTTAACTCAGAGGTGACTTGACCTGTTAACGAGGTTTAGTGTTTCAGTGGCTGTTATTTGAGTCAGGTGGCCAGGGGAGAGAAGCAGAGAAGGGTACAGGCAGCCCTGCTTAGTCCTAGCACTCCACGGAACCTGCATACAGTGGCGCTCTGATACCAGGGACCAAGGAGCACACGCTGAGTGCCTAATAGGTAGAGGACACAGTGCCAACAAGCCCTCAGCAAAGATCATCTCATTCAATGTGCACAGACTTCCTATGAGACTGGTGCTATTCTTATGCCCAGTCCACACATGGGAACAGAAGCTTAAAAGAGAGCATGTCCAAGATGACACAGTTAGTGACATTGTGGGGGCAGAATTGGAACCCAGACTTCTTGATATCAAAACCTAGGCTATTCCAGACTTGGCTAAATGTCTTCCTTTCCCCATCCCTCTCATGCACCACACAATGCAGCTAGGACTCAGGCTATCTCAGGGGTGAAGTCAGAGGAGCCTCTGAGAAAAAAGGTCACAGTACCACACAGACCCCAGGACTGGCCCTGGAGGAAAGAGTTCCTGGACTCCTGCTCCCCTCCATGCTCTCAGTGCCCAGCAGTCCTGTTGGACAGAAACCAGGAGTATCTGGGCCTGAATCTGGGGACCGTGGAGGTGAGATTTCAGCTTATTCTCTGTGCCATAAATTGATAAAAAGAAAACCTGCATTTCAGGACATTTATACACACCTGGAAATATTATTTAAAAGGATTCTGGGGGCACCTGGGTGGCTCAGTCGGTTGAGTGTCTGACTTTGGCTCGGGTCTCAGGGTCCTGGTCTCTGGTTGGAGCGGGGCTCCCCTGCTGGCGGGGAAGCTGCTTATCCTTCTCCCTCTAACCCTCTCCCTGCTCATGCTCTTTCTCTCAAATGAACAAATACAATCTTTAAAAATAAAGAAATAAAAATAGATAAAAGGATCCTGATTGGTAAAGATGAAAATAAGCCTTTTTTTCTTTTGCTCGATTTCGTCCTCCAATTTAAATGGGAACTAAGGCAACTTTGTGATTCCACTGGGAACTGAACCCACCAGCTTCTGCGTGTAAGGCAGATGTGCTAACCACCAACCATGGAACCTGAACACTCAGCCTCTGCTTTAAAAAGCATGTACAACAGTCCTCCTTATCCACAGTTTCACTTTCCCTAGTTTATTACCCGTGAGCGGCCGATCAGGTGGGAAGTAAATGATCTTCCTGACACAACCTCAGTGTCACATCACTTCATCTCATCTCATAGGCGTTTTATCCTCTCCTGTCATCACAGGAAGTACAATAAGATATTTTGAGAAAGGGATTACATTCATGTAACTTTTACTACAGTATATGCTTATAGTTGTTCTGTCTTATTATTATTTTTGTTCATCTCTTATAGTGCCTGATTTATAAATGAAGTATGTATTTATCGTAAGTATGGATGGATAGGAAAAAGCATAGTATACACAGAGATTAGGTACTATTCCCATTTTCAGGCATCCCCTACAGGTATGGGAAGCAACCCCCCTGGGATAAGGGTGGGGGGGGGTGCGTAAGGGAAGGCTGCTATACTCTGCGTCTTAGCCTTCCAGGGCCAACCGGGTTAACTTTCTCAAGGTGGTAGGAACACAGCCCTAGATTCTTGTATGTCCAATTCTGAGACACAAACTTCTCACCCTAAAACATGCCACTTACTGCTCCTGCCAAGAATTTCTGAAGGGAGATCAGTGCTCTGAAATCTTTACTGCCTCTGCCCCCACCCCGCATCAGTGCCAATTCAACACAGCATCGCCCAGTAAACACTAGAAGAGGCTATCTCGATGCTTTCCTCGGATCAATTGCTCCTATTTTCAGATCCCCCAATCTGCTCATCTCGGCCTTCTGGTTAGATCCTGAGCACGGAGCCAGCACAGCGCTTGGTGCGCCTGAGGGAGCAGGTCGTGCTCCTTGAACGGGGGCCACAGCGGTGGCGGCAGAAGCAGACAAGCAACAGGGCCCAGGCCGCACAGGTGCAAACACGGATCCTCAGCCCTACCTGGCAACTCGGCAGCCTAGCCCGCTTTCGGTGGGAGGAGCTTTTCCATCATCTCCTCGAATCCCTGCCTGACCCCTGGGGGTTGGGGAGGACCAAGCAGCTGGGATTTTTACCCCGAGGCTATCCCAGCCTCACCTCAAGTCATCCTGATTCTCTTATCTGGACATTTGTCATCTTTTGCCAAGATAAGCCCTGCTCTAGTTTGCGGAAATGAGACATATTTGCAGCCTCGGAGTCATCTTCCATGCCCTTTTCTCACCCCTGCCCGAAATCAGTTTGTCTCCAAACCTTATCAACAAATCTCTTTTAAATTCTCTCCTAGCTCCTTTTCTGCAGCCATCCCAGTCCAGTTCCGCAGAAACAGCCAGTCCGTGACCTTAACTCTGGCGCTGCTGGTTCTTCCTTTCTCCATCAGTGTCCGGGCCAGAGCTGGCTTCCCCACCACCATGCCTGGACTCCAGGTGCCTCCCTGTGCTTCAGTCCCTGGGTCCTTGGAAGTCCCACCTTCCCCCATTCAATCAAGCTTGATTCCCCATTATCCCTCAGTAATTAACCAGCAGTGACAAAAGTCAGGGGTTTTCTTCTTGATCCCAAAACACACCACGCTAATTTCTGCTCTGCCTGAGGTCCTCTTGCCTCCCCTCTGCTGTGCCTCTTCTTAGGCGTCCCTGGTGTCCATCTTCATCACACAGCCCTCCTAGCCCCTTCCCCTCCCTGTCTGGCGTGTTCCTTTCTTGGAACTGCACACCCAGAGTGTGCACCACGCCCCTCCGCACCTGTTCGAATGCTGTCTTCGAGCAGATCCATAATTCAGTGTGCAGCGCTTGAAATTTCCAAAAAGATTCTAAGTTCTTTGAGAATAGGGTCTGAATCTTATTTATCTTGTGTTTCTCACAGTCCCTGGGGAGGAAAGAGTTTACCGAAGCTGGTGCTCAGGATTGATCTTTGCTGAGAAAAATTAGGAACGTGTTAATTAAAAAGTGGGCGACATGTCTTATTTGGGGAAGTTAAGGGCTTGCCATGGGGATTTTGTTGGCACTGGCTGCTGCTCCTACTTATTTTCTTTTTTCTTTTTTTTTAAGATTCAATTTATCTATTTGACAGAGAGAGATCACAAATAGGCAGAGAGGCAGGCAGAGAGAGAGAGAGGAGGAAGCAGGCTCCCCGCCGAGCAGAGAGCCCGACGCGGGACTCGATCCCAGGACCCTGAGACCATGACCCAAGCCGAAGGCAGCGGCCCAACCCACTGAGCCACCCAGGCGCCCCAGCTCCTACTTATTTTTATTTCTGCTTGCTCTCTTTCCTTCTTCTTCCCCTTTTCTTTCATGCTCATCAACTCGTGGGCCAGTCCTTTCATGGTAGGCTATCAGACTGCTAGATCCTAAAAAAATCATAACAATCTAAAATCCTCAGTGCCCTAATGTATAGATTGTATATGATAAGCATTTGTCAAATGAATTCATTCATGAAGCTTCTGGCACCTCAAATCCACAAAATTCCATGCCATTGAAGCCACATACCTCCTTCTTTGGTCTTCACGCCTGAACACTGGCCTTGCAAGGTTTTAGTCTTAGAGCACTCATCTATTGCTCTGTCTTCTCCGTTTTTTCCTCTTCCTTCCACCTCTATTCTGTCCTATTCCATTTTCTGGTGTCCTCTTCAAAGTGATTATCTGGCTTTTAAAACACCCTCTTATTAAATAAAGTTCCATGATTATTCGTTATATTCACTGGACATGATCACATTTGCTATAGCAAGAGACAATCCACAGAGCTGGGTCAGTGGGAAATGGGAGATTTAGGAAATGACCTCTGTATATCCTATTAAAAAATTCAATATGTTAATGGAAGATGAGATTATTGATGCATTTGTTACGAGAATCTCCGAAAGTGGGGGCACTTGGGTGGCTCAATCGTTTAAGCATCTGCCTTTGGCTCAGGTCATGATCCCAGGGTCCTGGGATTGAGTCCCTGCTTCTCCCTCCCCGGCTCCCCCTGCTTGTGCGCGCTCTCTCTCTGTGTGTGTGTCAGATAAATAAATAAAATATTAAAGGAAAAAGGAATCTCCAAAGGTGATAAATATATATTTCTAAAAATCACCTTGCCTTCTGGATTGAAGTTGCAGGGTCAAGATGTGCGTGGTTACTGATCTCTAGCCTAAAGCACTCTGTGTTGACTCTGAACACCATCCAGCACCTACAAGCGAGAGGTCAGTGAAAGCTAAATAATAATGTCATGCGCTGGGATGCTGCATGTTATTGGACCGTGCTGCTCCCTGCCCCAGCAGAACTACGGAACCTATGGGAATGCCCCCTGAGAAACCCAGGTAGAATTCTGGAAGAGGAAATGAGATATAGTCCATAGGATACATAGCTCCATGCAGAGACACTACATGTTTTAAAGCTAATAATTTATGTTTTCTTTGCGATAGCAATTCCATATTTTATTTGGGATAGCAATCACCACAACTGATTCATAAAAGCAAAATTGCCTAATCAATGGACTAGAAATACAGTCACTGTGAATATAAATTCTTTCCTTTTCTAATGATCCCCAGCTAATCATTTCAGCTCTTCTGGCTCGTTTTCCTGATTAAACCAGGAGAATAAAGACAACAGGAACATGTGACTCCTACATTAGCAAACTAAGCATGAAGAATGAGAATGAACCTGTGGGTAAGCAAAGGGTTTGGTGGGATTTGTTTAATCCATTCCGTGGCACATCTTAACTAATATTCCCCCACACTGGCAGGGCCCCTGAAAGTGTTAAACGTTGAACACCAGTGGTAAAAGGAGATGGGATTTAGGGCTAGAAGTTCTGGATTTCAGTGGAGGCTTCACCCAATAACGTCCAGCAAGGTGTGACTTTTCCTTGCCTCGGTTTTCTGTTCTGCAAAGGGGTTTCTGATGCTTTTGTTTCAAAGATCTGAGAGAAGCAAAAGGCCATGTAAATCACACTGTGTTGTATGAGTGTTCAGCAGCATAATTGTTTTTTTCTGCACAACTTAGAAAGCTGTGCCCATTTCTGTAGGCAACACCCTCATCTGATTCCAGCAACGTTTTGCCCCTAGTGTGTCTCTCCCTAGCCTGGAATGAATGATATCCAGGCACAACTCTGCTAATTTTTTTTTTCTTCTGAAATCTCAGGTCTATGCCACTTCCTTCACACAACATAACCTGCTCAAGCAGTGGAAGATTCTCGTTGCCCAGTGGCTTATGGGAGTGCCAAGTACACATGGCCAAGCTGGGCTGGCCAACATGCACGCCCTGTACACATGTATGAGTAGAACACTGCACAAGAAGGATCAGTGGGCGTCTCAGCAAGGGTGCAGGCACCGTCCCTCCTGCAGCACTCTGTGTGACATGCCTGTGCCAGTAGTTAAGGGGCATCTTGGTAGAGAGGGAAGTGGCACAGAGGGAGGAATGAAAGAGGCATTTTAAAGCTTGTGAAGATGTAAGTTCTGCCACTTCAGGTTTTGTTTTCTTTCGTTTCATAAAAACAAACTGTAGGGGCACCTAGGTGACTCCATCGGTGAAGCATCTGACCCTTGATCTCAGCCCAGGTCTTGATCTCAGGGTCGTGAGTTCAAGCCCCAGGCTGGGCTCCAAGCTGGGTGTGGAGCTTGCTCAAAATAAATAAATAAAATAAAAGAAAGAAGAAGAAAAGAAAGAAAAACTACAGATCAAAATCTCAGAGGCAGCCCCCTCACCTGGGCTGTCCCAACATGTCTTCAAGCCACCTCCTTCCTGCCTTCTCTGTCTGGGCCACGGCGTCCCTGTCAGCAGGCGCGAGTCCCTCTCCTCCGCGGTCGACGGCGTCCCGCAGTTCCGCCCCTGTCCTAGCGGTTGCAGAGCGGACTGCTCTTTGTTCAGTTCTGGTGATCGCTCCCACGGTGGCAGAGAGGCGAACCCATCCAGAGCAGAGACGTGCTCGTGGACCGGTCTACAGCCTTACCAGCCACCTCCCAGCCCCCGCCGCCCCTCCATGCTAGGCCAGCTCTGCACTGACATCCAGGCAGGGAGACCCTCCCTCCCAGGAGCTGTCCTCTCCTGGGCTGAGGGCTGCTTCCTGTGACCCGCAGGCTGAGACGCTCAGCCTCAGGGGTCACCACTCCCGTGGGCATCAGTGTTGTGCGCTCTTGGACTGAATACGCCGCAACTCAGCTTTGGCGGCTGAGGCGGAGCACGAAGGTTAGCTCCCGGCCTCCCACCCTTAGCCGCTCGTTTTGCTGGGATTCTAGAAGGCAGTCAAGGCAAACCCCGCCCCCTTCCCTGGGATTGGATAGAGCGAGGTAGACCTAAGCCAATCAGAACAGACTATTCTCTTGGCCACTTGACGTTGTCAGGACCAAGCCCACCACAGAGAAGCTCGATGCTCTTCCCCCCTCCCCTGTTCTGGAAGGGATGCTCCGCTCTCTTTCCTCTTGGATGTGAATAAAGAAGTGGGTCAATCATGTCACAATCTCAAGAGAAGCCTGCTTGAAGATAGCATCAACACAGGAAAGGCGGAGCCAAGACAGCCAGGGAGATGTGGTCTCAAACCTGCAGTGAGTCAAACTCGGAGCTGGCCTGCCCGTGGGTGTTTCAGTTCCAAGAACCAATGGGCCCCCTTTATAGTCTGAGCCTATTTGAATAGGATCGCTTGCAACTTTGCATTTGAAAGCATCATAACTGATAGAAGCATCATGATCTGGGGAGGCCTGAGGAGGAGGAGAGGGAACTTAGAAGGTGGCCCCGTCAGTTAATTTTATGAGTTCCGTTGAGTAGGCCATACCTACCTGTTGTTTGGACAAACACCAGTCTAAAAGTTGCTGTAAAGGTTTGTTTTAGATGTAACGAACACTTCAATCAGTGGACTTTGAGTAAAGCAGATTGCCCTTGGTCATGTGGGGGGGCCTCGTCTAATCAGTTGAAGGCCCTAAGAGCCAAGACTGAGGTTTCCTGAAGAAGAGGGAATTCTCCTCAGGACTGCAATGTGGAAATCCTGCCTGATTTTCCAGCCTACAGATTTCAGACTCCAGACTGCAGTGTGAGCCCTTCCATGGAATTCCAGCCTGCCACATAATCTGCTTGAGTCAACTTATTAAAATCTCTCTATCTCTCTGTCTATATCTATCTATATAAAATATACATCACAAAACAGGAGAGATACACATACATATGTATGTGCTGGTGTGTGTCTGTTTCTCTGAAGAACCCTGATCAATATGATGGCATAAGACATGTCTACTAAGGTAGGACAAGCTCTATCTAGTTCAACTTATTTGGTGGCAAAGTCTGCTTTGGGAGATGATGGCAGGGAGCCTTAATCTCTGAGAGTCTCAACTACCACCTCACAAGAGGTCGTCACCATGGAGCCCAGAGTCTCAACAGGTGAGCATGGCCTGATGACAGGGAACCTGGGGTAGAAAGCCATTCCCGAGGAGATGTTGGGAAAGAAACCAGGCAAGCAGCAGAGACCTTACCATGCACTGGGGCTTAAGGTAGACTTCCAGCCTTAGACGGGGCCTAGAGGGCAGGACAACCAAGAAGCACCTGAGGGTATGACCAAGGGAGAGCCCAGGCTGTGGACTTGGGCAGCGTGGCCAAGAAAAGGAGTAGCTTCGAGCTAGGACTGAGGAGCCATGGAGCCATCTAGATGCCTTCTCCAGAGGCAGCGGTGCTAGGACAGGGCAGGGAAGGAGACTCAGGGAATCACATGGGAACTCAATGGCACAAGGTGACCCTGGGATGAGAGAGGCACTCCCAAGTCCTTCATCATGCCTGGACTGGCCTAGGGACTGAGGCAGACATGAACCTTCTTGGTGGGACATAGGAGCACAGGGCAGAGGGGTTTCAGTGCAGCACTTTTGTTCCCCCCAACTCCTGTAGAGTGACCATGTCTTCCCAAATGTCCATGGTGACCTAGAAATACCTTCATTGTGGTCCAGGGAGAACAAAACAGCAGGACACTAGCTCCCATATTAGCAATCCCACATGCAATTATTAGTGTGCATTGAAATAAGTCCCTCTTGGTTTTACACACGCCCTTTACCACACCTTATGTAGTAGCAAGGGGACCTCCAGGCTCTTGTCAGATGGCCCAAATAAAGAAGCCTCTTTAGGGATCTGTTTTCAGACTTCTTTGTCTCTTGTGGCCTTCCTATGGGGATTGGCCTGCCCAGTAGCCTATCCCTAGGTTCTCCCAGCCTTGTGGGGAGGAAGTCTGCAGTTTTTCCTGGTGTCTGTGGCCTCCTGTCTCCCACTTTGGAGCCCATGGCAAGCCCAAGCATAACATTTCCTCAAGACTGAGTAGAAATTAGACCCCAGGTCTTGTAATTGGCACCAAAGTCAACTCCCAGGCAAAGCTGTGTCCTTAGGATGAGCTTGAGATTTGGGGGAATGGTATTGGGTCAATACTTCACAGACGACCAGAGAAAAGCTGTCCAGAAGCTGGTCTCTGTCTTGATATTTTTGTGAGTTATCTGTAAGGGGAAGTGGGTCCCTAACTTCATGTAAGGTAAAGCTTCTAGAGGTGGAGAAATATCAGGGTGAGCAGTACAAGTTGGTCTTTTTACATGATCCTGGAGCCTACAGTGCCTTGTCACACTCGACTCTAGACCTAATGCCATAGGGATTTGAATTTCCTTCCTGCCCATGGTGCGCTTCATGACACATACATTCAGTTAATTTAGATACAACTGGCCTTCGCCTTTGCTGCCAGAGACAGACAGATCAGAACTGGACACCCTCAGGCCTCTCCACATCAGTCTCTCTCCAGTTCCTGGAACCTGATCGCCTTCCTTTGTCCTCTCCCCCAGGGTCAAGAATGGGCCACAGATCCCCACGTTGGGGCTGGGCAGAGGAGAGCCATGGAAACTGGTAACTGAAGCCGGAAGGGACAAATGGCTGGAAATGCATTCCCACTGCAGGCAGTGGGGGAAGATTCTGTGCAGTAGGGTTTTGGATTGAGAACTCTGGAGGTGGAGGGGTGCGATTTAATGGCATTTCAAGAAGGCCTTTCAGAGAGATACTGTCCACAGAGGGTCCCTGGGGAAGACCTGAGTAGTGAGATCTCAGGTGTTGGGGAGAGAAGAGAAGCTGATGGGGGTTGGGCTACATCACCCTTCTGACTCAGACTCTGGTGTGTTTTGTGGGCATATGCCCCTGACCTTTTCTTCCCAGTTTTGCTGCCCTGAGTCTGTCTGTGTGAACCCTCTTGCCTGTTTCTGTATGATCCCTGTGCTTGCTTAACCATCCCACGATCCATCCCACTGAGCTGAGCCCTGTTCCCTCTCCCAGTCCCTTCTGGCAAGCCCTGCCCTGTGGCTGGCCCTGCTCAGTTTCCTCCTCCATGCAGTCCTCCTGGCCCTCTCCAGCCGAATGACTGTGTTTCCGCTGAATCTTCCCAATACATTTTTATAACTCTTCTCTTATTAATTACTATTTTGTACCACACTTCCCTCATAAGATAAGAGACTAAATTTATGGCTTTAACAAATATTTACTGAGAACATTCACACACCACGCACTATGATGCCACAGGGAATGCTTTGCCCTGCCTTGTGGGGTTTACACTCTAAGGCATCCAGGGGTTGGGGTGTGGTAGGGGGACAAAAAGTTAAAAAGCAACAGATGTATTCAGTGTTTGATGGGGAACAGTGCCAAGGGGAAGAAATGAAGAAGGAATGGGGGGTAGGGTGGGATGTGCTAAGCTGAATAATGACCTCCCCAGAAGATATATGTGTCCTAACACCCTGAACCTGCATATATGGAATGTTACTGGGTTAGGAGAATTTACTTTGATTAAGTTAAGCATTTGGGGATGTATCCTAAACTACTCAGCTGAACCCCATGTAATTTAGGGGTCTTTTATAAGAGGAGGTAATGTGAGGACAGAAGCAAAAGGGCGGAGTGGTGGACCGAAGGGGTCATGAGCTGAGGAATGCGGGCGGCCTCTAAGAGCTGGAAAGGGCAAGGAGACAGGTCGTCTCCCAAAGTCTCCAGAAAGAACCAATCCTGTCAACATCTTCAATGTAGTCTAAGATAGTAATTGTGTGTTGTTTGAAGGCACTAAATTTGTGGTGCTTTGTTACAGCAGCAGCAGGAACATTGGGCGGAGACCTGAAGGGAGTGAGGAACTGAGCTATGCCTACATCTTGAAGACATTCCAAACCGAGAAGAGCAAACGCAAAGGCCCTGAGGCCAGAGGCAGTGAAGACGGTGTGGCTAAAGTGGAGGAAGCAAGGATTCGAGCCAAGCCTGGGAGGTAGCACGGGCTCATGGAAGACCACACATTTGACTCTAAATGAGATAGAAAAGTATTGCAGGGGTTTGAGTGAAGGAAAGACAAGATCAGGCCAATATTTTTAAGGTTTTTTTTTTTTTTTTTTAAATTCCCGGCTACCAAATTGAAAATAGACTGCAGAGAAGAAGGGCAGGAGCTGGGAGAACAGTTCAGAAACTTCTGCGTTGCTTCAGATGAGAGATGATGACAGTTTCAACCAGGTGGCAAGAGGTGATCAGATCCAGGATTACATTTTTTGAAGGTAGAGCCAAGAGGATTTGCTGAGATTGGATGGAAGGTGCGTGAGAAAAACTGAAGTAAACAGCCTTTCGAGATCTGTGACCCAAGCAACTGGAAGGACTACCACTGAGTACGAGAAAAAGGCCTGAGAGAAGGGGATTGGGGGAGGGGGCTGGATGTTCAGGACTTTGACAGGAGAGCAAGGGCAGAGATATTTGGAGTCAGCACATAAATATTATTTTGAAACCACGATTCTGGACAAGATTACCGAGAGTAAGTGGACAGAGAGAAGAACCATCTGAGGACTAAGCCCGGGGCACTCCATCCAGCGACGTGAGTCAGTGAGCTGGGGGAAGGAAGAAAGGGGTTTCTGGAAGCCAACTTGAAGGCACCGTTTCAAAATAACTCTCGAACTCCAACCCAAAGCCCAGCATGGCAGGGTGATGTGCCCAAATTCCCCAAGCCCCTCATATGTGCTGGCTCCCAAGGTATGTGTGTTCTAGACCCCTGTCATTCGATTCCCGCAACAACTCCATGAGGTAAATAATATCCTTAACCCATTTCACAGATAATTAAATTGAGGTCAGAGAGTTAAATGCTAAGGTTAGGAAGAGATGGAGCCAGGGTTGAAGCTCGAGAGCTCCGACCCTACTCAGTCATCGAAATCAGCCTCTCAGCAAACACACACATGAAGGACCCCTGGCTCAGTCTGGTCGTGGCTGACAATCCGCTGAGTCAACGTGTGTCGTTGAGACTCGAGTGAGTTCTTTCCAGGACCACAAATATGTAGTGTCATGAGCTCCAGAGGTCTACCTATGGAGATAAAGACCCATATGCAGAGAAGTGTGATTTACAAGAAAATCAAACAATTTTTTTCACATCTGATATTTTTTAGCGAGGTCAAAATTCAGGGAAGGATTGTTTTTCTTTTTCATCAGAAATTGATTGATTGTTTTAAAAACCATGATAGGCTTAAATGTATCCTCAATCAACCCCCCCCCCACCCCGGACCTGCCACCAGGTGGCCAATACCACCCCTGCCTTTAGAGCCATCTCTGGACTTGGGTTAGCCATTTTGGTGGTTTATGGTGGTTTATGGAAACTGGCCCTTCAGTAAATGAGTCAGCACCTAGAAACTTAAGAAAAGTATTTATTTCCTTCATCTGTGCTCTGTATCTTTATTTTATTTCCACTAGAACGGTACATCCCCCAAGGGAATGACACCTTCAGGAATCATTTGCTGCTACACTTTACACTGGGTGGGTGTCCTAGGTACCAGACTCTAGCCAGAAAGACGACGCATCTTCTATGATGACAGCAGGGGGAGCCCCTCCTCTCCAGTGTTTCATGACTGTTTGCTAGTTCCCCCTTTGATACAATAACCAAGAATCTGTATTTTCAGTGGTATACATTCACCGCGCCCAAGTCCTAATGGGTATCACACACACCCAGTGCTTTCTCAGGTCTGGCTCACAGATGAAAACCCAAATAGCCGTCATGAAGATAGCCCAGTCTGACCTCTTCGCCCCTACAAAGTTAAGTACATGGCAATGAAAAAAAAAATAATAATACTAGCAAATAGAAGCACCAAACTTCATTGAGTTACCTGAAACGGCCACACAAAGCCCAAGAACATCTGAAGATTTCTTGACCTCTACTCCGGTGTTGTGTATCTGGCACAGAATTGGACAGTCCTGAGGCCTGTTCTCATAAAGCTCTCTCAGCATAACTCCCTCTCAAAGATCTTCGTGAAGGAGCCGAGCAGGAGACTCCAGTGTCACCGTGTCAAGAGGAACAGTCATAGGAAAAGAGCAAGACTAGCTTCCTAGGAGCATAGTGGCAACCTGAGAAGCCTCCTGAGTTCCTCGATAAAATATATGAGGAGTGGGCTGTTTTGTCAGAATTCATCACAAGCTTCTCAAATGTTTTTGTGCCTGATGTCTGGAAAGAAATATACATCGGTGAAGGAAGTGTTTTGCTGGACTTGTGTCTAGGTATTCTCAAGCCTGGAGCACAGCTTTATTTATTCCTTTTTTTTTTTTTAAGCTTCTCATCCATCTATCGCAATCACTTTTAAACAATGACTAAAATTATCATACAACGCTTAGTCCACAGTGAGGTTCCTTGCCCCCTCGCCCCCAAGGCTGGTAACAAATGGCATTTCGGTGTCATTTTTTAAAAGGATGGGGGCCATGCTTGTATATATTTTTCGAGATGCTCCTGCAGAGTATTGGATTTACTAATTAACAGCTATGATGAGAGAAAAATTTCTTTGGTGTTGTCCTAATTGAAAGAAAGGTTTCTCTGTAAAAAGGCAACTCCCTTTTAGGCAGTCAGCTGTGAACAGTACTTTGACTCTGCAGCACGCATATGGGCATGTCCCGAGGTCTGCTTAATAAACACGTTTTTATGGACACGCACTGTGCATCGGTGTGCTTTCGCCGAAGACAGATGCCCCTTAAATGCGAGTGTTTACTCCACCAGTACGGAACATTTGCCTTATTATAGCCACAGTCTTGGTGGGGGCGGGGAGGGGGGAGGCAGCATCATGATTTCCAAAAAGGGAGTGACATTTGGAGCAGCTCTTGTCATGTGCCCTCCTCAACTTAGAAAATCCACCCAGGACAGCCGGCAGCGCGTCAGGGACCCTCGCAGCCGCAGCCAAAGCTCCTGCTGACGCGCGGGGGATCTTTTCTGGGCAGCCGGGCTCGCCACGCCCCTGAGTGGCTGGCACGCCGCGCGCTCGCCGCGCCCCGCAGGAGCCAGACCTTTACTTTATTTGGTTCACGACGCGGTAACCGGTCCAGAGCGCGCGGCCGGGGACGCACGCGGGCGGGGGCGCGCGCGCACACGGGCGGGGCGCGCGGCCGCGGCTGCTCGCTAATTATAGCCGCGCAGCGGGCTCGCTCGGGTGCGGCCGCCGCCCCCGTGGGGTCCTGCCGCACGGCCCCACGTGCGCAGAGCGGGGCGCGGGGAGAAGGCGCTGCGCCGGCGGCCCCGGCACCAGTTCTGGGATAAATAAACACGGGCGCGGCGTGAGTCAGGGCGCCGCGCTGGAAACCGCAGTGGGTCTCCTCGCGGCGGGGGCCCGACGCAGGCCGCTGGAGAGCGGGGAGCCTCCTCCCCTTTCCTTCCCCTCCAGTAAACAGGGCTTGGCAGTACGGGCGGCTGTTTTCTTCCTTTTCAGAAACGCCGCTGTGAGCAGTGATAAAAAGTGAAGGAAAAAAAAAAAAAAAAAAAGGAAAAGCTGCCATTTGACGATGTTGACCCGGCCCCCGTGTATTCCAACGGCCTCTTGATCTGTAGGAAGATACTGAGGTCCGGCGGCCCCTTTCATGCGTGACCGTGGCCTGCTGTGCTTAATGAGCTTCTTGTGTGCAAGCACTTTGGACCTCGGACTTCGTCCCCGTGTCACAGTCCTCCCAAGGTCACAGTCCTCCCGAGGTTCCAGGCGGAAGTTCTAGAGAGACCCAGTCCTCCACGTGAGAATTTAGCCCTCGCCAGACTTCCCAGACTCCTGCAAGGAAACCGACGCGTGAACTTTCCTCCATCAGGGCCCTTCATCACGCGAGCTGACATCCCTCCCAGTCCGTGGAAGGGTCTTCAAGCTCCCAGAGAGCTGGAGCCTAGGCTCCCAGCTGTTCAAAGACTAGATCATGTGCCTGCTTACTAGGTGTCAAGCAATCACGGCGACAACCCATATGGTGCTTATTAAGAGACTAGTATTCTAAAACTTCTCTAATGACTGTGACCCTCCTGTGAAATTCTGATTTCAGTTGTGTATGGGGCACAATAAATCTTCATCTTTTATCACCGAAAAAAAGTTAATGGAATGGCTGTTTGGAGGCATAAATAAAAATGGAGGTAAGGAGGCTTTTAGCCTGTTTCTGTTTGGCAGCGCAGGCATAGTCTTCTCAGGCTTTGGAGAACACGGGAGGCCTCCAGCCAAGTCTGTGTGCAACAAACAAAATGCTGATTTATTCAGACTCAGGCCATCCCTACTCCTATGTTTCACTTCTCCGCAGAAGAACTCTTACTGGTGTGGTTGATATTTTTAAAATCAAACAGTAAACGAAGGCAAAAGCTCAGTAATCTGAAGCTCTTACTATACATTAAACTTACTTTTAATGAACTCTTACTATACATTAAAATAAATTTAGGTCCTGAGTTCTGATGAAGTGCTTCTGGACTTATTTTCCCTGGCAATATAAATAGCCACCTATAGAGCTCAAATTATTGGATTCCAACTGTCAGGGGCAAGGTATTTTCCAAAAGGCAGAGAAATAGGCAATGACCCAAATATTTATCTGCTAAAGTTGCTGTCTAAGTACCTACGCAGCAAAATGTGACTCTTTGGTTGAGCATGATGCCTGTCCCCTCATGGGCATCCGGATGTTAACTGGTGATAGTGATACGGAGAATGAAATAGTCACTGCTAAGTGGTTAGGTGATGGGATCCACAGATTATATAACACAGTTCATTTTCCCCAAAATGCAAAGCATATTTAGAAATATTCAAATGGGGCATTATTACTCTGTATAGGATGTCTTATTTCAGCATCAAGGGCTTCTGCTGAATTGCTGGAGGAGGCTGTTCAGTTATGCAATCCAACTTCTAAAGTCCATTCAAAAAATGAGATCAACCAGTGCATTGAAGCTTCCAGTTTAAACCAGGAATTCTGTAGTCTCTTATCCAGACCTTGTCTGACCCAAAAGAAAATCACCTCCTAGAGGATTTTCATGGCTGACTTTGTGATAAATTTGACATGCACTCTAGACTCATTCTACGAAGACTTTTGAGTTTTAAAGGGCTACTGTTTTTTTCAAAGCAGTATTTAAGACTGCATAATAAAAGAAACTGTTTATACCATTCTGATAGAGTTGTTCTATTAAGGAGACTTTACTCAATTGTTCCTTAGACTCAAAATAAAATAGCTTTAGGATCCCATGTCTACATGAGTCTAGAAATGATTTTGCCCACGGCATGAGTTTTTACCCCAGAATATCTTTTCTATAGCTCGTATGGGTTGGTTTATGGCACTTAGTGCCATACAGAAGCACACAATATTTTGTGATAAAGATCAGTGCCAATGTAGATTTTGATTCTAAGATTTAAAAAAAAAATTTAAATAACTGATATCTCAAATTAAAAAAGTTAAGCTTTTTAAAATCAACCATGTGAAATTGTATCGACATAGTGAAGGAGCAGGTAACAACAGACTAATGGGTTAAAACAAAGTTCACTGTTAAATTAGGTACGAATTAGTTAATGGTAAATAGGGATAGTATGGATATCCCTAATTATGGACTTATCTGGGGATTAACAGAGAAATAAATCCACAGATAATCCATAAATCCAGTCACTTTCTACCTTCTGACCTCTGAATTTACAAATTGACTTCTTGTGTATTTGTGTGCCTTTTAAATTACTATCAGGATTCATAACTGAAGTAAAAAATGCAGGTAGTCAACAGGAACAGCAACAAAGCCTCTAGATTATTAATAATCTGGGAAGTTATGCCATAATTTCTATTTGATTGTAATCAATACTGTTGCTGACAGAGGCCTAACCGTTGGCACTGAAGGAGTTAAACAGCATCCCCCACGCCTCTCATTTCTAGAACCCCAGATGATGAAGTAGGTAAATATGTATTCCATTCATTGGTGCCTCTGACCTTGGTCTGTGACAGAGGAAAGGCGTGTCTTCTCACACTGTTCCCTACGAAGAGAAGGCAAGCAAATGAGGGTGACTCAGGACTTCTAGTGGCCTACACACGACTGAACATTTTTCTGAATGATTCCACGTACACACTTTGGAATCAGGAAGAGAAACATTTTACTCTTCACTAACCAAATAAAACCATCTATAAATCATATGCAAAACTTTGAGCAACGAGGGACTTAAGTCTACGAATTAAAAGGAGTTCTGTATTTTCCCCTTAACTTTTTCCCTCCTTTGGGGAATAAACAAAGACATCTGCCACATCAAGAGTCTGGTTTGTTTGTTTTTTTAACTGGAAACTGAATGCAATCATTAAAGTTTACTTTGGGAGGAGCTTTTGAAATTTTAAAAATGACTTCTGTAAGCTGCAGTCTTTTAAATTTTACTAAAAATAAAATTTAGCATTTTTAATTAAAAAAATAGTTCAACATTTCTTTTAACCTGATTACTAAATGAAACATCGTGTTGTGTATTATAAGCTATAATTAACTTATTAAGAATACAGTTTCCTGAAAACTGCCTTAAGCAGGCTAATAAAAAAAATTATTGACACACACATAGTGATGGGTCCTCCAAGTTACCAGACCACCCCTACTGAAAATATATTTGGCTACACATTAACAGTTGCTGTTTAATTTAAAACACATAGTCAGTTTTGTGTGCACCCTATCCTCAAACTCTTTGTCAGGTTCCTTTCCTAGGAGTCTGCCAAGCCATTGATCAATAGAATGAAAAGGCTGCAAACATCTAGGAACTGTCTTCCGATGTCTTGCAAATGGGTCTTGGTGCTTCCCACCTCTTATCTCTTATTTATAAATTCAGATTTCAGGACATCAATAAACCTCACACCTGGCTTTCGCTCTGACTTTATTACACAGCTTTCCAAAAGGTAGGCTGTTTTCCCCCTCTTTTGTCTTCAGTGCATTTCCCACAGCCCATCATGGCCGTTTCGTTTCAGAGCTTTCCAGAGAGGAACTCCATGTCTCGACAGCCTTTTTAGTGTTGTCAGGATCTTTTCCTTCTAGTCTACGATTGCAGAGTGGCCGGCGGTACAGCAGGTTGAAAAATAAACAAGTGCTTTGGGGCTGTACTTTGTTCAGCTCTTCTCTTTATCTGTTTCCCTTATCCAGCTGCCCTTTCCCCATTCCCTAGCACTTTTCCACCCCCCTACCCTCGGTTGACTTGTTGTTCCGGGTCTTTTATCTCCTGTTCTTCTCCTGCAGTTCCAGTCAAACCCCAACCCCAAACCCCACACATCCTTTGGTCACACCGCCATTAGTGATTAAAACAATAGCCATTCTGAGCTTACTTTAAAAAATTAAAAAAGGCCTCAGAAAATGTTCAGTGCTCCCAATTTTATTTTTATTTAATGCTAAAAGTTAAAGAAAAAAAAAAGGTACTGTAAATCTGACACATGACAGAATGCAGGTGATTTTTCCATAGCGTGATTTTAAAATATAATAATGTTGGTATCTGAGATTACACTCACTTAAGCTGACATGAGTTTCATCATATATAGAAAAAGTATCACCTTCAACTTAAAAAAAAAGTAAAGGTTAAAAGGTGGCACACTTTAAAAATACTTGGTGGCCAAGGAAAGGTATATAGTAAAAGTTGTAAACCATGTGTATGTTCTCATAACTTTTAATGTGAGGCCACATGAAAGACAGTACATCTGTTAAATTCTATAAATGTTAAAGCAAAAAAGGGAAAGCTTCAACACCCCATCCCCTAATATTTTGAGTATTAAAAGCACAGCTGAAATATTTAGGATCTGAAATCGGATACTGCCCATGTACAGTAAGTAGCTTTCTGACATTTTTATCCAGCTGTGGAGGATGTCTGCACTGCCATCAGGTACAACAAAAGATCAAACCCATGCCCCAGCGTTAACTTTTTAACTTAAGAGAATGCCAGAAAAATAACCCGGATCAACATTTTACAGCTGCAAGCCTTCCACGAAGGCCACCCAAGGGCCAGGCGGCCTCATGCAGACCTTAGTTTTTAATGGGAGTAACCTCAACACACAGCCCTTTAAAGCTATTCCTGTTCTCCCCCGCTCCCTAAACACCAGCACAGAGAAACCATAGGTTGTCTTTTCCACAGCTGGATAGACTTATTCAAAACAGCAGGATGGTTCTTTACTAATCTTTTTTAGAAAGCTTATCTGTATTGAGACTGCAAAGCATACAGATAGCTACCACGAATTAGGTCAAATGACTGATCAACTTGTAAAATCTATGAGGTCAAATTCCAGTTTATAATAAAGTGCTTAGATACACATTTATACAACAAACCATAATAGTTGAATTCTTTACACATGTCTTTATGGGCATGTAAAATTGACTCTGTGTTTCTGCAAGTGTGTTTCTGCATTTACATAAGAGAAACCAGTCTGATCTGAGTCATAGATGCGCCAATTAAAAAAAAAAAGTGTAACAACAAACTGGTTAATCATGCAAGTCTGTTTGTAATATAACAATGACCGGTAACATGAATTTGCACAGCATTAATAATAAGTGCCCTCATTAAAAACACTACAACAAAAATACTGTATTTGGTGCAGTATCTGATTTTCAAGTGTTAATAAACGGACCATTAAAAAATATTTGAGCAATTTAAAAAAGACAAAAACGTAACTAAAAAAGACTCCAAAGAGGGTAACAATCTCTATTTTCAAATTAAAATAGAAGCTGGGTCATAAACGATACACGTAAGTTGTAGTAGACCTTGAAGCCATGATTCAGCCTAATTATAGGGCCAAGTTACAAACACCTGAACATAAAAGGATTTAAAATAGTGTTCCTGTCAATGTTAAATCGTAACAGCACAAAAGAAAAACCAGTATCACTGTGAGACAACTATTTCTAATAACAGATGATTTATTGGTTTAAAAAAATCGTTTTACTGATGCAAAATAGTAATCAAAAGAAATTAGTTTACAAAAGGTTTCTAAGAATAGTTTGAGAGGTGGGGCCTGCCTATTATTAAAACCTTTTCTTTAATTTTCACTAGTTTATCATTTTTTTTTTCCAGAGGAACAGTATTATTCACTTGGTATTTCAAACACACGTAAGAAGGAAATTACAGGTTTCCTCCACCCCCATCTGGGCTGTCACTGATATGCCCACGGGCAGTCCCGGCAGCACCACGCGCTGTTACTGTCATTGTACCATACTGTATTTAGCACTCACTAGAAACAGGGGGTAGGTGATAGTACCAACAGCAATAGCACTACAGGTAAATGATAAAAAACAAAACAAAACGAAACACAAAACAGAAACGAAACCAATCCCACAATCTCCAAGTTCACCTGAACTGTAACTTCTCTTGCGACTCTTTTCAAAGGAAACGACACCACCACCACCAAACAGAGCTCTGGGGTGTTTAAAAAGACAAGGTGACGCTGCAGAGCCGGGCTCTGCTCAAAGACGGCAGTGCCATCTTGCACACGCCACCATCCATCATCACCGCCCTTCAGTCACTGAATTGTGTATTATGTAACCAACGAACATGCAGCGTTGTAATCTTACAACTGATCACGTGGGCAGTGAACAGTGGTCAACTTTGCCTTTCAAAAAAAAAAAAAAAGAAAAATCCCCCCTCCCCAAAACCACACAGTCCAAAAAATCTCTCAGCAGCAACTCTCAGGCAGTCATCACTATCCCAACAACTGAACTTTAAGAACAAAACAGAGAAAGACTCAAAATCTGTTTTCCTGCTACTCTGAGAGGACAATGTTTTGGGGTAAACTTGGTGACATTTCTCAGTGGCATGCTGCCCACTTCACAACAGTGCCCCCTTCGCTCATTCCATTTCCTTCTCCACCAACTGGCCTCTGGCCTGAGAGAGGGGCCAGCAATAAGGAATAACAGACAGTAAGGCAATCTTACAATGTCAGAAAATGTATTTGGCTTTTTTTTTTCTTTTTAAAATAAGTGCATACAAATACAGCTAGAAGCATTTCGGATTTGCCAAGTGCTCTAAAAAAGCAGCGCAAGTCACAGCCTACATTGAACGGTAACTGTCACCAGGATAATAAAGCACAAAGATATGCTAATAACATTAACAAAAGAAGAAAATGCCTTTATAAGTACATACCTTTTGTCGTCAAAAAAAATATAGAAACACAATGTATTCAAAAAAATCAAAATTATACAGCCATGTTTATGAAGTCTACATTTCCCTTGTCTTGGATATATATATATATGTATATATATATATATATATGTGTGTGTGTGTGTGTGAGTGTGTGTGTGTGTGTGTATATATATATATATATATATATATATATATATGGAGATATATACACAATTCAAGCAGTTTTAGTTAAGGGTAATCATTGGGTTTTTCTGAAACCGGAAAGTCACGAGTCTCTCTCTTTTTTCACTTTCACATCTCCAGCAAGGATGGTTGCAATTTCCCCTTGCATAAAGGCCCAGGGGACATTGGAGCCCACAAGAGGGCATTTTTCCCCACTGGGACAATAGACCTCTCCACTAGCTCCCTGCTGTTTGATGCTTTGTCTGGAGCAAGGGAAGCAGAACTTGTGCGAAGGGACAGACGGGCACTGCACAAAGTGGGTGTCCTCCAGCCGCTCGTGGCAGAGGGTGCAGCATAGAGGGGCGCTGGCTGCCAGAGAAGAGTCTGGGAGGCTGGCAGGATGCACTGGCTCCAGTCCTCCTGTGCTGCCGGCCCCCTGGCCCCCCACCTCTCTGGGGCCTAGCCTTCTTTGGTTCATAGAGGATGGAGAGGGTGGACTGCTGCTATTCCTCCTGGTAGTGGAGTGAACCTGGTTGGCATCTTTCGAGGCATGACTGCCCCCTGCATTGTCTGCTACTAAGATCAGGGCTGCCATGGGCGACTGGCCGTTCTGAGCCGCTTCAGGCGGTGTGGTCCGGTTGGAATGAGGTGAGGCAGTGGGTGGTGGTGGAGACACAAAAGAGGATGTAGGAGTTATGGGGATCTTGAGCCCTTCTGTGGGTGTGGACAGCCATGGCTGTGCCTCTCCATTGATCTTAGGGGGCCCGACTTCACCTTCTGGTTCTGGAGAAGGCTTTCTTTTCCTTGCTGTTCTTGCAACTGGCAGGGGGAGAAAAGAAAAGGGAAAAAACAAAAACAAAATAAATGGATGTGCACCGAAAAGGACAGTTCTTTTACTAACACAAGACTCACTAAAGAATTTGTTCTCTCAAAGCCTGAACGGAAAATCTCACATGAATTTCCAGGGCACGTGCAACTCACAACACTTAAGACTCACGGGGCTCTGGGGCAGGATTTTAAAAGGCCACAGAACACAGCACCTATGCAACGGCCTGTTTCTACACAAGCATGCATGTACCCAGGCTGAACTGTGCACACGATCGTCAACATCCCCCAACAGGTTAAAAGGTGGCTGGTGCCCTCACGCTCCCATCCAAGAATGTGCTGGGAAAGGAAAACCCTGTGTCAGTGCCTATCAGCCCAGTCTGACTCATCTCTGTTGTGCTGCTTCAGCACAGGAACACGTTGCCACTAAGCACTGGTTCCGCCTCAGGCAGATCAGGAAGTTGGGTGTTTGTTGTTTCTGGGCTGGGGTAGAATGGTGAATGGAAAGCACACCCCCCTCCTCTGCTCTGCGCCCCCCTTTCTCCCCTAGGGCCCCTCGCTCCACAGCCGCCCCTACCTGCTTTAGACCCGTTGGCCCCGTTGGCCTCGAAACCCAACAACCTGCCTGCAGTCAGGGCCGGCTCCTTCTTAAACTTGCTCTCGAAGGGCCCCGAGTGGCCGTGCTGGTGCAGCGCCAGCAGCGTGTCTCGCACGGTCTTGGGCCGGTTGACCCAGTCCTGCTCTCCGGGCCCGCGGCCTTTGCTCGCGCCCTCGGCGCCCAGCTCGGTGGCGCCGGCCGCGGTGGCGAGGCTGTCGGCCGCGCCGCGATGCGAGGGCGGCGGCGGCTGCTTCTCCTTGGCCGCCGCCTCGCGCTGCTCGTGCTCCACGGCCGCGCTGCTGGACACGGACGCCGGCCGCTTGTGCGAGCTCAGTTCGGCGGGCTGCGCCGAGCCCAGGCCGGCGGCCGCGGCCCCAGACACTGCGGCCAGCGAGGCGGCGGCGCGGCCGCTGAGGCCGAGCGCGGCGGGGAGCGGCGTGGCCGAGCCGTTCATGAGCGGCACCAGGGTGGGTGGCACGGCGTGCCCGCGCCGCGGATTCGGGCTCTGGCGGTTCAGCTCCGGGGGCTCCTCCAGCTTGGAGAAGCCGTTGGGCACCAGGATGCCGTTCACGGGCGGCGGCTGCGGTGTCGGCGGCTGGGCCAGGCCCGCAGCCGGGCGGCTGCCGCCAAAGTCGGAGCCGAGGCGCGGGGGCCGCTCGGCGGCGGCCGCCAGGGGGTAGCGCTCCAGGGCCTGCGGGGCGCGCGGGGCGGCCTCGGGGCCGCCGTGGCCCAGCTGCTGCTGCTGCAGGAGGATGTCCTTGGCCGAAAGCGGCGGCGGCTTGGCGGCGGCGGGGGTCGCGGCGCCGGGCGGGGAGCGGCCCTCCGGGAAGCAGCCGTGCGCCCGCTTGAGCTGTCGCGCCGTCTCGATGACGAACTCAACGCGGTCGGCGCCCTCGTAGTTGACGCAGCCGCGGCACACGGGCTCGGTGAAGTCCCAGATCATGGCCCAGGGCATGCGGGGCAGGTCACACAGGTAGCACGACTGCCGCCGGGACGCGGCCGCCACCGCCACCGCCGCGGCCATGTCCGAGGAGCCCGCGGCGCTGGAGGTGGAGGAGGAGGAGGAGGAGGAGGCGGAGGAGGAGGGGGCGCCGCCGCTCCCCGCCGGCACCACGCGCGCCCTCCTCCCCCCCCAACCCCGCGTCTCCCCCACCAGCGGCGGCGGCGGCCGCAGAGGCGGCGGCGGCGGCGGCAAAGCCCGCGAAGGCTCGGCGCCCGCGCAGCGCCCCCGGGGCACGAGGGGCGGCGGGCGCGGGGCGAGGGGCTGCAGCCGCGGCAGCACGTCCCCCCGGCCGGCGCGGGCGCGGGCGGGCGGCGGGGCGGCGCGGCGCGGCGGGCGCGGCGGCGGCGGCGGGAGCTCGGCCGGGGCCGCGGCCGGCCTCCAGACCGGGGCGAAGATGGGCCGCGCGGGCGCGGGGGAGCGCAGCAGGTCGCGGCGGCGGCCGGCGCGGAGTGCGGGGCGGGGGGCGGGGAGGCCGGGGGGGCGGGGGGCGGGGGGCGGCCGCCGGGGCAGGCTCAGCCCGAGCGGCGGGGCATGCCGCGCCGAGGCGGCGGCAGCAGCCGGACGGCGTGGAGCACGGGCGCGGCGCGGGCCACGGGTCGCTCCGCTGTTCTCTCACAGCTCCCGGCGTCGCCGCTCTCCAGCGCCCGCGTCAGCGCCCAGCCGGCCTCTGCTCCGTCGCCGCCGTCGCTGCTGCTGCTGCCGCTGCGGCCGCTCCACTTCTACAGACTTGATTCTTCGACAGCCTCGCACGGCGCCTGCGCGGGCCCCCTCCCCTCGCGCGCGCGCCCGCCCTCCCCCGCGCCCGCGCCCTCCCCCTCCCCCTGCGCGGGGAGAGAACGAGCGCTGCCGGGAGAGCCGGCTCCGAGGCGCCCGCCCGCGGGTCAGCGCCGCCCGAGTGCACCGGGGCCGGTGTCCCCGAGGGGAAGGCGGCGCGGCCGTCCCAACGCTCGGCTGCCTCCACTACTCGGTCCCCATTCCTCCCCTCCAGGACGTTTGGGCCAAATCGCGCTAGTGCTCGTGTTTTCAAAAGCCCCTCGGTGACTGGCGCTGTCAGTCTCGAGAGCGGGGACTGTCAGTGTGGCGTGGCTCAGTTCTGTTTCTGAGGAGTTACGTGTGGACTCACACTGGGCGCTTGCACACTCGCACCCGTCGGACGCACGCGCGCGCCGCGGTGCCCTAAGTTTCACGAACGGCGGAGTCTGCCCCCGAGCCCGGGGCCGCGTCCGCACGCCGATCGGCCGAGGCCTGGGGACCCTCGCCAGCCTCAGCCCCGCCCTCCCCTCCTCCTCCGCAGTGGCCCGCCCTGCCGAGCGGGGAGCGGCGGGTGGGGGTGGTCCTCGCGGCGCCGGCAGACCCCGCCGCCTACTGTCGGACCGCGCGGCTGGCGCGTGACGTGGGCGCAGAGCCGCGGGCCCGCGTGCGCCGCCGCCGCCGCCGAGTGCGCACGCTCCGCTCGGACGTGAGTCGGCGCCCCTGGCACTGGCGGCCTCATTGAACGAATGCACATTCCAGGGATCCGGGGTCTACGGCCGGCGCGGTCGCGTCACCGCGCAGGCTCCGCCCCCTCCGGCGACAGAAGGCCTCCGGGCCCCGCCCTCGGGACCAAACTTGGGCCGGAGGGGGCGGGGGCGCCCGGCTCCGCGCGCGCCGTGGGGTGGCCGGCTGGCCGGCCGGGGGGTTGCGCGGGGCCGGGCCGGGCCATCGGCGGAAGTCCCCGGCGCCGTCGTGGGGCGGGACCGACGGCGTGGCCCGGGCCCGGGGGGCCCCCGGTGGGCGCGGACCCGCCTGGCGCGAAGGCGGGGCGCGGCCGCAGAGCCCGCTGGGCCCGCAGCGCTGTGCGGGTGCTGGCGGCCGCGGGCCGTCCCCGGACTGAAGTCAGTGCTCGAGTGTCCCACTTTTATTGGGAGGAGGAGCTGCTGTGTGCTATGGTGAATCGCTTCTGGCCGGTCTTAGTCTTACTGACAAATAGACGCGGCTTAGTCACTGTCAGTGGGGACCCAGACACCTCGGCTCTGCACGGGCAGCCCTTCGGAGCTGCTTTGTTGGAAAACAGGCCCGCAGCGCCGGCTGAGACGGGACTGGGCTGGCCCCGTGTGGGAAGAGCAGGGTACTCATTACACTATCTTGCCTACCACTGGGTCGGTAGGTGGAGAGAGAAAAAAATCCTGCTGACGTTTCTCTGTAGTTGTTGCTGTTGAAAATGCCAGGTTGCTTCAAAGGACTAACCACAAGGAAGAGGAAAAACACCCTTAGCGAAATAGTGGAGGGAGCTGCCTCAGCAGCATGAAGAAACCTGTTCCAAAGTGGCGCAGAAAACGTAATGCCAGGCCCAGATGTTTTTACAGGCCAATCCTGCATGTCTTCTCCTGGGGATTTCCAGAGAAGGTGTGCTTGCCGTCGAGGTCTCCCCATCTGGTCCCGGGTCTTGCTTGCAATGGCAGTCCTGCCTCACCCTCCTCTAGCAGGGGGCACTGGACATGCCCAGTTCCTTCCCTGGAGCAACTGGTGCCAGTGGTTTTGGTCATTCCGGATACCTGCCGTCTGGAGCCTCTTTCAGGATCTGTCCCTCTGGTCACTCTCCAGAGAGACCCTGTGCCACTCATTGTAGCACGTGACTTCTCTCTCAGAGCCACTGCCCGAAGTGGACGAGGTCTGGGCTTTGTGCTGCAGACAAACTAGCCATCTGGACACACCCAAGACACGGCCCCCCCAGACAGTCACTGGAAGATTAAAAAACAAAAAACCCACCCTGTGTTAGAGCCCTGGCGTCATTATACTCCTTTACCTGCAAGCTGGTACTGTAATACCCTCAAGGGAAAGCTTGCCATTCTATCCCAAAATAGAAACACCAAGATACAAATTCTGCCTTGGGAGGGACTAAGTAAGGATTCTTGTAGAATGGAGCTTTTCTTCTCCAAATGAAGGGCATTTCCTTTTTATTTTACACTAGGAGTTTAATGTCGAAACCGAGTTGTTGTAACTTCCCTAATGAAATGCCTGCTGGAGAATGGAGAGGCTATTTTAGTTCTGGTCTCCCTTGCCATAAAAGGCTCCGGGATCAAGGGGGTTAAGGTTGGCCCTGGATCCTGGACAGCAATTCCTTATATTGTATCAAAAGTCTTTCATGCTGCCTGGCCTTTCATGTAGCTCCGAAGCAGCTTTATCGATCTATGCTAAGTAAACATAGCTTTGTTTTTGTCTTCCACCCTCCGCCCTCCCTCCCGGCACAGACTGGAGTTGGATCCCTTCCAAAGCGGCTGCTGCAGCAGCAAGAGCCGCCTCCTCCACACACAGAAGCAGGGCTTCTAGGGTGAGGCAATGCGTCTGCAATTCGCAGAGACAAGGCAGGAATTGTAATTGTAGTTCATCATGTGATGACTTATGAAAGAGGAAGTTGGTATGTTTTAGTCACGTAGACTCTGCCCTCTTGCTTAAGGCTGCAGGTCCTTTCAGAAGAGCATTATGAGCTTCTTTGCCACTCCGAGTCAAGGTTACCAGGTTGGCTGCAGGGAGCTCCTGCACATTCATACGTGGACAGGCAGGTGGAAGCCGCAGGAAGGGTTGGTGGGGCAGTGGGTTGAGGCTGGTTTTAAGCAGATTGCTGAAATACTGGAATTCGTCTTAAGAACTAAAGAAAACATTCTACGGGGAACACCTCTGCTGAGATTAGATGAAGCAACAGTTCTTTCCAGCTTGCTCTTAATTTCTAAGATTTTTTGAAAAATAAAAATCATCCCCAGTTTAGGAGCAAAAGGAAAGCCGTTTATTATGATACCATCAAAAAGCAGGAATAAGGGAAGTGATTGGATGTTTAGCCAAAGGGAGCAGTTCTAAGCAATAGCTCTATGGGTGGAAGGAATCTGCTCTCCCCACACTGTAATTTACATGGGCTTCCACCTGTGAGCATTAAACATCTAAAATCGGAACCGACCCGGAGCTTACTCCAGTGGAGATGCTCTGGTTAACATACCACAGCCCTGTACTGACAGTCCACAGGGCAATGTAAAGAAAAAAAAAAAAAAAAAAGGTTCCTTCCAGAGGACCCTGAGGGAACTCTGCCCTAAGGACATGCAGCTGGGGGAGGGTTACAACGTGTGTGCTGTCCACGAGGTGGTATTCCTGGAGGCTTGTGAGTTCATGCACTTCACCCTATATTCACATGTGGAATCACAGCCTTCATTCTTCAGAGCGCAGTTTCTATTAATAGTGTGATGTTGCAACCATACTAGAGCTTCTTAAACTCTGACCCCAGCATATTTGGAGGAGGAGGGAAAAAGGCAGCCTGTATGTCATTTGGGATTCTGTGGATAACATCCTCAGCTCCTTGTACTTGGACAAAACTGCCATAAGATTGAAGAATACATGTGCTACTCGGGGTTTTTCTACTTTAAAAAAAAAAAAGTTATAAATAAGTACTTGAACAGACCTGTTTATATGAATACGTCTGTACACGCTATGGAGAGTCGTGACACAAATGAACCTTCTGTCATAGACAGAAGAGTGTTTCTTCTAAGTAGTGGCATTTTATGAGACAGTTCTACTGGTTTTCAAATTGCAAATACAGTTTTTTAGAAATACTTTCCCTCTGTGTGACCTCTCCCTGTAGCCTGCCTCCCCTGTGCACAGAAAGCATTCGGATATTAAGGAGATTTTTGCATGTGGGGGAGATAAACTCTCTGTGGAGGGTCTAAGAATCAGGCCAAATAAAATCACAGGAGCTCTTAATCACTCACATATTATACACAGAAGCTGTTAGTCACCAGTCTATGTGTAAACATATGTATAGTTCCCCGTTTAGAGTAAAAATTGGGGTCTTGATGTAGGCTAACTACTTACTGTGTCAGAATTTAAAGCGCTAAGTGAAAAATACAGACAAAGGAGAGATTGAGGTCACACACTTGCTCAGTCTGCAAGGAAATTTGTAGGAGAACTGGAAGGGATTCAACAGCCATTTGCTGCCAGAACCCTGCTATTGACTTTTTGGAAAGAGCATGATGAAATGTACTTTTCTGGAAAAATGTCTGAATGTGGGTTTAACGGATATTTAAGACACTCACCAAAATCCTTTAAAAGATATCACTGGGAAGATGCTGACACAATAGTGAACTAACCTCAAGGATAATGTTTGAAAATATTAAGAAGGTGAATTAGCTTACCTACTTAAAATGTGACTTTCCTGCATACACGTTCAGTAGTAAGGGGACTGAAAAAATGAAAGATGTTACAATTCTAAAAGGTTAAGGATAATATAATTGTCTGTGTTTATTATATGTTTATTATACCTTTCATATGGACATTCAAAAAAGATATTTCAACCGTGAATTTTATTATATTGTCATCCTTTTTCAGAAACAGAAACCTAAGGTATTGAAAGATTGAGTGATTTGCCTATAGTAGAATTAACAGTGAGTGTCAGAACTGAAATCCAGGTATGAGTCCTGTTGTCTAATGATACAGTCTAGAAGATTCTACTTGCATTTTGAATTTTAAAAAAATCACGTAAGCACAGTATAGAAAACTAGCAAGGGAGTGTTAACATTTGTGAGTGTTAACAAAGAGAATATTAAGATGCACCAATTTCTATCTATATTGATAGGGAAAAAAGCAATTCTAAGATAGTTCACAAGACATGCAAGCAAAGAACAGCAAACAGTCACAACAGATAGAGGGAGATGGTAAAGATGAGGGACAGTTACCGCTATGCTGTGCCTGGTATGGGACTCCTTAAATAGCAAGCTATTTTGTGCTGGTCTTTATGAACCTTAGATTAAAATCAATGTTGGTGGTAAGATAAGAGACTTCCATTCTGGGATTTAGTCGGGTAAGGATATGGTTTGGGCAGTCACCAAATTGGAATAGTGCACCTCTAGATCCTTATAACATGTTTCCTTGAGAACAAAAAGGAAAATCCCATGAAATCATTTAATTCCTATTATAGGATTCCAATCCTGGCTACTTTGCACTCAGACAAATAAATACAAGGGGCTAGGGGGCCCTGAAAAAAAAAAAGAAAAAAAAAAAAAGCGAAATCAGATATTCCATAGCATTCCATGGTTATAAAGGGCTTGTAAGAAGCAAAATGATCACAGCTTATTCCAAATAGACCTTCATTGTCATTGTTTGTAATCCTCACAAAAAAGAAGTGAGCCAGTGTGAACTAGACTGACTTTCTCTTGACAAGCTGAAAACATATTTTATAAAAGAATGCCAATCAGTGGGAAAATTTGCCCTTTACCAATGGGGTTTCAATAACCTTTTCTGGTGGCTTACTTGCTCTCGTCTAATGTGTTTAGAAACAAAGAAGAAGGAGTTCCAGTCCAAGATGGCAATGTAGGAAGTCCCTGAACTTACCCCCTCCATGGAACACACTAAATTATATCTATTTCTGGAACAGTCCTTCCCAAAGAAGCACTAAGGGCCCACCCAACAGCTTCTCCACATCAAAGGATAGAATAGGGGGGAAAAAACACAATATTGTCATTTAAAACAATTATTTTATGTGTATAGGTGATATTCTAATTATACCCAAAGATCTAAATATTTAACAGTAAAATTATTTCTCCATTTTGTGTGTGTGTGTGGTCAGTTTTATGTACAGAGGAGACACAGAAGGCTCCCTGCAGAAGGAAAAAAGGAAGAAAAACTTAAAAGACTCATCATGGGCTGTAATTTATTAACTGGAGTAAGTGTGCATTAGCACATCTGCTCCTGTGCCCACATGGCAATGCCTCTTTGCCAAGGGGAGTGCAGAATCATCGAGACAATCCAGAACTGAGTTGACACAGAGAAGAAGAAAGCCGAACTTGTCTTGAGAACAGACAGCCAGAGTTTGTGCCCTGCCGAAAGACCACCGGTGGACAGAAATAGAGAAACAGATTTCCTATTGCGACTGCCTAAATATAGTGTGTTTACTAAAAAGCTGGTCACAGCTAAAATGCAAGAACGGATGAACTTTGATGGACTTGTTGGCCTGCCTTGTCAGCCCTTCCAGCAAATTCCTTAGTGAGGAAACCGGTCTGAAAACTTGCCTGGGAACTTCACACATGGGAACTTCCTAGGGGCTATCTCTTAGCATTTCAGAGATAGTTAGATTTTGAACATTTTTCAGATTGCTTTTATTCCACTACCTATCGATCTGCCTACATTTGCATTAACAGATCAATTCGTTCTTCTTCACCATGACTAAGACGTCATGTCCGCTCACTTTATCAATTTATTGGAGCACCAGGGAAATGAAGACTTTGCTGTAAACATCCGCCAGAATCCACGTTTCCCGGACTGCAGTTCATTCTTTAGCCCACTGGTGGGCTACCTCCTATTTCTGTTTTCTTCCCAGGTTCTTTTTTTACATACATGTAAATACCCACATAAGAAGTGGGTGAGGAACCATAGGTTCTATTCACACACCCAGCAGATCACCTGAGGCAGGTCACTTGAACACCCTGGGCCTGGCGTTTTTCTCTACTGGGAGATGAGACGCTGAACTCGATGCCATTTCCACCCAGACCCTTCCCACGGTGCGCGATTTCATGGGCATACAGGGGACTTTGACAAACCCAAGCCCCATGTTCTTCTGACACACGTGGCATCACAAAACAATGCATAGGAGTGACCAGTGAGCGTCTGCCCATGATTTGGGGGGCGTGGTGCCATCGAAATAAAGTTGTGATGTCATGTGGCTACCAGATTATCCCATCATCTAACATTATGTCTGCTTGGTCTGGGCTCCGATCCCAAGCTAAGAGTGTCTAAGCCACGGTCTGTACTTAGTTTAAGTTAGCTAGGGCAAAAGCATCTGTATCAGCATTAATATGCCCAATTGAAGTGTCTCAAGGCTTAATGAAAAATATTTATTTCCACAAGAGACCGCTTTATTTTAAATATATTCATATATCTTAATATATACATATATATGGCAAAGATTATGTATATATGTATATGCTTCATATAAAATGGGCAAAGATTCAATATCTATTGACAGCCCCTTCAGAAGACTCAAGAGGACCTCAGTTGAGTAAAACGAAAAACTGTTCCATACCCTGACAGGCATTTGGCTGGATAGATCAGCAGGATGTGGAAACTTGTTTTGAGGGTTTTTTTGGAATTCTCACCCAGGATTCCTCTGCTTAATAGCTGGGCGGCTTCTCTGCTGGCTATATACTGAATTTATAAAGGATGTTGGGGGAGATAAGTTCTAGGAATCCTTGTGTTTTAAATTTGTTACCTATAGTGAAGTATTACATTCATAACGTTCTGTTTGTGTTTCGTTTATTTGACTCTGATTATGACAAAACCCTAATGACGTTGCTGAAGTTCTGTATACTTCAAAAATGGTGTTGGTGGGAAGCACTTATGTGTGGGCGTTTCAACTATTTTTCTAAAACCAAAAAAGAGCCATATTCCTTGCTTTTCATATTAAAAAATTACTCAATATATTTGAAAATGAGTGTCCCAGAATCAGACTTCCAGATTCCATGAATTCAGAGTGTGGAAAAGGAGAAGCAGCCCCTTTTAGCTGTAACAGGAGACATTCTTTTAAAAGCCTGGAATGCTGAAGCCCTCTTATACTGAAAACATGTCAGGACATGCCTTTTTGGGATGCTGTCAAGTGGTTTAGGCTCAGAATTCTACATTCCATACTTTTGAAGTTGTTTTCTGTTGGCAGACGACCTCTTGATTATTTTCATGTGGTGGGTATTCAGACCAACCTCTCTGGTTCCCCATAATTAACTACCACCCCCCCAAAAAACAGCCCCCAAACCTCTGCCCTGTCAAGTGTCCATATTTTAGCATACAGTTATGGGTCGTGTCAGTGCTGGGCTTATGACGGTCAATCCTATGAGCTTTGTCACAGTTTGTCGCAAAAGTCAGTTCCAAATCAGGTACGCATGACCTAGAGCGCTTTATCTTCCAATGCTCCTTCCACTTTTTGAGTAGTGTCACCATGTTAAGGAATGAAAAATTACTGTTGCAAAAAAGTTTTCACTTTTAAGGAGCTGTCATTTCCCTAGTAAAATCAAGTAGCAATTCCCATTCACCTTGGCTCGTTTTGTGGTCAAGGCTGGGAACAGGTTAGTGGACAGATAGACAAAGGAACTGGTGACCGGTGTCTGTCCTGACTCAGAGAGGCGCAGCTGCCCCCTGGTGCAGAAGAGACCAGTTCAGCGCAAACCAGTTCTACCGCTCCGCAGAACCCCTGTTTTCTAGGAAGTTGTGATTCATGGGTTGGAGAGCGTCACTACAGTCCGGTACCTTGTACAGCATGAACCTAGTTAAATTAAAAGTGAATGCTCCCCCCCCCCCAACCCTGTCTCACCAGCCACCAAGAATTCATTTCATAGGTGCTTCTGTTTGTGGCTCCCAAACAAAGGTAGCCCAACTTAAAACCCGTCACCATCTGCCTTATTATAGAAGACACATCAGTAGATGTTTTGATATTTCTCGTTCGTGAGCAGCCTTCTCAACATGCCCCCAAATGGAGAGGTGTAATCTTGAGTGATGGTTTAAAAAAAAAAGAAAAAAATAAGTCTCATCTCATTTCGCTTTGTGGGAATTAGTTCTTAATTGTCTGTTTTATTGGGAAATTTCCCAGAGATTTATACACTATGAGAAACGAGTCTGGAAGAAGCCAAACAGGACAGACATAACAGTCGAGTTCTTTGAAAACATTTCATCTTGCAGACCAAGACTACAACTTGGAAATCATTTTTATACTTTTATTATGGTATATCCATCATGATATTTTAGGTGAAGCCAATAGAGCCAGCATAAGGAAGAAAAGCAGTTCTCTCTTCAAGCTTTGCAGAGGTAGCATAATTTAAATAATTCTATGGTGGAGTTTCAACACCTCCCATTGAGCACCGTTGTTTACGAAGTAAGAACAGTAATCCTCACGTAAAAAAAGGTGGTATTGCTACCCGAGACAGCAGATGGTGTTATTAAATACACAGGCAAAGTCTAAGGTCATAAGGAACTAACAATTAACCAGAAATACGATCTGTCACAGTCGTTTAATGGGTAACCTACCAGATATATGCCACTTGCATTATCGTGAGTGTTGGGGGGTTCGTTGTCAAGCTTCTGAGCGGTTACACAATCAGTTTGGAAATACTGTGAGGATATTCTCGGTTAAGCATCTAGTGACACCAATAAACTAGAAAGAAAGTGAACATCGGAGTGATTTCCTCATAATCTTGTTTTCTGTTGCCTACTTTTTAAAAATATTTTACCGTTTCAGATTGCACGACTTCACAGCTCTTCCTGAAGGTGATTGGTCTACTCAAGCTAACCCATGTCAAGATTCTGGATTTTGTGCTGCTAATTCGAGTTGCTTCTTCATTAGGCTTCTTCACATTACTGTAGGTATTATTTTTGCCCCAGCAGATTTCACAGTGATGAGAAAAGATGGGGCCATAAATGGCAGTTGCAAACAGGGGAGCAGCCTGAAACCAGGAGGGTGGGGGGCAGGGAGCAGAAGGCAAAGTGTAGCCCAGCACTTACCAGTACGCAATGGGGGCACAATTACAATCTGGAAGTGGACTCAATTTTTATTTTAAATCAAATACAAACACATCAATAAAGTAAGATCTTTACACGGACAGCCCACTTCCTTATGAGGGTTTTCCTTAGGAGGATTTGCCACAGAGAATGTGTGCACAGTTTCCTGTTCAGTTAGGCTTTGGAGGCTGAAGCACTGAATTCTAAATTTACATGAAGGAAAAATGAGCAACAGGACATCAACCAAGTCTGAATCATGAAGAGCAAACTATTTGCTTAGAATTTGGAAGGGAGCCTTGTCCTACAAGTAAGAACTCCAAAGTGTGTCAAAGAGTTGTGACTTCCACCCTTGTGTCAGCTAATCTGAAAACCAGCATCTGGAAAAGCTAAAACATCCCCAGTGCCCCCAGGTGAATAGAAAATGAACAATGGAAAACAAGGTTCGGAGGCCACTGGCTCTGATCAGAGTTAAGTGGGGGGATCCCAGTCTGTGGACAAAAACCCCTTCTTAAATTTCCCTACTGCAGGATTTGGTGAACAAGCCTGAATCACAGAAAATGCATGCTAATAAGATTTTTTTTTCCTGATGCAGCTCCACATATTTAAATATGTATATTTACATTTCTCCACATTTAAACTGAGTCAGAAAAGCAAAGCATCTGAAGGCACAGACTCCCAGTCTGAGACCTTCCTCTACGCGCCCAGGGAGCTCGATTCTCCATGTGGCCAGGACTCCCGCTGAAACTTCCAGCAGCCCTGAGAAAAGCCAATGAGGTACCCTTGGGCTGAATGAACGAGAACTTTCTGGAGAGCGGAAGACTGGTGGAGGTCCAGCTGGAAAAACATATGGCAGCAGAGGCAGAAAGAGGGCTTCATGACGGAGAGCTTTATAAAAAATGTCTGGAGGCTCAAGGCAGCCGTTATAACCCAAGATCTTACTAAGCGTGATGGATCTTCTTACTTCTAGGACAGCCTCCAATTTACCTGGATCCCAGCCAACACTGCATCCGCAGGTGTCCCTTGGGATGGTGCCCCCAGAAGAACAGCGCAGCTCCACATTCTACCCTCACGGCCAGGACCCCATGCCTGCTCCCACCCCACCCCGAGGGGCCACCCAAGAGGGCAGCTCACTGTGTTGTCCCAAAAGAAAACAAAGTTTGCAAATCACTCCAGCCCATTTGTTTTATAATACGTCAGGAGGGAAAATGACCACGGTCACTTCTCTTCTTAATCCTCCTGAACTCAGAGCATTTCCAAGCTGCTCAGTGAGCAAAACCAGGCAGTTTTCTAACCAGGACACGT
This sequence comes from Mustela nivalis, assembly GCF_964662115.1. Taxonomy (NCBI): domain Eukaryota; kingdom Metazoa; phylum Chordata; class Mammalia; order Carnivora; family Mustelidae; genus Mustela; species Mustela nivalis. The sequence continues at coordinate 98,612,328 of NC_139021.1, forward strand.
CACCAACGTGGCCTCTCCAGATACAGGCACAGCCTTGAGGTTTTATGTTGGTCCGTCCCTTCCCAATGTCATTTCCAAAATAATGAAAAGGAAGACTTGATTTTTCCATGTGAATTCTCTGTAGTAATCTTCTCTTATTGCTAAGAACTGTTTGTGTCTGTTACTGTGCTTAAAGAACATTCTACACGGAATGTTGTATCCCTTAGAAAAGATGTAAATTCGGAGTTGATTATTCAGAATTATATTAAAAAAACACTTCATGAAGTCCATAATTTACCACTGGGCTGTAAAAAAAAAATAATAAGTTCCCCTAGAATACTTAAGTAGTATTAGTTTTTTAAAAACATAACCAATATACTATAAACCATATACTTTTTAAAGGTATGCACAGAATAAACTGGGGAGGTAGACATGTGTACCTCTTTTTATCAGTAATGTAGTTAGAGCTGACACTATAACTGACAGATAGTACTGTCTCCCTTCCTGTTTCCCTGATGGTTTTTCCACCACCTTTTTCCGTAAGCGAGGCAGTCGTCGAAGTGGCAATTATCAGAGTCACAAAACTCAGGACCCGACTTTATTACCCAATCATTATGACAATCATCCTCCTGGTTTTCCCTTTGTCCACATACACACATTGCTACGGCATGTTTTTTCACTACTGGGAAGAGAAAGGCCAATGGATCAGTTACACACACTCTATACTGATAAAACAATGTCATTAACTTTAGCAAATTATAGCCCTTTATGCTTGATTGACTTTTCCCTGTTAGGAACCCAAAGCAAAAACCAAGATGACCTGTGTGTGTGTGTGTGTGTACATTTATATTACTTATTGTTATTTAATTATTATACACCACTAAAGCATTTTTAATAATTCAGGTTCATAGTGAGTTTTCCATCCATCTGGCCAAGGGGGGTTGGGGAATACGTATCTAAGACTACTTGGGCCTAATGGAGAAAGGGCTTTGAAGCCCCGGAATTTTCTAGATGTTCAGAGAGAGGAAATAAAGTCACTTCTTCTCCCCCTTTGGAGGACACCAGAAATGCATAGATAGATATGGGCTGGGGACTAGTTAAATGTGTGTTCTTTTTCATGGAGGCCCAGCTCCCCTTGGCTGTCTGGCTCTGCATCACATGGTACAAGGAGCACCAAATCCCTGTCTGCAGACACTCTAGGGCTGAAGTCCTGGGAGGGTAACTCAGGCTCTGTGATGGGCGCCATTTCTGCCTCTGTGGCCCCACACCAAACCCCTTTTCTGTGCTTTACTTCCTAAGTTGATATAGAGTTGACCCTTGAACAATGCAGGGTTGAGGGGCGCCAACCTCCTTATAGTCTAAAATCCACACATAACTTTTGATGCCCCCAAAACTTAACCACTAATAGCCTCCCGTTGGCCAGAAGTCTTACTAAGAACATACAGAGTCAATTAGCCCGTATTTTGCACAAGATGTATGTTATATACCGTGTTCTTACAATAAAGTAAATTCCAGAAAAGGGGCACCTGCGTGACTCAGACGGTTGAGTATCTGACTCTTGGTTTGGGCTTGGGTCATGAACTCAGCGTTGCGGAATCAAGCCCCGCGTTGGGCTCCACGCTCCTTGGGGAGTTTGCTTGGGATTCTCTCCCTCTGCCCCTCCTCTGCACGCATTCTCTCCCTCTCAAATAAATAAATACATCTTTTTAAAAGAAACTAGAGAAAAGAGAACACTATTAAGTAAATCATAAGAGAAAATACATTTGCCTTTTATTTCTTGAGTAATAATCCGCATGTAAGTGGATGCTCATAGTTCGAATCCACACTGTGTAAGGGTCAACTGTAAATGTGAGATTTACTAATATGTCCAGAGACCACCCAGTTTGGGTAAATACCACCCAGTCTTTAAGAGTGCGGGGCCTAGAGGCAGAGAGCCAGGGTTTTATTCCAGTTCTGCCACTTTTACCAGCTGTGTGATTCTAGGCAAGTAGCTTGAACTTGCTGGGCCTCCATTTCCTTATCTGTGAAATGGGTATAAAAACAGTACTTGCTACAGAGGTTGATAGAAGGGTAAAACAACATACTCAGGGCCTTGAACATTGTAAGGCACATGACAAGCCCTTGATTCACACTGGCTTTCGTTATGTTAAGTATTTCTGGACAAGGCTGAAGCAAACTTTTTTTTTTCTTTCTTTCTTTTTTTTTTTTTTTCTAAAACCAACCAGTTCTTCTACCTCCCATGGCCAGACTCGAGGATCTTAACTTTAGGGACAAGCCCTGCTACTTAGCATCCCTCCACACCCACCGCTCCAGGAAGTAGTTATCACCAAAGCTGCCAATGACCTCATTGTGACCATCTCCAAGAGACTCTTATCTCTAATCCTTCCTGACTCACGCATCACTTCTGTGCGCACTCCTTCCACGCTTTTTCTCGCTTTGGCTCTTAAAGTAATATCCTGTGCCTACTGATCTTAAAGAAGGCAAGAACTTCAAAGGTTCTTAAGGTACGTGTTCTACCGTCCCCTGCTTTACTCCAGGCTATAGTGTCCTGAGTGCTTGGCACGTAGTAGATACTCAATAAATGCCTGTGGCCCTGCCTTGAACCTCGATGTTGAAGAACTTCCTCAGCCTCTGTCCCCTTGTGTTGTTTTCTTGGTATTTGTGTCCTTGCTGCTCTCCCTGGAAACTCTGACAATGAAGGAAATCCTGGAAGGCCGTCTGATTCTCGTCCAGCTTTTTCTTCACCGGAGACCCAAAATTCTTTAGAGTTAAACTTCCTCTGCTTCAGCTTTCCAATTTTTGTGGGAGGTACACTGTGACGCCTCCTTTTCCCAGGAAATAGTTGTAGGAATTAAGCCCCTAAAACATCAAAACCACAAACAATGATTCTGAAAACAACTCCTTTGGGGATGTACAAGGCGCATTTGGGCAGGGGAATCATACTCTCCAAGAGGCAGAACCCAAGACCGGCTGACCGGCTGGCTCAGTTGGTAGACTGTGCTACTCTTGATCTCAGGGTTGTGGATTGAAGCCCCATGTTGGGTATAGAGATTATATAAAAATAAAATCTTAAAAAAATAAAAACAAAATTCCTTTCTTATACACAGTAAAGTACAAGAACCATTGGTTCCATCTCACCCTGAATCCACTCTGCCCACACATCTCCGTTCAGGGCCCCTTAAACTGAACAAAGGTTATGTACCTGTGAGGATCAAAGTTACTTAATATCTTAGCTTATGATATATTTTTTTAAAGCAGATTTCCCCTTAAATGCACATACATGCACATGCACTTGCACCCACGTGCACACACGCAATGCACACACACACACTGAAGTCCACTGTACATGGGTTTTTAAAAATTACCCAATATTTTGGATTATTCACACTGTTAGGCATAAGAGGTCCAATGATACTTTTAAAGAAAAGTTGTAATTTTTAAAATGTTTGAAAATGTTTTAATTTTTTAAAAAATTTTGTTTTTTTATTTGAGAGAGAGAACGAGAGCGAGAGAGAGCACGAGCAGCAGTGGGGGAGCAGCAGCAGGAGAGGGAGAAGCAGGCTCCCTGCTGAGCATGGGTCGTAGGGCTCCATCCAGGACCCTGAGATCATAACCTGAGCCTAAGGCAGACGCTTTACCAACTGAGCCACCCAGGCGCCCTAAAATATTTTAATTTCTTTTAAAATCAGAAGGGAGAAAGTAGTATAACAATAGTGAATATATATTAAAGAATTCAGTCTTGATTGTATTTGTCTTTATGCCGCTGCAGTGGTAGGACGGTTTTTCATGGAGGAAGGGGCCCACAAAGGCAAACATGCCCACAGCATTTCCAGGAACCACGGACGTTATAATACAGCCCTGATAATGACAGCTGACCATTTTCGGGTTCATGTACATTGCCTTAAACTTAGTCTTTGGTATTCTAGTTTCTTTCTATTTATCTCGCTCCCTGCTCCTGCCCGGGACCTCATCTCTTGCATTACTTTTGTTCACTGTTTCTGTACTAACGACTTCCAAATCTCTCTCCCCCTCTATCTTTGTGTCAGATTCTAACTTTGAACTTCTGACTGCCCTTGGGATATTTTCCACTTGTGTCTCTCATCACTGGCTCAAAACCAACAAATACATCCCTGAGCTCACCTTCCCCTGCTCTTCGGCTCTCCTGTCTGTTTATTAGAATCACTACTAATTTTGTAGTCATTATGAGCCAGCCTTCAGCTCATGTCCTCTCTCCCTCCCTTACCTGGAGATCTGGCTGGACCTTAGGTCCCACACTCACTGCTGTCCCTAGCTGGATCTGGTTGTCCGTCCCTCCGCCCTGCTTTCCTTCCCTCTCATCGGACTCTCAGTGCATTCCCACTTCCTCCTACAACACAATTCCTGACCCAGCCCTGAACTGACCTTTGCACTCTTTTCATCATATTTTCCCTCTGCTGCATAATTCCACTACTTCAACGCAAACTCCTTACCAGTTTTTAAGGCCCTGCCTAGGTGGATCCCTCTGTTCAGGCCAACATATCTCTCTGCACATGAACACCCACCAGAGGTGGCAATTAAAGACTGCCCTCATGGGGTGCCTGGGTGGCTCAGCGGGTTAAAGCCTCTGCCTTTGGGTCAGGTCAAGATTTTAGAGTCCTGGGATCGAGCCCTGCATTGGGCTCTCTGCTCAGCAGGGAGCCTGCTTCCCTGCCTCTCTGCCTACTTGTGATCTCTGTCTGTCAAATAAATAAATAAATGAAAATCTTAAAAAAAAAAAAAAAAAAAGACTGCCCTCACTGGCCCATAAACTGGATTTGCTGTCTTTGTCTTTTGTTCGGTTCTAGATTCAGTCATTCACTCATTTATTAGGTAGTCTGGGGGACTACTCTGTCCTCGGCATGGTCACCTTAAATGTTCCCTTCCTGCCTATTCCAACCCTACATGGTTTTCAAAGCTCAGATCAGGTCCCCATGTGTGTAGCCCCGGGTTTACCCATCATCACTGGTCTCTTTCCTCTGTACCCCGCAGGGTACCTGTGTAGCATCCCAGAATTTAGCACTTACTGATGCTCGTGATAATGGATTTCTTGACAATGTCATGTGTGCTATTTGGCCGAGTCTTGTGAAAGCAATAATCTTTATAGACAATCTACCGTTTCTATCACCCAGCTGCACCTGATACCAAGCCCAGTGCTGGACTAGTGATGCCAACCCACTGATTATTATCAATAGCCCCTGTGTTTCAAGTGTTTACTCTGATCCAAGCACTGTCCATAAGACACCTTACATACACTGATCCCTAGGAGGCTGATGTTATCATCCCTCTTTTACAGTTTGGAGAAACTGAGACTCAGAGACATCAAGTGACTTGGGGAGGTTTACATAGTTGTGAAGTAGCCAGAGTAGAATTCAAGGCTTGACACAATCCAAAAATTGTGCCCTCTCTCTCTTTGTTAAATTACCTCTGCTTTCGGTTGATTTGTAAATATCCAAATCTCCTCAGTTTCTTCCCAGTGATAATTATGGTTTTCTATCTCTCTTTATATATGTATATTTTTTCTTTCTTTCTTTCTTTTTTTTTTTTTTTAAAGTAAACTCTAGGCCTGACATGGGGCTTGAACTCACAATCCCAAGATCAAGAATTGCATGCTCTGGGGACTGAGCCAGTCAGGAACCCCTCTCCCTTTTTATTTTTTATAGGCTACTATTCTATCTTTTCAGGACTATTCACTTAAATCAGACCCACTAAGTCCTTCTAGAATGTTATTGCAAATGTCTGCCACATACTGGTCATTTGGGCAATATTTATATAAAATAATTGTAAGCTGGGGCACCTGGGTGGCTCAGTGGGTTAAGCCTCTGCCTTTGGCTCAGGTCATGATCTTAGGGTCCTGGGATCGAGCCCCGCATTGGGCTCTCTGCTCAGTGGGGAGCCTGCTTCCCCCTTTCTCTCTGCCTGCCTGCTTGTGATCTTTCACTCTCTCTGTCAAATAAATAGATAAAATCTTAAAAAAAAATAATTGTACGCATCAAGCTCACAGGTGGACCCACCCAGCCAGTATCTTTCTCTCACTCAATGTAGTATATTTTGCCAATTAAGTAAATTCAAGATTTTTTTTTTAAGTCAATAAACGTACAATGTAAAGAGATATTTGGAATGTAGAATCTCAAAATGAATGCATTATATATAAAAGTTCACAACCAGGAATTCTACGGTGGAGTCTGTGATCATGTTAAGTCATGAATCCTGTGTTCCTCCATTGTTTCTCCGTATACCCTAATCTGGTGGAGTTCCTGTCAATCCTTAACACCAGATTATGGAGTCTACCCAGACCATTCAAAGCCTTCCATACTATTAAGGAAACAAAAGAATAAATTAAAATTAACTTGCTTAATTATAAGATAGTAATTTTATTTTTTTAAGATTTTATTTATTTATTTGTCAGAGAGAGAGAGAACACAGCAGGCAGAGTGACAGGTAGAGGCAGAGAGAGAAGCAGGCTCCCCGCTGAGCAAGGAACCCAATTCGGGACTCGATCCTAGGACCCTGGGATCAGGACCTGAGCCGAAGGCAGCAGCTTAACTGACTGAGCCACGTGGGTGTCCCAGTAATTTTATTTTAAGAACTTTTGGGGTGGCTGAAAACTCCTGGAGATATTTGCGGTGAAGCATCAGAGTGAAACAAAATCTGTGGTGGACTGTGTCGTCCCTGGGTTTTAGATCATGTCACCTCCTTACTGGGAGAGGTAAGTATTTGCTTACTAACCCTTCAGTGCACCTCCTCTCCTTGTGACAGAAACTGTCCCTTGCTTCCTGTGACAGGAGTTGTTACCTATTTCTGAGTGTCCATCCTCTACTTTTTCTTGGTAACATTGTCCTTATTATAAGTAGTGATTGTTTCTTCTTCTTTTTTCTATTTTAATTTTATTTTTAATTTTATTTTTTAATTTTTTTTAAGACTTTATGTATTTATTTCAGAGAGAGAGAGAGAGAACATGAGCAGGGAGGAGAGGCAGGGGGAGAGGGAGAAGCAGCCTCTCTGCGGGCCTGGGAGCCTGACTCCGGGATCATGACCTGAGCCGAAGGCAGATGCTTAACCAACTGAGCCACCCGGGCACCCCGGTTCTTCTCCTTTTACACCTGAAGCATTATTTGCTCTCCATTCAAAAATAACTGAGCCAAATAGATTTTCCTGCTAAAGCTCTGATGTGAAAACAGAAAATTTCACCATAACCTCTTGTTTTATTTTGCTTATTTTGTTTTTATCCAAATTGGTTTGTCACCTTTATCCCTGAAAGAAGAATCTGGGCATTACACAATACTCTAAAACAGGGATTAACAGGAAATGTTCCTGGGCAACTTTGATTTGTAAGAGAAACAGAGAATTTATTGCTGACTTGGTTACTAGCAGTGGGATAATCAGAAATTCTATAAAGGAAGTTGGAAGCTGACCTCTTTTAAAGTCACTTAAAAAGCTGAGGTTGATTTTGTTGTTCTTGGTCGAATCTCACAACAATTTACTTTTTTTTGGTATGGATTGTGGACATCTGCCGCTTTTTCTGGCTCTACTTCCATTTCTTCTTGTGCTACTAGGGTCCTTGTTTTCTTTAGGGAACTGCTCCTCCCTGACTCCCAGTCCTGGTAGTTCCAGGGAGGGTCACAGTCACCCTCAGCCCCATGAGTGAATGTGTGGTCCAAGTTTGGTTGAGAAACACACACGTGCTACACGCTGAGCCTATCAGTGCCAACTCTATCAGCCCCAGGAGTTATGCCTGAAGACCCAGGAAAGAATCCTTCTTCCTGAGTGGTTAAACAGATGGAAAGTTAGCCTAGAGCTTTTGTGGAACATTCTGTCCAAAAGTAGGGAGTACTTGCTTGAGGATGAGGACAAGAGAGAGAGGGCCATACTGAAGGCTGGAACCACGTTCCTGAGGATACTATTCTATAGGCTGGAACCAGCTGTACCTGAAGGTCTACTCCGGAATTGTCCTGTGTATATACTGCCTTCTATTTGACTTGTATTTCTGTCACTTGCAACTGAGAATCTTGACCATACACTTGACCACAAATTAATTAGGACATAAAGATATTTAAAAATTCCTTCATGACTTTTTTCTCAAGTTAGAAGGAGGATGGCCATTCCTTCCCAAAGAACCTCTAAGGACTTTCCTTTCCCAGAAAAGGCATACAATCCCTTTGCACACAGCTTCCTTTTGCTTAGACACAATCTAAAGCTTTGAAAATACACCTTTCTTAATACACTTGTCTTTCCTTCCAGTTCCTATTAGGTAGTAGGGTCCAAGAGGAATGTGTTATCATAACACACATCAAGGTGCCACTTGCCGTAAGAAGCTTGGTGACATTTTCTAATGGCGAGAAAAAATGATCATTCTTTTCCTATAGCCCGGAGCAGAAATCTTCCTGCCTCTCCACTGGGGGTAACCAGCCACAGGGAAGCCTCTAGTTTAGACCACCGCCTTTTGCCTGGGGGACGCAGAGTTTTCCTTAGCATAGCACTCCCTCTGGGAAGGGATTGAGTCCACCATAAGCTTCCAGTTATGAGCTTGGATCAAGCAGAGCACTGTGGAGATTGACAGCAGCGCGGGAATGGGGCACAAGGCTTGCAGTTCAGAAGGACAGGGGAGCAGTTCAGAAGGCTGGCTACTTTGTCTTCTGCCAGCGGGGATGATTATTTGCCAACCTTCCGACGGATGCCAGTGGGAACAGCACTGCAGGCCAAACGGGACTCTCTACCTGCGGTGTTCATTAGGAGAAACACTTCCCATCCAAATGATTGAAACAGAAACCAGATGTTCAGTCCGCGGCCTTAATAAAAGTGCACACAGGTAGCCATTCCCACTCAACCACGAGGAGCAAAACAAGATCTGTCAGGGCAGTCGCTGCCACCTCTGTCGCAGAGAATGAGTGGCGAGGAGCCCAAATAAATGGGGGTGCTGAATGACACCTAATTTCTGGTGGGTGCTGGGCTCCTCTCCTCTGTGTGCTGCTTCACTGGAACAAGGAGAAAGAGGATGATGAAGGATAACAGGCTACCCACACAGAAAGACGAAAGCGAGACGGATGCATGAAATGTCACTCATTTGAAGGTCTGCTTTAGCCTGCTCTATCCTCTTACCTCTCCTCTCCAAAACACATTGCATATTATTTTAACTGTCTCTGGCCCACTCTGGAGCCCGGGACAGCTGGGTAATTCTGGTTCATCATTGAGCCTAGCCACGTGAAGCTGCGGCCCAGCAGCCCAAGGGGAGTAACTAGTGTGTTCTACTGTCTCTGCTGAGAAGAGGCATAGTTGGATCAGATCCTGGTGTGTCGGGTTGAGTTGCATCCCTCAAAGAGATTCGTTGAAGTCCTAATTCCTGAGGTGACCTTGGGAGTCACTCAGTTCAGGATGACTATGAATGTGATCTTCTTTGGACACGGGCCTCTGGAGATGTAATCAAGAGAAGACGGGACCAGAAGAGGAGAAGAGACCCAGGAGAGGACACCACATGACACAACACAGAGACTGGAGCAAGGCGTCAACGAGCCAAAGAAATGCCACAGAGTGCCGGCAACAGCCGGAGGGAGGAGCAAGGCATAGCACGGATTCTCCCCTCCAGCCTTCAAAGAGAGCACAGCCCTGCGGACTCTTTGATCGTGAACTTCTAGCCTCCAGAACCATGGGAAAAAAAATTCTGTTGTTTTAAGCACCAACCCTCCCCTCCCCCTGGGTTGGGCTTTTTTGTTACAGTGGCTCTAAGACACGAATACACCCTGCTAAAGATGAGTAAAGGCATGCTACTGTGAGACCCACTGCACAGAGGAGAGGGCCACCCAACAGATGTCCCATGTGGCCATAAGGAAAAATCCCACCTTTCATAAAGGAGGTGCAGCTCTCCCAGGAGTGGAGATGGTTGTCCCAGATGTGGCTGCGCAGACGTACCCCCGGACCAGGGACACGTCGAGGACCAGACACATGCCTTGTGCTCCTCTGCATCTCTCCTTCTGTGCCGGAAAACCAAAAGAGCCCAAGAACTGTGGGAAGTATGAATGGATTCAGGAGACAGTGTTTTCCAGGTGAGCGATCAGCATTTTTTTCTGACATCGCCGAAGTGTTGACTGTCTTCTTCTGTGAAAATGTGTAAGTGGCGAAGATATCATATCCGATGTCTTCATTGGTGAAACCCACTCTTAAACTAGAAAGACACAGCTTTGGGCTTCTTTGAGATATGATTTGGTCCATGGCACTCTAAGTGGGAGATATAACCAATATCACCTTTAAAAAAATAAAAATAAAAAATAAAAAACTCTGAAAATCCCACTGATTTTTGATGGTGCTCAGATGTGGCCTCAGTTTCTTAACTTTTTAAAATTATTTATATATTTGAGAGAGACAGAGAGTGAAAGAGCATGCGAGCAGGGGGAGGAACAGAGGGAGAGAATTCCAAGCAGACTCTCCGCTAAGCAGGGAGCCCTAGGAGAGATTTGATCTCACGACCCTGAGATCTTGACCTGAGCCGAAATTGAGAGACAGACACTGGACCAAGTGAGCTACCCAGGCGCCCCTCGTTTTCTTAACTTTTAAGGTGTGTTACTCTCCATTTAAAAATCAGCCCACCCAAAATGACAGCCTGCTGTTTTGTGCATGAATTCATCTTAAATCTCCAAGTGAAAGATACTGTCACCGGCAACAACCAATAAATGAAATAAATACCAGATAAAAAATCAGCCACAGGGGCTCCTGGAGGGACATGGACTATATGGGGGTTCATTTGCTAAAAGCCTGGAACTGAGGTACATTTTAATGTTGAATGAGATCTTTTTTTTTTTAATAAACTGTAAAAGGTTGTAAAGAAGTCAGTCACTCTGACTATTATTTCTCCTATTCTATATCCTTGATTAAATGACAAACCCAAAGATTCAGTAACCAGCATTTTCTCTTCCCTGGACTGTGATTTCTTTACCCAAATGAATAAGTTATGGCTAATATCCCAAGATCCCAACTAACTCCATTTTTCCCCCTTGGAATCTATGATTCTGTCAGCAGGAGTGTGTATATACCTAAGTCCCTGAAATATGAGAATACATTGGGTGACTCTACTGGCACATAATACTGAGTTGTTTGGCATAAGTTTTTCAGACTATGTTTTCTATAATATAGAAGACAAAGTTAAAAAAAAAATAAGGTAAAGGGGGGAGGTAGAACACAAAAAAGTATCAAGCATTTAAGAAAATATTATTATTATTATAATAACTAAGATTCAACTTACCTAAAGAGGAGAGGAAAAGTATATTTATGATTCACATGAGTATAGGCCATGCTCATTAAAAAGTAGCTCTTTAGAAAAAAAAAAAAAAGGAGCAAAAGCTTCATTATGCAGTTAGAAATCCTAGCTGCCTTTTAAATGTAAACAGCAAACTTAACTTTTTATTATGTAAAAGAAAAAGTTAAACTACCCCTAACTTTATTGTATAAACCAAACGTCATATTAAAAAATGATCATTGTTGAGCTTTTTTGGAATCAACAGCTTTTTTCTGTGGCTAACAGTGCTTCTTGATATTCCTGAAATCAGCTAAAATGCTGGAAAGAACATGTAGAAATACATGTCAAGAGCTATTAATAGAGGGTTTTGAATTCAACGGAATCAATTTTTCTTGTATATTTTATTTGCTTTTAGAAGACAATAAGCCTTTGATTTTAGTGTGTGTTCTAGCCCTGAAATCAACTCCCTACAGAGAAATTCCTATTTCAATGCAGGGGCCATCAGAGTACCCTTGAACCTTAGGTCACAGGCCCCCAAATGTGGGCAAGGCAAAACAGACCCTTGATAATAAGAGAATCTCTAGTGCGAGTGCTCCCAAGATGCAGGAGAATAACATGAAAGTTGGAGAAGTTCTAAACTCTAAGATGACAGATACTTAGACTGGCCTGGGCTAAAGGAAATAAAGCAATAGGGCTAAAACAAAAACAAAAACAAAAAACAAACCAAAAACAACCAAAAAACAAAAACCCAAATCTGTCATTTCTCTCTATAACTTTCTTTAGAGAGTCCTTACATGTTTTAAGAAAAATTTTTTAAAAATTTTAAGAAATATGTAATAAGAATTATTCAGCATGTTTATATCTCTTGCTCTAGTGATTCTGCCTCTAGATATTTGTCTTATGAAAATGTGAGAAGTGTGTAGAACGGTTTTGAAGATGTATGTTTAACTGAAGCATTATTTGTATGGAGGGAAAGCAAGCGACAAGCTTGATGTACAAAAATAAGAGGAAGTTAAGAAAAATTGGATTGCATTCATATAACGGAAAGCTGTGCAGATATTTTAAAATCCTATTTTGGGGGCACTTGGGAAACTCAGTGGGTTAAGCCTCTGTCTTCGATTCAGGTCATGATCTCGGGGTCCTGGGATTGAGCCCCGCATTGGGCTCTGTGCTCAGCAGGGGGCCTGCTTCCCCCCCCTCTCTGCCTGCCTCTCTGCCTACTTGTGATCTCTGTCTGTCAAATAAATAAAATCTTTAAAAAAAAAAATCCACTTTTCAAAGACAGTTGTTCATAAAGGAAAATGCTTAATCTGTAGCACTCAGGAAAAGGGCAGATATACAAACATATATTCCATATAATCATAGTTTTAAATATGTTTATGTGTATATGTAATATAAGGGGGAAAAAAAACTGGAAAAAAACACCAACATGTTACCTAATCTCTAAGTGGCAAGATTTGAGATTACAGGTGATTATTTATGACTCTTAAGTATTTTAAGTAGTATTTTAAAAGTCTATTTTAAACTCTTCTCAGATTTTCTCCAATGAACCTGTATTGATTTTAATAGCAGAACTATTAATTTTTAAAGTTAAGGGATTTCATGGACATTCCCTTAAAATGTCCCTCCTAAATCAGACATGTGGACACTGTGTTTTGGATTTAATGGAGCGAGATGGAGAATGATGATTCAATGCTAGATCTTTCGCACACAATGACTTAGTCCATGAGTGGGTATTTACAGAGCACACACTCCTTCGATCAGACGATGTTTATGGAGAACTTTTCTTGTGCTGGCCACTGAATTCATGCCCAGGAGCCAGGGGACCTCAAAGGGAATAGTCGGGACTGGATGGTGAGGGTGAGAAGCTTCTACTCTGGGTATTTGTGAACATCATAAATCACTGAGGAATGAGATGTTCTTAAACGTCGGCCAAATTTGCCCAAGCTGACTCCCAAGTTGTTGAACCTTTGCTCGCAAGTCCAAGACCCAAACCCCGCTGCTTGGCCAGCTCACCGCCCACCGCCGAACCTGGGGACAAAGGGTCTGCAGGTTCCCCACATGACGTCATGGCTGCTTTGACACCGGCCGTCTGGTCTTGGAAGCTCTATTGGTCCTAGAGCCTTGGTTTGTTGTATCCTGCGCAGTTCAGCACTTTTTTAGCATTCTGTTCAACCGTTGACAACTTGATTTTCTGACCACTGGTTACCGTATTTGTATATTTGTATATTACCGTATTTGTATATCTGTATATTACGCTGACAGGTCGTTGATTTCCCAGATCAGGTTGTTCTCCTTTCCCTCCTCTCTGACACCCCCCCCACCCCCGTTCACCAGCTTCTATTTTCTAGTTGCTTTACCTGCATTTTGTAAGTGCGTGGAAATAGGAGAAAGCGGGAGCTCTGGGACCACACGGCCGTCCCTGCAGTCAGATCCTCGGGTCGTGCTGTTCCTGACGTCACTGAAAATGGAGCCAAGGCAGCCCTTCATACCCCCGAGTGAAGGCCGCCGTGTGGCTCCCGGCGGCCCGTGTTCCCCGCACACTGCCCAGGGTCACACATGGTCTGTTTCCAGGGAGCCACACGCTGTAAAGGGCAGGGCTGATTGTGAACAATTTACTCATTTTCCAGAAAGACTCCTGGTGAAGACAGAGGCATGTACACAGGTGATTTTCTGCTGCAAAAGCCACCCAGATGTGCCTTCTTCCTCCAAGCGCCACGGCCTTTCCCAGCCCCCCCCACTGGGGTTTCACGCAAGTCACCCAGAGAGGCCACGAGCCCCTCCTTAAGCCCCACCAGCACCCCCGCAATTTCATTCTGTGTAGGGCAGGGCCTACATGCTGGGTCTTTCCAGTCAAAGTGGCTGGTTTTGTTTTGTTTTTCCCCCTCAACCTTTCCCTGCCCCTTGGGATAATGAGAGTCATTTACAGGAATAAACGTTTAAACCTCACTAGGAGACAAAACAGCGTAATGGCTAATAAGCACCCTGGTTTTAAACCCCATCTCCGTGGTGCACGATGTGTCTTTCAGGAAATTTACTTACGTTCCCCCGAAGGGGTGTGGTCGAGTGATAACTAGCGTTGCCCACTGCCCCCCAGCCTGGCTGATAGGAAGTCACCGTGAAGGTAGCTGCTATTACCGGTTCCGGACAGGACGGCGTCCCTCAAGCAGCACGTGTGCATGCGCTCATGCAAGCACACATGTTGGACGCGTGGGAAGGAAGGACGACTGCAACTGACAAGGCTTGCTTTCAGAGCTGCGTGGTTGGACTTTTTTTCCTTGGGAAGATAAGAATGTGACATTTCTTGCGTACCATATGGGGAGACGACTTCCACTTTTCTTTGAGCTCTTCATCGTTTGAAAGGGCACTTGGTGACGGTGAGCTGTTTCAGAGGCCTGTTTGTGAGCTGGGCTCAAGTAAGAATTAGTGAGACAGTGAATTCTGTTTGTTCTCTAAAGGAGATCTCTTTCTTCCCTTCCAACAGCACTGACAGTGTAACGGGCCTTTTGATGCACCCTCTCCTTACAACCCCTTCCATGCATTTCTTTCCCCCATTTCTTCTCCTTTTCAGAAGTCAGATCTCTCGAGCAGACAGTGCTTCAACTCTCCCCAAACAGGACAACTGGGAGATGGCTTTTAAAAGAAGCAAAGTAATACTAGTTGCATAACATGTAATAATTGTACTCTCTGTACAATATGAGGTACACAACCATCATAACAATCCCAGCCCTCTTGGGGAAAGTAACCATTCTGGAGAGCTGAGTTCTAGACAATTGAGGGCTTGTCCTTCAAAGCACCAGAAAATACTAAAATACAATAAAATAAAATAAGTATTTTTAAAAAGAAAGGAAGAGGGGCACCTGGGTGGCTCAGTGGGTTAAGCTGCTGCCTTTGGCTCCGGTCATGATCTCAGGGTCCTGGGATCGGGTCCCACATCGGGCTCTCTGCTCAGCGGGGAGCCTGCTTCCCTTCCTCTCTCTCTGCCTGCCTCTCTGCCTACTTGTAATCTCTCTCCGTCAAATAAATAAATAAAATCTTAAAAAAAGAAAAAGAAAGGAAGAAACAAAAGACAAGACAAGATGTGTTGGGTGGAAAACTTTCTGAAATGTAACTCAACCTCGACTGCTTTCCAAGAGAGTCTGGGAAATTACATTTCACCCTCTTTTCTCTTTTCTTGGTCTCCAAGTCATCATAATGAGAACCGAGTCTAATGCTACTGTATGACCAAGTTATGTGCTTAGGCAACTGAGATAGGTAGGACATTTGCCTGCACACTAAGAAGACCCAAACCACTGTACCTTTCAGAATTCTTGTGTCTGCTTTCCACAATTTTCTCTTTCCCCCTTCTGTGGGCTGTCAGCGTTACTTCTGGTCAGCATGATTTTTATGGCAGAATGCCTCTCTACTCCTAATTTCCTAAGTGTTGGAGGGGTGAAAGCAAGAAATTCACACATATTAAGGTTATATATACAATAAGCATAAATATTTCCTGAGCCAGGGACCAAGGACTACCTCTCCCATAAGAGATGTCTATGTCTAAAAGAAGTATTTCTCAAGTTTTGCTTTAATTTTAAAAAATTCCTTGTTCCTGGGGCACCTGGGTGGCTCAGAGGGTTAAAGCCTCTGCCTTCGGCTCGGGTCGTGGTCTCAGGGTCCTGGGATGGAGCCCCGCATCAGGCTCTCCGCTCAGCGGAGAGCCTGCTTCCCTCTCTCCCTCTGCCTGCCTCTCGCCTACTTGTGATCTCTCTCTCTGTCAAATAAATAAATAAAATCTTAAAAAAAAATTCCTTGTTCCAAAGCTATTTTCTGGATAAGTGAGGTTAGGCGATGTTTGGGTCTATGTAAATAAAAATATACACATAAAGGACGGTGGGCCTACCCACTCCCGGCTCTGTCAGCCGTTACTCAAGTGCTTGCATTCAGATCATATATTTCCTTGGTGCCCTGAAGTGTTGAAAATTTTAATAGCTCTGTGGATTGAACTGACATGAGAGGAAACTATTTCAAGTCTCCTGCAGTGATTTTTTACACTCATAAAAATGTTCTCAATGTATCAGAGGCAGTGTTTGATCAGAGAAATAGTATTCACAGCAATGTAACTCAGGTGCGATCTCCTTTTGGAGCAACTTTCCTCTTTTCGCGAATGCTTTGTAAGATGCATTTTCTATGACTGGCCGCTTCTATTTAAGATTCCCACACGTAACCTAGGCCATCAGCAGACTCTCGGGACTTTTTGGCAGAAACCATCGTGGGTATTCAAAATCAGTGGGTTGAGAGCAGTGAGTCACCGGACACCGCCACATTCAACTGTGTGATGCTCCTGATATACAACTTTGTCCCACTTCCTTGGGTTGACTGCCATAAGCAGAAGCAACTCAGGAGGCTGAGGGACACAGAGCAGATTGTGGCTGGACTGGCCTTCCAGAAAGTTCCACGCAGTGGTCCCTGGACCCTGGGAGGCCTCCGCTCCCCCGACACTGTTTATATTAGCTATCACGCACGGAACAGTCATGTGGTACTCTCTGCAGTCAGCAAGTTTATCTTGTGTTAAAGTTTTACCAGTAGAAATCAAGTCGTGTTTACCCCCGTTCTGCGGCAGGTCATGTGCAAACAGCACCTGTGAACATTTTTAGCACACATGCTGGACTTTCTCCTTCGTATCTGTCTTCACAACAAATGTTGGGGGGAACGCCAGCCATTGTCAAATTTCTGGCAAATGTGAAAATCCTCAGCAGAAATGGCTTCCAGTCACGGCTGTCAAGGTGCTGGGGATGTCAGCTTTGCTGCCGACAGAGCACATGCGTTGACTGTAGACATCAGTCCTGCCATAAACCCAACCTCAGCACAAACATCAGATCTCTGAATTCTGCTAACAGGCATGCCCTCCATGAAACAAGAGTCCTCGACAGAATTTTTTTTTAATGTGTTAACATTTAAAAGGATTCTATAAACTGAATTTCAGTGTACTTTCTGATCTCTTTATGTAATATTTATGTATCAGTCACAGTGACAGAAGCGCTGTTCCAAGTGTTTTAAAACACTAATTCATTTAATACTCAAACAACTTTGTGAGATAAACACCATTACCCCACTTTATGTTTATGTAAACTGAGGCACAAGGAAATTAAGTAATTTGTCCAAGGCAAATTTGCTGGTTAAGGGATGGAGTGGGAGACTGAACCCAGACCAAGGCAAACAGAGAACCCCTGGCCTATGCTCCCCACCACACCCCCCGTGATTATAAGTACTGGTAATACTGTTCTTTTTGTTTTTCCAGACAAACTGAGCCAAAGTTGAGTTTTTTGTTTTTTTAAAGATTTTTATTTATTTATTTATTTATTTAACAGAGACAGAGATCACAAGTAGGCAGAGAGGCAGGCAGAGAGAGAGGAGGAAGCAGGCTTCCCGCTGAGTAGAGCCTAATGCGGGGCTCAATCGCAGGACCCTGAGATCATGACCTGCACCGAAGGAAGAGGCTCAACCCACTGAGGCACCCACATGCCCCAACGTTGAGTTTTTAAGATATCTATTGTATTAGCTTGCTAGGGCTACCATAACAAAGGCCCAAAGACAGGTCATAACAGGCCAGCCATTAGTATGCCAGACCTTATTAACAAAATGTCAAAAACAAGGGGTGCCTGGGTGGCTCAGTCTGTGATCTGTGAAGCATCGGCCCCCGGCTCAGGTCAGGATCTTAGAGTCCTGGTATCGAGCCCCGCATCGGGCTCCCTGCTTATTGGGGAACCTGCTTCTCCCTCTGCCCTTCCTCCAGCTCGTGCTCTCTCCTTCTCTCTCTCTCTCAAATAAATAATTAAAATCTTAAAAACAAAAAGTCAAAACAAGCTCTATGTTCTTTAAGAATAGATAATATTCACAATGGTCATTCAAAATGGTCAATGCCAAAGTTGAGAAATTTGGGGGTTCTTTTGGGGGGTGGTTTGTTTGACAAGTCTCTCCAATTTGAAGTGGCTGCTGTAACTATGAGACATAGGGCTTAAGCCACTATTTTACTTGGATTTCTTCCCTTCCTTTTCTTACACCAAGTGTAAAGGTGTGGGGAATTCTTCTATTATCTCTCTGTCTGTTATCCATTCATCCATCCGTCTATCCATCCATCCATCTACCCATCATCTCAATAGACCACAGACTGAGGAGTAAAATAGTCACTTTATTAGTTAATTGCATTTTTGGCAGGTGTTTAGAAAGACCTAGCTTTCTCATTTTAGCTTTCTCATCATAAAATGTGTTCTTTAAGCCAACTGTAGAAAGTATGAAGTCATATAAAGGGAAAGAGCTTTATGGCAAGAAATCGAAGGTAAGCCATCTTTTATGACTATGAGTAAATCCCGGGTTAGGGTGAAAAATCAGTGATATGTAGAAATAGTAGGCGTGTACCTGTGTAATCGTGAACTATCCTACAGTGTCTGGAATGGAGCAGGTGGTTAAAAATATTAGCCGGCAGACAGGCAGGCATGAGGTCCCCGTTTTTCCTGACAAATGGCAGAAATTGAGACCAGCAATGATTTCGGTCCCCATGACGATGAACCACATATAACATTGTAATTTTACTCCTCATATAAAGGCACTATTATCCTGCCCCTCCTCATCCTAGTTCCGACTCTCCAAGTAGAGCATTTCTGTCTTAGCTGTGTTCCTCATTTCTGCAACTACCACTCACGGCCACGGAAGCACAATCTAAACCTATTCAGAATCGTTAGACAAGCATGAGTGTGAGTGCTAGACATCCCTTTCCTGCTTTTGGTTTTGAATCCCAAGAAACTCAAAACAAACTGGGCCCTAGGGAAGTTGCCAGCATCATGCTAAATAGCTTGCCGCAATCCGCTGACAGGTGCTGTGATCATGTGGTTCTATGTTTGTTTATTGAAAACTCAAAAAGAGGGGCACCTGGGTGGCTCAGTGGGTTAAGCCTCTGACTTCGGCTCAGGTCATGGTCTTGGGATTCTGGGATCGAGCCCCGCATCAGGCTCTCTGCTCAGAGGGGAGCCTGATTCCTCTTCTCTCTCTGCCTGCCTCTCTGCCTACTTGTGATTTCTCTGTCAAATAAATAAATAAAATCTTTAAAAACAGAGCTCAAAAATATGTATCCTCTATCAGATGCTGGGCTTAGCTCAGTCCCCTTAAAATGATGGTTTTCCTTTCTCCTGGGTCACGTGTGCCCAGTATGGGGAGCTGTCTCTGTTCTATCCTTCAATGAATGGACAGAGAGGTAGGCCAAGGAAACGACGTGCTCTTAAGTTCCCTGGTATTTTGGTCAGTAGTCAGGTCGTCACTGTAGCAGACCACAGTGTTGTTAACAATTATTTGTTCCCTCTCCTTTGTGTGTGTGTTTTTTAAAGATTTATTTATTTATTTGAGAGAGAGAGTGCGCATGCGAATGGGGCAGGGGGTGAGGAGCAGAGGGAGAAAGAGAAATTCAAGCAGGCTCCACACTGAGCATGGAGCCCAACGCAGGGCTCGATCCCACACCCCCAAGATGATGAACTGAGCTGAAAACCAAGAGACAGACCCTCAAACCCACTGAGCCACCCAGGTGCCCCTCTCTTTTATTTATTTTTTTTTTTTACAGATTTTTTTTTTTAAACTAATCTCTACATGCCATGTGAGGCTCGAACTCACAACCCCAAGATCAAGAGTCACATGCTCCACTGACTGAGCCGACGGGGTGACCATATTCTTTCTCCTCTCCCTCTGACATTCCCTTTGCTCCTGCTCTCTCTCTCAAATAAATAAATAAAACCTTTTAAAAACGAGAAATGAGCAGAAGACATGAGCACATATTTCTGCAAAGAAGACATCCAAATGGCCAATAGGCACATGAAAGAGTGCTCAATATCACTCGGCATCAGAGAAATACAAATCAAAAGCACAAAGAGATACCATCTCACACCAGTCAGAAGGACTAAAATTAATAAGCCAGGAAATGACAGATGTTGGTGAGACGGCTGAGGCATGGGGTGGCTGGAGGATGGACATTGGGGAGAGTATGTGTTATGGTGAGTGCTGTGAATTGTGTAAGACTGATGAATCACAGACCTGTACCCCTAAAATACACAACACATTATATGTTAATTTTTAAAAAGTTAAAAAAAATTTTTTTTAATTAAAGGATTGTATATCTTTACCTGTATCAGAACTCCTTATAGGTCAAGAATACTTGCCCCTTCGTTGTCTAGCTTGATCATGTGATTGACTTTGATGGACATGTGAACAGACATGATACATGCCATTATAAGCAGAAATCTTAATGCGATTCTGTGGTTCAGCTTGGTCATTTGCTCTCCTGGCACCTTCTAAAAGGCCAGCAGATTCCACATAAAGACTACTCCTTCCACTGCCACCTGAAATGAGAAAAAACATGGGACAGAGGCACAGCAGAGCTGTAAGCTACATGTATCATGAATGAGAAATAAACTACTGATGTATATTTCTGAGATTTGGGGATTGTTTGTTATGTATCGAAGCTAACAAATACAGTCACACAAGATGTTGTTGAGATTTGTACAAATAGAACAAGGGAGAATGTGAGTGAAAGAAGATATTACATTTCAAGCCAACAAGGACTACTTTATAAACATAAAAGAACCCATAGCTTACATAGCATAATATTTGTTGGAAGAATGTGCCTTAGAAAATCACGATACCACAGATATCTACCAAATTCCTGACAGAGATTAAGGGAGACAAGATCTTTAACACAGACAGAGATTGTTTCAAAATTGTTGTCTTCCAGAATTTTTGTTTCATGTATGCATATCTATGTGTATGTGTGTGGATATTCGCACACAATACCATTTTTATTTTTGTACTCTACCCCCCATTTTCCGAGTCCTTGATCTTGCAAACTGAGGTTTTGTCAATATTTTCTGGGAATGTGTGGCTGATTACAGATTATAGCTCTGCCATCCAGGAGGGTTTTTGATAAATGTTTATTGAATATGAATATTGGAAGGAGAAAACTGGAGTACCATGAGAAGACTTGAGCCTAAAACAATGCTTGTCACAGAGTAGGTGTTAAAAAGTACTTGCTGATTGAACGAATAAATTTTAATACTGTTTAGGTAAGATAAAGGGCTACCTTTGTAGTGAGGTTTGTTTGTTGTATATATAATTATGAATTAATTCCCATCTCATCTCATAAAGACTCTGGGTCAGCTCTCTCTAGAAGACAGGCCTCAGAAGTGATTTTTTTTTTCCCTGTTGGCCCACACAGAAAGAGGAATCATGAGTATGAAGCAAAGGTCTAAAATGTTTTGAGAACTTCTGCACTTTGTAATTATATTCTTTTGGCCCTTTTCTCTGCTTGTTGAATGTTTTTGGATTCTTGCTATTATCCCCATGATTGAGTCAAGCCCACAGTGATGGTCTTCTTAGATCACGATTCATGCTCTTGAAAGGACATTTGTTGGAGGACCATGAATTGAAAGAACACATTCTTTGAAATTTGGAAATAGGTGGATCCCAAAACTACCAAAGGATTCACTGTCACTTAAAGTGAGCACATAACTGGGGCACCTGGGTGGCTCAGTTGGTTAAGCATCTGCCTCTGGCTCAGGCCATGATCTCATGGTCCCCGGTGGAGCCCCACATCGGACTCCCTGTTTGGAGGGGAGTCTGCTTCTTCCTCATCCTCTTTCCCCCTCTCTGCTCATGCTCCCCCTCTCAAATAAACAAATAAAATCCTAAAAAAAAAGAAAAAGCACATAACTTAATTCATGTAATAAAGATAGATAATTCATTGCTCCATTTCCATTCTTTCACCTGTGCATTCTCTATTCTATAAGATCATGCTTATCAAATGTGGCCTGTCATGCAGGTAATTTGTGACCAATTTGTTTGCCTCTCAATGAGGTTATGAAAGGCTGGTGAAGTCAGAACCTGGGGCCACCATCTTGCAAGCATGAAGAGGCAAGCCTGAAGACAAAAGCCAACAATGCTGAGGATAGAGAAGCCAACAGAAGGGAAGAAACTAGGTTTTCTATATCAGCCTCTAAATTAATCCTTGAACTACTCAGCCCCCAAACTTCTTGTTAAGCAAGATAACAGGTATCATTTTGCTCAGGTCACTTTGTTAGGTGTTCTTTTCATGACCGCTAGAGTCAGCCAGAATGTTCCCTTGGCCTTTTACCCTTTCACACATTGATCGTTGTGCCCAGAGATGTGTGGCTGTCAGCGGAAGAGCTCACGATGGACTCTCCACTATAGGTGCCTCTGGTCTCTGTGAAGAAATAATAAGCTGCCTGTGGGTCCACAGTCCCTGCTGGTCCTTTGCTTTGTCTACCATATAAGCCATAGCAAGCAGTCAAGAGTGGCAACTGCTTATTTATTCATAAAATAGGGACTAAATACATAAACGTACACATTTGAGTCTATATAGATGCTCCTACAGAGAATAGTTAAGGGCCCTGGAGTATGATCATACTCATGTGAGTCCTAGCTCTGTCCTCCTCAACCAGGGCTAGGTCTCCCAGGAAACCACCATGTCACCTGCCTGGTGAACCTGTCATCCCAGGAGGCTTCCAAGAAGTTGACTTCTCTGCCTCTATCCCTTGTGAGGGCACACTCAGCATCAGAAAGTTTCCTAAATATAAAATAGCAAATGTGTTCTAACTAAATAAATTAAGTACTTGGAAAATTAAATGTAAAAACTAATAACAAACCTCCCATTGCCCCCCCAGCGATCATTTAGACCTACGTCTCCCATGTTAGCAGGACGAAGAGGCCCCAAGAATGGCTGAAGCTTCCATTTCTCCATCTAGATCCACTCGATAACCTGTATGTTTTGTGAAGGCATTAGCTATATCTGCCTGGCTCACCCCATCCCTACCTGAGCTTCTGTCTTCTTGGAGGCGCTAAATGGCTACACAAAGGTTGAATAAATGATGAGCCAGCCATAATGCAAGGCCCAGGGCTATGAAAGGGTCAGCCCTATCAGATCCTGGCGGGGACTGCTGCTAAGGGAGTCCTGCTCCATGAATTCCAGAAAAATAGCAACAAGGATGAGTTAGAACGTTGTTGGCAAAAGGGCTTCACTGAAATCTCGCCATAAATTTGTTGCAGAAAGGGCACTTGGGCATTTACTGTTAAACAAAGACAGGAATCTATATCACTAATTAGAACTTCCATTTACTGAGCAAATGCTGTCTCCAACACTGTGGGCTGTGCTTCAGACATTAATTCATTTAATCCTCCTAACCACCCCATGGGTGCTGTAGCTGGCTGCCTCTAGGATGTCCCCCGTGCCCCCCCCCCCGACATTCACTTCCTTGTATAACTCCCTCCCCTTGAGTGTGGGCTGGATTTATACACTCAGTTCTAAAGGACGGGCTGGTAGAAGTAATGAGATGTCACTTGCAAGATTAGGTCATAAAAACATCACCTTCTATCTTGGGTGCTCCAGCTGCTGTGCTGCGAGCTGCCCCATAGTGGGGGCCTAGGTGGCCAAGAACTGAGGGAGACCCCCAGCCAATAACCAGTGAGGAGCTGAGACCCTCAGTCCAACAGCCTGTAAGAAATAGCCTCTCGCCAACAACCACATGCATTTGACATGGAAGAGGGGCCTCCCCCAGTCAAACCTTCAGATGGAACCACAGCCCTAGAGGACAGATTGACTGGAACCTTATGGGATATCTGGAGCCGGAAGTTCCCGGGTAAGCCATGCCTGGGTTCATAACCCGTTATTGTAAGCTGCTGCATTTGTGGGGGGGGGGGTGATTTGTTGCACAACAGCAGATAATATAAGGAGGCACTAGCATTATTTGCACTTTACAGAAGGGGAGATTGAGGTTCAGAGTGGACAGGAAATGGAGGAGCCAGGATGTAGATGGTTATGGTCTGACCTCAGAGGCTACATGATTAATGAGTAGAGTCAGTTTCAGATGGTGTTAAGCATGTTGCTACTGTTTAGCCAGAGCTGATACTGTGCAGAATCTTCTTTGGAAAGCTAGCATGTCTCCTCCCAAGACAGGTAAAATTTTTGAAAGATTCCAAAGCAAAAATAATAAATAAATAAATAAACAAATAAACAAACAAATAAATAAATAAATAAATATTACAGCATGCAAGCGATCATAGAACATTACCATCCTATTTCTAGCAGAGATGACCTCGTGGCCTTCCAGCCCACTACCCCCAAAATAATCACTCCGGCACTTTCTTCTCTACCCCCTCACAATGATGCAAAATACAACAAACATGCATGCATGCTTGAATTTATACCAATTCTATAGTGTGTGCATATGCACACACACACACCATCTATGACAATTTGGGATCACAATTGCTCCTGTTACCTATTGTTGTATAGTAAATACTCCAAAATGCAGAGGCTTAAGACAGCACCAGCATTTTTAAATCTCCCTCTCATGGTTTCCAAGGGTTCGGAAGGTGGGAAAGGCTCGGCGGTGTGGTGGGCTTGGTACCCTTTGCAGTTACAGCCAGACAAAGGCCTGGGTGCCCTGGGGCTGCCCCACTGCCCTCCCTCCAGCGCTAGTTTGGTGATCTCAGGGCAGCCTGACCACTCACTTCACCACTGAAAGCTTTGAAAACAAGTGTTCTAGAGACGAGGCAGAAGCAGCAATCCCTTTCATAACATGGAGTCAGAATCACAGATTGTCATTTCTGCCTAACTCTGTTGGTCAGAAGAGTCACAAAAGCCTGCCCGGTTTGAAGGTAAGGGGACATAGCCCTCCCTTCTCAGTGGAAGGAGCATCAAAGAATTTGTACACATATTTGTGTGTGTGTGTGTGTGTTTTTAAGATTTTATTTATTTATTTGACAGAGAGACAGCAAGAGAGGGAACACAAGCAGAGGGAGTGGGAGAGGGAGAAGCAGGCTCCCATCTGAGCAGGGAGCCCAAAACAGGGTTCGATCGCAGGACACTGGGATCATTACCTGAGCTGAAGGTAGAGGCTGTACAAACTACTGAGCCACCCAGGCGTCTCGTGTACTTCTTTTTGAATTGCCAGAATGGTACATTCTATTTCTCTCAAATGTGGAGCCACCACACACACACCTAAGGTGGGGTCCCCTCAAATAATTCGGGGGGCACAAAAAGTATTACAACTCATACTTCTGTGTTTCACTTCATTCAGTTTATCCTATTTTTAATGTATTTATAAATAAATCAACATGTATCTTGGAGAATAAGCTCCAACTCTTTTTTTTGCTAATGAGGTGCATGATTTCAGAACTTTTTCAAATGTTGCTAATACTTTGCCCAGAGCCTGGCTCTCACTCTGTACTTATTTTTTTAAAAAAATCACTGAATCCCTTATATCAAGATCCACTAATCAACTCAGAACATTTTTCCTTTTTCTAGAAACTTCTTCATAGAGTTCTATTTTCTCACCAGTCACAGCAGAGCCCAGCTTTTTTGTTTTTGTTTTTGTTTTTGCCATTTCCAACAACGGTGTAAGGTACATCCTCATCCCAGGTGTCCTGGTAGGATTTTGCCAAGGTAGCTGTGGGCTAAATTTCAAGCAGTGGGATTCCTGGATCGAAGATTAAGTACATTGAAAATTATGATTGACATTCTAAATTGCTCTTAGAAGAATCTTAATAGTGGCCAATGACCACCAGCCGACAGCCCTTGTAACAATATTTGCACATACCTGTTCCTCCACATACCTTCACGGGCAGTAATTATTATAAAACTTGACAGTCTTTGCCAGTTGGGGAAAAGCGGTATCCTGTTAGCAGTTGGACGTGTGTCTTCAGTTGCTGTTCCTTGCCCAATTTTCTACTGGGCTATTCTGCTTTTTGTTTATTGATTTGTGCTAGCTCTTTGAAATTTAAGGAAATTAGTCCTGTGTTATTACGATGGGTTGCAAATATTTCCTGTTTAAAGGGGTTTTTGTCACACAAAGGTGGAGGCACTTTTATGGTATGGAATTTATGGCTTTTAAATCGATGGCTTCCTCTCTAGAAAGGACTTCTCTTACAGAAATGATCGACAAAGGCACCCATGATTTTTAAATCTTATGGTTTCAAATGTTATCTTGAAGTCTTATCTACGAGGAATTTATTGGGAGCCAAGAGTAAAGTAAAGATAGCTATGGCTTAACTTGTTTTTCCAAATGGCCAACCATTTCTGAACAGTTCCAGCATCATTTGTGGAATAATCTGTCTTTCTGCCGCTTTCCAGGAGCTCTTGCTACCTTTACCTGACCCATGCTCACTGGCCAGTCTGGGTGGATGGTTATTCAGACAAGGACTACCTAGAAGTAAGGGAGAAGCAACTTGTAGCTTTGGGAGAGGAGAGAAAACTGAGAAAGCCCACGGTCTAGCTTCTCACTAAAGGCGGACACATTCTCCATCTTGGGGACTGAGTGGAGCCCCCCACCCCCCCCCACAACCATTCCCCACCCCCCGTCTCCCACCCCATGCCTGGCTGAGAAAAATCTGTGCCAGGGCCCTTTCTGGGCCAGCGCGTTAGGGCAGAGCTGCTGTGTAAGTGGCTTTCATGGGAGCGTTTTGGAGACTATTCAGGAAGAGCTGGCCGTGAGCAAAATGGAATTTGAAATAAATCATTTGTCTCTGTGAAGGTGAACAACTGTAGGACTTTATATGGACACGGCCCTGTCTTTATGAAGGCGCAAGGCACGTTGCCCTGTGTCATTAACCCAACTGGCTTGGTGGGGCGGGAGGGGGTAAGTCTCTGCTGAGATCCTTACTTCCGCGCTGCACTGATAGAACAGAGGCTGGGATTAAGCTGAAGAGCTTTCCAACTGGCTACTCAAGGCTGCTTGGGAAAAAGTTAGGTTGACACTGAGATTCAGCCCTTAACCTACCTAGATAGAGATAGCTGCTGGGTCCCTGGCATGGACATTGGCACCTGTGACTGCAAAGGTCCAGGATCCGAGCCAGTGGCCTGGGTGCTCGGGAGAGGCACCTCCTTCCCATACTTAAAAGGTGCCAGGACTGGAGACCAGCCCCTGGTTCTTGTCTGAGATGGAGAAACTCCCACCCTTGCTGCTCCCCTGAGGATAGGGCCCGTCCCCATTAGGCACTCCAGAAGAAGCAGGATCTGGGTTCTCCCACACCCAGCTCAGAAGCCCCGGAACAGGAGCAGGAGCAGGACCCTCCTCACCACCCCCCACCTCAAAGGATCGCTGTCCCACTTCTGTCTCATGTGGAACCTGGGACCCCCGAGGCCTCCCTAGCACCCCAGGCTGGTCCAGGGCCCAGATTTCCACCTGAGGTTTCGTGGCTCAGCCCCCAGCAGGCGCCTGTGGGGGGGGGGGGTATTGGGGAGAGCTAGCAGATTAAAATCTCACTCCCATGGGACTGTGCAGGTGGCCTCAGGACTTCCAGCTCCCCAGATAAGAAACAGGAGCACTGCCACCCCAATTAAAAAACAATTTAAGATATCATGCTCATTAAAGGGTTTGCAGGCATAAGACCTGACTAGATTTACCTCTAGTAGTTAACAAAAATCAGATGGTTGAGAACAAGAATTTCATGTACATCAAAATATGACTCCATAATAGGCAACTGAGCTGTTGTAGTGTTTTGCCTCCCCTCCCCACCCCCCACAAGGCTGGAGATAGTTCCTGTCACCAGACACACTGTATCTGACATGGGAGATCGTGGCTGGGGCCGCTGACTTTTTAATTTACTTAAAAATCATGGCAATTTGTTAAAGAAGGTCAAATGTTCCTACCTTTCTGTTTAAAAAAAAAAAAAAAAAAAAAAGGCAGTCCTAAAATGAATGGTTTCAGTGAATCAAATCACCAAAGAAGTGGTACCAGCAAGACCACCCAGGCCCCAACACCACTTTTTCCTCCAGCCCTCTTTGAAGGCAAGGGTTTAGGCTTGTAATTAAGGGATGCCTTTGTTTCTTTAATGACGCTAATCCCCATCTTGAGGGAAATCACCTTTTAGGTAACACAGCAGGGCATGAAATGAGGGAGGACCACCTAGGTCCCAGGCTCCCAGCTGTGTTTGAGGAGGAGTCTGGTCACTGGGCAGGTAAGGGAGGGGGGCGGGGCGCACACTCACCTGTGCAGCCGAGGCGCACGGAAAGATGCTACTGCAAAGGACTCCAGTGCCATCACAGGAGGCGACGAAAACTACTTTGCAAAAAGAGAACCATAACTGTTTGGATCTTGAAAAGTTGGAGTGTCCCCTTCTCCTCCCCAGACAGCCATTAGAGCCTGAAGCAGGCGCCTGTGGGAAGGCAGGCCTCCGCGTAGCAATGAGTTACCAGGTCCCTAAGGTACCATGTTGAATTTCTCAATCCAACTTTGTTTAGTTTGGGGAAAACATTCTTTCAGTCCAAAAAAAAAAAAAAAAATCACCGTGGTTTCTCTCCTACTCCCACCCTCCTACTCCCACCCCCTATAATCGCCGCTTGCAAGAAAGTTTCACCATTTTCCCATAAAACCAAAAAAATGAGGATGCTGGGCAGACAGTCTTTGTTTCTTTTCTCCCTTCTCTGTCGATTCCCCCCACACCAGCCCTTCTGCTTCAGGCAGGCCTGTCTGCCCACAGTCCCCACACATTCCTCAGTCGCACTGGGCTCCAGCCAGGCAGTGTCCTACCCCTTTCTCCTGGTCATACTTCCTCTTCCAGAAGCCAGCTCACCACTCTGCTCACTAAGCAACACTGGAGTAGGGTGGGAGGTAGCCCGCGGTCCTTCGGAGCACACATGGCTGGGAGGGCCCTGTGCCACCTGCCAGCAGGGGGGAGCTTACTGCTTCCTCCATGCAGTCCACCCAGGTTGTCTGCAATGACTCCTTCATGCTTCCTTTCTGCCTGCTGTCACTTGTAGCTAACTCATCAACTCACCCATCATCTGGCAGCTGCTGAGCTCCCACTCGGATAGGAGCTGTACAATATTATTCGGGCCCGCCCCTACATCCTAAAGCCTGTTCAAGTGCATGGGCATGCAGGCACTCTCTTCTCAACCAGCACATTTTGAGGGATTCCCTTTGTCTTCCAGTTATTTTCGGTTGCTAATCTTCTCCCCACCACTTTACTCATGTCTTGGCACCGGTGCTGTTTCAACCAGTTTGTGTCCGTTCTATTCCTTTAGCAGGGCGGGGTCAGGGGTGAGTCGCTCCTTAGTCAAAGCTCTTGGATTCTCATTAATTGCTCTACTATTGACTCACCGGGTGAGCGTGGACGAGTCACTTCCCTTTCTCACCCTCCGCCTCTCCAGCCTCACCAGGCTCTCTGCACATCTGGTAAGAACGTGGCTGGAATGAATGCGATGTCCTCTGTACCTCGGAGGACTATATAATCCACTGTCCAGCTGTCCCTTTGCAGAGCAAAGGGAGGTGTTCATAATTATGCTGAGACAGGTTTAAGCGGGTTGTTCCCTGGCAGATTCTAGAACCTCTTGTAAAAATGGGGATAAGAGCAGGTTTTCCTTAGCTTTTCACCTCCCGGCTCGCAGAGATAGAAGAACGGCCTGCCGCGGTCTGTGCTACTAGCTTTGCTCGAGAGGAGGGCCGAGAAATTCAGACCATCTTTCATACATTTCAAACCTATGTGCAAAAATAATCAGATGCAACCCTGTGACGCAGGATGACCTGAGAAATGGTGGGTGACGCCAGGCAGAGCTGTCATCGTGACAAAGAAGGGTCTTATCTGCTCCTTTTAAGTCCCAGCCTCACACATTACACCATGCCCTGCCCCTCCGATATTTAAACCACCCTGATATCAAGCCCTTGCGTATTTGAGGGCTCTAAAAGAACACCTGGCTACTTCGATTAAGTGGTGCCCAGAGAAAGGGCTAACAGAACCCCAGAGCGTCTCTAAAGCGCCTTACGAGGTTCTTAGAATTCAGTTGGTGGAAGCCTTCCCATGTAAGATCTGCATCTGGGCCGTCGGGCCCCTCTGCTGAACTCCTCCTTCTGGGAGGGAATACCCAGGCCAGAAAACAGAGCCAGTGTGCAATGTGCAACATGATCAGGAATCAGCAAAACAGAAAACAGAGCTACCCATGCTTGGCTCGGGAACCAGATACCAGGCGCTGGGCAGGAATTCGCCCTTGGGAAGCTCTTGCTTAACCCCCTGGCTCCTCAGGCTCCTTACCTCCTTGACAGAGGCCAAGGCAAACAGGTATCCTGGGTGAGACCAGACCAACCAGCCAATGCCAGCTCACTTGGGGTGAGACCAGGGCTGGGAGGGGCCCAGCAAACCTGCAGGATGCCGGGTGCTGGGCAGAGTCCCAGGGCTAGGCAGGTTTCGGCAGCTCCCTCTTCCCAGTGGAAAAGCGCAGGATTCCCAAAGACTATTGAGCAAGAGGTTCAAATCGTCTTCGGATTGGGTCTGATCTAGCTAGAACCACTCGGGATCCAAGCTGAAGCTGGATCCAGTTCCAGACCTCCCTGAGAAGTGGAGAGAGGCCTGGCTACACCTAGATCTCCAGTTGGCACAGTCTCAAGGGCGAGCCCAGCCCCTTGGTGTGGAATTAGGGTCTGTGGCCTTTGCCCCCAGTCAGCCGTTGACATCGTAAAGGGTTTGTTCCGTTATCAGAGGGAGGGGAAGGACAGGAGATGGTTGTCTGGGTGTGTTTATTTTCTTTTAAAATATAAACTGATTGGAGATGTCCACAGGGACACATAGGGCACTGTGATTGTCAGCCTGTTGGACGGGCAGTCCGTGTGATCTCTGTTCTGAGCCGCACACTGGTGGCATTGGACAAAATGGCGGCCATCTTGACACGAGGATCTGCATGGCACATGGGGCTCCCAGATATTTTCAGGACTTCTTTCCCATGAAAAGTGGATGGGCTGCAGCACCTTGGAGTCAGGTAGATTAATTCCTAGTTGAAAACCTTTCTCCTTTCTCCAGGACCCCAAAGACAACACGGGAGATCCTGGAGAATATAGAGAGGCGAGTTAGCTGATGGTCGGTGCTGTCCCCAGATTAGGTGTCTCTGATGAATGAAATCCCAGGGAGTGCATCTTCTTCCTGGTGTGGTTCTGCCCTTCTCAGTTTCAGTGATGAATAACTAACCATGTGCTTTCTGTTGGTATACACACGCAGAGACCCTGTCTCTGGGCAGGGAGGTGAGATTAGGTAGAGCCTCGACATTTCAAGACAGTCAAAGTTTGTGGCCGGGGAGGAGGGAGACTGGGGGTCTCAGTCAGCTGAGCGTCCAACTCTTGATTTTTGGCAGGTCGTGATCTCAGGGTCCTGAGGTCAGTCTCCCCACTCAGCGGGGAGTCTGCTTATCTCTCCCTCTGCCCCTCTCCCCCCGAGTTTTCTCTCTCTCCCTCTCTCTCTTAAATTAATGAATCTTTGAGGGAAAAAAGTTGGTGGCTAGGGAGGACAGAAGCCAGTGAGGAAGACCCTGTCCCGAGGAGTCTCGTCCCCTCCACTGTCTGGTTTTTAGAACTCGAGTGTGTCCTCTCAGGTCCCTTGGCTAGGAGGCTGTCCTGACAGACACAGGCAAGGCTCTGTACGTGGGAGACAGGCCATCTGGGCCAGAGCTGAAGGTTTGCAGATTCTCAGGTGACTTAGAGTGAGTCACCAGCCCAGGCCTCTTTCTAGTTAAGCAGAGGCCATGCCCCAGTTTGGAACACCTGAAGGGCACGCTGACAGTGGGTGAGGAGCCCGCCCTGATCTGCATACAATGGTGACAATTGCAGGCCCAAGTTGGAGAACCAGAACTGAGGACCCACTCCCCTCCACACAGCCCAGACTTGCCAGTGGTCGTAGCCCCATATTCACAACAATGCTTCCTGGTCTCCGGAGCCAGGCAAGCCTCACTCCCCTCATTTCACTCAAAAAAAAAACAGGAAAAAAAACAAAAAACAAAACAAAACAAAAAAAACCTTCCTGAGTAGCCTCAGCCAACCCCCTCTCCGCTGGGTAAGTCTTTCTTCAAGGCCAGAAGTGCCACAGTTGACGTCACATCCAGGGCAGGAGGAGAGACGAGCAAGCAGGGCTGAGTGGGTGACATCACCCTGCGTTTTTGCAGGCTGAGCAGGTGCTCTAAGTTCTCTGGTACTGACTCCAGCCCGAGCCCCTGGGGTGCAAAGCAGGATGGCGTGAAGCCTCTCCTGGTTGCCGACATTTTTTCTTGGGAGCCCAGAGAACATGGAAGATAAAAGCACAACAATCTCAATTGGATTAATTAATTCATTTATGTATTTAGTGGGTGAACTTTCTTCCAGTTCTTTCTGAATGAGGGCAAGGTGCAGGCTGGGTGGCGTTAGATGGGATCTGACCAACGAAAGACTGATACGGATCCCAAACCTGGAAGTTCTCCAATGCCAGCAGAGTCTTCAGAGGGAGCCACGGGAAATCGACAAGTACAAGAAAACAAACATGGTTTTCTCTTTCCTAATGTTTTCCTCTGCACTGGTAGGAATTTGCCTACAGATCCAGCAAAGCCTGCAGGGCTGGGGGGCTCTGAGGACTGACTAGGGGGCTAGCTGCAAGATGTGGAGTCCTTCGTCTGCTGGGGCCTGGCCTGGGGGCTCGGCGAGCTGTCAGCGGGGCCTCTCCGTTGTCCTCCCCTTGTCCTTTGGCAGGAAACAAGGAAGGAGAGACAGGGCAGCCCAGGGGAAGGGCTGGGGTGTCTTAAGTGTCTTAACCTCTCCTTTTAGTTTCCAGGGCCCTCCCGCAAGGTGCAGACCGCATGGGAAAGAGATTCCTCAGCTCAGGAACCAAAAGAGACACACCTAACCTGGTGATGTCCCCACCAGCCGGTGACCCGTGGCCCCCAGCTCTTACTGTGAGGTTCCCATGTACACGGCCCTGAAGAGGATCCGAGTGCCCGCCGACCATGGCCCAGGGCTTACGTAAGTGGAACTAGGGAAGTGAGGGGTACACAGGAGATGTTCTGGAAGCAGGGAAGGATGGCTGCACACGTTGGGTGAGCGTCCTGGGGGGCAGGAGGTAAGAGGAGCTGGAGCTGGAGCTGGAAAGGGAAGCAGAATTCAATGAGCCAACCAGAGACGGGAGGGAGCTCCGGGCTTAGAAAGAGAGTGGCTGGACTACCGACAAGGTGCGCTTGGGAGAAAGTGAATATTCAGCATGGCCGTGCTGGGGGGCCTGGGTTAGGGGGCCATGGGAAATAGAGCAACTGAAGGGGTTCCACATCAACCTTTGCATGTTCCTTAAGTCAGGCGAAGGGTTTGGGCTGCATTCAGGGGGAAGCGTGGAAAAGTTTTGTTAAGGGGAGTCACTATTTACTGAGATCTTATCATGTGCAAGGGACTGTGGTTGGAACTGGGGGGTTCAACCGTGGTTAAGACCTGGTCTATTCCCCTAGAGACTTTCTAGTTTGGGGGCATGAGGGCTAAGAAACAGATACTTTCAGTCACATGTGCTAAGTGCAGTGGTAGAAATGTTCCCTGGGCTGTGGCAGCGCTCAAGGTCGAGGCCCAAGGCCAGTCGAACAGAGCGTGGGGTAGGCCGTGGGGAAGGGCGAGCGAGGAAGCCTTTGGCACCAGAAAAACCTTTATCCTGAGGGCAGGGGTGGGCCACAGACTAGAGGAAGGACCCAGAAGCCAGGGAGTGACAGGGAGGACTGCCTGGACATAGGAGGGAGCTGAGCAAGAGGCGGGAGGGAGGGAGGGGGTGTCAAGAGCTCCTTCATGTAGGTCACTGAGTCTGGGAGCAGCTGAAGGGGGGTCAGGGCAAGAAGATCCTAGGAGGTAAAAACATCTGTCAAAACTCAGCTGTGCTGGACATGGAGAGGACAGAGAGGCTGGAACCAAGAAGGGGCCAGCGGGAGGAGCGGAGAGGGCCAGGCCCCTCCACCACTGTCACGGTCGTGGGCCGCCCGCCCGCCCGGCTGAGACTCCACGGGGTCTCATCTGAAAGGGGCGGTCTCGCTGCCGCTAGTTATCTCTTTGAAATAAATCTATTAATTCTTTTTGTTCTAGAAGAAGAAGAAACTTCCTCCGAGCTTCCCAAAGACTACCACCGCTGCTCACACGTTGGAAATCCTTCTGTCCGTTCATTTTCGGTTTTTATTTGGTTTTCACATTGTTGTAATCATCCCGTGTTTACAATTTTGTATCCCACCGCATTTATCATCCTAGCGTGTATATGTTTCTGCATGTTAAATTTATCCTTGTTATTGCAAAGGTTCATATTTTTATATATATTTACACACAAAGGCTCACTTTATGGGTTTTCCCTTTCTTAGCAGCAAACTTTGAAAATGTCCCTTTTCTCTTCTATCTCTCCCTCCCCCTCTTTGCCTTCCCTCCTATCCTTTCTTTTCTTCCTTTCTTTCTCTCGAAATTTCTAGTTCCAACTCACTGCTTCCCTTCACTTCACATCTTCTCCAGACTTATGACTGGACATCTCTAAGACATACACCAGAGGATTCCTCTAAGGTCTAAACTCCCTGAAGTTTTGCCGTACCTGATTGGCAGAGGGGAAATTTCTGGTGAAGGCAGTTCTCACCCAGAGGGGCTGCAGCTGGGAGGCTCATTACTCCAGGCCAAAGACAGTTGTCGAGATGAAAAGGACAGGAAGACGAGTCTGGGCCAAGGCATGTAAAGGTGTTTCCTGGACTTTGCAAGACCCCCGAGTGTCAGAGAAAGGGAAATGTAACATATTCTACTTGGAGAGGAAATAAATATGTGGTCTGTCAACTAAGCCTTGGTCTACACTCGGAAAGAGTTTTAATAGTGTTTACAGGGATGTTTCCCAAGGGCTGGTTTGCCCTTTCCCTGCTGGGTACCTTGAGTCGGTAAGTCCAAGTAGCCTCTCTCTCTCTTCTCCTCTCTCTTCCCTTCTCTCTCCCCTAGCCCCATGGAAAGTCCATAGGAGCCTTTGTCCAATAACCATGACACCAGCCTACTTTGTGCCCCGTGCGCGTCGCTGTCCCCAGCTCTTGCGTCCGTGTCTCAGCATACTTCCAGGAGACAGGTGCCATCACCATGCTCAAAGAGCACTGCCCAAGATCACACGACTAGAACGTGACAGAGCCCGGATGGAAACTCAGGGCACCCGGCCCTCAAGCCCATTCTCCTAACCACTACCCCAGTACTCCCACTCGTCTTTTAAGCACTCTTAACATCAGCCCTTTCAAATACACAACAGAATGCCCGTGGGATTCTACTGCCGAGACACGCACGAAGTTCAAAGCTCTTTTTCAGATGATGTGCCAAGAATTCTACATTGTTTGCAGTTCGGCGTTGGGTGACTGCTTTTCTGCACCAGGTGTGGAACAACTCGGAAAGAGTCTGCCTTTTCCTGAACCTCGCAGAGAAGCACCTAGAGCTGTGCCTGAGCAGGGCGGCCCAGCTGGAGACATGTCAAGGCTTTGTGTCCCTTTGGCAGCCAGGGCCTAGGGCTGCAGAGCGAGGACAGCGTACTCCACCAGCCCGATCTAATCAGAACTCTGCCACCACGGCATGTCTCTCTGTCCCCCACGTGTCCTAGAGCCCATTTCCCCTCCCCCAGCACCTCCGTTCCTGTCTGCATCGACTCTCAGGACAGAGTTTCTGGAGTAGAGAACTTTGCCAGGAAGAGGAAGTCACCGGCGTTGTTTTGAAAAGCTCCCCTTCTGCGCGCCTCTCTTCCCTGAGACCCTTGAGTGACTTTCACTGGGGGCAGCCGCCAGGCCTATTGTCCACCCACCCCTACTTGCCACACACTTCCTGCCCTGAATGTCAAGGTTTTCATTTGACCATGATATAATGAGCTGTATAAAATTAAAAACAGCTAAATACCATCTTAGTTACAGTAATTTTCTGAAGTCATCACAAAAACCTCTCCTTAACGACGCCAACCTCCAGATCATACCAATCACCAAGGGGAAGCCCAATCACTACAGGCACCGACCACAACATAAATCAACTCGGAGCCCCGAGAGCCTGCTCGCCCTCGCTCTGTCCTCAGCCTAGGCGGGTTTTTCCATCACGTGCTTTTCCGGCAACAGGGAGCTGGGGAGCAGGGAACTCTCCGTTCCCTTTCCAAAAACTGGGGACACTTAAAAATATCTCCAAGCAAGCAACCAGGGCTCAGAGGAATGATGTTCACACCTGCAGGAGCTCAGTGCCGGGTTTCAGGCTCCTGAGTGTCCTCCAACTTGGGCTGTGGCCGAGGCCCCCTGTGAGCCCGCTCTGCGGCTCTCTCTTCATTTGGGTGGGGAACCTAGCCACAGCCCTAACTCCTTCCGAGGCTTGTTATGGGCTGAATGGTGTCTCCTCCCTGCCCACACCATTCCTATGCCGCTGTCCTGACCCCTGGGAACTAGGAATGTGACAGTTTGGAGATGGGGTCTCTAAGGAGGTAATTTAGGTTCAATGAGGTCATAAAGATGGGTCCTAATCCTAAGGGCAGGTGTTCTTAGAGAAGGAAGGAGACACCAATGAAGAAAGCCCACCTGAGCGCAAGGGGCGAAGGGTGGCCACCTACAAGATAAGGAATGAGGTTCTGGGAGAAATCAACTTCCTGACACCTTGATCTTGGCCTTCTAGACTACATTCTGAAAATATAATTCATTCCTTAATTTGGGTATTCACTGGACTTGGGGTTTTCTCAAATACATGTCATGATCCCACTTTTCAAAATAGATCCTGGGGATCGAACTTGAGTATGATTTGCTGACATATTTAGGTCTGTTCTTCTTTCTCCTGCATTACCTGTCCCTGCAGTCATGCTCTTTTATTAGTCGACTATAGATTTAATTATTGTCGTATGTAGTGTGTCCCTGCTTTTTATCAAGTTTCATTCCTGGAGAGTTTACGGCAAAGTGAATGGCCAGAAAGTAGATTATATTTTACCATAGGAACAACAATGTATTTGAGAGTTTTATTCTTGATTTAACATTAAATGAATTCTAGATATGACCATAATATGTCACAAAAGCCAAAACACAGCAGTTTTAAACCGCTAGAATCGATCGCAAGAGTAAAATTAATGTTCTAGCTGTTTAAAACGGGATTAAATGGATTATATATATTTTGTAATGAAAAAGACTTTGTGTGTGTGTGTGCATAAAATACAAAATTTCCCTGTTTCTCCACCTCTTCCCTGACAGTCCCTTCTATACACTGGCACCAGATTTATCTTAACAGATGAGCCCCCAAACTGACAAAACTTCTCGCTCCCCTTCACTTGTAAGATCATGAGCATGAACGACCCCCACAGCAGAGAGCCTCAGCTACCTCCTGGCCCCTCCTCCAGTCCTCAGCATGAGCTCACTGCTTAGCAAACTGACCAACAGCTGTCTCGCAGACCTTGCACAGCATCCCTCCAGCCCAAGAAGACTCGCATGCCCAACCCCAGAGCACTGGTTGGCCCGTCACCTCCTTCCACATTGAGGCATCGCTCTGTGCTCTTCCTACTGGATGGTGCTCTCCATGGTGGACAGCTGGGACTCAGCAAAGGAAAGGGAGAGAACCCCACGTTTTCTGAGGACCTACTATGTGCCAGGTGCCATATCTAGCATTTTTACACATTGAATCCTTACGACAACTTTACATTGTAGGTATTTGCCTCTTAACAACTGCAAGGGTTCTTTGACTAACTCAGCTAAGAAGTGATAGAGGCAGTTAAACCTAGAAAGTATAAGGGAAGCATAGAAATCTAGCTATCAGGAGATCCCCAATTCAATGAATCTCTTTGGATCTCATTTTTCCTCATTAACGAAGAGGGCTAACCATACCACCTCACAAAAATGGGCAAATGAACTGAAGATGTGTTTTGAAAGGCTTTATCAACCATTGGAGGGATTATTTCTCATGGTGCCTGGCACAGCATCGTGCTCACCAAATATTTGTCGTTATTTGTTGTTACATTGATTTCTATCTATTCTCCTAAGAGTTGCACTGTCTGTGGGTCCCCCCAGCTGTATCCCACCTGCCATGTTCATATTTTTATGCTATGACATGTTTCTATAATATTGTGAATATTAAATAATATCTCTTTGAAAAAGATCATACCATTGCTGAGAACCATTTCCCGGCCCGGAGTGATCAGATAGCCAACACTTAACCTGCACACATTCGCAAATATTGCTTAAAGTCCTTAGGAGAATTCCTCCCTATATTTTGTAATCCGTGTTGGCGAGTGCCAGCGAACTCCAATGTGTAAGGTCAGTTTGCTTCTACTCCTTGAAAGATAACAATGGTCAATAATCCTTTCTATGTCTTTTGCTTGTAGGGCTCACTTCAATGGGCTGAAAACCTCTGATGGGGGTGATTATCAGCCTTTTCCCGAAAGTACTTACAAAAAGCAGTATGAGTCACATGCTAAGACATTTATTTTTACCAAGAGTTCTGGTGTTCTGTTGCATGAAATGGTAACTGAGTTTTGGCTTCTGACTTACCTTGCCACACCTTCTGAGTGTTTGTGCCCTAGTCTCAGCATCTTTTATGGTTTGGGTTCTGTTATTTATTTGGGGCTTCAGTTTTCCTTCTCTGTCCTTGTCCTTCCTTGGATAATGACGCAAGTTAGCTCCTTGCAAACACGTCTTCTGCACTGATTCTCATCACAGTATGATTCTGACCCTGAGCTGTCCTATTTAACCTTCCAGAAATTTCCCGAAGCACTCTCCTCTTGCTTCCATGTAATTAGAGTTCCTGTCTCTGAATCGCTATAGTCAGAACTCACCTCTATCCACAATTTCTCTCCTGCTTATTAATTTCTTTTCATCTGAGTGAAATCAGTACCTCTTTACATTTCTTAAAACTGTAATTTTTAATAGTTTGGATTCTTCTCATAAGAGACATGCTTACCCTTCAGAGCACCTTTTCCACCACAATTGCCTCTACAAAATCAAAGTTATTTTTAAGACAGGATGGCACACAAAAAGTAGGAACCAACAGCAATTTTGTGCATAATGCTAATAACTTCCAGATATAGATTTTATTTTTCGATTCTACATTCCTGCCCTGGAAGTGTACTCGGGGATCAAAAACTGAAACTTCACCCAAACAGATCCATTTCCCCCCTTTCCCTTCTTGTCCAACATATAAGCCTTTTTCTCTCTGCCTAGTATGGCTCTTCACGAATACTAATCAGTCCCACTGATTCATCTTTCCATTTTACATCCGTTAATAGACCTCTCAGAATGGACATCAGATAGTTTATCCACCCTAAGTAAGCTCCCTGTTCTCCTCTTTGAAGAAGGCTCGCTTCAGAGAAGTCAAAGGAAATGCACTTCCCCTTCCTGATTTCTTTGACTGGGTCTCCCACAGAGGAGTCGAAGGTGAGAGGGGGCCTAGCCCGGCAGGCTTTCCTTTCTTCCTCTCTGTCCCCACAGTGCCCCGTCCTCTGCCCCAGCATTTTATGGGCAGACAGGAGCTCACTCTAGAGCTCATTCTACTCACCGCTTGTTACTCAGCATCCATGCTGCCTGACCGCCATGGTGGGGCCCATCCTTCCGGTTGGACTGGGCCACCATTGTTCTTACTCCATGTATTTTCCCAAGAGCCCTGCCAAGTGGAGGTGGCTCACTTGCAGGACTGCTAATGGATGGCTGACAGGCTGGGTGGAAAGAAGGTCAGTCAGAGCTTCTCCGGCTGAGGGTAACGGGCTGGTCTCCTCACAGAGGACACTCTACCAAAGTAGAGTTGACTGAGGTGATGTTCTTCCTCCAGGCAGGGGCCCCCTTCCTTTGCTAACTTTGCTGATAGACAGGGCTCCAGGAGAGAGGGGTCCTCTCCTTCCGTGGGGCCGCCTGAAGCAAAGAGCCTACTTCTGTGTTGCTCGCATATACTCTCTTTGGGAAATGGCTAGAAGAGGCGAGCCCCATGTAAGACTGTGAGGTAATGAGTTTGTAGGTACTCAACACAACTGCTGCCACCAGCTCTTCTGGAAAGAAAAGTAGAGAAAGAAGGAGGTGTCCGGGAGTGAAAACGAGGAGTGAAATTCAGGTTTCTTGGTGTCAGAGTCTCCTCAGGACCCCCTTCCCTGGCAGGGGCATAATGGATTATAGGTAGCAGTAATAATAATACTAATAACAGTCAACCTGTTCTCTTATGTGAGAGGCATTGTCTGTGCCTCTGCTGTTCTCATGGTTTGAATAATATTAACTCATTGAATCCTCCTATCAACTACAACAGTCCTCATTCAACAGATGAGCGAGTGAGAGAGACTCATGCATAAAGTGACCGAGGCCCCAAGAGAAAAGGGTGTGGTACCCAGATCCAGACCCTCGCAGTCTCTTACCCACACGTGTGTGTGGCTGTGTGCGTACAAGTGTGTGCAGACATCTGTGTGTGAGAAAAAGAGTCATATTTCAAAGGCAGATGTGGAGATGTTGATAAGCATTTGGCTCATCTGGTTCCTCTTCAAAAAATATTCCCAGACAAAATAACAGTCCCAGAAGTACTGTTTACTGGGGGCCTATTAAATCACCAATTCTTACAACAATTCAGCAAGGTCTGTTTCTATGCAAGAAAACGGAAATTCACAAGAGTGAAATGAATTACCCAGGAGCACTCAGGAAGTAGAAGGAGAGCACTAAGATTAGAGTCTGGAGGTCACTTCTTTCCAGGAAACCCAAGGGCGTGACTGGAGAGGGCCCCTCCCCCTGCCAAGAGCATGGTCCAATCAGATGCCTCACAGAACTCTCAGTGTTTAAAAAAATTTTCACTGCTGGGCCCCAGGATGGCTCAGTTGGTTAAGCCTCTGCCTTCAGCTCAGGTCATGATCTTAGGGTCCTGGGATTGAGCTCTGCATCGAGCTCCTTGCTCAGCAGGGAGGCTGCTTCTCCCTCTTCCTCTGCTGCTCCCCCTACTTGTGCTCTCTGTGTCAAATAAATAAATAAAATCTTAATAAAAAAATTTTTATTGAACATCTTGTTGATTAAATGCAGTAAGATCTCATCTGACCCTGGATCCCTGGAAGAACAGCTTTATTGATAATTTTCACAGAGTTTCAGTGCAATATTCAGGATTCAGCGACATGCCCATAATTACAGAATAAAGGGCTAGCCCTGCATGTTGAGCTCTGGAGGAGCTGCTCCAAAATTCAAGGAAAGAAGATGCTACGAGAGAGTATTTCTATTTCTCAATATCCCTTCGAATCTAGTTGCATTTGTCCTTTCCTTTCAAATGTTCTGACTAGCCTGAAGGTGAAGAGTGTCACCTTGGTCCTAATCCGGACGCCAGCTGGGATCCAAGCCTGACTGGCAGATTCGTGGGAGGCTTCAGGCAGCTTCATTCCGCATGAGGTTTCTGCTGAAGGGGGAGGAAGGCACAGGTAGCTGGGGGAGAAGCAGAAAGGGGGAGGCCACTGCGGTGTTTGTCCCAGGAATTGTGTTTAGCTCAGCCTTGTAACTTCCTGTTCAGTCCCTGGGTACGGGGTCTTCTGGCCAGGCTGTAGGAGTTGACATGGGGTCTAAGAAGAATGTTCTTTTTCGAGAAGGAAGAAGTGATGAAGCAGGCGAGGGCTCTTACCTCCACTATCATGAGGGTCAGAGAACTCAGGGAGGACCTGGATGTTCTCTTGGTGGGGGGCGGACCCTGACCTCAGGGGAATTGCATGAAAAGTGA
Source organism: Mustela nivalis (assembly GCF_964662115.1). Taxonomy (NCBI): domain Eukaryota; kingdom Metazoa; phylum Chordata; class Mammalia; order Carnivora; family Mustelidae; genus Mustela; species Mustela nivalis. The sequence goes on from NC_139021.1 coordinate 98,653,995, forward strand.
TGGCAGCATTGTTATGAGTGCCTGTGAGATGCCGCTCAGGGCCCACAGATAATCTAGGAGGGAGGTACAGGGGGGTGAGAATCCCGTGTTCTGTGTTTTGGTTAGAGGGGTGGTCCGAGCCTGTGAAATCTGGATTGTGGCTCGTCTGGCAACTCATTCATACCCCCAGACCACTGGAGTCTGGGCTGATACGAGCAACATGCATATGAATAGGGTCATCTGCGAAGGTGGGGTGACGGATTCTTGCCCATCGGGCACCTATAAACAGGAGGTAGGTTCATATTCGTGCTTGGATATTAGTGTATGTGAAAAGAATGTATCTATACAGGTAATTATTATTCTTTAAACTGCTATCTTAGGCTGGGGGTGCCTGGGTAGCTCAGTCAGGTAAGGGGCAAACCCTCGGTTTGGGCTCGGGTCATGATCTCAGGGTGGTGGGAAGGAGCCCCAAGACGGGCTCCACGCTGAGCCCGAGTCTGCTTGAGATTCCCTCTTTTCCTCTGCCTCTCCCTCTTCTCTCTCTTTCTTGGTCTTTCTCTCTCTCTCAAATAAACAAAATCTTCTTTAAAAAAGGTATCTTAGGGGCGCCTGGGTGGCTCAGTGGGTTAAGCCTCTGCCTTTGGCTCAGGTCATGGTCTTAGGGTCCTGGCATTGAGCCCCGCATCAAGCTCTCTGCTCAGTAGGGAGCCTATTTCCCTTCCTCTCTCTCTCTGCCTGCCTCTCTGCCTACTTGTGATCTCTGTCTGTCAAATAAATAAATACAATCTTTTAAAAAAACGTATCTTAGAGTTTTTCAGTTCTAGGGTCATGGCTATGATTCAAGTTATAGCAGCGCTGATGATGGAAACCCACACCTAGCAGACTCAAGAAATAAAAGCACACTGGGGGCAGCGAGGGGCCTGAGAAAGTGCCTCCATCCAGAGGCTGAGAGTACATGGACTGAATAACTGGTGCACCCCCTCAGCAGGTGCACTGCATGATTCAGCCCCAGGCAGCCCCCCAGTGTTACTGGGGCATTGAGGGCATTTTCACAAGCATTCACATACATACCCTTCTGGAAGGCGGTGTTGGGGAGCGGCTCGGTCTCCAGGAACTCGGTCCAGAGCTCCCACCCAGACTCTCCAGGTCCCCTGACACTGTCACCCAAGCCCTCAAGCCAGACCCCCCGCATAGCTGGGACAGGACCCTCCCGTGCCTCCACTCGTTCCAGGCAGACCACCATCAGGGCTGGGCGCAGTCCACATTTCGGCTCAGTCTTTCATCTTAACCCTGTGTCTCGATACTTTAATTAAAGGATCCCAGAAAGCTGATTCCTAACAGAGGCTGGGATTGAGCGAGGCCCTTCAAGAACACACCTACTGGCTGTAAACAAGAGTGCCCGAGAAAGATCTGCGCGATCAGAAGTGCCCCCCTTCTCTTCCAGCCTTGAAAGAGTCCCATGTAAGAACGACATCATTCCCCATTGATTATCATACTTATGTGTTTTCCCCGCTCGGCTCTCCCCCTTCTCACTCTACCTTAAACTGCTCATCTTGGAAGGAAATAAAGTTGTGTGTGTGTGTGTGTGTGTGTGTGTGTGTGTGTTTCTTTCTCAGCATCACACTCCTCAGCAGAACCTCTTACTGGAGCAGGTACGTGAGCCTGGTGAGGGCTGTGGGAAACCTGCTGGACGGAAGCAGGAAGGAAGCCCTTGACAGCAATTCTTTGTCCTTCTATGGCTCTTTCCAAGCCCCGCCAGAGGGGGACTCAGCGTAAGGGCCTCAGTAGCTGCCTTCATCTTGCACACAGAACAACAATCAGGCCCTTAACGGAGAGGAACTCCCCTGTAAAATGAGAGGTAAAGCATGATGGAGAAGGAGTAAGGCAAGCCCTCTCTCCTGTCCTGGAGCAGAGTTTAGGATGAGAGTGGTCCTGTGGTCAGCAGGGCTGGCTGCCGAGGGAGTGTTTGTTGACCGGGAAGATGGGGGAGGATCTTTCCCCAAGCACTTAGAATTCTCCAGTTCCGCCACGCTGCTGTGGCTGGAGGTATGGGGGACACAATGGAGTGCTGACCCGCTTCCATCCTGCGGGGAGTGGGAAGGACACCAGGTGAGAGGCCACGTGACCTGGAGCCCGCAGAGCTCGGGGCTCCTCTTTTCCTGTGGCAGAGGCAAGGATTAAACCAAGGAAGGCGAGGGTCCAGGAACCATGCCATCTCATCCACATCCTGGGGAAGTGGAACTTGATAGCGTGATTCTGGGAGAAAAAAATGAGAACCTTAAAATGGTGCCCGTTTTATTTCAGCGATTTCTCTTCTGGGAAATTATGGTAAAGATGCAACCCAACCCATTGACAAAGGTGTAAGTCTAAAATGTGCATTGTGACTTTATCAATATACAAAAATAAATGAAAGAATTAAACAGTCAGAGACTTGTCCAGGAAATTATGACACATCTATACTTTGGAATAACATGCAGCTTTTAAAAATTTATGTTTTGCAAGAATGGCAATAACAAGGAAATGCCTGTTAAACAGATAAAAAGCAAGTTCTAAAAATTACACATAATTTTATATTTATAAGATAAATATATACATTTTATGTACATTTTATTATATTTACATAGATAATAAACCAAAATTTTGAGGAGAAATAAAAACAGAAAATAGAAAGAAATAGACATTCTAATTGGTATGGTAGGAGGTAGAATTGCGGGTGCTTCTTATTTCTTTCCTTCATATTTTTCTGTACTCTCTCTTTTGGGAATAGTTTATATTTTACTTTCTAATGACGAAAGTAAAGCTCTCTTAAGGTATTGGACAAGAATTATCCAAATACATGAGCTATTTGAAAATCAGTTTGCAATGAAATTTCATTGGGACCATGTCACTCTGTTGTCTACCAGGAATTAATAATTTCCCTCCAATCCAATACTTTCATTAGTCCACTAAACAAGGACTGAACTGCACTTTAAATCACAGTCCAAAAGGCAAAGAATAACAATGGTGAACTACCAGAAAAATATCCCCAATTATTTGCAAGTCAGAGGTCAATATTTCCTTCAGCATCTACTATGGGAAGACTGTCCAAAGTCTTCAGGGAAGGGAAAGGCATTTCATGCCCTGTGCCCCTCCCATTCCCACCCTGAATCACTTTTTTCCCAGAAAAGAATAAAGAATACTCAATGAAAACTATTAAAATGCTTGGCAAAACTACACAGACAAACACAGAGGCCAACTAAGTATAAATAGTTCATACCAAAGTTGTCTTTTTGACCCAGCCTCTACTATCTACCCCTTCCCAGATTTAAATGTTTGGATGAAAATGACAGAGCAGCTGAAGACCAGCCAGCCAGCTGCAGAGAAGCACCCATTAAGAGCAATCACATCTGTCTGAGGAATATGCATGTTGTTTGCAGTGTGTTTTCCTAAATGCACAGAAGAGGGTATAGCTATCGGACCATTGCCCTAAACCTGGGAGAAGGTGATTCGTTTTTTCCACAACCAACTCTGACTTTTCTTTTTATTACTTTGGTTTAAAACAGGAGGGTCCACTCTTCTTTTTGGATTTTGAAGTTATTGGTATCCTTTTTTTTTCTTTTTTCTTTTATGGCTTAGCTGTTTCAGACTCTGCAAATGAATACCCTAATATTCATCATGAGAAGAAAACCTGGCTTTTTGGAGGACAAACCCTGTGGGGGTGGTGGAACCCTGAGGACTCCAGTCCTGGCCTGGCATTCAGTGTGTGAGTTTTGCTGCATTCCCTTGCCTCCCTGGGCTTCAGTCTTCCCATCTGTAAATACAGGACGGCAATACCTGCTGTGTTGTAAAGTCATCGTGAGGATAAAATGAGATAGTACTTGGTAAACTCTTAGACTCAATGTGGTTTAAGATGATGCAGTCATCCTTACTTGGCTAAGTGCTGTGTACTCACTGCTCCTGAGGTAAAATTTAAAAATACTTGGTAATGCCAAAAAAAAAAAAAAAAATCATGATGTTAGCCTGGTTATATAGAGATCATTAAGGTAGGAAATATATTTTGATTTTTTTTTTCTAAGAGTGAGGACAAGGGTTCCCATCATTCACGTATGACATGTATTTGGGGCACCTGGCTGGTTCTGTCAGAAAAGCCTGTGACTCTTCATCTTGGGGTCGTGGGTTCAAGCCCCACATTGATTGAATTTGTTGAATCTGTACACCCACATTGGGTGTACAGATGACATAAGCAAATCAATAAGCTTAAAAACATACTTATGATATTTGACAAGAAGATAGCCACTGTACGGGCTGCCTCCCTGTATGTGTGCATGTATATATGTATATATATATATATATATATATATATATATATATATATACACATACATACCAACTAAAACTATTTTGAAAGCACAGTTAACATCCTCCATTTCCAAAAATCAGGCAAATTATATTACCTGAGCTCTCTCCTACTACAAAACACTTAGCAGCGCTGAAAACTTATAACATCCCTTTAAACCCTGAATTCCGAGAAAGTAAGAGAAATCTCTGGGGTTAAAAAATGAAGGTGAGTGTGAATGCCCAAACGGTGGGCGTGAGCTGGTGTTTTAACCTCCCGGAGAGGAAAGGACGAGTCAGAGATGGGAGGTTGCCATCTTATTAGGCAACAGGACTCCTCTCTCTCCCCGTCTCTGTCTCTCTGAAAATTTCCTACGCACACATAGCATTCTGTGAGTCCCCCCATACTGCCAAAGAGATTCAGTAGATTCAATCAAGATTTTGCGGCATTACATTTATATTTCCTTTTTTAAAAAGTTTGCATTTTAATCTTTGCTGAAATATTTTACATCGAATCCCAAACATGTTATTTCACTCTCCATGCTTCAGCCAGACAGGATGTGATCCCACGGTGGAGCGCTAGGAAGGACATAGAACGACCTATGACGTGTTCTTTCCAAACAAACAAACAAAATAGAATCTAAACCTATATTTAACTATTGCTTTAGGGAGATGGAGGACCCAGGAAACACCTAAGCTTTGGGATACTGATCTTCAGAACCGAAATCACCAAAGACTAATGTCAATATATAAATGTATGTTGCTCAGATATTTTCTAGTAAATGGGATATTCATGTAGTGCTTTTGGGAAAGCCCTCCCTCAGCCTTTTCGGTCAACCAGGTACCCAAGAAACTCTCAGACTTCAGAGTGTTGCTTGGTGAATATAAAACCAGAACATAGAGAGTGAGTGTTCACGAGGGTATGTGACCTTGGGTACAACAGAGATTTATGAATTAATTTTGCTTCACTCCAGGGATTTCCATTCTAATATCAAATGACTACAACCAGAAGAATCATGCCCTTCAAATATGTTTATAGATTTGGGTAGGCCCTAAAAAATACGTGATTTTCTTGTGTTTATGCTCATGTATCCTTAATTTACATAAATATTGTTAGCGCTCTTGTTTTGTTTGTATCATTGAAAAATGTAGAGGGTTATTTAGTATGTATATTTGATAATGACAACAAAACAACAACTTATGAAGGGCCTACCTTGTAGCAGGTACTTTTGTAGCCTCTGGGGACATGGTGATTTTGTAAACGTGTTTTGAATTTATGTAAATGACACCACACTGTATATCTCCATTGGCTTCTTACCATCGTTAATCTGTACTATCTTATTAAGATCCAGCTAGGCTGAGTGTACATCCGTGTTGTTATTCTGATCACTGCATCAAAGGCCCCTATCAACCCTCCTTGTGCCAGGAACATATATGGTCTCCACTCCTCACCACCACAAATACTCCTGCGACAAATATCCTTGAACCTATTCCATTATAATCAGAACTTATCTGGGTTCTTTACTCAGTTATGGGATTCACTGAACGCTGCCACATAGCTCTCTGGAGGGATTACACCCATTTCATGAAAGTTCCTATGTCTTGGGACACCTGGCTGGCTCAGTCGGTGAGCCCCGAGACTCTTGATCTCAGGGCTGTGAATTCGAGCCCCACGTTGGGTAGAGAAATTACTTAAAAATAAAATCATTTTAAAAAAAGAAAGTTCTTGTTTCTTCAACCTTCAACCACAACTGGCATTGCTTGATTTCAGTAGTTTTTCCCTTTCTGATGGATGCAAGAAGGGATCTTATGATTGTCTTAATTGTAATTCCTTTTTTTTTTTTTAAGATTTTTATTTATTTATTTATTTGACAGACAGAGATCACAAGTAGACAGAGAGGCAGGCAGAGAGAGAGAGGAGGACGCAGGACTCGATCCCAGGACCCTGAGACCATGACCCGAGTCGAAGGCAGAGGCTTCAACCCACTGAGCCACCCAGGCGCCCTTGTTATTCCTTTCATTTGTCATGTGCCAGTTAACGCAGATTTGGGTTACTTCTAGTAGGAATTGTATCTTCAGATCCACTACCACATTTCTATCTAGCTCTCCTCCGTTCTTCTTTGAAAGGTATCCATCCTCCCTTAAGTTAATATGTTCCGTATAATAACAATCCCAATTCCAGCATGGGTTTGCCTTGCGTTAGAGATATTCTGTGTCACAATTCTCCCCCTCAAGCTCCTGGAGGGTTGGGAAGCTGTTGTTTTGGGTATCCCATGGCACTCAGCCTCAGTCCAACCCAGAGCTGGCTTCAACAAGGGTTTTTGATTGACTATGAGCTGAGGGCAGGGGAAGGAAGACGGACTGCAGGAGTGGGGACCGCAGGAGTTCTGTTCCAAGGGAACAGGATGAGTGCCCTTCGCACTCCCATTTCTAAAAATACAAATAGAGAATCCAATGGAAACATAACCTTTGCAGTTACAAATATCCCACCTAAGAGCTGCTTTTTCCCTGCTAGTTCCGAGGGTCTGTGCTAAGCTCAGTTCTGAAGCATCCATGTCCTGTGGCCAATGACTGTCTCAGACAATCTTACGCTGAGTCCAGTTCTAGATGGCAAGGATGGGAAGATCATTCCTTAGAAATAGCAGGCAGCATGGAGAACATGGGAAGAGGCTGTCCTTGCTCAGCACCTGTTACCCAGATTGTACACTATCTTTTCTAGGCCTCCATCTTTATTCTGGGTGTTGATTATTTGGATTCAGCATAATAAATTGCAGAAGACTTCGAAGTTTTTATAGGAAAGTGCTGCAGAGAGACGGTGATGCTGTGAGCGCTGGGTGAAGACACCAGACTGTTTAGCTGGCGGGCCATGCTGGATTATTTGGACTGGTTTTTTGTTTTTTTGTTTTTTTTTTTAAAGATTTTATTTATTTATTTGAAAGACGGAGATCACAAGTAGGCAGAGAGGCAGGCAGAGAGAGAGAGAGAGGGAAGCAGGCTTCCTGCGGAGCAGGGAGCCGGATGCGGGGCTCGATCCCAGAACCCTGAGATCATGACCCGAGCCAAAGGCAGCAGCCCAAACCACTGAGCCACCCAGGCGCCCCTGGACTGGTTTGTTTTTACACAAAACTGGCTAAAGCCACCTAGTTCTGAGATCATAGGAATTACCTGAAATTGTATTGATTTGCTTAAGGGTATATGTCTTTGTTTCCCAGATAGAGTGCAAGCTGCCTGAGGATATAAACCATAGATGAGACCTGTTTGTTTCTAGCAGAAAACTACGCTGGTAATTAAGCCCTTGATGATTATCTGTTAAATGTACTAGTGGATGAGTTCATTAGAAGGAGTAATCAAGGCTGGCTGTTCAGTCTCCTTGCCTAAACTCTCCGGAATGGTGTGCAGGCACCTGATCTCGTATCTGGAGATCGTTGAATCAATGGCAAATCATATGACTTTGCAGATATGCTGAGAAAGGCGCCATGAAGGAAGAGAAGAGAAGGGAAAACTATAAAATACAAACCCCCCATTAGCATGGACTGGCCGAGTGCACGCCGTGTCGGGTTGCTCTGGACCCTGGTTTTCTCTGCACTGGATGACTGGGTCCGTATTCCAGCTCAGCCAGCTCTGCAGACAGTCCCTGGATCACCAGCCCTGAAGCTACAGTTTGTTAGTCCGGTGATGGAGAGCAGATTCCCGCAGCCAGTGCATCGACTACTCAGCAATCGGATGTCTCCCAAGATTTGGAGCAAACAGACACGGGGGAAAGGGGAAGCTGCCCCAGGGAGCCGAGCCGCTGTTGTATGAATGTCGGTGCTGGGCCAAAGTCAAGGCAGTGGACTCTTCCCGCACGGGTCCGACTGTCTTTCTGCTCTGCCCTTCTTTCCTGAGTCCTGGTGCTCAGCTCTTCTTGGATTTCTGCGAAACCCCATTTATATCCTTGAAATGCAGACACTTTTCCCTATTCTCTCTCAAATCGGAGATGCTTTGAACAAACTTTTGATCTCTACAACCCGATGAACTACGTCTGAAGCACTCCTCTTGATGGCGATTTCATTTCTTGGGCGCTCCCTGGGCCAGTGGCGGCCCCAGTGGCCTCTCCAGCAGATGGGGCCCCTGCAGGTGGCCAGGAGGCATGAATGACTCAGAGCATCTCAGCTGAAGGAGGCTTGTCTCCAACAAACCTGAGAAGGCCCAGAATAGAAGGCATTCAAAGGGAGATCAGGGCGATTGCTGTTCCCCAGGGTTGTGGCAGCTTAGCGTCAGCGGACACCTCTGATCCCACTGACCCCACACAGTGGCCGTCACTTCTGTGACGGCCATCAGTCCAGCCAACCAGATGTGCCTGTGGCAAGGCCACAGAATCCCAGAACTGGAGTAAGCTTTAGACTTCTCTTAATTCATGTTAAGAGCTTTCTACAGCTTTTCTTACCATGGAAGGCCCCGTGGAAGTAGAGTCAGAGAAATTAACCAACGTCTTGCCAATTTCCACAAGTTCCCATAAAACCTCTTTCAACTAGTTTCCATGAAGCTTCTCTGTAATAAGCCTTCTTTTAAATTTGAGATTCTTTTGGGGATGCCTGGGTGGTTCAGTTGGTTACATGTCTGACGCCTGATTTTGACTCAGGGTCACGGGATCGAGCCCCGTGTCGGGCGCTGTGCTGGGTGTCCACCCAGGGTGTCTCCCTCTCCCTACTGCCCACCTCCCTCAAAAATAGATAAATAAATGTAAGATTCTTTGAATGAATTTTGGGTTCTGAACAATCTTCAAGACTTGAGGCAATTCTTTGATCCTCACTGGGCTTAATTTTCCTTAGAGATAAACTGAATGATTGTGTGAGACAGACTGCTTTCACTCTGTGATTCTGGGTCCTATTATTCCCATTCTATACTTGTGTACTTGGAAGGTATTCAAAAGAAAAGCCTAAGGGTATTATTTTATATGTAACGCTGGGGAAATTCCGTCTCACATATCGAACTACATTTGGGTCTTTGATTATCAAATCATAAATGGAAGGAAGCTTGAGGGTCATGGGGTCCTACATCTTCAATGAAATCTTTATAGCAGTTGTCTGTCACACTGGAGGAATTGTCCAGAAGTTTAATTTCTAAGTGGCTTAGAAACTTTTCATTCATTCATTCATTCATTCATGCGTTTATTCGTTCAGTAAGTTCACCAGAAGTCAGTTGTAAGAGACTGAGGGTGTGTTTGTTGAGCGGGAAGCTGAACAGAAAGCTATGGGAGCAGGAGGCTTAAGCGGTCTTCTGTGGTCTGCTAAGAAGGCCACCCCAGCTCAAGCTGCCCACACGTTGAAGGACCCAGCAAGTGGGCTCTGGTGCCTTGGACTGACTGAAATGCTCAGTCACAAGGGCAGACACACCACACAAAGAACTGGCAAAACTCAGATTAGTCAGGTTGTCATTTGGTAGCAACATGGGCAGCAAGACATGGTGGGGAAGGATGCATACATTTTGGCAAAAATGAGCTTTGGCTTATCTTCAGGCTTTAATTATGCAAGGCTGTCCCCACCCCTCATTACCACAGATAAATTAAACATCAGCTTAGGGTTCAACTTGGGAACTGGGAGGAAACGAAGAAGAAATCTTTGAGGCAAAATGTGGATTGTAGCGATCTGACGTTCATAAACGCTTCAGACATCAAAATGGGCTCTACCAGCTACAGTGGTGAAAGGCAAAGGCAATGGGCACTCGGGGTATTTCTTGCACACACGCTATGCTCTGTGGGAACCACACGCTTGTGGATGTGATGTTCTGAGGAGAGGAGGAAAAGTGGAGAGAGAAGCCTGTGCATCACTGCCCCTCGGCCACCTCCATGGAGGGACTTTGCGGCTGGCTCATGCTGTGTAACCGTAATGCTCATGGGAACAAACCATGGAGCCCCAGGTCCTTGGGTCTGGTCTTTGTCACCAGCCAGAACTGCTTGGAGTCCCAAGTCTAAAAGATAGACATTCCTTGGTCCTCAGGGACCTCCCCGACCCCACCGCTCTTTCTTGTTTCCATTGCTCAGCCAGTCCCCATCCCTGGCAGAACCCCCTGGTTGGTCATGTCCTCACTGGGGAAATGGGGAAATGTACACCCGCCTCACTGGGTTGATGTGGAGCTGAAGTGCCATCTGGGTGTTCAGAGTATGGTACAGGGCCCACTCCTAGGACCTACCGAATAAACGGCCACTCTCCCACACACTACAACCTTCCCTTCTCTACCGTGTCGTCCCCTCCTTACAAACTGCTCTTTCCCCTCTTTTAGAAAAGCCCATTAGTGCTCAGAGTTTCTTTCTCTTCTCCTCATTACTAAGCTTCATGAAGGACTCATCTATACTTGCTGCCTCCTCTTCCTCCCATTCCGGAAGCCACCAGGGTCTGACTTCTGCCCCGCCACTGCCCCACTCCCATCTCGTCCTGCCTTGCCTCCTGATTCTAGTCTCTCAAGTTCAAAATCTCAGTGTGGGTTCAAATGTTTTCCTCATTTTGTCTCTCTCTCTACTCAACAGGTGTCTAGATTTGGTGGACTCTGTCACAGAAATGTCACCTTCCTCTGTGTCCCCACAGCTTCAAAGGCCAGCCTACCCACTGTCTCCGGCCAGGACCATCACGACTTGTCTCCCTGCCCCAGTCTTGGTCTCTCTGATCCACACATCATACCCTGCTCTGTTAAACATCTTCAGGGACTTTTGGTCACCTCTGGGACATTGTCTAAGTGCCCATAGGGACCTACACGTGGCCTCAGATTTCCTTACAACTGGCCAGGCCCAGCATATGAGAGTTGGTCACACGGACCTCCCCACCACGCCAGTGTGTGCCAGAGCCCTCAGAGCCTCATGCTCTCCCACCCTCCTTCTAACAGGACCACCACCGACCTCTCATTGTTAAACGCAGAATCCTGCTTTAAGACCCACATGGAATGTTACCACCTTTGTGAGAAAGATCTCACCTTCCTTCTTGGCACCTCTCAGCGCTCTGCTCTAGCTCTGACATTCACCCTCAGTGTGTCTGCTTCTCTCAGGGTAGTAGGTTCCCAGCGGGGGTGACCAGGAGCCAGACTTACACCAGGTGACCAAATACTGCATGATACACAATTAATAAAATGACAGGAGAAATGCTTTGAACCCAGAGGCTGAGAAACCATGTGAGAAGTGAGTGGTATTCCAGAGGGGTGAGGCAGCCCCTCTCTTTTCTCTGTTTATGTTTCCAGATTGACTCTAGAGCTAGAGAAAGCCCAAAAGCTGTATAATGGAATTATATTCTGGAACGGAGTTGTGGATTTGACTGGAGGCTGCAGACGAGATCTGAGCTTGGTTTGGCCAGTGCTCCTCAGCTCACCAAAGCGACAGCCCTCATGGGGAGAAAGACTTCGCTCCCAGCACTTGTAAGCAAGGCTCTGGTGGTTGCTCACTGTCATGGCTATTCAGGTCAAGGGCACAGAGAGAGAATGTCACCACCGGCCTTGAGAGTCTAGCTCAGCAAGAACAGGGCTGATGGACAGGGATGGGGGGGAGGGGTTGCTGCCCAGGCCTGTTCCCCTGGTGGGTGAGCCCTGGATGCCTTGGGAGGATTGGGGTTGGGGGGAGCGGTAGGTGGAGGTTTCTCAAGACAAACTGACCCAGAGATTTTAAAAATCCAGAGCCCTGAAGTCTGATCTGAAGGCAGGCTGGCAAAGCAGTGCGTCTCAACAGGCCAGGCCTCAGAGAGCAGCACAGATGGGCTCTAAAGGAAGAGTGTTCATCAGCACCGCTGTGGGGGCAGAGATGCCGCAGAAGCTTACATGGCCCCATCAGGGATTCTAGGTGACACTATTAACATGTGACAGCCGACACGCAGGAGGCTTCGGCGGAGGTGAACAGCTGACTCGAAGGCATAATTTATTATTGTTATTTTTGCCTTCCCTCACGGTGTTTTAGAGAAACTGCTTTGTCAAGATTTCCAGGCCCTGCCATGTGCACACGGCATAAGGCTGATTCTCAGGGGAGCCCCTCTCTGAAGCTAAAAGACTGCACGGAAGCCAGGGGGAGCAAAGTGTTGGCTGAACCCCACCAAACCAGGATGGCAAGAGGTATCCCGGCCCCAGCCAGCCTGAGCAGGCAGCTGAAAGCCCGTGGACTGGAGGAGAAGGGTCCGGTGGGCCCAGCCCAACCACAGAAAATAAAGTAAGCATTCTTCAAGGTGACCAAGCCTGGATTGGTTTAAAAATATCAGTGAAACCTAATGCCACATGGATGCTGTTATATGTAAATTACACTTGGAAACACTGGCCAAGGGACTGATGGATCCCATGACTGACACAAGGTGATAGTTGGTGATTTATCAACAGAGATGGTATGAACTCCGGGTCATTCTCTGTGGGTGGTAAAGCTAGGATCTCCTTCACAATGTGGTGAGCTACTTTAAGAAGAGTGATACCTTCTAGTTCTTTCCCTCGGATCCGTTTATCCGTCTACCATCTCTCTGTTGCTGGAGACGAGGTTGGGTCAGGCAAGGAGAGGAGGCATTTACGTTTGTGTGCATCACGAGGTAGAAGAAACAGGAACTTTCTAGAATCTTAGAATACTCTCCTTTATATATTTGTTTATATATTTTTTCCTTCCATTGTGTCCTCCTGTATATTCCTGAGACTTTGGGGCCTTCAGAAGAATGAGTGGCCATCCTACAACTTGGATTTCTGGTTCCCAATGTCTGAACGCTCATATCAACATGCTGATGTGACCAAACAAATTACTTCTGTGCAGAGTTCACCAAGGCTTTCCAGAAACCAAGGAAACCAGAAGAAGAATTCTGTGATAACTTACCAGCCCACCATGAAAAAGACCACTGAAGGCTCTGGGGGTTGCTTGGGCTAAAACTACGCCTGGGACGAGCCTACGAAGTCAGTGAGATCCTGAGAACACAACCATCTTCAAAGGAATAAACTCATGCTGTAGAGGGCTAGTGGTGAAGACACACTTTCTCTCGGGCACCCTCTTATTAGGTCGGCCGAGCCTCTCCAGGCTCACACAGCCTCACGGTCAATAGCAAGTCACCTCTGGCTGCCCCTCTAGAACATCTGGGGCCCATAGCAGCTGGGAGGGAGGAGGAAGGAGTGAGTGGCCAAAAGGAGAGGAAAAAGGAAAGGAGGACAGGCTCTCAAAATTAATCTCAAAAAGTTTGCTAGTACAACCCAACTCCTTCGAGGCTGGGTTTTCCCTCAGTATGAGGCACTGCAAAGAGCAACCTTCAGAGAACTGATAACAGAGCAGGGCCCGCACACAGGACTTCCTATGCTCGTGACGACCAGCTTCGAGAATGATCTTAGGAAAAACCACAAGGCGGGCCAAAGCTGCAGCACCGTCCACTGATCTCTCAGCCAAGTGGGTTGGACGGGGCTGAGGCCAGGAGGACAAGGAACAGAACTGAGCTCATAGTACCAAAGGGACACAGCCTTAAGGACAGCAGTATTCCAATCACATGATAGCATGACAGGAAGCAATCAATGGAGGAAACCAATGAAAAGGCCTAGGATTCTTCTTTGGAAAAACTTAACAGGGCCTTTGAGCATCGGCCAGTATGATACAAGGACTGCTTGCACTTGGCTGGAGAGTTGGCTCTGGGGAGAACTCACGGTCAGATACTCCTTGGATATGTGCTCATAGGGATGATGAACGCTTCTGATTCTGGAGCTACTCTGGGGCCGAGCAGAGCTCCAAGTTTCCTCCAGTCCAAGTAAACAGAAGAGGGCCTCCCAGAGTCTTGGCCCTAACATGCAGGAAGGTTGTTGGCCCATGACTTCATGTTGGCTACACCGCACTTCTCATGACATTCTGGACAGCGCTCCTCGGTGTTTCAGGCAGTAGTCATCCCAGCCGGGTTAAGAAAAGGTAACAGAGTAAGTGATGAATTCAAGGCACTGGAAGGAATGGAAAGATAGGCTTCTTCCGAGTGACCAGCACTTTCCTCTTTCTGGGGCATATAATTACAACGTCTGTGTTCGGTTTGGGGTTCAACTTCCTGTCCTGACTCAGCCCACAACAGCCCCTCCCTCTCTCCGTGTTCCTGTGGGTCATGGAATGCCTTGAACCCTTCCTAAACATTTCCAGCATTTGCCACACTCTTTCCATTTTAATAGTCCTATACTGTGCCTCAAATGGAATTCAAAAGCAAGTAAATAATGTCCTTGACATCAAGGAACTTAAAAGTCCAGTATGAGAAACAAGCACATGTATAATTGTGTTACTATGGAAGCAGAGGTTAGGGGGCTTGGGTCTGGCCTGACCAGCGGGGTTCACAAGAGTAGGAAGGACTAAGATGTTCCTCTGAGAGTCCATGTGTAGAATTTTACACCTAAAACCAGAGGTATAAGCTAGATGGAGGATCATAGTGGGAAATCACATGGGAATCTAAAACCCAATGAAGCCAGAGTGGCCAGAGATGGAAAAGCAAGTGGGGGCGGGCCACAGGGCTGGAATCGGGAAGCGGAGAACTGAGAACAATAAAGAGGGAGCCGAGCTCTTGCCTAAAATCACTGCTGTTCACACATTTGGGAAGCTCTGGGATCCGGCCAGGACAAAGTAGGTGGGTGGGCAAGGTGAACTTAAAGCATCGGGGATGCAGTGACAAGAGGGGGTCGATCTAAGAGATGATCAGGAAGCAATTAGATACGAAGCATGAAGGAGAAGAAGGCGGCTGAAATAGTCCCGAGCCTCTAGCTTGAAGGCGGCCTGATAGATGCATGACAATGACATAAATCACCGCACAGACTGGGAAAGAGGTGGACTTGAGGAGCGAGGGAGGGCATGAGTCCATCCGGGCATGTTGGGTTTAAGGTTGTCAAGGGATTGCCAAGTGGACTTGTTGCTGGGGAAGTCATGGGAAATACAGTCTCTGTTCCCCGGGATTTAGGTCAGGATTGGAGACCTGCATCTGGGAGTCGTCAGCCAGAGGAACAAAGGATCGCCCACGAAACGTGAATAGCAGGTGCCCAGACCAAACTTGGAGGTCATCTACATCCTAAGAGAGGCCTGAGAACAAGAGCCATTCAGTGGGGTGCTCACAGCAGAAGGGGGCCCGCAGGGGTCGGGGCACAGTAGGAGAGGGGACAGCAGAAGCAGCGAATGCAGCCTTCTTAGACATGAAGTTGGTGGGGGAGAGGTGTGAGATGGATCCGTAACTGGAGAAGATGGTTCCCCCCAGGCTCCTGCTGGGCCTGGGAGCCAGCCTGCAGTGCTGTGCACCCCAGGGGGAAGCCCCGTGAGAACACGCGAGAGGACGGGAGGAGAACAGGATCAGCTCTTCACATGCAAGGCTTTAGAGATTTTGTGGAAAATGCGCAAGGCAGTTGTCCTGGTTTGGCAGAGTTTAAACCTGATGCCTGTCATGCTCGGTAACAGGACGTGGGCCTGGGGCACAACCTGCCAGCATCATGAGGTCTCTTCGGAGGCTAAGCTAAGCCCATAACCCATGAGCCCAGTCTCCCATGCCCCCCCATCCACAGTCTCGGTTTGGGGGAATCAGGGGGGCATTTCTGTCTTGTGTGGTCATCTGTTCTTCGATTGTTTTAATAACCCACCTGGAGCGCCCCTCTCACTCCCAGCCGCCTGCCTTGGCTGGTGAAGGTTACACGCACACAGTGCAGGAGGGGACAGCGAAATCCGTGAGGCCTGAAGTCCTCACCAGAGCAGAAGCTCCAGGTCTATAGTAGGTTTGGAAGCCCTGTGCTGGCCCCTCGAGGCAGCCCAGGCCTCGGGGCAGGAATCCAGTCAGAGACAGAAGATCCAGAGGCGGTAGCTGTTCCTTCGGCCCAGACCGTCCTCTCCAGTTCGGCCCTGGGCAGGTTATGGCTGCCTTGAGTCACTTGCAACATCAAGGAATTGCCCTTGATTCTTGGCCTAGGGTTTGCTTTGGGTTTCCCCCCAGAGGTCCCACTGGAAGTGCTCAAGGATTGAGGGCTACCTCCTCACAGTGAATCTCAACAGTAAGTCTAGTTTTCTTCCATTCTGAAACTATTTGGATTTGGGCCCAGGCCCCAAACCATATAGATTGAAGTGACAAAGACTCATAATGAATTTGTCTGTGTCATCCTGTCCTCATTATACCCACAATCTAGCAAGGAGGTGGAAAGAGCTAATGTAAACAAAGAAGGCACGAAAACCGTGACTAACCGTGCAGGCTGCTATGCGGAAACAATGCTGGGAACCTCTTTTAGACAGACAGGCAGTGAAGGGCTTTCTGAAGAGTGACGTTGAAGCTGAAACCTGGAATTTGGATAGTGAGAATTCCAGTGAAAGGGAGGGGATAGCCTGTGCAAAGGGCCTGAGGCAAGAGGCAAGACCTGAAGCCCTTCTGGATTGCCAGCAGGCAGATAGTGCTGGAAGAGGAAGGTAGTGTGGAGTGAGTCAGCACTGCGCCATGGCCCCAAAGTGGGTGGCCTGCCATCTACACTCACTGGGGAGTAAAGAGGTGGACAACCCCGAAACAGGCTTAAGATGATCACCCTGGTTTTGTGTGGCGAGTAAGCTAAAGAGAAGACAGAAGGAGCAGCCAAACAGGGGCGCGGGTCGGAGGAGTTCACTGGCGAGTGGATGGCCCCCCTCTGTCTGGTGGATGCCCAGGAGGTGGCCTAGAGGCAGTGCCACACGAACTCAAGTGAGGAAGATGGCAGCCGCACAGGCATGTTCGTGGAGGGGAGGCAGGGAAGCCAGCAGAGGCCTGCGGGTCTGGATCTGGGGCCGAGCCGAGGAATAGGGCCCCGTGCTGAGGGCGGCTGGGTCACACCACGTCTAACTGTCCCCACGTGGCCTCTGAGGTGTCCACGGGGCCTGCCTTGGCTGTGTTTGGCGTCCTTGGGCCCAGGGGCCCAGGGCTGCTGGTGAGGGTCCCGGGACAGCAGCAGAGACTAAATGAAAGGGGCTGAAGCCAGTGGCTTTCGCATGTGAGCCCGGGAGTGTCCCTGCACTGCTGCCACCGGGCCTCCCCTCGAAGCAGGTGTTATGGGGCACACAGGCTCCTTCCATTAAAGCCCCCTCCCACCTGGGGCCTCTCCCCTGAAACACTACCTCTTATCGTAATGCAGTAAGAGTGTCCAAGAGTGGGGACCCTCCAAGAGGCAGGTTTGAGGAACCTGGGGAGGACACAGGTAGGCACGGTGGCGAGCGAGCAGCACGGACCACAGGCGGCAGGGGTGACCCTGTGTGAACATGGCCAGAACTCCTGCCCGAGCTTCCCAGGGCCACGGGGGCAGGGCAGTGGGGTAGGGATGGGACACCTGGTCCCGCAGAGAGCACAGGGAGCAGGTGGACCATGCGTCTTACTCCAACTGCGGTGACAGTGCGACCTGGCACACAGTGCGACAGTGTGCCCTTCCAGAGCACGGGGACCTCTCCTGTCATATCCCCCCAGATGCCCCGGGGATAGTGCTCACCTCAAATACCGCACCTGCGGGCGTTCCTTGGAGCACACTCCCGTTCGTTTGACAACGCGTTTTGCTTTTGGGCTCAAAAGAATGTCTGCCCTACCTACCTCCTTCTATTTCACTTTTTTTGCTAAGAAACATCAGCGGGGTGTGCAGAAGAGGCAAATAATTATCCCCTGAGTGATTGATTGATTAAGTGAATCATAGAAATACCTTTCAGGTGAATGATTGAAGACTTTCATTTAAAAGTAACTTTGCACTGTATTCAGTTCATGGCCACACCACGGCCTCAGCTCCGCTGCAGAGGGACAGCAGCATGTGACAAAGGACAAGACGTGCTTGTTTACCTGGAAACCCAGGGACCACAGGGGAGCGGGTCCCCGAAGCCAGGCCCAAGAACGCCCGGTCCCCTGGGCCTGCAGGGAACACGTGCCCAGCCTCTTAGATTTTTCTCTTTCACTTTCCGAGGCTGATTTAAAGACTGACTCATGGTTACTGCAAAAGAATCCTAAAAGAATGAAGTTCAGATAATCCATTCTTAACAGTCATTGCTAAGTTCCATCCCTTTGGCTAGGTTTGGTTTCATTGATACTAGGAGTTTGGTTTAATTATGAATGAATGATTTATACAGTTTTGTAGGGAATGTGGTATGAGAGACATATAACTGGAAAGAAAATATGGAAGGTTAAAAACCGTAAAGGTACTGATAAGGCTTGTAAAGGCTTTCTCCTGGATCCACAGCTTATTAATGGTATCTCCTTTGACTGAAGTAGTCTGTGAGTCACACTGGGCCATCCCCATCCTCCTTCATCCCCTAATCCAGTTTTCCATGGAATTCTACTCATTTGGCCACATTTCCCTCTAACCTCTCTACTCCTCTCAGTAAGACTGAGGACCTCACCCCGCTTACCTCAGTGGGCGGGCGTGTGGATGAAATGTCTCCACAGAGTGGACAGCGTACTTGCTAAATGTCAGCAGATCCTGCAAGGAAGTGCCTGGTATCCGCCTCTGCACGATGAAAGACAGACTCTTTCCAGCCCCAGAAAAAGTAGACAAATTCCTAGACTCTGAAGGGCCGGCCCCAGTTCCCAAACCATGGAGTGTTCCACGGGGAAGAAAAATGCAGAGAAACCAGTTTGTGCAGTGTGTTTTTTGGTTTGTTTTTGATGGGGGTGGGGAGGAGATGGGGGGGACAGAGGTGGAGCTGAAGTGGGGGAAAGGGCTAAGAATTTGCACCTGGAAAGGTAACAGAAGGGAGCCTGGTTGGCTTGGTCAAGGGTGGTGAGTTCGAGCACCACACTGCAGGTAGAGTTTGCCTTAAAAAAGAGACCCCAGGCTTTGAACATTCAGGACCCGGGGTAGGCAATGGTGATGCGAATTTGGGGGGAATGCTGGATTGCCAAAACCCTGGTCTTGGAGTTCAGTGGCAAAGTTTATAGAAAGGGAAGAAGATGACCATGAGGGGCATCTCTGCAGATCCCACTCCCCAACCGGGAGATGGGGGGGGGTCGCCCACACAGGCTGGACCATGGTAAGCATGGAGCGCTTCATAAATTCTAAGCCAGACAATTGACTGAGGGAGATGTTCTAATCTACCTTGATCAGAAGGAACTCAGTCATGATTTGTTTAAAAAAAAAAAAAAGGTAAAATTCCCTGAACTCCGATGCTGTGGAGAAATACATGACTTGGCGGGCTGCATGGGGGGCTCAGCTGGTTAAGAGACTACCTTCCAGCTCAGGTCATGATCCTGGAGTGCCAGGATGGAGTCTCGCATCAGGCTCCCTGCTCAGCGGGGGGACTCCTTCTCCCTCAGACCCTCGCCTCCTCATGCTCTCTCTCTTACTCTTTCAAAAAAATAAATAAAGTCTTCAAAAAAAGAAAAGAAAAGAAATGCATGACTTGCATGCGATCGAAATAAAAATTCATTTTAAGAATCATGGAATTTGTAGTAATTTTTTAATCTATATTCATTTTCTCAATGTACTAAAAGTGCGACTGCTACTGTGTGAGACATGGAGAGAATTTCTTTTCTCGTAAAATATAGATCCTCATTCCTGGTTCAGTTGAGAAAAAAAGTATGGGTAAATCACGTGACCCAGAATTCCATCCATGTCAGGGCTCTTGTTGGTCGCCCCGCCATCCCGTGCCCTCGAGAGGGCAATGCTCATGTGTTCGTTCATTCGTTCATTCATTCATTCATTCATTCATTCTTGCCACAGTATTTGTTACACTCCCAATCGCTCTCACAAAAGAGCAGAGAAGACCCACACGCCCTGTTCTCCCGAGCTCACGTGCTAGTCCCTCCACAAGTCGTGCTGCTCCACACCTGTGCCTTCCTTCCTGCTGAGCCGTCCGGAGAGCAGGGGGCCCTGCGCTGTGCTCCCCACAAGTGACCCACAGCAGGACCAGCTGGTTCAGAAACGATCCTTTATCCGTCCGAATGCCTCCTTAAAGTCTAAGGCTGCTTGTGCTTCCTGCAATGATGTGTTTCCAGAACCCAGGCATACATAAAACCTGCCCCAAGTGGAGTTCCCTAAAGTAATGAAAACTCCCCTAAACTCTGGCACGTACCTATCTCTTCTCCCAGAGCTATGGCCATTGACCTGGCAGTTCTCAACCCAGGCTGCACATTAAAATCATCTGGGGAGCTTTCTAAAAAGCACCATTGCCAGCTTTCCTCCCCAGAGAATCTGATTCAAACCATCAAGGAGGGGAAGAGAAGGGGGGGTGGGGGTAAGACCCCAGGCATATGTATTCTTTAAAAGCTCCCTAAGAGGGGCACCTGGGTGGCTTAGTCTAGCTTAAGTGTCTGCCTTTGGCTCAGGGCACGATCCCATGGTCCTGGAATCGAGCCCGGCATCAGGCTCCCTGCTTGGTGGGAAGCCTGCTTCTCCCTCTCCCACTCCCTGTGCTTGTGTTCCCTTTCTTGCTGTGTCTCTCTCTGTCAAATAAATAAATAAATCTTAAAAAAATAAAAAAATAATAAAAAAAATAAAGCTCCCTAAGGGAAACAACTTATATAGAGGTACCAACATAAAGGTCAAGTGATCTGGTCCTTCAGAAATCTGCCACTTTCACAGGCACATTGAGAGCATGAACTAGGTCATCAGGACAACATGGAATTTCACATGCGCCTCACTACGGATCACCATCTTGCGGCGTCACTCTGGGGCCCGTCTTCTTCTTGTGTCTAGGCTAACAAGGGCCAAAGCAAGTACAATGGTGCGAAGGGGTTTGGGAGTAGAGGCTTCTCCGTTCCAAGGGGCAAGGATTCGTGGATGGCAGTGGGGAGTGGGTCCGTGTTGGTCTTCTTGTTGGGAGGAACACCAGGAAGATCGTCCCCCCACATTTGCCATCTCAGTAGGTACTTCCAGAACCTTCCAAGATGTGCTGCAGACCGTTGGTCCATTTCAGAGCAGAGGGCCCCAAGAACTTCACTCCCAGAATCCTGTGGGATGACTCGTGTGAGGTGACTGACAACACCACCCCCACAGCTGTCTTGCTTCTCTGCTCCACACGCAGTGGCAGTTTGGCTACAGAATATGTCTCTATTGTGGTTTCCCGCTTTAGAAGGAATGAGTCAGGTCCCCTAAAGGAAAGGTGTTAAGAGGAGAAAAGTGTGTTCTCAATACACGTTCCCCAGGAAAGATGTGATGTAAGTGGGAGAATCCATCACTGCTTAATGTCCACGGGATTCTGCAGGGCACAACTGAGGAAATCAGATATTGCACCTTCTGAGCAGACCAAGAACCGATGGCAGACTCCACAGCCCAGGGACAGCACAGTAGGACATCTTCAAAGAAGCAAGTAACAGGAACGTTTCCAAGCTCACACTCTCAGTAGCTCTGCTTTGTGGCGTAGGCCCCACGCTCTCCTTGAACAACCACAAACTAGGTTTTCATCCACTTTTCCTAATATCATCTTCTTACCTCCAAAAAACCCCTTTGAAAATCCAGTATAGTGTTTGCTATTTTTAGGGTTTTTGCTCTTCTATGACGTAACCCATGTGTTTCCTGCACACCTGAAGTCCGTCTTCATGTTGTGGGTTGTTTAATGGCAAAGAGTGGGCTGTAATCTCCACAGAGCACGTTATGCACTTGTGGGCTGATCATTCAGCCAAACCCTCACTCCAGACTGAACAGCACCGCTTCCATGTACACACCTTCCCCAGTTATTGCAAAAAAAATAAAAAAACAAACAAACCCACACAAAAGTCCTTGCGTCACTGCATTGGAAGTTCAGACGGTTCTCCTCTGAAATCATAGTCACGGGCCAGCTTCTCCCCTGAATAAAATTCGGGTGCCTGCCATTTAGCTCACAGAGATGATTCTGCTTCCAGATTTACAGCAGCACCTCTCTTCTGGAATATTTCTCACCCCCGCCGCCCACCCCAGCCCCATTTCTTCCTTATTGGCCCATAAGCCCACAAGGCTGCCCTGAGAAATGATGAATCTGGAATTAAACATAATGGGAATCGCTGCTGTACTAGGAAAACGTGCTGGAAATCCCTGAAAACCAGAGGGACCATATCACACTTTTCCTTTATAATTCGGAGAAAGGGCAGGCCGTGCAGAAGGGCAAGGCCAAGGGCTGTGGGAGCAGAAACACGTCTGAGAGGTCATGCTTCCCGGCCCTGCCTTCAACTCCTTGTCTGGCCTAAATTCCCATCACGTTACTGGAGTAGGAGTGACCCTCCGGGACGGCTAAGCCCCAGGGGGCCACGGCTGAGGGTCGGGAAGTGCCCAGAGCACGCCACGCACCTCTTCCTCGCATCAGGTCCACCCTTGGCCTTGTCGCCTGTGGTGTCCTGCCTGTGACATGAACTCCGGTTTTGTAGATGACTGTCAGACCTCCTGTTAGATGTCCTGGGATCGGTTAGATCACTTCCGCTCTCCCTGCGTGAGGTCTCTGTCCTGCGTTAGGCTGGTCATCTGGTGTCGAATGCAGCTGTCGCGCGTGCTCCTGCATGGCCGTGAGGGTAAAAGGGGAAATACGACTGGAGTATTGGAGCAACTCAGACAAGGAATGCAGGCAAGTTCACAGTGCCGGGCGCCCTCGTGGCTGAGCAAGACAGCGAGCGCACCGGGGAGACAGGGTGCCTTTGGGTGAGCTTGCGGATGGGCCTGTAAAGGTTTGGACCAAGGGCTCTGCGTGTGCAAATAAATACGCAGGAAGCTTTGGGGACAGCGGGTTCTCTGGGTTCCCCTCCTCTTGCCTCTCATCCAGCAAGAAGAGCAGATGAAAGAGCTTCCAGTCTAATAACTGTGAAGACTTTAAAAAACAGAGCAACATAGAAAATGACATTTTTCTTTTCACACAAGCCAAAGCCAACAGCAAGGGACCCGGTGACAGCTTCAGCTGAATTGCAGCTCCCACTCCAGCAGGTCAGCCAGGGAACAGCAGAGTGTCGGGAGGAACAGAATCCCAGGGCTCTACGCTCTCGTCTTTCCTTTGGCCACATGCTCGGAATGCTCTTGATTGTTAAGGAAAGAGGAGGGACAGAAGGTTGTTCCTCAGATGGGATCTGCTGGTAACGGTGCCTTTGAGGGGTCCGTAGCCCAGGTGACAAGGAAGACAAGAAATCCAAGGGGCACCCAATAATATAAGAAGTGCTACATGGCGGGACGCCTGGGTGGTTCAGTGGTTAAGTGTCTGCCTTCAGCTCAGGTCATGATCTCCGGGGCCTGTGTCAGGGTCCCTGCTCAGCAAGGAGCCTGCTTTCCTTGCCCTCTGCCCCTCCCTGCCACTCAAGCGCTCTCGCTCTTTCTATATTTCTCAAATCAATTAATAAAATCTAAAAAAAAAACAAAACAAAAAACCCAATGTCCGAATGGGATGGGATGCCCCCCTCAGGTCACCTGGAGTGGGGCAACCTGGAATGAGGCAGCCGAGGTGAGTCTTAGCAAATCTGGGGGAACTAGCAGGTGACCAGGAGGGGCGAGAAGGTGCCAAGGCTAGAGGCCCGAAGGGAGCACAGGCAGTTGGGAAAGGCTGGAGCCCACAGCCCGAGCTCAGAGACTATGTGTCTGGGGCCAGGCTCAAATTTGCATGTGGGTTTTGGATGAGAGTGACATCATTGTAGCATGTAGACCATATTTTTTGAAAGATTCCACCAACAGCAATGCAGAGGTGATCGGGAAGGTGGGCAGAGTGATGAGCAAAATAGCCACAGATGCTCCCAGAATGCAGTAAGGATGGTAAGAGTGAGCACAGGCTTTGTCAGGGAGACGATGACATGACCCACCTTAACGGAGCTGTAGGATATCCACATGGAGATGTCCAGCATGTTTGGGGAATCACAGTCCAAAGCTCTGTGGTGTGGTCTTTGCTAGAGTTGAAAATCCAGGGCTCATTCACATGTAGAGGTTTGTGGGGGCCACGGTTAGGGTAGGGGTGCCGAGGGGGGCATGTGCAGCTGAAGGAGAGGAGGGGACCCAAGAGGCCAGGATCCCAATGTCAGCTGGACCCACAGGTTTCTATGAGAGGCGGAAAAGCAGAACAGCGTCGTAGCACGGACATTGAGGGAGGGGGAGAGTTCCAGGGGAGACAATGAGCAAAAATAGTGACAACAGTCACAAGTAAGAAGCCAGTTTTCACTGGACTAAAAAGGAACAGGAGGGGAATCAGTGGAAACAGTAAGAAAGATACATATAGATCTTCCTAGACTCACGACGGGGTTACTTCCAATAAACCTGTCATAAGTTGAAAATACCCTGAGTGGAAAACTCACAAATGTCATAGTTCAGGCCAGATGACCTTAAACATGCTCAGGACACTCCCATGAGCCTACAGTCGGCCAAGCGCATCTCTAACACAAAGCCTTTTTGATAATAAAGCATTGAATATCTGTGCAATTGTGTGCATACTGTGCGGAGAGTGAGAAACAAAATGGCTTGCGGGGGTGCCCAGTGGTGGGAAGTGTGTCTGCTACTGACCCTCGCGATCAGGTAGTCACCTGAGAGTTGATCCACCGCTGAGTCAGGAGAGATGACGGTGCTGCTAGGCCAGGAAAAGATCAAAATTCCAAGGACATTTTCAACTGAATATGTATCATTTCCACACCATCGTAAAGACAAAAAATCACAAGTCAAACCCTCAGAGGTAGGGGGCCATGTGTACTCGGGAGTGTTGAGATGACTGCGTGGACACTTCGCTTCTCTGTCTATACCTTGTGCAACTCCAATTTTGCAATAGACACTAGCGCACCTTCCATGTGACAGTCTGTTCAGCACTGGGGATACAAACATAAACAAAACAAAGTCCGTGTGCCCAGAGAACTTTCCATCCAATGGCTCCAGAGAGAAGCCTGGGACACAGGCATCAAAATGCAAGATGATACATTCTGGACACAGCACAGTCATTGTCCGGAGGGAAAAGGCACAATCCTTCCTCTCAAGGAGCTCACCATTGGACTTGCCCGCAGACAGCGAGAATGTAGAAGAGGGGAGAAGGCTTCCACTGCGGGGTGCTGTACTCTGGGCATCCAGAAAAAATAGTGAAACCAGTTTTAAATGGGGATTGAGCAAGGTTTCCAAGAGAAGGTGGCATTGGAGTCAGACCTTGGACATTGGGCTATCGGGTTAATGGGATGGCAGAGATGGTCCTTTCAGGCAGAGGATGTAATATGTCAAGAAGTCTTATGGAGAAACATCTGGAGACGCTGTCTTAACGTAAAGGAGGAAGCATACACTTGGATGGGGTCAGTCGGTTAAGCATCTGACCCTTGGTTTGGGCTCAGGTTGTGATCTCAGGGTGGTGAGATGGAGCCCCGTGCCAGGCTCCGAGCTCAGCAGGGAGTCTGCTGGAGGTTCTTTCCCTCTGCTTCTCCGCCCCCCCATGCCCACTCTCTTCCTCTCTCTCTCTCTCAAATAATAACTAAATCAATCTTTACAGCACAGAGTTGGACTTTTTGGAAAAGTTCCTTAAATCTCAGCCCCATCACCTCCTGTCGAATCACCCCGATCCAAGCTCCGGACCTGCCCCTGGACAGAGGGCTGGCTGCACATGGCAGAGTCGATGCCAACACTTCGCCCTGCAGGGGGCCCATCCCCGCAGCTCCCCGGTGAGGGTACAGGCACAAGTGTGTTCTTTGTGTCTGTCCGTGCACATCTGTGTGCGTACCCTCCGCTGCCAGTCTGTATTCTCGTGGCCTCTCCCCAGTGCTCCTCGGGCAATGGTATCACGTTGGCATCAAGGAAACTAACACAAACACGTTGGTCCACAGTGGGTAGAGATAATTGAGGAAACCTGTAATGAACTCGTGCGTTTGGGTCTGGTTTGTGGTTCTATCATGAAGATCACGTATCCTCGCTCTTTCTAGAAAGACCTCACGTCTTGATTTAAGTGTTCGTTTTTTGAAAACCTTGTGTTGTAAATACCATATAAAGATAGGACCTTGGTACAAAATAAAGGAATGTGGGGTTTCAACATAGTTGGATAATTTTTAAAAATCAGAGCCAGCCCAACTTTTAATTAAGGCAAGGGAGCTTAATTTAAACAAATAAGTGATTAGAGGTGACTACCAGTGTATAAACAAGAGCATAATTTTTTTAAAAATGTGATCCTCATTCTTTCCATTTGAGGTAACATCCTCATCTGACTTTCTCGCCCTGTTCTCTCTATACAAGAGGCAGGGAGCTGAGGTTTTGGCCTCTATTAGCAGCCACTTTTTTGGCGAACAGTAGGACAGAACACACAGCAATCAAATCAGCCTCGAAATTGGCCCAAAACATTAAATAGGCCCGGACATGATGGTGTATTTTCAGGCACATATAAACTTGGCCTGCATTCTTCAGGGCGTGAGTCTGGCACCTTTCTGGATCAGTACATAAGCTTTTTGAAAAGCCCAAACAAACCATAAGGAAATCCTGCATTTTGAAACAAAAGGTATAAAAGCTAAGTAAAGACACACACTGCCATTGTCTGCTCTGCCGGGATGTGAGCTGTTGCCTTGGGAGAAAGATAACAAGGTGCCGTATTTGCAGGGCCAAGACTCCAGGTCCCATGAAAACAAGATTAAAAAAATAGCAAGAAACAAGAAGTGCTCCATGGGCTTTCAGCTGGCCCAGGAGAGAAAAAAAATCTGGAGAGCTTCTCCATCCTGAAGTTCTTTGAGAAATGGAAGCAGCAGGCAAGGAAAACAAGAAAGAACATCAGGACTAGGTTAAAGTTTTCAGGAAATACATGAGGGTAGACAAAGAGCAAAAAAAAAAAAGGGGGGGGGCAGAATACTGTAATGGCAGCCAAAGGAACTGAGGGGAATGGGTTTGTTTTTAAAAACGTGGACTAACAAGTTTGCATTTTATTTTGCGTTGCCACACATCTGCATATTTAGAAAACTACATCTGTTTGGTAGTAATGGTTCAGTACAAGAAGGTATTACAGTTGGTGTCTGAGTGTTCTGATTCTAAGTGTTTTGTTATTCCAGGTCTAATAGGGCAGTTAAGGCACCTATAGCAGCATTTTTTAAAATTTGTTGTAAAATAATAAAAGGTAATGTGATTTTTTAAAAATGTGTTTGTTTTTTTCACTCCCCTCCCCCTTCTTCAGGGGTAAGAGTGTGGAAAAAAAAAATGTAGGCCCATTTCATGAATGAATAAGAAGTTGAAAGATAAATGACTCCATATTAGTTGAGCCTTAAAACTGCTTTTTTAAAAATGGTCTCTCTTTTTTTAACATTTTATTTTTAAGTCATCTCTGCATCCAACATGGGACTCGAACTCATGACCTCGAGATCAAGAGTCTCATGCGCCTCTGACTGAGCCCCCCAGGCACCCCTAAAAAATTATTTTAACCAAGAAAAATCAAAGTAAGGGGGAAGGACACCTGGGAACTAATAAAGATGCTGTCGATTATGGTTTTTTTTTTTTTTTTAATTTTATTTATCTGAGAGGAAGAGAGAGCACAAGCAGAGGGAAGGGCAGAAGGAGGGGGAGAAGCAGGCTCCTGGCCGAGCAAGGAGCCAGACTCGGGGCTCGACCCCAGGACCCCGAGATCATGCCCTGAGCTGAAGGGAGACGCTTAATTGAGCCACCCACGTGCCCTTCTGTCAATAAACTATTGATAAGGACATATTAAGGGGATATTTAGAGAACTTGAGGACAAGCGAATGATAGGTTGAACTAACACGCATCCCAGGGTATTCAATGGAATGAGCTAAAGAATGTACAAGAGCGCGGAGGGCAGTTATTTTCGAATGCCATCCAGTATGCAGGGACACTGAGAACAGGTGTCTTAACATTATATTGTGTTTCATGGTAATATCATGCGTGATAAATGCATCACTTGTTCTCTGAGTCAGACACGTTAGCCTGGGTCTCATCTTTCCCTCCTCTCTCAGGAGCAA
Organism: Mustela nivalis; assembly: GCF_964662115.1. Taxonomy (NCBI): domain Eukaryota; kingdom Metazoa; phylum Chordata; class Mammalia; order Carnivora; family Mustelidae; genus Mustela; species Mustela nivalis. The sequence goes on from NC_139021.1 coordinate 98,682,026, forward strand.
TGTGATAGGATTGACTAAAGCAAAAGATGCTTCAAATGCCTTTTGGTTTTAAATAGAAACAGAAACATGCCTCCCAATAAAAAAGAAGGGAACTGAGGCATTGGGAAACCAAGGGAATTGCTGAAGATCAAAGACCAAGTCAAAGACGAAGTTCAGACCCATTGTCTGAACAAATCTCCCCAAAAAATCTCCCCCCAAAAGAACAAATTCTCCCCAAGAAATCTCCCCAAAGAAGGGAGAGCACAGAAGGTGACCTGGGTCTCAGGGGTTAATGCAGGCATGCCCGTGGAGGGTGGGGGAGCCCACACTTTAGCTGGAGCCGTTAGCATGGAAGCAAACCTGTCTACAGCTTCACCGGTTCTCTTCAGCCATTTTCCTGTGCCAAGGTACACTCGGCCAATGGCAGAGCTAAAGCTATGGATCCCAAGTCATTCTTCCACCCCCTTCTGCAAACACATTTCAGAAGGACCCTCACTCTGCTTCATGAGTTGCAGAATGAATGTGAGCCTGCCCCTTACACGGCACGGTCGAGACAGGGGAGTGAAGTGTTTTACCGGTTTCTGCCCATCGATGAGACCAAGGGAGACATTAACCTCATCTGGTGGTAACTGGAGGCAGGCTTTGGGGTGGAGCAGAAGACGGTCGGTGGGCACCCAATGCACTTCATAAGGTCTCTCACTGAACCACCGAACACAGGGCGGGCAGATGACAGATACAGACCCCGTCCTGGATGGGTCTCTGGGGCCCCCTTCCGCTTCGGCCCCTCCAAACCGGCCAGGGCATCCCATGCCGCCTGCACACACCTGTCACCCCTCCCCAGCCCCCCAGCCGGGAGGGCCAGTGGGGTCAGGCAAGACCTGCCTGCTGAGGCGTGCTGACAGGTCAATGACAGTCAGCAGAGAACAGCCGTGCCAAGGAAGAGTGTGCTCTCCTGGGCTGGCTCAGCTGGGGGCAGGAAGGCAGGGGCAGCTGGCGTTACGTGAAGCCCTTGATTGTCCCTTACGAAATATTCGCCGAAAGTGGATTTGCGTTGGCCTGGTTCTAAGAAAAGTCGCTCAAGTGGGATTTTGAACGGCAGAGGCACTGTGTCAACAAAGCCAAGTGATAAGCTGCTCGCCATTGCTCTGCGCTAATGTGTCCAACTGTGTACCACGGGGATCGGTTTTATATCTCTCTCCAGATCGGTGTGTTTTTATGACAACCGTCTCCATAGCAACCAGGTGTCCAGACACTAAATGGATCTCAAGGATATTAAACCTGAGCCTGGTGCCGGAAGCCCACTCTGATGGCTGTTTCCCTGGGGCCATTACTGGTCGAGGGCTTTGGGGAGGGCTCAGGAGGCGTTGGGGGGGTCCCCCAAGACCCAGCTCTGCATGCGGACGGGGTGAGGGGAGAGGAGCCTCACAAAAGAGTGAACAGCAGGTAAACTCCACTCGCTCGGAACTAAATGGGGACGTGCTGCAAACACCGGAGACTGAAGAAATTATGTCAATGGCCATGGAAGAAATAACCACCGAGAATTCTCCTGGAAAGGCCTGAGTGGGCACGTCTGGGGGCCAATATTCCAAAATGAGAAGGTGTATGAGACTTACAGTGCAGGAATTGAGGAGATTGAGGTAGCGGGAGGAGAAAGATGACAGGGAAGCTTCAAACGGGAAACCACACAGGAGCGTTGGAGTGAAGGGCTCCAGGCTCTGGTGGGGCTGAAGCTGGGATCCCAGTCAGGGGAATGAGCCCCCCTCCCGGCTGCTGGGGTGAGGCCAGACAGCCGACCCAGGGAAGAAGGACAGGGTGGTGCCGGGGACAGAGGTGGAGACCAGAGCATCCCCTCGACGTGCTGTGGCGGCCGCTCTCTGTTGCTGGAGTCGCAGGGGGCTCTGCCCATAGGTGAGCCCGGCCGATGCTGGGTCCTTCTGTCCCCAGCCACGCCCCACCTACGGCTTCTTTTGTTTCGAGGTGATACCCACGTGCTAACTGATAATGCTGTTCCAGGCAGAACCGGAAGGAAGGCACAACTGATGGAAATGGAACAGAGAGTTATGCAGTTGGAACCCCAGGAAGAAGTTTCCCCAGTGACATCCAAACAGGCTGCAAATGGCCTTTTGCAGGGAACTCCCTGTCATAATCTAAACCAGGACCGGACTCGGCGGGGTGGACGGCCGAGCGCTGCGAGGGAGGACAGCGAGGCCACCTCTCCACCATCCTCCCACTGGCCCACGATTGTGCGGCGGAGTTGTAACGTGCGACTCGTCGCTTGCACGAGGATGTCTGGGTCCCCCAAGCTAGGTGTGTCCCTCGAAGAGAGCTGCTCTCTCCCAAAGGAAAGCTTGGGGTTAATTCTGCAACTGACAGCATGTCTGGCAACCAAATAAAAGGAAACCACATTCTCCATGAATGAAGGAAGAAGCAGGAGGAAGGTGGTTTTTTTTAAATTTTTTTTCCTTTTTCTTTTTTTAAAACATGAGTAAGATCCTCAATATGTTTGAGATTATTTAGCAAATTCTCTGAAAGGGTCCTCGGGTCACAAAGTAACAGATCGTGGAGGTAGAAACCACATTCTTCCGACGTCCCCTTCCCTACTTGACCCCAAAGATAGCAGGGTGGGCGTCGTGGGGGTCTCTGTGCAGTTAACCGTTAACAATTCATAAAAGTCCAGACCTCTGCACGATAAGTCCAGTCCTTGGAATGTTATTAGAAAATCCTATTTCTGGTCTGTTATGAAACAGAGGTTTTGATGTGCTGCCAGGTTTATGGGGAACTCTGGAAACAGAACACTTGCTGTTCTGAGGAGCTGAGACCAGTGGGTGTTACATAAAGCTTTCCTAGCAACTCAGGTTTATCACAGAATGGGAGGCTGCAGTGGAAAAAAAGCAAACGAGTTAATGCAAAACATGAGCCAACCCACTATCCCCATTTGCTCCGAGGCCAGCCAGCAAATTTGTGGGAGTGATTTTTAACCCCTGGGGCCCTGCAGGCCCAGGACTGTGGTTGGCTGCAGGTTCAGCCCCAAAATGCTTAGACGGCTGGGAGCCGAAAGGCACCTTCACACAGAACTCACGGAAATGCAAAGCAGTTTTTTTTTGTTGTTGTTGTTTTTTTTTTTTTTTTTTTTTTTGCCTCTGAACCAATTGCTGATTGAAATTCACACAAACACATCTTCTTTCCCCTTCTTGGGCCGCTCTCAGTTTCTCTGGGCGCTGCAGGCATTAAAGGGAGGAAGGTCACATCATCGAATCCCTGCCAAGGAAAATGCATCTTATGGCGCGACTGTGTGTCTGAAGTAAATGGATAAGAATCTCATTTCTAAACTCTTGGATCCAAAATTATGCAGATTAGCATCGAATCCCTTTCGGGAGGTGGCTGCCAACTTCTGTAGGGTTTCTGAAAAGCATTCGTCCAGTCGATTGTTGTAAATCTCTCAGGGGTGGGAGGGTAGGAGTGGGAGGACTTGGGGGCAGAAAGCACACAAAATACCGTTTGAACCGCAAATCGAGGCCAATGGCCTACGAGGATCTGCTCACACAGGAGCGGTGTTACGAAGAGGAAGAGAAGATTTCTCGACCGTGAGGATGGGTCTGACATGTTGAGCTGGGTGGCAGGGGGCCGGGGGGGCTGTCAAGAGAAAAGATGGTTGAGTTGGAACTCAAGCAGAGAGAGGAGAGGCGGTTGGAGGAAGCAGGTTCCCGGTGGGCGGCCCTTGTGAACCTGCCTGGGGACTTCAAGTCTCTCTGTGTTGCCCACTCCCCCGGACTGTTGGTGAAAGAAGCATTAATTACTTGATTTGAGAAGGGAAAACGCCCATTTCATAAAATCCCAGAGCCCCGTGTCCCTATGAAAGCAGTTATCCCAGTGGGTGGATAGCCTTTCCTTACATAAATCAGATCACCCCAAATCTAGAAGAGCTGTACCCACCAGCCCTTCTTTGCTGAAGAGAGCACAGAAGGTAAGAGTGGCTTTTTTGCCTTCAAACAAAGAAACCCGAAGACCTCCTAGTCGGACTGGCAGTTGCAGTCACTCAGTAGAAGGTGAATTTCTATTTTAGGTAGACCTTGAGAAGTCACCAGAAATCCAAAGAAGAATTTGCCCCGAGATGCCTCTTCAACGATTCATTAAAAGCGAAAACAAAGAAAGAGGGAGGACATGAAAGCAGGCAGCAGATCGGCCGCAGGAAGGCGGTGGCGCCCAGCCACGGTCCCTGCACCGTCTAATAATAAGATCTTATGATACCCATTTGATGATAACGAGAAGGGGAACCCTCTGCAGAAGGCTTCACCCCAGGATTCCTGCCCCGCCCGCCGGTGGGGGCGCCGGCCTGCAGACCTCGGACGCTGGCCAGTGTCTGGTGGTGGAAAGCCGTCCGCAGCCCGAATGGCCCTAATGAGCCAATTTCAATTGAAATGAGATCAATACTACTCATTTTTCTCTTGCTGGCTCCCGAGTGATTCATGAATCTGAAAACTAGTTCATGAATCAGAGAGAGGTGGGGAGGTGTGGGGTGGGGGGGCGGGGGCACATTTGTGCCGTCGGGAACCTCAGTTTCTTTCGTGAACCCAGCCATGAGTTGCATAACGCTTGCTTGCCTGCCTGCTGCTTTCCACCAGCCTTTTCGGAAACAGCTTTTGGCTTCCGTGTAGTCACCTATTTTCCTCCTCCAAAGGGAGAGAGATGACGCTGTGTCCTGATTGTGCGTTCCTCTGTCTTGGTGGGTAGCTTTACGCCCTTTGTCTGTGTAGCTGAGGATGCGTGTGCGTGTCTGTGTGTGTGTGTGAGAGAGAGAGAGAGAGAGAGAGAGAGGAGGGAGGGAGAAGCAGCAGCGTGGGCCCGGCCGCGGGCCCTTTAAACCTGACCGGGAGCCAAGCTGATTTCTCAGCGGAGCTTCATAAGGAAGCGGGAGATGGGGCCGTTGGAAACCACAGCCCTGCGAGTGCTGATTACAGCCTGCGAAGGAAAATGAGATTTTTATCTCACAGGAATTCAGTTATAAAAATAAAATACAACGTCTGGCTTGATTCAGCTAAATGTACAAGCACCGGGGCGTTTTTCATTTAACGGGGAAGCTGGACAAGAAGAATGACCTAAAACACGGCGTTTCAAGAAAGTCAGGGGAGAGGGGGCGGTTACAGGAAGGAAGTGGGAGTGGAGGGGTGTTTGTGTGTGTGTGTGTGTGTGTGAGAGAGAGAGAGAGAGAGAGAGAGAGAGAGATGGAAGGAGAGAGCGAGGGCGGGCGGGCGGGCAGGGGGAGGTGGAGAGAGAGAGAGGGAAAAAAACCGCCCTGCTGGCCAATGGATACAGCGGGATGATGTCACTGGAACAGTTGGAGGAGAGCGGAGAAAAACAACTTCGGAGCTGTGCTAATCCTGTTTGCTGCCCTGAAGGGAATGGAAGGCGGCCAAGGCAGGGAGTTCTGGGAAACCATATAAGGGTGCCAAACAAGCTTTGCCGCCAACATTAGGAACTGACAGCTTTGTTCTTTGTAACTTGGCTGCCCGCCAGAGGCCTCATTTCAGCTCCGCGGCATGATTACCCTGGCGGGCCGCCAGCCCCGCGCTGAGAGCTCCTTTTCTTCTCTCCGAGGCTTTTTTTTTCCTCTTTCCCTTTGCCAAACATGGAGCAGTTACCATGGCAGTGGAAAGTAAAGTTTAAAACACACACACACACACACACACACACACACATGCACACACAGCCAAGTGGAGAGGCACGCCTTGCCCCAGCTGTGCCACGGGAGCCGACCGAAGAGGCCGCTCCCCGACCCATCCGGCCCCCGACTGGAGACAAACATGCTGGAAGGCTGGCCGCCGAGCGCGGGGAGGTGACTCCGGGATATACGGAGGCCCCGGGCCCACTGTCGGCAGAGAGAGGGCCCGGCTCCCAGGCCCCCGGGGCCTCCCACCCACCCCTCCCCACCCGCCACCGGCCCCCACCCTCTCTCCCTCTCCTTTCCTGAGGCATTGTGGAGGACGTAATGTGAAACGGAAAATGTCATGATTTCCACTGGGAATGCGTCCATGGTTTTGAGAAAGCTCCAGAAACCCGGGGCCGTGGAGCACTACAGAGGGCAGGAAGGAGGAGGAGGGGTGCGGACGGTCACCGTGGCCCCTAGTCACCAAGGTGAACCCCAGAGCCAGCGGCCAAGGCCTGGAGGGCCCTGCGGGCGGCCGGAGCAGAGCCTGGCCGTGACCCTGGGGTTCCAGGCCATGGCGGGGGAGGGTGGTTGTGGGGTGCCCCACCGGAGGGTGCTGCGGCCTTTGGCGCAGTGGGCACCCAACTGGCCACTGGGTCCTGGAACCGAGGGGCAGGGCAGGCCTTTCTGCCACTTGGCAGAGCACGGGTTGTTTCGCTTTACTAGGGGACTCTGAAGAGTCCAGGCGACTATTTTTAATCGGGTTCATTTTTCACCTGCTTGGAAAGTGGAACATCTCCTGGGAGGTGACAAGTCGTGATCAAAGGCCAGTCTCCAGGCAGAGAGCTGGCAGGCTTCCGAGGTAAAGGTTACTTGGAAGTGGAGGCCCAGTCGCCTGCGTTCCGCACTGCACAATGTGACACTCCTCACCCTCAGGGCTCAGCAAGATTCTCGGAAGGGCCTCTTCTGGTTCTAGGAGGTGTCGCAGCAGGGGCTGACTTGGCCATTTCCTGGCGTCTTCCGTTGGAAGCCAAAAGGCCAAAGCAGGGGCCACTGTCATGAGGCCTGCCAGGGCCTCCCTCTGCAGCGGCTGCGCCACAACCGGCCCTCTGAAAGGGACTCCTCTGCCTTGCGAGAGCGGGCGTGCCTGCCTCCCCTGTGGGCAGCAGAAGTGCCAGGCAGGAAACAGCTCAAGGTCATGGAGGAAAAGGTTGGCAAGTAGGAGACAGACCCCAGAGTCCCCGTTTCTGCTCCTCTCTGCTTCTAACCCAGCCCCGAGTGCCTTTCTCGAGAAGCATGGGGCTCCCTGGGGCAGTTGGGGGCGCCATGACGTCTTTGGGGGATGCCCCCAGGCAGAGCAGTGACCTTCAGAGGGCAGTTCCCCTCACCCATCCCTGTTAAGCAGAATCTTAGCCCTCTTGCCTCCCCGGGCCCCTCAGCCCCTGTACCCCACCCCTGCCCTCACTGTCAGCAGAGCCGAGGATGTAGCCATGTAAGTGGTGACGTGAGGAGGTGAGTCCCTTTAAACAGCACCCACAGCCCTGTGGTCGCGAGGGGGTAGCAGAGCCCGGGAGGGTGGGAGCAGGAGGTTAGCAAGGGACACACTTCTGTGGCAGGCGGAGAAGACAGAGCAAATAAACACTTGCTGACAGGCCGACCTGGTCTGAAGACAAACTCCACTTGCTTATGACTTAGGAGACGGAAGGGTGGTCTGGGGCTAGAAGCAAAGCCACGACCTTGCCGTCCCCTATCTCCACAGTGGACTCCGAAGCAGGGGCAAGCACTCCTGGGGTCGGTAGAGTAGCCGCCCGGACGTGGGGAGGGCCTGGCCCGGTACCTGGAGCTGACTGCCGTGAAGGAAACGCTCACTAGTGCCTCTCGAGAAGCAACTTGGGGTCCCTTCGGCACAAGAGACCTGGTATCTTGGGACGTCTGGTCCCATGAAAGGCGGCATGTCCCCAACCCCATTCCCTCTGCCTGTCTCGCCAGGTGTGTGTGGCCTAGAAGACAGCCTGGGGCCGCGCTGTCTGAAGCCGTCCTCCTCACCTCCAGGAGGGTGGAGATCCAGGTCCCGGCCTCGTGTGGGGACGGGCGGTGTTCCATTCTCCGTCTCAGAGAAGGCCAAGTGGTGCAGGGGGACAGACAGACGCTCCCCCACCCCAGGGCAGCTGCAACCCCTTGCCTGCCTCACCCAGCACCTCCACGGGGCGGGTCACCTGGCCCCACAGAGGTGAATCTGGTTCCCCCAGGGGCTCCTCCTTCCTCAGGATCCATGAATTTGACGAGGCACACATGAAACAGCAGAAAAACCATTACCCTCACGTACAGATTAATGTACGTTTCCTATTAGGTTTGTCAGGCAGACAGAAAAGGAAGATCCTGGGGGATTTTTCTTTCCTGAGAAACCAAGGGAAAGCAAAAACAGATCTATCTGTAGTGTGTCTGTGCATGTGTGCATGTGTCTCTGTGAGTGTGCATTGTGTGCCTGTACATGTGTCTGTGTGTGAATGCATGTGTGTGTCTGTACGTGTGTCTGTATGTACATGTGTGTCTCTCTGTGTGCAGGTGCGTGCGTGTGTCTGTGTGCGCATGCATGTGTGTGTCTCTGTGTGTGCGTGTGTCTGTGTGACTGCACATGCGTGTGTGTCTGTGTGTGCACATGTGCGTGCATGTGTGTGTCTGTGTGTGGCAGGAGGAACGCCCAGCATCAGAGGCCTAAAGCATGAATGGTACCTGCAAACACGTTAGCTGCTCCAACTCTCCTGTGATCCTGTATTTCTGGGCCTGGTTATCCTCCCTCATTAAGAAGCCCAATTTAATTTCTTGCCTCATCTGCATGGTTAAAAATAATGACATACAGATGCGAAGCCTGCACTAAAAATCAAAGTACAGAGAGGTTCTACCTGTCATCCCAGCACTTCACGGCCGTCCTGGAAAGCATTTAAGACACTGGTCCTTGCAGACACACAAGTGAGACTCGTCACTAGCCCCGTCACTGAGAGAAGCCTTTGTATGTCCGTGAAAGCCAAGGGTGGGAAATTCAGATCAGGCTCTCATGTGGATTTCGTGGCGCCGGGGGCCTGGTGGTTGGCCAGGTGAAGGATTCTAGGATGACCATGTAAAGAACAGTCCAACTTCCGAGGTGGTCTCCAAAGTAGCATGGTGACTGTCATGGGTACAGGACTCCTCCTCCTTAGCCAGAGCTTGAGTCTGAACCAGAGAGGGGCATAAAAGATGAGGCCTTGCCAGCACCAGCACCCCACACCCCCACACATACCCCCTTGTTCACCCCCTCTCCTGCAAGCGGCTCTCCCCGGAGTCCGGGCATCTTCAGCTCTAGGGGCTTAGGATGGGTCATTTGCCTGGGGAGGGAAAGACTGTGGCCCTTTGTATCCATGTCTTTAGGGCTCCAGCCGGTTGGGTGTGATGAGTTTGAAGACTGACCCAGGTGCGGGGAGCTGCTTATAATAGCCATCCCCAAATCAATGTTTTGGAGCTCACAGAATTAGCTGTGCCCAAAGAAGCCTCTGCGGCTGTTTCTAGCAGGAGGGAATTAGGAAAACTGCCATTTATCAAACTGGTTTTGAGGATTTTGAGAAGACACTCGAGGGTTTGCCCGAATGTTTGACTGTTCCTAATACACTGTCCTGAATCGTGTATCTTCCTGGGGCAGGCGGTCACAAGGCGGGTCAGCTGACGCACGCGCACGTGAATCTTTGGGTAGAGTCATATGTAAAATCGTGCCACCTAGGATTAGTCAACAGGTTCATCTTTCTTATCTCTACAGCTGGTGTTACGAGTGCCACCAGACCAGATGGAGAGGAGAGCTCTGCTATCTTTGTGCACAAGGCCCCTGCACCCCCACCCTGGGCCCATGACCCTCCCCACATCCCAGAAGACCTCAGGGATAGTGTCTGTCCTTCTCCCTTCTCAGATGAGGATGGGGGGCAGGGGTGGGCCTAGGGCCCAAGTTCTCTACAGGCCCTGAAGACCACCCATGAGGTAGGCCCAGATAAAGACCCACAGAGGACGCTACCTGGCTCCTTCCCTAAGGAAGCCCGACCCAGAATGCCAGGAGGAATGTCTCATGTGACCACAGGCCTGGCCCAGATTCTTGGGTTGCTTCCTGGTCCTTCTGTACTTGCACAAGAAGGCATCTGTGAAAACTAGGAATGTACTTTCTGGCCACAGAGTGAGTCTTGGTGCATAAATCTGGGCTGAGGTCACACAGCGCTTCCATCCGCCCGTCTGTGACCAACATGGGACAGGACCGGAAGGGGAAAAGGAATGTTTCCCTCACATGTGTGCAGAGAGGGGCCTCGGGGCTCTAGAGGGGAAGCGGACGCTGAGTGAACCTCCCTGGAGGGTCGGGCCCAAGGGCTTAGTTCTGGGGTCTGCCTGCTCTTTCCTCCGGCCTCAGGCTGGCTTCTCAATGCCCCGCAAGGCCCCTCCCATAAACGGAGAGCCTGGTGACCTTGGGCAAATCTCACACTTCTCGGGTTGTCTCAATTTCCCCACTTAGGTAGGTGACATCTCTAAAACATTTAATGATTAAGAGAGAGCTACGGGCCAGAAACTTCACAATGGCCCGTGGCAATGGATGGGGTGCCAGATGGGTAGGGCGGATGGCAGAGGCCTGCAGGTTTGGGGCGCAGCAGGGGGGTTGTAGGGGGAAGAGGAGAGAAACGCTTACTAACTCTGTCAGTGAATGAGCCGGATTCTCAGAGTCTGCACTGCTGGACCCGGGGCTCTGTCCCTATAGGTCCTACATGTGTCCGGGAGCAGATCCTGCTGCAGAAGTCCCTGGGGTGGGTTCCCTAAGGGCTGGTGCCGTGCTCGGCGGCCTCTGGGCTCATCTTGTTTCTTCAGCCACCGTGTGAGCTCTTAGAGGGCTGAGGCTGCATTTCAGCTTTCCCCCGTGTCCCTGTAACCAGCAGGACACAGTGTCGTGTGGGAAGTCCCAAACATCTCTTCTTGGCGGACTGAACATTAAGGGAAAGGTAAGCGCTCGAGAGGCACATGGGCTTCCCTATGTCATTTGGACTAGGGAACAGTGACACGGCTCCTCAGATGACCGAGTTTAGCCTTAAAGACAGCAGAAAGCCAGGTGGTCTCAGGGCCGCCCTACACCTTTCTACCACTTTATGTGCAAAGGCAGAGGAGGGGTTGGTCTCAGTTTTTTGTTTTTAAACATAATAGAAAAGGCTCAAATGTTCAGCGGGAAGGTATCCTTGCAGACCGTGTAGGTTTTTACCAAGCAACTCTGTGTATAATCAGGAAAAGGCAAATGTGTGTGTCACCGACATCTCCCTATAACTGCGGCAAATACCAAGCAGAAGGAATAAAGGCTTCTGTCTATCCAGCCCTGGCGTGCCCTCCCTCCCCTTCCACAGATGTGGATGGGCAATGCTGGGCCAGGCTCCTATTCCCTGAGTCACAGATCACCTTAACATCTATGCTGTTTTGTATCTGTTGGAGTTTAAGTTAGGCCCATGGAGTTCTTCCCGCAGTTCACAGGCTGGCTTTGGCTGTAAGCATTTTTTCCACCTCATGCACATTCATTGAACCTTATATGCAAAGCCCAATGCAAGGAAATGTGACCCTTAGGGGTCAGGAAATGTGATGGAAACAGCATGCCTTGATTCTTTGGGAGAATTTCTGATTTAGCAGTATGACCTGATTAAGGAGGATGATGCCTTGTCTCCAGGTGGGGATTTCTGCCCACACTCACCAGCTATAGTTGAGCAGGAATGTGGTCCTCGTCAAGTTCCCCCAGAGACATTTATTGCATGCCCACCCTGCGCAACTGTCCACAGCAACCCCGATCTGCTTGGCAACAAGGACAGACTGCCTACCTGAGGCTCGGCTTCTTCAAGGCTGCAGTAGGGGTGAGGAGAGACTCTCCATGGCACATCCAAACCCAGAGATATTCGGCCTGACTCCAAGGGAAGAATCTATAGCTGTATTTTAGGCCATAGTAGGGGCTATTGATGGAAATCAGTGGATGAGCTAAGTGAAATCTGGGAAGTGGACCCAACCTGCATTGCCGCCGCCGGCACCGCAGAGAACGTGGGTTTCTGAGCCAAGGACTCATTGTGAGAATGGCTCTTAGCTGTGTTTTCTCCCTCCAGGGCAGCCTTCTTTTCCTGCCTTCCTTCCGAGCTAGGGCAGGGGAAGCCCCAGGCTTGCCTCTCCTGGAGACGTACAGTCCCTGGACTGGATGGTCAGGAAAGCCTGGCAGCTTTATCACGACAGAAGGAATGGGCCAGCCTGAGATCAGTCCCCACCAGGAGGAAGGAACCGCCACCAACCAAATTCCTTACCACGTGTGCACTTTACAATTTCCAAAACACTGTCAATGCTCTGACCTCAGAGGGAGAGGCAAGGCTCGTTCTCTGAGCACGTTCCTGATTTCAAAACCGAACCACCAGAAACATGAAGAGCAAACAAAAGGAACTACCAGGAACAAGCAGGGTACCCAGCCTTTCATGGGACTCGCTCCACATTCTGATGGCGAGGAAGGCAGAAAAGACCCGCGGGCGGATGGTCTGCAGCGCTTGCTGGTCTGAGTCTTTTACCATCAAAAAGGAATGCGGTAAGACCAGCAGGGGAGGGAAAAGGGAAAGAACAAGAGTGAATAGGCAAAAACTGGTACCACGTTTCCTGTGCTGAGTCATGAATTTAGAGGGACCCGGGCCTGTGGCCATAACTGGGGACAAATCATGAAAATCCACATACATTTCTTTTGGGCATCGTCTCTGGCAAGCAAGGCAAGAACTGACCTATTGGTCTATATTCGCATCGACACGGCACATGAGAACTCACCAAAAATATTTAGACACCCAGCTGGTCATGCCGAGTTTGCAGAAGAGCACTGTTGACAGCGCTCTCGACAGGACTCTTGAGATACGCAGAGGATGTTGGGACAGAGACGGAACTTGGTCGGGATTCTCAGCCCACCCAGCCCGCCCAACCCTGTGCAGGGGGCCTTGTGGGGCCTGGTTCTGTCAGGATGCTGTCCTCTCCATCCCGGCTCGCCCCTACGAGGCATTGTTTGGTTCCTAATCTCCCAGGTTTGGCATCTTTTTGGTTCCCAATCTCCCAGGCTGCTTCTCCCATTGGCACGCCTCCTATGGAAATCTGGCTTTTTCAAGTGTGTTTTCAGGTCCTTCGTTGGACATGGTAGACACAATGTTGTCCCCACCCTGGGCCACCAAGGAGAACTTCCCTGGGAACCTAAATGTCCCCTTGGGCCCTGGGCCCACTCCCAGGGAGTTCCCAGTCTAGCCGGCAGAGCAGAGAACCAAAACAGGATGGGTTGGCACCTGGGCAGGCAGGGTAGGCCTCTCTGCAGAGGTGACCTTCAATCCTGGATGGGGGAGGGAACCAGCTCTACAAGGTGTGGGGAGCAGCATTCCTGGACAAGTGACCTGCTGGGTCGGGGCCTCAGGGCAGGAATGGGTCTGCTGCGTATAAATCAGAGCAAAGGTGACTCAGGAGGAAGGTAGGGAGCCTGCAGGACTTCCAGGGTATGTCCTGGCTAGGAGGGAAACCGACCAAGGCTGGAGGGCCTTGAGGGCCGGGTTGGGTTTGATCTGCGGTGTTTGGCCATCACTTTGGTGGTTGTGTGAAGAAGATGTGTGGGGGGGAGCCCAAGGGGAGGCAGGAGAACAGGCTGGGAGGCACGTTCTTGGTCCCAGCGAGGTGGAGAGCTCTGATGGTGGCCTCCACAGGACTGTTGCCGCCACAGGGGCTCTAGCACTAGCCTTGGCAATGCTCCACTTGGTTGGGAGGCAGCGCCTTTCCCCATGTGCCCTCCTCCCAAGCTCTCCCACCACAGAGCTTGATTAAAGTCAACTGAAGGAGACTGCTCCATCATTTCTGGCTTTCAGTGGCCTCACAGAAAAGATACACCTTACCAGAAGCTTCTCTCACTTAACCCAGCGAGCACCACATGGCCACTTCTTGGCTTCCCAGCCCTATCTCATGCAGAACCTGGCTGCTGCTGGCGTACAACCCTTGGTTCCATCTCCTGGCCTCTCATCCCAGCTATGCCCCTCAGCCCATGGGCTCCAGGGACAGAACATCCAGCAAGGACCCTCCCATTCGACTTGGCCCAGTGGCGCCAATACCGGTCCCCACCATCCTCCTGGGAGGTGTATCTCATCCAGGCCTGGCCTTGCTGGGAAGACCACCAGACCAGGCTCAGAGGTGAGACAGGAGAAAGGAAAGAGGTTCACCTGCTGAAGGGGGTGGAGGCAACGGAAACACGAAATACTTCCCTATGGCTCTCCAGAGGGGTATTCTAGAATGATTGTCAGAATAGTAATAAATACCACCCCTGGTTGAGTGTTTGCCCTGTGCCTGCTCCCGGAAGGCATTTTGCATTTTCTAATCTCACCACAATTGTGAGACGTGGGGATTGTCCCCACATCACAAATGAGGAAACTGAGGTTTGGACAGCCTTAGAAGCATGCGAGGATAGCTCAGCTAGCGGCGTGGAGGGACGCTCCATCCCAGGCCTGGGCCTCCGTCAGAGTCAGCCCTGCCTGCTTATCTGTCTGGTCTCTGTGGTCGTATTAATGGGCTCCAGAGTCTTTCTCGGGCATGTCTGTCCTGTTTCCCTCCGCTTGCCAACCTCTCGGGGAGGGACTGAACGCGAGGCTTCTTGTGTCTGGTTCCTCGGCTCCGGGCCGGGGGCTGTGGACCCAGGGAGCACTCAGTGAGGGCCATGGACTGGCTGACTCAGGCCCTGTCTGCCCACAAGAGCCATTTTGAGCAGCTTTGACTGAAATACGGAGGGAGCCCCTTCAAGTCGAGCCAGCCGTCTGGTCGATTCTCCTCTTGCTCCAGCCGCCTGCCGACTGCGGGTTCTCTCCTTCGAGAAGGACGCAGAGGGGCGGCCTAGCAGCCCTGCTCCTGGCAGAAAGGCAGTCAGCGCTCTCTCCTGCCTCGTGGCTTGTGGGAGGGATCCTGGTTCTCCCAAGTGGGCTGGCTCTTGGCTGGCGACGGTTGCCTCCCACCACCCCTGCCATCTTCACCTGGCAATGATGAGCGAACACCTGCTCCTTGCCAGGCAGAGAGCAACACGCACAACCTGGCTCACTGTGTCCCTTCTCTGTCATCCTGGGAAATGACAGGGGAGGGAGGTGATTCTTAAAATTTAAAAAAAAAGAAAAGAAGAAGAAGTCTGTGATTATCCAAGAACTTACTTATTTAGTTTGTACACAGAGAGTTGAATCCAGTATAGACTTCATTAATAAAGTAAATTGGATCCCAAACAAGTCGGGAGATGTTCCCTGGTAGGACCATCTCAATCCTGCAACCCTACTTTTTAGGACTTGGGATTGAAAGGAAAAAGAAAAGAAAATGCGCACATGCCTCTGAGCCTTTGAATGTGTCCAGTACAAACCGATGACAGGAGTCGGCTCTCAGAAGGGGAACGGGTGTCTGGGGCAGAGGAGCGGAAGGGAGACTTCTCACAATAAATTCTTTAAAATATTTTTAAATCATGATCATATGAATAGATGGCTTATTTAAGAAATAAAGAGACAGACTTTTTTAGAAAGCAAGAACAGGGAAAGCAGAGCTACACAGAGATGAAGCGATCGAAGCTCTCGGCGACACCAGCAAAGAGTCTCCTAAAAAACATGCCATTACCATAATAACCTCATCATTTTCAGATTTTGGTGGCACTTACAAATAACTTTTTCTGCAGGGACCAGCTCTTTGAGAGCTGCTGGTTTCCTTCCTCATGCTCGGTCAGGCACAGAGCAGAAGGCACGGGTAGTTACTGTTATGGGGAGGAGAAGCGGCGGAGGGGAGGTGAACCGTATTTGTGACTTCTCACAACTCTGCAAAAACAGAGCGGGAGGTAAGAGCAAAGGGGCAGAACGATTGCCTCTCCAGTTGGCCTCTCCCCAAATCAACCTTGAACAAGCCCCATCCTTGACCCGGCCTGTTTCGTCATCCAATGCTTTGGGCCCTGGTATGGACGGCAGGACGAGAATTTGCCAACAAGAGAGAAAGAGAAGCAGATGAGAGAGAAGAGAAGGAAGTGACGGGAAGGCCAAGGGAAGGCTGTGGGTGCTCAGCTGTCGGGGCCGGGAGAACTCCATCTTGCCTCCCCTGGCCCCCATCCACCCGCCCAACCCCAGGAAGTCAGGGGAGCTTGTAAAAGCCCGCAGGCTAATTCCCTAATTCCATAGACTTTAAAGAAGAAGTTCTCCTGTGCAAAGGTCAGATGCTGCGGCTGGTTCCCAGCCTTCCCCAGAGGCCCTACCCGCCTGAGGCCGCTCCTTCCACCGACAGGTGAGGGAGTGCAACCCGCGGGGAGGGAAAAGGAACTTCGGGGAAGGGATATCCCCCCAAAAGAAGGTCTCCTCTTCCCTCTTTCCAGAACCATCAGCTTCAGGGTGTCGTCACTCCTGAGCTGCTTTCCACTTACAGATAAAAAGAGAAGGGGGAGAGAAGCGAGCACAGATGTGAATTACTGGGTAAGGCTGAGTGGCTCCCCTACTGAGCCCGTTGCCATGGCAACACACTCTGGTTCTGGACCACTTTGGGAGGGGAGGGGGTGCAAAGAATCACGGGGAAACAGCATGAAAACAGCAGTGCGAGTCTGGGCCTAGGCTTTCTGTATTTCTGGAAGCTTTTTTTTTTTTTTTCCAGATGAATTTTTTTTTTTTTTTTAAACCCCGGCCCCGGCCCTAAGCCTGTGTGCTGAGCCGTCATGGGGCATGCCCAGAGCTCTCAGACCTTCCCCACCTTCTTTTCTGTCCTTACACCTGGCCATCATTCTGTGTCTCTCCAAGCCTGTCTTCCCTAAATAAAGCAGGAGGCTGGGGGATGTTTCCTCCAAACATGCTTTATTATACTTGCATATTCAATGTTGCTGCAGTCAACCTTGCATCTGTAATTTGGATTTACTAAATTTCCTGCTTCTCTCACATTTCTACTTGGTGTGAGTTCTCTGAGTGTTCCTTTGTTCTGTGCCTTCGTCCTACAGTGACGACTCTGCAGTGTGACCAGGCACGGGGAGGCAGAGCTCTGTTTCTGCAATGCCAAGAGCCGACTCAGGCGATTTGTAGGGTTGGGGGTTGGCAGGTGGCTAGGAGAAGAGGGCGACGTCACTGCAGTCACAGATCTCAGACATGAAGAGGCCTGAGGGAGAACTGGTCACCCACCAGAGCATGTTCCTTTTCTCCTGGACTAGCTCTACCTTCGTCAGGAGAAGACGTCTCAATTACCGAGCCACTTCCTTCTCAAAAACGCAAAAAGTGCTGATTATCTCATGGGAGGGATTGTTCTCTCAAGTCACCAGGTTCTTCTAGGATACACTGAGCACCCAGTGGGTGGGGATAATGTGCCTGGTATTCCATTTAATTCTCCTATAAATTCCACTGAAGAGAATCTTATCGTGCCCATTTTACAGATGGGAAAAGTAAGCAAGCAGCAGAGCTCAGACTGGGCCCCATTATGTCTGATTCTGAAAACCAGGCCGTTCTGCTGCCCCTTGCTGCCTCCTTGGAGTGTAATGATGACGAAGAAGCCAGTTGGAACCAGCTAGAGGGGGGAGGAGCGGAAGGAGCCAGGCTCTGTCTGCCAGCCACTGACCTGCTCTCAGGGCTGCCGTTTAAGTTGTGGGGATCGGAGCTCAATGTCACTGAGCAAATTATCGACACACCTTCTCACCACCTCCCTCTTGCTAAACAGAGGAGCCACAGGGATGGGCAAGAGGGAAGCATGGCAGGTGCCAAAGACCATTCACCGAGTCCTTAGTTTATGGTCCGACGTGGGAAGGTGAGCTTCCGTAGGTGCTCCTTTGAGGTCATTGCCGGGTTATAGCAGCTGTTGGTGTAGACGACAGTAATTACAGTACCATGAAGTGCCATTTATTGAATGTTTACAGACGTCAGGCACTATCTTAGGCACTTTATAGTCATGACTTTACATACTGGCTTGAGAAGGTAAAGAGATCTGCCCAAGGTCCCACAGCTAGTAAGTGGCAGGACTTCAGCCTGGTCCACAGAGTTGCAGACCCCTACCCTTTGCAACACCAAGCACGGGCTCCCTGAGCCATCCATTCATTCCACAAACAGTTATTAAATACCTAGGATGGCAGAAGCTGCTTCAGATGCCAGGGATGTATCAGTAAATGAAGATTCTGGACCCACGGGAGGGGAGAAGGAGTGCTATGGAAAAAAAAAAGAAAAAACAAAAACAAAAAATCCCCAAAACCAGAGTGGGAGAAGAGGGCTGAGGAGGCAGGTGAGGGCAGTGAGGCCGGCGAGCTCAGTAAAGTAATTACATGGTACAGTAATTACAGTACCATGAAGTGCCATTTATTGGCACTTCAGGGTGGGCCCACCGCGCAGGTGAGAAGGGACCTCGTGCTCAGGGAGGGACTTAGCCCCAGCACTGTCAGGGCAAGAGCGGCAGATTGAAAGAAGAGATGGGACGAAGGTTCCACAGGCCACGTGTTGATTACGGCGTCCCTGGGTAGCCAGAGTCCTTGCGGGGCTCCGAGCAGGTGTAACACTACCTCCTTTACGCTTTCAAAGGGTCACGGCTGGCGTGTTGAGAGTAGTGTCAGTGTCAAGGCTAGAAGCAAGAACGCCTGTTGGAGGTCACAGCTACGATCCACGGTGACATGATGGTGGGCAAGCGTGACGGTTCGTGGAGCTGATGAGCAGCAGTCAGATTCTGGATGTATTTTGTGGAAGGGAGGTTTCCCAACAGTGTAGGTGGAGGGGCTAAGAGAATGAGAGAAGTCAGTATGCTCAAGGTTTGGGACTCAAACAGCTGGAAGGAAGATGTTCCCACCCGCTGAGATGGGAAGGCTGGGGATGGGGCAGGTTTGTGGGGGAGGGGCCCTGGGGCTTGACGAGGAACTCCATTCTAGACATGCTGAGTTTAAGATGTCTATATACCTCGCAGAGATATCAAAAAGGCCTTTGGGTATATTTTGAATGTGGGAAATATTTTAGGACATCTATAAATACGGATGACTTTTAAGATGTCAGGTGTAAGCTTCATTCACCAGGGGAACAAAAAAATGATACCAAACTTCTTATTTCGTATAAAACGCCTCATGGATTAAGTCCCATATTATTCAGTACAATAGAAATTCCTTACCAGGGTGGGCAGGAAAAAAGGAGGAAAATCACCCAGAAGCAGAAGAGGAAGCTGGGCTAGCATTAGTAATTTTTGTTCCAGGTAGTCAAGAGCTCACTGAATAACATTCAAAGAAACCTTACGTCCGAGGGATAAAGGACATTTGAAATGAGTACTTTATCTGCATGGAGAATTAAAATTTTCATATAGACCTGGAAATAAAAAGCCTGATTAACTTCGCATTAGGTTAACAAAACTCCAGGGACCTAGTCATTGACCAGAAGTTAGCCAGAGGGCCAACAGGTGATTATCGGTGGTGCTTTTTCTGAATTAAGAAGGGATGGGAAGTATCACTGTTCTACCTGCTCCACACCAGACTGACATTAAAGTGCTTCCAAATTTCTTGACTCATTGCTACAAGACTCAGAAAAAGGGCAGAGCTGTCACCCAAGGGTTGGAGCTCCTGCTTTATGAGGTTAAGTTACCACCCGCAGCGCCATTCCACGCTGAGCCCATGCTGTTCCGTGCACCTTTTGATATCTCAACTTTTTGATGTGTGGGAAAGAATCTCATCAGTTCAGATCTTGGAAAATCACCAGCCAAGGCTGTGAAGTCTCTGGTATAAAATAATCATAGAGACTTTGAGAATCGGCCGCATCATCTCAGTCTGCACAAAGTTCAGAGCGTGCATGTAAAACACTTCTCAGCAAAGCAGAGCTGAGACCTCAGGACGGCAAGCAAGATTTTAAGTCTTGTTGGAGAAAACTGGGTGCCTTGTCATTAAACCCATCATAGACATCTTGATGTTCTCATCGTTTTTGTCTTGGGCTCTTGATTCTGTTTATCAAAACTTTCACCGTCATCACCAGCAGGATGTATGACTAAGGGGGTCTGTGTGCATTGAGTTAAACAAAGATGCCTGGGCCTTGGTGAGCACTGGCAAGGTTTTTGGGGGGGAGAGGGACAAGGAAACTCCCCAAGTAGTTCATCTTGGCTCTTCCGTACACATCACTGCCTTGGCTCCTCTGTACTTAACGGTGGCAGCCTCTGTCACTGCCCCAGCTTAGAATGTGGAAGGAGGTTTACAGGCTCCAAAGAACCAGGGGACACTCCTGACAGAGGGTGATGGGTGTCAGACCACACACACACACACACACACACACACACACACACCATTCTCCTTGAGTATCGAATGTCCACTGACATTACCCCATCACTGCTAGATCTGGAAGACAATGAAAACTTTTCCCGTTGAGAAACATTACGTATACAGGCTTTCTATACGACGATGATAACTTTGCATATCCCGGTCCTCCCCAGTCTGTGAGATCCGTAAAGACAAGGATGGGCCCTTCAACTTTATACCCACAGCAGGCAGCCCTCAGCTGGTACACAGCGGGTACCCAATGAACATCAACTGCTTGGATGGGGAAACTAAGGCACCGGCCTTGTCCTGAGGGTCATTACTAGACCACAAAGTCTGGAAACAAGCTCAGAATATTTCCATTTGCCAACCAGAGGGCGGTTGAGAACATGTGCTCGAGGTCGACATGTTCCACAAAGAATGTTTTCTAAGCTCATTTCTAAGAAGCGGGCCAAGGAGCGAGGCGTCTTTATCCCCTGGACTCGGGCCTTTGTGCCTCTGCCCAGTGGAGGCGGTGCGGCCGTCCTGTGGAGTGCTGCTCCCGCATCGTCTGCTTGGGAACGTCACAGTGGAGGCTGCCCCCCCAGCTGCAGGATAAATGTCAGGGGGAGGGAAGTGCTGCAGCATCGGCAGTCCACATTCTACTCATTCTGCTGAGGGTCAGGCTTTGAAAATATCTCTAATTTTGTTTTCATAGCTTGTTAACCTTTTCCTTCCCAAAACAATGCCCGTGTTTGTTTTGGCTCTTTTCACGTACTGAGGACTGGTCTGAGTTGCTTGCACAAAAGCATTTTTCCCTTAATCTCATTACAAGGGCTCCTCAGTCTTGAATTCTTCCCAGGGCTCACTTGCTGTGAAGTGATTTCCTCTTGGAATCGGTTTCTCTTTGTGAAGCTGGGAGAGCAAGCGTGTTTGGTTTTGTAGGGAAATGGGGACAGAGAGCAAGGACAAAGGCAAAGAAAGCAAAAACAAGCGACACTAGGAAGGATGGGGAAGCTCCAACGTCAAGCCTACCCAACCTCAGACTTCTTCTTCCACAGTTTCCAGCCGCGATATCCAAGTTCAAGTCTGTGTTAGGATGCCGCCCTGGGGCCACTCTTCTGGCTGTTGTTTCTCCTCTACCTGAAGTTTACAAAACATGTGAATGATATGGCCAAAGCTTTCACAGTGGCTATTTCCTATGTGTTCAGAGTACCTGATTGCATCCTTTTTGCCCCCTCGAATGTTGGGCAAACATGCAGCATGTTGACCATGCTGGCTTGGTACTCACACACGCGTGCGCACAGACACACACACGTGACATTTCCAACATGTTCCTTCTAAGCGCTCTGGACAAATCCATACTGAATTTTTATTCTTATGTTTTAACATTCACCTTCAGTTCTTGGGCAATTTTAAATGCAACCATGTTTGAGGGGTGACATTTTCTATCCTTCACTAATATTTCTTTTACCTTTCAATTGTGTCACAGATTGTAGCTGCACATACAAAAGCGAAAATGAGGGCCAGAGGATTCTGGAAGATGAGTGGGGGAGCTGGGGGGAACTAACACCAAAAACTAATTAAACCAATCTGCCCTAGCCTGACTCACTGCATGACCAAGGAAAGAGCAAAGTCATGTTTTCCCTATCATGTGTTGTACAGACTTCTATAGACTATGTGTAGATCGGACGCACGCTATCATATAGAATGGCAGAAGTGCCTTCGTCATTCTCAGGCCCACACTTTACTTCCTACGGCAAAGAGAGAAATGGGGTGACTGCTCTTCGAAGGGCAGCACAGCCAGCGGTGAGAGCAGGTGCACTCAGCATTCTTTCTGGGCCTGAGCCCCAGCTCCTCCTGGCTCATTTCTTTCTCATCTAGCAGGTGGGGCTAATAATAGTGCCTGCCACCTGGGACATCAGGTAGCATTTTTTTCTTCTCCCCTTGAGCATGAATCTGGATGTGAACCGAGAGAGAAGAAATAATAAAGCAGGGAGTCCCTGCTCTTCAGGAGCTTTGAAGCCCATGAAACTTAGAAATGAAAGAAGAGACTACAAGAAAAATTCTTGACAGCATCTCCCATGTACTCACACAGGCTCGGCCACTATCTCTTTACTGAGTGCTCATGAGAAATGTGTGTGGGTGAGGGAAGGAGCCTGGGAAGCCAGAGTCCTGGTCCTGCAGCGGCTTATCAATCACCATTCGTCTTGGAGGCTCACAGCCCCCATGCCCATTTGTTGAAGGGGAGTGACTCATCCTGACGCCAGCCTCCATGGTGACAGTTAATTGAATTCCAGAGCTGACGTTTCTTCCTACCTACGGCAATTCTTCAAGCTCCCAGCTCAAGATTGCTCTTAGCAAGCGGCTGTGTTCATGAGAGAGAGGGGGAGAGAGGGTGTCTTTCTCAAGTGATTGAAAGGTCAGTGCTCATATGCAAGGTTTCATTTTGCTGTGACTTTCGGTCTTATAACTTACGCAAATTCTGTCCAGGACCAAATGGACCGGATGGTTTTTACGGCCAAAGATTGCTGTTTGCGTCTTCCCATGAGGCGCAGGAGAACGACAGACCCACAAGCAGCTGGCCCCTGTTTTGATAGTCCTTTATCTTCCCAGTGATGACCAAGGGCAGCTGTTATTTGCCAACTGCCTGGTTGCTGGTTGGGAGTGTAGAAACTAATTCATGTGTAGAGAATTTTTTTTTTTTTTTTGAGCTAAGATTTATTTCTAGAGTCCCTTCACAGAGTGTGTATATTTCAAAAGGAGAGTGACTATGCAAGGTGAGGAAGACCAGTATTTCTATCTGGAGCCCCTCGTGTTTGGGGTGGGCTTGACTGGGTTGGTGGAAGTCAGGTTGTCCTGGATTACAGAGGAAGCAGGTGGCAAAAAATGGGGGTAGTAGATGATTCATTGATGTGTTTAGCAAACGGCCTCAGAGATCATGTGCACACAGAAGCAAATAAACTTTTTGGGACATTCCAAGTTAGGCAGTAGATTCTTGGAAAGGGACCGCCCCCATGCCCCCACCATGTGGGAGGCTTGGCCCCCTCCAGATGGTTCTTCAGAAGCTCTGTCTGACGGCGATGTTTCCTTGTGGTTGGTCATGGCCTCTTTCTCTTTTGTTCCTGGTTGTTCAGGATTTACCAGAGGCAAAATGACAACATAGGTGAGCTCCTTGGGGCCATCCCCTCTGGAAACCCTCTTTGTTCCGAGCGAAGCCTTGGTTCACAGTGTGCACCGGCCCGGTCGGTTAGGGACCCCGCTCAGGCGGAGAGCTCACCACCGCAGGGGCAGGAAGAAGCGTCGAGCTGGGGGATTGAGTGGGCAGAGGTGAGGCCAGTATGCAGGGATGGTCCGTGCGTCTCGCATCCTTGCAAAACGACATAGGGGTCCCTCCCGCTTCTGACTATTTCCCTGAGGATTGGAGGACAAATGTTGACACTAGCAGAAAGCTTGGTGACCCACATCTCCAGCTCTCTGCTGTTACAGAAAAGACATCTGACTCACACGTGTTCAAAATAAAGCTCTGCTTCAGACTTGTTCTAAATCCCTCTCAGATTGCCCGTAGGCCAACAGTGTGCCGGGAAGGGGGTTTGGGAGGGCTTGAGACCAGCTGGTTTGGTTCGGTGACATTGGTCTTCCAGTCATTTCTATCCAATAGAATCCTTCCTCCTTATTTTCCAATATGGAAATCCATGCGAGAGAGGCGGTTTTGTGTCCTGGTTGGTCATCTGCAGTTTCTTCGGAAAGGTTCTTAACTCTTTGGGGTCTTGGGGGTTTTCCCCTGAAAATTCTGGAATAATAGTGGTACTAATACTGCTAACGATAGGAACAAAACCTAACCGGCTGAGCTGTCAGGATTATTAGGAAGGGTCTAACAACATAACGAATATGAAATCCCTCAGACAATATAAAATTCTCAAAGCGTCATGTAGTGTCATCGACAGTAAGAATTTTACTGCATTTCAATCCCGTAGAAACAAACAACAAAACCCTATTTCTATGACTTGAACAAAAACGGCTCTCTTTGGCCTTTACACTCTGGGATGTTTGCACCTCCCATGTTTTACCACCTGCTGTGCAGAAAGACCACAGTTGTCAGAAGTCAGGGCTGAGTCCTGACTCTGACGTTCACCTCTGGTGCGACCATGTTCAATTCCTTACCCCTATTAGCTTCAGTCCTTCTCCTGTGTCACTGATGTAATAATTCCGAGATGGAGGGGGTTTTGCCTTATAAGGGGGATAGCATCGAGTAAGTGTTTGACAGGCTTGTAATACGTGTTCAACTTGCCTTTGGGTTTCCTAGCTTGGCATTCAAGGCCCGCTGTGTGGTCTGAGCCTGTCCTGTCTTCCCAGCCCCCTGTATCTCCCTCCATGTCTCACACTCTGCTCACACCCACCAACCAGCTGCTTCTGGCCATCCCAGTGCTGCTTCTGTGACTTCGCTCCCCTTCCCTCTGCCGCTGATGAGCCCTACGTGGTCAGTTCACAGTCCGTCCCCCTTCTGAGACTTGTACGTTTGCTCCTTCTCCCAGATTTCCCCGAGCGGCTCAGCAAAAGACACCACTTTGCTCTCTGTTTCCGTGGATCCTCTTTTGAATTTCTTTTACGCCACATTTTACTTTCTGTGCTGTGTTTTTAGATATTCATAGACATGTCCTCTCTCTTCCCTAAAATAAACACTTGCCGAACGAAGAGATGAATGTATTGCCTTGGAGTAATTGATTCATGTTTGTAGCAGCCTCCATAATTAGATTATAAGACTTTAACAGGCAGGGACCGCATCTTATCCACAAATATAATTCAGTGAAGCAACACATTTGAGAATCCAATCCAAAACGGCCTTGGGTAAGGTGTTTTGGGGTGGGGACGGAGTATGGGAGACACATTCCCACCCTTAGGCTCACGGTCTGGCTGGAAAGGCAAGACCAGAAAAATGCATGGAGAAAACCATCTAAATGTCCCTTAGTAGAGGAAGAGATGAAAAAAACAATTCTGTACTTATGTAATATACGACTCCTCAACGATGAACATTAACAAGCTACAGATACATTCGACATGGGTAAATCCCAAACAAACGAAAGAAACAACCAAAGCAACGTTGAGCAAAAGAATCCAGGCACAAAAGAACATCTACTCCCTGATTCCGTTCATATGACGTTCTGGAAGAGGGAAAATGGAGCTAGGATCACAGGGATCGGGTCAGTGGGGGCCTGGGCTGGCTGACTGGCAGGGTGGTGAAGGGGTTGACCATGAGGGCAAGGGGCACTCGGGGAGCTCTCTGAAGTGACAGGATGTTTTATTGTGTTGGGACGGTCGGTGACTGTGTTTGTGTGGTATGCGCATGTATCATCAAAATGTATACATTTCAATTCTGGGCATTCTATTGTACGTAAATTATACCCTAATTAAGTTGATTTAAAAATAGCTAGAGAACTAAATAGTACTTTAAAAATGTAAATAACGGGGCACTGTTTTTTTACTGAGGTGGCTCAGTCAGTTCAGCCTCTGACTCTTGGTTTCTGCTCAGGTCATGATCTCAGGGTCGTGAGATCGAGCCCCATGTCAGGCTCCGTACTCTGCAGGGAGTCTGCTTGGGATCCTCTCTCTCCCTCTTCCCCTCCCCACCCTGCTCTCTCGAGTTCTCTCTCTAACGATCGAATAAACAAATAAATAGTAAATAAGAGTTCAAGACAATGGAAAGGTTATAGCCTGTCCTGACCAATGGTGAAGTTTATCAGGACGTTGAGAGTTGTGAGGACAGCACTGTCCCTTCAGGCCATGGCAGTCTTTAAAGCAGAGACCAGAGAAGAATCTGGAAAATAAGGGACGTGGGTCAGCTGGGGAGCATCGGGTGCTCCTCCTGTGTCCATCACGGTGCTCATCACAGACTTAGAACCCCAGAGAGCCTTGAGATAATTTTTTTTTTTTTTTTTAATGGATAGGTGAGCTCAAACCATGCCTTCTTCCGCTTTCTGTGCAGGAAGTGTAGCCATATGCCAAGTGAAGGCCATGTATGTCCACACTCTGGTGGGCACTTCGTGTCTCTGCCCCTTGTCCCAAGCTGTTCCCTCTGCCTGGAGCTCCTTCCCTCCCACTCCTCTGTCTGGAGAAATCCTGCTCATTTCTCAAGGCTCAGCGCTGTCTCCCTGGGGTCTTTAAGGGCCCACCCCTGCTGCCCTCCAGGCAAGGTTATCTCTTCCCAGGCCAGGCCAGGCCAGGCCATCACAGCAACTGATTCACCCACCTTCCCGGTCCACCCTTTGCACCGCTGTTAACAGTCCCTGAGTGGGTCTGGAGCAATTCCTAACCGGGTGCTTGACAAGTAAGCAGAGTCTTTTTTTTTTTTTTTTTTTTTTTTTTTTTTTAATGTGTGCAAGAGGCAATACCATGTAACCCGGCCTTGGCTGGAAAGGTTTCATTTTCATTCCAACCTCTGCTCCTTGGTGAGATACTGAGCCTCTCCAAGGGCCCACCTCTGCAGGTGGCTGTTTCCTGTGCCTCCCTGCCTCTCCGCTGTCCCAATGCCCGGTTCTCTAGAAGGTTCTAGAGGGTTCAAGGGCCCAGGATCATGAATTCGGAGGGCTGGGAATCATGTGCTGTCATGCACGTGTGCAAGTAGTAAACCACGTGTGGTCAATTTCCACTCGGTCCATCTTCCTGCCAGTCAGCCCCCGGCAGCCTCTGGGCAGGAGACCAGAATAGGGGCTATGGCTCACAGACTCATAGGATGTCGAAATGGTAGAAGAATCTAGAAGGCTTGTCTGGGCCAACAGATGGGGAGACCGAGTTTAAAAAGGTAGAACAATAGTCTCACTACGGGGACCTTAAAAAACGGAACAGAGATGCGAAAGAAACCTTTTTGCCCTCCTCTAAACCCAGGGGGTAGCAAGGGAAAAAAATAAATCCATCATAGTCACCCGGAACAGGACCCATCCATAAGGAAAGACATGCTATTTTCAGGTTTCTAAAAGGATATTAGTAACAGTCAGGGGTGGGGGGAGTCCACATAAGACCTGAACTTGACAGACACCCTTTGGAAGCAGATAAAGGTGTGTGTTGCTACCTTGTGGCCTTAAGCCTTTTCACTCTGCTTTGTGAAGATTAAGGTCCGGGAATGTGATTGTCTCTTCGTTCCAGCTGATACTGGAGTTGTTTGCTTTGAACAATGTGACTTTGTTCCTTTGTCGGATGTGGCCGGCAGCAAAGCTGTTGCTTAGGAAAGACACAAACACAGAACTTGCTAAAAGTAAGACAATGTTTTGTATGTGGCAGGGTTGGCACACGAGCAGGGGTGCCGGCCCAGGCAGCTTGGTGCGGCTCTCGAGATACAGATCCCCTCTCCCTGCGGCAGGGAGAGGCCTGGATGACTCCCTTTCCAACGCCACCCCAAGGCCCATGTGCTGGCCCTGGGTTATTGCCAAGAAGGTTGCTTAGAACAATTGATCCGAAGCCAGCAAAGAGAGACTCATAATATTTAAAAATCATTTGCAATTGGTTTCCTCCACAGGAAGATCCATTAGCTGTTTTCAAAGGGCAAGAAGAGAAGCCCCCAAGCTGGGAACCCCGGCTGATGTGAGGCACAACCACTATAAACTGTATGCCAGCCGCTGTGCTCGGAGCTGCCTATGACTTCCCCAGCTAAAGCTTCCCATAACTTCACTGGACAGGGTCAGGCGTAGACTGGAGCCAGCTCTCAGAGGGTCCCCTCTCCCCAGCTCCACATCAGGGTGCGCTGGCTTATAATTAGCCACGATGCAAGTATATACACCACAGACATTGGCGAATGCTATCCCATCGGAACTACCTACCTTCCTTCCTTCCTTCCTTCCTCTCTTTTAGAACTAACATTCAACATTTTCAAGCACACCACTGGACAGATACAAGAATGTCCCCACATTGCCGATGAGAAATTGAGGTCTTGAGTAATGTACCGGAGGGGTCTCACCAAGTTCAAATTCAAGTCCTCTGAGGACCAAGCCGTCTGCTGGCAACTCCCACAGCGTGGGTTTGGTTCCTAGCAGAACAGTTAGAAAAGGCTGTGGAGGCCGGAGAGGAGGGGTAGGAAAAGGAATGCTTGCAGCTAAATTCTTAGGAAGAGGGAGGGGAGTGACTCTGTCGGCTAGGTCGTCTGCCGCAGTTCTGCAGGACTTGCTCAGGGACACCTAGGCCATCCCAGGAGCTCCTGGGGACAGAGACAAATGAGATCTTTCTGAGATGAGGGACAGAGCGGGAGGTGGGCAGGACAGGAAGCCCTCGGGACTCCTGGTGAGCAGACCCCCCAGACCTGCTCGGAAGGGCCCCCAGGAAACTAAGCTGGGGGTAGGGGGCGGTGCAGAGAAGTGACTGTGGCTGGCTCCCCAACCTCTGGGTTTTTTTGTTTCCTCTTTGGAACAAGAAACTGAGACTCCATTCCAACAGCCCTCGAGGTGCCCCGAGGCCATTCTTCGGTCCCCAATGTCTCAGGAGGGAGGCGGGGAAGGCAGGCAAGGCGTGTCCGCAGTGGCCACAACTCTGGTTTGCAAACCTCAGTGCTTTGTGACTGGCCGGGACGGGGCTGGGGACAGGCAGGTGGTCTGGAAAGTGGACCACAGATGGTCAAGACACTTCTGGGTGTGATTTCCAGGTCAATCGCGTGGACTTGTCACATGTGTCGGGGGACGTTGAGAGGACCTGTGCGTTCTGGGCGGGGGGTAAGGATGGAGCAGACACCAGGGGTTCTTGAGTGGAGCGGAGCAGCTGCAGAGGCGTCTCTCACCCACCTCTGTCTCCCCATCCCTCCCTCCCCCTGCGGACAGGTTCCTGGATCCTGGCGCAAGGACGGAGGGCGGCCGCCGGAGCAAACTGGCAAGTTTCTATTACTTCTCGGCCATGAAGACCCCCAGACTGTCTCCGGGGCTACCTTGGACATCCACAGTACATGACTGCTGGCTTTCCATTTAAACTGTGCTCTGGAAAACCCAGATTTAGGTCACAGAGAAAAATCGCCACACTTCCAATAAAGCACTCTGACAGATGCGAAACACTCCCGAAATGCTGGTTAGCACCATTTTGCTCTTCCTTGTGTAAATCAGCACAGTCACGGGCGCCATTATAAATTGCCTCTTGTTGTGTATCAATAAACTTTACAAGATAATGGAGATAGAGTAGTGATGTGGTTGGTACGTTTTCCCTCCTTTCTTAACTTTCTAAATCCTTCCTGGCTTTGTGGAATTGCTCCCTAGTACGGTCGTAAATGATGTATGAGATGAAGGATTGCCTTCCCCCAGCAAAACAGTGGCGTCGTCATCCTTGTTCCAATATTTATTATTTGGAGTCGTGTTTGGGTTGGCTACAGTCAGAAAAGCCCATCAATGTTAAAAAAAAAAAAAATTAAGCCAAGAAAGAAGGTGGGGAATAAGGAGAAAAGCTGAGAGAGATTCGCATAATAAGAAAAAGAGACTGGGCTTCTCATATCACAAGACTGGGTTGCCTGGCTTTCCGCTGATGTGGTATGATGGTCGGAGAACGGAGCAGAGGCCTTCCCTGTCACCATACTGCACACTCCGCCCTTCCCTGTTGGTCCTACTAGTCGGAGCAGATGACTTGCTGCATCTGGGCCAAAGATGGGCAGACCTGGTTGCATTCATGGTTGAGCAAAATGTCACAAAAATGTGTAACTGGTCCATCGAGATGCAGGAAAAATGTCATTTTTTCCATGGGGCTTCCCCCACAGCAGTTGTGATCCACATGGTGATTCCTACCCCTTTCTTTCTTTCCCTTTCTTTTTTTATAAGATTTTATTTAGTTGAGAGAGAGGGAAAGAGTACAAGCAGGAGGAAGGGCAGAGGGAGCGAGAGAAGCAGACTCCCTGCTGAGCGCAGAGCCTTATGCGGGACTTGATCCAAGGACTCTGGAATCATGACGTAAGTGGAAGGCAGACGCTTAACCTACTGAGCCACCCAGGTGCCCCTTCCTGCCCCCTTTCAATTCTCACTCTTCATGTGTTTGTTGTCTGGGATCACGTAATTAGCCTCTGATCTGTCCATTCTTGAATTATCCATTTACAAAATTTAGCTTGTTTTTGATCCCAGCACCTAATAATTAGGACTAAGACACTCTAGGATCTTGTCTGAGTTCAAACTGAAGTTTTGCTTCTTACTAGATGTGTAACCTGAAAACACTCAATTCCTCTGTGCTGAGCTTCCTAGATGCGGAAGCAAATTGTAGCATATAATGTATTTGCAAAAGACATTCACTTTGTACATCATGTGACACGTCCATGTCTTCTTTCCAACTACGCCTCACAGACTATGAACTCCATACATTCAAGAATCATTCTGCAAATTTCTCATATCTGTTGTAGAATCAAGCACAGTTCGGGATGTTTGTTGATTGACAAGCTGTTTGTTCAGGGAAGGACTGAAAGCTACTTCCAAAACTCTCTGTTTGTTTGTTTGTTTTTTCCTGTCAGTTTGGGTATTAGCCAGCACATTCTTATCAGCCAAACAATTACTAGAGTCACTAAAAGCAACACAAAATATGCTCCCGAGTTCAATAAGCAAAAGCAGTAGATCTAAATGACAAGCTCCATGTACCAAAGGAGGCCACACATTCATCTTTCTGGGTGATCAATTTTGGGCAGATGTGATATACTTTTCTTGTAAAACAAGCAGTGATTTTGTGTTCCATATAATGGATGTATTCTATTTCTACATTTGGAATCAACACGGGTTTCACCTGAGTTTACTAATCATTAGCTCTATTTACTGAGTGTCTTCTCTGTTGGAACGTGCTGATAAGCAGGCTCTGGGGAGACAAAAAAGTAAGCCCTCCTTTCTAGCGTTTGCCGACTTCCATGGAGGAGACACTTACCATGTCTCGTTCCAAGCAACCGACGTGACGTCATGGAGCAGACAGTCAGCTCTCGTCCTGGGGCAGCAGGGGCCTCTCCAGCCCCTCAACCTCTCCCCTACTCTGGCTGGGGCTACCTGTGTATTAAGAACAATTTTCACAACAAACCCACAAGGAAGATATTGTGGTTCCCATCCTGCCAACGAGGAAATAGGCTTGGAAAATACTTTGCCCCATATCACATAGCAAGGAAGAGGTACGTTAGGGTTGAAACCAAGGTCTGCATGCCTCCCAGCCCACAGTCTGTGCGGCTCACTGCATTTCCTTGTCATATCACTGCGTATGGACGGATGGATGTGGGGGCCCCATGCCACAAATCGTGGCAGGACTGGGGAGGCAGGATTGTGTTCACACGAAGATCCGAGATTGCCCAAGAACTCCAAACCCAACCTTGAGAGACAGGAGCTTTCTCACAGCCGACAAGACGGGCAACTGTTGAGTTCATTGGGGCAGTTGGCACCTTATTTATTTCTGGCATGTTTCCACGTGATGTCATCAACCCGGTCGTGTGGGACCAGCAACGTGTCCAGCGGCACCGTGGGTTGTTACTGTGTCTAGAGCAAGGTGATGAAGGGGTCGGAAGGGACATAATCGTTCCTGCCCTTCCAACAGCTACTGGCCAGCAAAGTGTGTTGGCTTTCAGGGGTCCTGTTGTGCTACCAGAAAGGACACTGTCAGCACTTCCCAAAAGTCTCAAGTAGTCCCACAGTGCAAGGGAACTTTCTTCTGAGAAGTCCAAGGTGGTTCCCTGTCTCTAAAGCTGGGAACAGTCATGCTCATGTCTCTGTGACCCTGGGGAATTAATGAATTAACGTCCATGAAAGCTGCAAACCCTTCAGATGACCAGAGGCACACAGACGTGGAGAGCTTTTATTTTCCTCCTGTGACTTGGTCTTTGAGACATCACACCTTGCTATCGTAAGACTCAGATGTATCCAAAGCAAAATAATAATAATAATAATAATAATAATAATAGCATTCCATAGTTACTTCCGTTTTAAGAATCCTATGCTAATAAATAATGATAATGACAAGAATAATAAAACCTTGTGTTTAGAGAACACGGTTCTTCCAAGGAGCCCATGGCATTTTACAGACACAAGAAGAGCTATCGACAGACTATTCATAGGAAAAAAATTGACTGTGTTTTAAGAAGTTACTCTGTGGGAGATAATGGTTCTGTGATTTTCAAAAATCAACTGGCAAACGCAATCTCCATTTCTGGTGCAGACCAGGAATGGAAATGCCAAATGGAAGGAGGCAGAGAGAGTTGGGGAGAGCAGGGAAGTCAAGAGGGCTCCTCTTCCTAGTCATTTACTCAAACACAGTCTAGACACAGTCTGGGACAATTTTGACTCCAAGTGATCCCGGGACAAAGGGCCATTCAGGGGCGTGGACATTAATATGAAAGGACAACTGCCTGTTTTCTAGAACGTCCTTGGGCTTATCTCTGGGGTTCAGGTAGAGCCCATCAGATCACCACAGCAGACACTGGGAAGAAGGTTGAAGTTGGAAGGCCACCCCAGAGCACCTCTCTCTTTTTTTTTTTTTTTTTTTAAGATTTTATTTATTTATTTGACAGAGATCACAAGTAGGCAGAGAGGCAGGCAGAGAGAGAGAGAGGAGGAAGCAGGCTCCCTGCTGAGCAGAGAACCCGAAGTGGGACTCGATCCCAGGACCCTGGGATCGTGACCTGAGCCGAAGGCAGAGGCTTTAACCCACTGAGCCACCCAGGCACCCTGCAGAGCACTTCTCTTAAACCCCAGACCCCACCTTGCTTTTTGAAATACATCCCTCCCTTCACTTCCCACTGCCTTCTGAGGACACAATCCTGACAATCCCCGCCCCGCACCCTCACGCCATGCACAGCAGGGGAGGGGAAGGAGGAGAAGGGGGAAAACCTTGCGTCCCCAGCATGCCAGGTCTATTACAGGTACCCTCCCTTTCGGTTCTCACCAAAAACGGGATGATAGAGACATGTTATCCCCATTTTCACAAGAGGAAATCAAGGCTCAGAGAGGTTAAGTAATCTGCCAAAGGCCACACAGCTATGGAGAGGCAGAACCAGGATGAAAACCCAGGGAGGCCTGGTCTCCCAGTCCTGTAAGAAGTTTGGGAGGGGAGCTGTAGTAGGTTGGGGCAGCTGGCCCCAGAGCACCCTGCCGTAAACATCACGGTAAAGGTCAGAGGTGGAGAACATGCCACAAAGCCAGGCACCTGAGGACTAACATCACACAGAAGGGAAACGGCAGGTGAGAGAGAGACTGGGAGCAGGAAGGAGCACGAGTCTCTGAGCTGACGTCACCTGGACAAGCGGGGACAGGCTGGGTCTGGGGGCACTGCAGAGAAAGAATTTGGGGACGGATTGTCCGCGGGGATAAAAGACAAGGGTCAAAAGTGACCCAGGGCAGCGGCTCTTGATCTTCACTGAGTCCCAAACCCCACTGACACTCCCGTGAAAGTGGTGGACCCCTCCCCTAGAAGATGAGACGAACTCACAAATGCTGACGTCATCTCATGGGGATGGCTCCTTCCAGGTTAGTGATCCTCGTTCTGGGAAGGAGCCTAATGGAGTGGGAACATCAGTACCGTGTATTTTCGGCTTGGAGGGTTTTCAAGACAATTGTGCATTTATTTTCAGAGAAGAGAGGAAAGCTCTCTTAAATAGAAATTTTAAATCTTCTTTATTTTTAATGTAAGGGAGGAGCCGCTTTCCTTTTCTGTTTTCTCTTCCACAAATCTGACAACAGGACAGCCACAGACCCCCCTCAAAGCCACTTCCCAGCTCCTCGGGGGCCCCTAGGCTTGGAGATGCCTGTCCACAAAAAGGATAAAAATCCCAGTTACTGGAGAGAGAACATTTGGGGACAAGGGTCAAAAATGAGGGGGAGCGGCGGGGTGGTTCTAAAGACACTCCAGAAACGCTGGCGTCTCAGACTTGCCAGCAGACATGAGGCCTTAATACAGCCAAGCGTGCATCCGGGATACGGAGTGTTTGCAGAACAGGGCGGTTACGTAAGAAAACACCCCCTAAACACACGAGAAAGATCCAGGATGGGCAGAGCTCGGTTGGGAAGAGGGTGTTCTTGGATGTCCTTGGCAAGCCCCCTCCTCCCCTTCCCGCAGAGGCAGAGGAAAGGAAGGGAAGCTAAGGGTGCCGGGAGAAGACCACAAGAAAGTCACTCCGTAGCAAGAGAGGAGAAACAAAAGTCCCCAGATCCAACTTGGAACCCACTTTGCTTCCCGCAATCCCGTGTTGGGAGGGCAGCCCAGATCCTGCTCTCCACTCAGGGGACTAAAGTCCAGGGATGGAGAAGAGCCACTGCACGGGGCAGTGCTGCCTGGAGCCCAGCCTCGTGATCCGCACACCAGCTTCTGCTGGAAATGCTCCTTTCCAGGGCTTCCCAGGGCATCTTCTGCCCAAACGATGCGCCGATCCGTCAGCCTCTTTCTCAAGCCAGGTCGACGGGTCTTCATGAGAGGCGGCTGGGCAAGGACCAGCAGGTGAGGTTGGTCATGGGTTCTCTACACCTGCTCCTGCTCGGCGCTCCATGCAAGGGGCTGTGTGTGTGTGTAAGAGCGAACAGGATGTGTGAGCACACACATGTGCTAACCATCAGAGCAAAGGACAAGGGACAGAGGCTTCCTTCACTAAAACCATGAGTTCCCATTTATAGGTACGTGTTCACTGTCTGTAGACACTATAGGATGGGTGCTGCGTGTCAGCTCTCTGATGCAGGTGACAATGGCTTAAGCCATTACTCTTTCCAGACCTTTCTGAAGCCCCGAAAGACTGTAAGACTCCAGATCAATGGATCTTGTGGAATCTGAGGCACCATCTTGGGCCAAGAGGTGAAACAATTTTTTGTAAGAAGAGGAGAGACGAGTTCCAGAAGAGGTTGCCTAAAATCTGTCTGTACCCCAGCACTTTAGAGGGTGCCGCTGAAGTATGGTTACTGGTCCTGCTGGCTCCCCCAAACCGGCTCTTCCTCTACCGCCACCCCCATTAGCGTTACGTGGACACCGGCCAAGAGCAGGGCACACATTTGACCAAAAAATCTCAAACCGGAGCTGCTTTTCTAGAAACTTCTATTGATGTGATGCATCCTAGATCATGGCTGTTTAACTGGGACATACTAAAAATAATAAAAGCCAGTGGACACTGAGCATTTAATATGTGCCAGATTTGGTGCTAAGTGTTTTACATACATTACCTCATTTTGTCCTTAAAACAGCCCTATGAGCGAGATACTATTATTATCCCCATTTCTTGGTTGAGAACATTGAAGCTAGGAGTTCAGTAACTTGCCCAAAAGCCACACAGTCCGTGGCTTTAATGACTCTGTCCGATTCGAGAACTTCTGCTTGTACAGAACAATATTTTCTGGAAGGTTCCAAACCTTTCCTGCATTCAGTCCTAGATACCAGCAGCAGAATAGCCTGGAACACACAGCGGCAGGAACACACACAGGCAGCAGGGATGGGTGGCCTCTGTGACGGGTCAAAAATCTCAAAACCCCTCCCACCCGGCCACTCACGTGCAGCCCAGCCGCGCGTAGATGCGTCCCAGCAGCCTTTCCCTCTGGAAGGAATTGAGGATTCCTGTGGATTTGACGACTGCCCCCCCCACGCTGAGCACGAGGTCCCCACTGAAATGTTCCCAGAAAATGCTTCTATGGCCACACTCTCTCCCTCCCATTCTTCCTGTCAGCCTCTTCATGCCCCTCCTTTCTGCTCTACCCGAAGGACACCGCTGTGCTGTGTGACCTTGACAAGCGGTACCATTCTGCGTCTCCTTCTTCCTTCAGTTTGTAAAATGAGCGGAGTCATTCCCACCCCTCAGAGTGGTTGTACGAATGAAAGGCCGTGCAAAACATATGTGTAATGCTCCCAGCACGTAGCAGGTGATCAGAAAAGGTGGGTGTCCTCCCCTTCTTTCCCTTTCCTTCTTTTTTTAAAATTGTCTTTGTTTGACAGACAGAGAGAGAGAGAGCATGAGCTGGGGTAGCGGCAGAGGGAGAGGGAGAAGCAAGGCAGCCTGATGCAGAACTTGATCGCAGGACCTCCCAGGACCCTGGGATCATGACCTGAACCGAAGGCAGATGCTTAACTCACTGAACCCCCCAGGCGCCCTCTCTTTCTTTCTCTCTCCACTTCCTATTTTGCTCTCCTCCGGGCAGTGGACCACAATGGCAATTTCGACCCCCTGGATCTTCCAATCACTTCCGTGATGTTCTGAGTCATGGTCAGCGGGGACCAATCATGACCACCATCTGGCATCTTCCCTTTATAAGTAATGATTCTTGCTATCTGGGTGCTAATCTAGGTCTCGATGCTGAGGGAGCTCACATGCTGTGAACAGGTAAAAATGTGAAACTCTCTTCTAAAATAATTTTAAGATTTTGAATTGGAAGGTGACCTCCAAGAACACATCTTCCCCAGACGCTGCTGAGAAGGAGGGTGAAACAAGTCAGCGGGAGCTGCCTCAAATGGAGCAGCCTCCGGGGCCTCGGGGGAGGGCTCAGTCAATTGAGAGTCAGATTTCAGGGTCCTGATTCCAGAGTCGTGGGATCAAGCCCCACATCGAGCTCTGCACTGAGTGTGGAGCCTGCTTGGGGTTTCTCTCTCTTCCTCTGCCCTGCTCCCTAAAAAAATCTGTAGCAGTCTCCATTTCTGGAAAGGTTCCATCTGGGCTGCATGGCGCAGCCCCTCCCTCATCCCCACCATATCCTTGGGAGATGGGCGGGCTCTCAGCCCCTCTCCCCCTGACCGCTCGCAGCCTTCTCGTGGGTGGCAGGGCATTCTCTCTTACCAAGATGGTGACCCTGGGGCTTGGCTGTGGTGGACTGAGTGGACCCAGGAGAAGAGGACTCAACCCATCAACCACAAGGAGCCGAATGAGGCTCAGACTCCAGGGGATGGACCAGGTGGGGACTTCCAGGCACCCAGGTTGGGGACATTCTGGCAGACTGGAAGGTGACCTGGGGAGAAGAGCTCTGAATGCGGGGTGGTGGTGGTTTTGTGTGATTTTTCAGACCATCGTACTCATGGGTTGATTCTTTCTGATGCTGCTCCAGGCCTGCAGGCTTCACAGATTCTCTGGGGACACTCTAACAGCAGGGCTAGATGTGTTTTTGCAAACCATAATCCAGAACCCTGAGGTTCCCTGCAGAGTTATCTCTGAACCCTCCCCAGTCTCCAAGGACAGCTAGTCCTCCTTAGTAGTGGGTTTCATCATAGGAAGAGCTCTGCCACCAGGAAAAACTTGAAAGCTTTTGCCCAGACGATATCCAAGGTCTCTGCCCTCAATGTGAAGGTGACTCGTGCACCCTAGCTCTTTCTGGAAACACAGTCGGCCCCGGGAAAGTGTCCCGGGCTGATGCAGCTCAGACAGGCTGCCTCCCCAGCCCAGCAGAGCTGAAAGCTATGATTTTCATTTTTAAAAGCTTAAGAAAAAATGTGCAAGGGCCAAATGTCCAGGAACCTCTGCCGAGGAAGGCCCCGCTGTGTTAACTGCAGGCGGTCTTACCATGAGCCCTGAAAATGAATGCTAGGGACATGAGGAAAACCCTGCATGTCTACCTGCAAGAGCGTCCCTGCTCTCCTGCGAGGAGCCCCCCATCGCCACCCTTGGGCTCTTGCTTAGCGTGGGTGAGGAGTCAGGCTGCGACGGGGGTAGGGGTAACCCGCCTTCGGTCTGATTTCAGGGGTGAGGCATAGAAAGCTCACCCAGGACAGAGCCAGAATCAAGAGAAGAAGGTTGTCTAGGCTCAGGTTAGGAATCCCAGACCCAGGGACAGACAGCGTCCGGACAACACGGTCCCAGGTGATATTCCGGGGTTGTTAGGTTCCTGAGTTTGGCCAAATGCAGTCCAGACCCGCCTGCCTTGGTGTCGTCAGAAACACAGTCACGGGCGGCTCTCTGCCCGGGGCTGCACAGAGCAGTGTAGATAGGACACTGCCCTTAAGAAGTTTACCAACGGCAGCCACTCCACGAGCAAACTCCCTCTTTCTCCCTGGACCCCGCAGAGATTATGATGCCCCGGCTGCTGGGACCCCACCACGCTCTCCCTCTCCCTCTCTCTGCCTCATTCATGTCCCTCTTTTAAAGCTCTGCTTCTATCCCACGACCCCGCTTCTTCCAGATGAGAAGCAGATGTAAATGCTGGGTACCCATTTGTCAAAACTAACAGGAAGGTGGGATACGGGTCTGGGCGGGCTGGTGAGAGAGAGAGAGAGAGAGAGAGAGAGAGAGATGGGGTGACACTGTAGGGCTGGGGCTTACACGCTCCAACAGGAGGGTGGAAGGGAGGAGGGAGGGAGGGAGGAAGCCTGCCAGCTCTGCAGAGACAGGTGGGCTGGGATCCCTGCGCGTCCCCGGAGCCAGAGCACTGTGGAGTCAGGCTCAGAAGCCCCTCACAGCCGGCGCACAGTCACCCACTCGGGGATGTTTCTCATCTTTCCTGTTACTTCCGGACGGCACATATATGTGGGTGTGTTGTAAACGTAAGCTCACAGGTATGTGTGCCTGTACCCTTACGATCAAGACGTATCCTCTGTAGTAAAAACAAATGAAACCAAAACAGTATTAATTGTGCTTTGGATTGACTCACAGAGATCTGGGAGCATCATTTAAATAAAAACTAGACTCGTGACTCCAGGGCTATCATTCTTATTTGAATTTTAACGGAATTTTCCAACCTTTCAGCCAGACCCACACTTGGGCGGAGGTTATTTCAGTTTTCAAAAGCTGAAATCATTCCCGTCGGCTCCCCACTTGGACAGGTCTGGGATTCTGGAGCTCTGGCCCGATCACGGCCCTGCGTGTGCGCTTCTCCCCATGGTGTCTCGTAGCTGCCTGCCTCGCAGCCAGCCCTCGGGTGGGCCGGATGCCCCCATCGTGTCAGCAGATCCCCCTTGGAATCGACGTGTACGCTCACGTCCACACTGCCCCTTGCTCCTTTCGGCGGGCCCAGGCCCCTGACCCCATTCACAGAGCTCCAAGCAAAGTCCATTCTGTTCTTCTGCCCTCCTGGCTCCCGGCTCACCAGACCTCCCTGTGGCCGGCAGTCAATGACAGGGACTCCCGCCCACCCTACTCGGAAGCCCCTTCCTGATACCTCGGAAAGGTCCAACGGTCCCTGGAAACTGCCTGGGGATAAGGGACTTGGGAAACCCTGCTTGCCAATGGATTGAGCCGAGAATCCCCAATTCAGCAACCCCTGTGACAACCAAACCATGGGGTGTCCCTTGACTTCCTCATTGTTATGGGAGAATATTTGTAACACAGGGGCACCTGGGGGGCTCAGTCGGTAAAGCGTCTGCCTTTGGCTTGGGTCATGATTCTGGAGTTCTGGGATCAAGTCCTGCTTCAGGCTCCCTGATCAGTGGGGAGCTTACTTCTCCCTCTGCCTCTGCTGCTCCCCCTTTCTCTCTGTCAAATAAATAAATAAAATCTTTAAAAAAAATTTGTAACACATGTCCCCTTATCTGTTCACATGGAAAACACAGGTATGTGTATTATATAACTCACACAGATACAAATACACAATATCTATATGCAAAATCTGTAACATACATATTCTAGGACCCAACAGAGACTCTCACAATAGCCATCCCCTAAGGCCTCCATAGCCCCCCATGTGTCAACCAGCCACAGGTTCCCAGAGGCCCTCCTTGCCTCCGTAAGTCAGCTCTGTGCATCCATAATTGTATCTGCTGCAATCCTGGGTGGCTTCCTGACAGGAGAGAACTTTCCTTTTGACCCGGTGTTAGTGAAAACAGAATTTCCTCTGTACGGTTTTACACATCCGATAACTGGAAGAGCTCTCTGCAGCCCGGATTCTGATGTCCCGCATTGCAAATTCTGGTCCAGGACACGGATGCCACGGGATCTGCGTGGGCTGGGATAGCACCCAGCCCGTGGCTGCACATGGCGAAGCCGCGTGAGCTGGCGCAGGGGCCAGAGGGGTATCCACGGAAGCCCCTTCTATACCAGAACTGTAAGGGATGACTTAACGCAGCTGGGGAGACTATGAAATGCACATTCATCTTACTGAAGCCACATTAAGTGTCCCGCCAGCTCCGTGTTCCCTCAGCCAGATCCCCAATGGCTCAAAGCCCCTTCGACACCGTAAGAAACTCGAGAAGCATGTGGAGGCCACGTTAGGGCGGAAAAGGACAAACATCTTAACCTGCTTACTTTGCTTTTGCCAATTTTGCAAAACACACGCCTGTGCGACCCAATGGCTACAGTGTCTCTGAGTCCTCGGAAGGGATGGTGCATGGGCGTGGGGGCCTGAGGCTTCGGGGTTCCTGGGCCGCTGTTGATACAGGGGGAAGAAATGCCCCCCCTGCAAGGCAGAGCAGGAGCCAGCACACGGAAAGCTCGGGGCTGTGTGGAGCAGGAAAAGCGTGGCAGGTGGAAGACTTGCGGTAGATCCGAGAGGCAGGCCAAGTGCGAAGCACAGAGGGGGTAAATGCGGGGGAAGACATCTTAATGTCAGCTCTACAGCAAGAAGTTTTGAAGACCAAAACCCCTGGCATC
This sequence comes from Mustela nivalis, assembly GCF_964662115.1. NCBI lineage: Eukaryota > Metazoa > Chordata > Mammalia > Carnivora > Mustelidae > Mustela > Mustela nivalis. The sequence goes on from NC_139021.1 coordinate 98,722,328, forward strand.
ATCAATGGTTCCCACTTTTTCTCACTCCCCGTATAGAACCCACCAGCAAATCCCGTAAGCTCTACCCTCGAAATACAGCCGGAGCCAAACCCCTTCTCGCCACCCCACCGCTGTCACTCACCCCACGCACCATGACCCTGTCTGTTGCCTCTTAAAATATCTCCACTTTTTGTCCTTCTACCATCTATTTTTCACCCAGTTGCTAAAGGCATTCCTTCAAAATGTCAGCCGGACGACTTCAATCCTCCCGTCAAAACTTCCAGTGGCTTCTCATCGTAATTAGAGAAAAAGCCCCGCAAAAGCCCTGAGTCATTACCACAATGAGATGACCCATCCCGTGGCCTCCCGTCCCACAGCTCGGGCTCACATCTGCACATCTGGCCCCACTGGTCTTGATTCTTCCTCCAACATCCACTGGGTTCTGTCTTGGGGCCTTTACCCTACAAATCGTCACAACAAATGTCACCCGGTCGAGAGGGCTCCCCCAGTGATCCTGTCACACAGACACTTCAGCCCTAGTCTGCTGATTCGGCGTCCCCGCTGCTCACCCACTCAACACGGCCTGACCTCATATTTTCCGACTCTTTCCTGGCTGGTTGTCTGTCTCTCCTTCTAGAGTGCAAGATCCATGAGGGCAGAGAGGGCTTTGATGGCTGCTGTTGTCCCCAGGGCACGGGATACTGCAGGCACAGAACATGGAACCCAGTGGGACTAAAGCCCCCACATCATGAGGTGCACGGGCACGTCTTTGTCTTCAGGCTGGCTCTGTTCTGTGGACGCAGGGGAAGGAGAAAGGGCTGAAATCCACTGGTGAGACACATGGACAGATTCGGTCAGTGCTTTGGGATTCCAGGGGTCTGTGCCTCAGGACCCTTAACTTGTGGGGTCAGAGCCATCCCTGTCGGCAGAGTGGAGGGTACATGCAGAGGTGATTTTAAGTACTGTCGGAAGGCTTCGGGCCCACAGACAGCTTCATCACCCACTAACCTACTGTCATATCTTCAGTTTCACCATTAGTAATTCTTTTCTTTGCTTAGTTCTCTTGCAAAACTTATACCCACTTGGCTCATGAGAAACCCAGGCATCCAGTCATCCAGCCCGTGTAGCAGAGCTGGAGTTCTGGGGTCCATGTCTTCTCCGCCAGGTCATCCCTAACCTCCCCTCGAGTGTGACTGTTCAGGAAGAGCTCTGCGCAGCTCTCTCCCAATACGATGTAGTCCTCGCAGTGCTAAGTTTTCAAGATGTGGAATAGAGGGCGATGGATGCTTAAGGAGGGGCGGAGGGTCAGTGTCTGGAGAAATAGAATCAAAAACAGCTTCCAAAGTGCTCCCTGGCGGTTTGGGGTTTGAAAACTCTTTGTTCTGCATGTCAGAACTTTGGGGTAAACCTGGCATTGGGAAGCGCTGTGTCCCAATGACAAACAGTCCTCACCGAGAAGAACACGAATTATCTTGGAAAGAAGTGGTTGCATCGAAGGGGCCCAGTTCTCAGTCACGTCATGCAACTGGGATGGAATTCTTCCAGAAACCCATCTCTCCTCTTCTGGTCACTTGAACTTTCAAAATGGTCATTTGTTTCAGCGCCACAAGGGTGACCACAGAACACGTCGTCCAAATAAGGGTGCTTCTGTGAGGGGAAGGCGGGGTATTCACAGTTACGCTGCAATGATGGCAGGGGGTCCCGTCCAGGCCAACGGGATGCCAGTCCCCTAGACAGCTCTTCTAACCAGGAGGAATTGAGTCATGATGTAGCTTATTAATGCGCCAAATAAGGAAGTGAGAGTCCCCAGCCCCTCCTACGCTGTTCAGCCTCACCATGGTCACTGGCCCCCCGGTCTCCCCTTCTCCTGCCCTGTGCTCCTGGGTCTAATCCGGGCCTTTTCCCTAAAAGTTACCCCTGCGTCTCCTGCATTACACATCAGCCCAGAAAAGCCCATTTCACAGACCCTTTCCTCACCACCACTGGTTTTCCTGGGAGCTCCCCTTCGTAAGGGCCTTTTCTGGGTCCTCCGGGCACTCCCTAGTCCCTAGCAACATGCTGACCATCTGATGGGGGAGCCTGTCCTTCTGGTGTTGCCCCATGTCCCTGGCCACGGGCTTTGGAAAAATCTCTTTCGCAGAGCGCTGCTTACACGGATCTGTTTAGAAATTTGTTCCCACGCCCTGAGGAGGAGCTGAGCAGGCCAGAGCTGCTGAGTGCAACTTTGCTAAGATCAAAGTTAGAACTTGCTGAGGCTTTGTGTCTGCAACTACCCAGAAATCCCTTTGTCCTCCCCTGGTGAGCAGAAGCGATGGTAAGCATGTGTGCAGGGGACAGCAAGGACTTAGCCCCAAAGACCACTTTTCTGCAGACCACGGTATCTGCCAATGGACTGACCCCACTGCAGCCCAGCACACAGTAGGTGCTCAGTAAATATCACCTGCACGATCATCTCCACGGGCCTGGAGTTGTCTGTCAGGTCAAGGCTGTGGCCTTTGGCTTCAGGCAGATTCTAGAACATCGGGGCCCTTAGAGAGAGCTCTTAGACAATGGTCAAATCCAGTCCCTCCTACGCTTCAGATAAGAAAGCCAGGTGAGGGTCCTGAGAGGTGAGGTGACCTGTTTGCTTTCACTAAGGTCAGAGGCAACACTAGTCACAGGCCTCCTGCCTGGTCCTCTGTCCATACCACACGGCCGCAGGCCAGCTGGCCCTCTGACACCTGGCCTCGTGCCTCAGACCCATGACCCAGAAGCTCAACCTCAGCCCCAGACACCCGCCCCTGGCCTGTAAGCTCAGTGCCATGGCTGTCCACACTCCCTCAGGGTCCCCTGCCCCCTCAATTACTCTCTCCCTCCTCCAGGTGTGATACATCCTCCTGGCACACTGCCGCCCTGTCCCTTTCCCCACCGTACTCCTGTCCATTTTACCAGGGATTGTCTTTTTCATTTGTGTTCTCTGATGCTTCAATGGTACCTACCCCTCATTCATTCATACGTGAATGCTGGGTGACCATGAGCCGGTTGTTCCCTGTCTCTGGGCCTTCTGTTGGATCTGTGAAATAAACACAATGCCGCCAACCTGTCATGCAGCAGGGCCCTGTTCTGCTAGGTATGCTATTGCGTGAATATCTTGGAAACAGAGTCCGACGACGGTGCTCAATGGTAAATGGCTCGTGCTGAGATCATTTCTTGGAGAACTTGAAAGGGGACTTTTCTATCCAAGATGAAAGAAACAGAGGGTGGCCCTGTGCAGTTCTAAGCTCTGCGCACTCTGTGTGTCTGAGCCTTCAGCCCAGAGCCCAGCAGCGGCTCTGGGTAGGGGTGGGAGGAGGAAGGAACTGGAAAAGGTTAGGGGTGAAGACGTCGTGTGGAGACTCCTCTTTGAGGGGTCCCAAGTGCTCCTTCTCAGGGTCTGTCCAGGCCACCTGCCCCCAACGCTGGCCAGCGAGGGGGAGCGGCCTTCCCTTCTCAGTCGGGCACCCGGTGCTACGGATGGAGCTGGGAGCTGCTGTTAATTAGAGGCGCTCCTTTCCTGTTTTCCACTGGCGGCTGCTTTCTGAGTTTCCCGCACCCTCTGCTGCTTCCCAAAAGCAATTTTTTTTAAAAGAATCCAAACTGTCTGGAATAGGAAAGGAGAAAGCTATCATTATGTGCGCTGCGTGGTGGCTTCTGCTGGCTTCCCCAGTCATTTGGAGGTGGCCGACAGGATGACTTTATGGTCCAGGCATGGCCTAGGGAGCCTGGTACCACTTTGTCCTTCCCAGGCCACCAGCTCTGTTAGACCATATCGAGGACCTGCTACACACCAGGCCTGCAGATGAACCAATACTGTCTTAGCCTGAAGAAGCTTTTGGGTCTAGAACCTTTGCTAATAACACTGGCGCGCCAGGACAGAGGTAGAGACAGTGTCCGCCAGGACACAGAGCAGGGCCAAGGAGGAAGCAACAAGGGAACATCTAGCCCGTGGGTTGCCTTCACTAGGGCCTTGTGGGGAAAACACAGCCCTGCCAGGCTCAGATGCAGACTAGAAGCTGCTGCCTCACACAGCTGATGGAGCCCGTGTTCACTCAGGACGCAAGGGGCTCTGGGAGAGCTACCAGATTTAGCAAACGAAAATACAGGGTGCCCAGTTAAATGTGAACTTCAGACAAACAACACATAACTTTTATAGCGTAAATATGTGCTGAGTGTTTCACGGGACATACTTTTCTTAACATACTATTTAGGACATATTTGCACTAAAAACGATTCATTGTTGATCCGAAATTCACATTTAACTGGTCATCCTGTATTTTATCTGGCAACTCTTCTCTGAGGCCAACAGAGAGTCCCAGACCATAAACCAAAAAGTCCACTCGACCCAGCGCTGGGTTACATGGAATGTGTCCCACTTGGGGAAGATCCGCAAAACCAGGGTGGAAGAAGACAGGGTTCGAATTTCAGAAGCATCCACATTATGGGTACCTAGGCTTGTTATAAACTATTAGCGTCCAAGGAGAAAATGCCAGTGATGGTCCCAGGTGGGGCCTTGTGGGTGGGCCTGGTCCACTCAGCAGGAGGAGGAAGAGGAAGGATGGTGGCCACGTATGAGAACTCAAGCCTTAGCCTGGTAATTCCCAGCCCTTCTCTTACTGCTGTTCCCATCATGGTCTGTTTTGATGCCTACTCTAGTCCAACCCCAAATATGTGCCATACGGCTGAATTGTTAATTTTCCCTTAGCTCGAGTTTTTATTCTGTTTGAGCATGGTTTCTGAATTTAGACAACTCTCGGACATCAAAAGAGTACAGTCAAGAATGTCTGCCGAGTGCAGAGCCTGACATGGGGCTCAAACCCACGTCCCTGAGGTCATGACCTGAACCAAAACTGGAAGTCAGACCCTAGACTGACTGAGCTGCCCCTAAAGTTTGTGTTCCTTAAAAAAATTTTTAAAAAAAAGTTTAAAAAAAATAATAATAATAATAATAAAAATTCTGCATGGTAACCAGAATGTTCTAGAATATCACCAAAGAGAGACAGGAATGGGAGCTGAGATGAGGAGGACAAAGCCTCAACCACCCAGGGTCTCCTTCTGGGGGAAGTGACAAAGTGGAGTCTGGAAGAAGAGAAGCAACCCGAAAACCAGCCGCAGCCAGGCCCAGGAGTGGTCTGCGGGGAGAAGAGAGGCCCCAAGCAGCCTCTCAGCCCCAGCACAGTACAGACCAGCCCTGCTTCTCAGGAGGAAGAAGGTGCGACCTGTTCTGACCTCTGACATTGCCGTGTGGACTGTGAGGAGCGCTCCTGTGCATTTCCTCTGTGCGCTTTTGTTGTTTCCTCGGGGTTTTTTTAGAGAGAGGGAGAGAGAACCTCGGTCAGGCTCTCCATCCGGGGCCCGACTTGACTCAGGGCTCGACCCTCGAGATCATGACCTGAGCTGAAATCCAGAGCCTGACGCTTAACCCACGGAGAGGCCCAGGCAACCCCCCTCCACCTTCACCCCCGCCCCCAGCTTGGGGTTCCTCTTATGTAAACGACAGTCAGCAATGCCCTGGGCCCACACATGGCATAAACCGGGTCTGATATTTTAAACCCTCTCTGTTCACGGGGCATTTTATGTTTGCCTTTGTTCTCCTCTCCAATTTCCCACTCCACGAACAGGGCTCTGAGGAGTCACACGTGGTCGATAGGGAAGTGCCCTTTGAGCGGTTCTAAGAGGCCATCCCCTCTCTGGGCTCATCTCTAGTTTCGCGTGGATATCAATTATAGGCTTTTACATAAGAAGGCTAATGCATTTTCAAAGCAGGCAGATCACCCTCCCGTGTTTTGACAGTTTGGCTTTAGTTGAAATATAATTAAACTTCTCGAAGACAAGGGCTTTGAAACTCCATCTCCACACTGTTTACATGCCTTTTTTTTTTCTTTTCTTTTCTTTTTTCTTTCTTTTATTTTATTTATTTATTTTTTTTTTTTGCTTAAGAGTTAGGTTTTTACTTGCTGCAGTACAATTAACTCGCCCTTCACTTTCTGCACTCAAAACAAACACTGGTTTTCAGCACTGAGCTTTTATAGTCTGCAGAGCGGAGAGTGGAAAAAATAACATCTGAAACAGGATGGGCTTTTGATGCTACCTCCTTATGACAGACACATTTGAAAACCACCGCTGGTGAGTCACTCACATTCTGCACATACCCTCTCCAAGGAGCAGGAAGTGTGGGTATTTGAAACCCTCAGGCCATGAGAAGTTTTCAGATGCGTCTTAAGGCTTGGCTGGCTCCCCTCCCCACGCGAGCCAGCAGTGGCCTTGCTAAGTGTGGCCCAGCCTTCTGCCAGCCTCTCTTCCTTTGTTCTCCTTGCCCTGGTTTTGCTTTTATGCTAGCAGCCCCGCTCTGAAAAGTACAGAGCTAGCGAATTTCTAAAACCAACAAAAACTTAAAAAAAAAAAAAATTAGCAATGACAACAATCAGAGCCCAGTGGTTGGTAGGGGCGGGTGGGGGCGGGCAGATGGTGCTGCAAGATGTCCTCAGGCGGCTCGTTGGGGACCCGGCCTTGTGGCTCTGTGGCCAAAAACAAATAAAGAAGTCGGGTCCCAGCCAGGGCTTTCACTTCTAACCCGACTCATCAGCTGTGGGTAACGAGCCCGCGGGCCTCTGCTTCACTATCGCCAAAGGCCAGAAGGACAAGAAAGGGGAGAGGAAGGGTTGGGGCAGGTTTCGGGGTTGGGGGTGGGGGGCGGAGAAAGGAGATAGAACTGAACGGAACTGAAATGACTTTAGATGAGGGATTTTTAAAAAGGAAAGAAAGAAAACAAGAACTCAATGGAAACGCGCCAGATGTAGCCATGAAAGAAGTTATAAATCCTAACCCTGTTTGGGAAAGGAAGGAGGCCCCGGGGAGGGGTGAGCTGCTGAGGATGGCGAGCCCCCAGAGGGAGACCTCTGCTCCCCCATGTGGAGGGGAGTCTCTCCAGAACACCGGCCTCTGATATCACCAGTGCGTGACGTGGCGGGCGGTGGATTCTTGGGACAATGCATTTTGCGCATATGCTTTTTCTGTAAATGGTGGTTTCCTTAAAGAGAAGGAGTCTGGTGGGAAACAGAAGGCCAGCCTCGAGCATCTGTGGCCCAGTAATGCGAGATGTGCCCTGAATGGCTTGGGGGCTGGGCAAGCCACAGGAGCAGCCCTAATACTACAGGCTATGAACGCCAGGCACCTCCCAGTCCTAGGAGAACCTCAAGCCCTCGTTGATGGAAGAAACTCCTGGAGTCTCCATCAGCAGCTCCAGAATGGATGCAATGGCCGGGGGCATCCCATCTTCCTGGAAGGGCTGGTAGTGAAATGCACGCTTCTTGGGCTGGCAGTGGGGATGTGCGACCGTGGGGGTGTCCCAGCACAGCACGGGCTGTCCTGAGCATTCGGGCTCAGTCACAAGGCAGCATGTGGGACACACAAGGGGTAACTTCGTGTATCCTCTCTGTGTTGCTGCTGAAACAAATCACCATAAATTTGGCGGCTACAACAACACATATGACCTTACAAGTTCCGTAGGATAGACGTCTGACGTGGGACTCACCGGGCTAGAATTGAGGGACGACAGGTCTGGGTTCCCCCTGAAAGCACTGGGGAGAAGTTGTGTCCTCCCTTCCCAGTGTTTAGAGGCCACCTGCATTCCGTGGCTTGTGGCCTCCTCACTCTGCTCTGTACCTTTTCTCCATGATCACTTCTCTGACTCTCCTCTCCCGCCCCCTCGTCCCCTTGGAAGGACCCTTGTGATTACATCAGGTCCACTTGGAGAATCCCAGATCTTAAAGTCAGCTGATTCGCAGCCTGAATCCTTTCTGCAACCTTCTTTCTGCTTTGCCACGTAACAGAACAACTTCCTGGGCCCTGGAGAAGGATGCAGACATCTCTGGGATCCATTATTCTGTGGGAAGCCATGGGATCCTTTATCTGTGATTCTCACATGAGAACATGAGATCATTTTTTGTTTGTAAAATACAAATAATACCCATTGACTATGTGCCAAGCATTGGTTTAAGTATATCATGTGCTTTCAATCTCCATGACAGTTCTAGGAGGCAGGTATCATTACTGTCCCCAAAATACTAATGAGGAAAAGTACAGACAATGTCCACGGCTATGAAAGGGTTCAGATAGGACCAGCACCCAGTCCTCTGGCCCAGTGTCCTCCCTCAGAGAGAGAAGGTTCCCTCTGTTATGCCAAAGGCCCTTCTCAGCCAGGAAAGGTGAGTTATCAAGTTATGTTCATCCTACTGGCCTTGACACTGTTCAAGTCCTGACCGCAGAGAGCTGAGTTTCCAGCTAAGAGGTCGAAGGAGCCAGAAACACAGCTAGGCCTGTGCTTCCACCAGGATAACATAAGCCCAGGGACAGCCGATGCATGGAAATGGCTTCACAGCTAGTTTCCATGGATGGAGAGGGCCTCCGAATGGGAGAGGAAATAGTGTCATAAAATGAAGGATGGACCACCCTTCGAGGGACCCGAGGCTCACTTGGTTGACGGGGAGAGCTCAAAGTCTTGCATGGGGGGAAGTTGGCTGCTCTTTTGGGTGGCCCTCAGCAGTGGAGCCCCGTGGAGACAGCAGGGCTGGCCTCTGCACAGGGGACCCACCACCCACCTCTGGTCTGCACGACCTTCCTTATAACAACGGAGGGAAGGCAGAGCCGGAAATCCACACCAGAGGTTGCCTCCTTGGTTCAAGACGCAATGTACGGGTCCCGGTTGGCCCGATCAACCATAAACCGGAGAGAACGGAGAGCCAGTTTGAAGCTCCGCGGGGCCCCAGGGAAGCAGGACTAAGGGAACCTCAACCGCCAAGTTCCGCAAATTTCACAAGTTCATTACAAACCCCAGAAGTGTTCGGTTGCTTAAAAACGATTTAATTTTTGCAATCTCCCAGAGAGAGGGCGCCTCACATTAAAACTGGTGTTGAAAACTGTGGCTCTGGGGGATGAAGGATGTTTCTTCTCCAAGAAGGGGAACAGGCAGGCACAGAGACGAACCCCAGGGTCTGAGCCCTAGGAAACCCTGAGTTCTGACTCCTGAAGCATAAGATGCCCGTTCCCATGGTGGAGCCAAGCCTCCTGGTGTATAACCAGAACGGCCCCCTTCTCGAGGTTCACCAAGAAGTCTGAGCAATTCTTGTCCGAACTTTGTGCCTAGTGAGAGAGAAGACAAGGCAGACTCTTGTCACCGTGGAGAAAGGAGAGAGCGCTGATCTCAGACGGGACGGGGTCTGAATCACAGCTCAGCCACTTCTTCCCCTTGCCCCTCTGACAGGTTCCGTAGTTGGGCCTCAGGTGCCTCAGTCGCCAAGGGAAGAGACACAGGCCCTACAGCACTGGCTGATGGGGGTGACATTTGTGCCCGGAGGAGCGTGATTGCCAAGAGCTAGTGATCTGTGGAGCCCGGACAGTGGTTGTCACGACTCTGCTGCTTTGCACAGCCCCATCAGGATGACCTTCCTAAGGCAGAGGTCACCTAGGGTCATGCTGCTTGTACAGTTGCCACGAGTCCAGGGGGCAGAGATACTGGCTACGTGAGGTGCTCTATGCAAGAAGCTCTGTGCAGGCCTGGGAGGGGCACACGGCAGCTGGGGGGCAGGGTCCCAGGCCCTCAGGCCCACGGGTATAGACAGATGGCACAGCTGGCCACTGCCACCACCGGCACCCCGCGGACATGTACCAGGTACATTCCTTCCTTTCCAGCCACTTCACTTGAGTGAAATGCTCAGGGCACAGAACTTGGTCCCCTATTTTCTTTCTTTCTTTTTTTTTTATTAAAGATTTTATTTATTTATATAATTGACAGCAAAAGAGGGAACACAAGAAGCAGGGGGAGTGGGAGAGGGAGAAGCAGACTCCTCACCGAGCAGGGAGCCTGACACGGGGCTCGATCCCAGAACCCCGGGATCATGATCTGAGCCGAAGGCAGATGCTTAACCAACTGAGACACCCAGGCGCCCCTTGGCTCCTTATTTTCTAGTTTAACACCAGCTCGCTGTGTGGACCAAGTGGCTTTTGACATACTTCCGTTGTTTGGGCTGCCTAACCCCGTTCGAATCACTGGTGCTCCCCCATGTTCCCTGGCGCTGGCCAAGCACACAGGGAGGTTTGGTGGTCTGCAAAAGGACAGCCCGCCCTGGTCCACAGAGCCCTGGCTTGCTGAGCAGTGAGGTACACGCAACGCACACAGTGCCTGCAGGTAGGAAAACTGAGTCATTTCCAACCTGGGGGTGCTCAGCCAGGCAGCAGGTGGTACGGCCGAAAGGAAGCGTGATCGGGGCCTGTGGCAAATCCCACGTGTCCACCTCTGCTCCGTCGAGCCCATGGCCAAGTGCATGTGACTACGCGGTTGCTGTTTGCTAACGGCCTCTCAACCAACGGCAGTAAGGATACTCTGTGCACCCCTGCGGTGGGCACGCTTGGGAGACATTGCTCCGTGCCAGAGAGGGGGAAAGGCACAGGGAACGCAGTGTGGGAGAACCAGCCAGGCCAGCTCCCGAGAATGTGGCAAACTCGAGTGGCCACCCACACTTGTGGAAGCGGCCTCTACGGGAAAGAAAATTAGCAGAACGGGGCTGGGCGTGCTTTCAAAAGTTTTGTGTGTCTGAACCCATTCACGGCAACCCTGCTTCACAAAGGGGGAAACCGAGGCAGGTCAAAGAAGGGGCCCTCGGTTATAAAGCTGGTGAGGGCCGCCGCTGGGACCGGAGCGCTCCATCCAACTTCTGACGCCGGCATCCACGTGCTTCACCTTGGTAGTGACTTGGCCAAACACAGGACATCTTGCAAAGCAAAGAAAGAGGAATCTGAAGATGCCTACACCCTCCCCCAAGCACAGGGAAAGGGCCGCATGGTCCACAGCTGCAGGTGACGGAGCAAGAGCGGGTTTCTAACGGAGCCTCTGCCCGGGAGATCCCGTCTTCCCTCGGAGTCTGAGAGGACCCAGAGAGATGGTCCTGCTTCCGCCCAAGTACATCTCTCAACGGGCGGAGAGGCGCAGCCACCCCCTCCTGTTCCCCAAAACACTGTCCCCAGTGCCATTATGCAAGGGCCTATTACAGTGGCCTGTGGAAGTCACTTTCGTGGTCATGGTTTTCAACTGCAAATTAAAGAGGAAACCACTTCAGGAAGAACACATTTACCCACCCCGCGTCCAGGTGTGCAGGAATGCCTGCTGCAGATGAGCCTGGGGGCACTGCCGTGGGCAGCGGACGGCCTGGCAGATGGTCTGGCCTGGAGCGAGGGTGGGAGCCAGCGCGGAGGGACGCCAGCTCCAGATGTTGAATCTCCGTCTAGAGAGCAGGGCGCTTCCCGGGAGCTGGCCTCTGCCCCCCAGCCTCTGTCCCGTGGCCCCTGGGGATAGTCCTGAGCAAACACCCAGGGGCCTGTCCCAGGCCCTCTCAGCAGGTTTCCTCCAGCACACATCAGTGCTTTAACAGTCACCGCCATAGCTAGTGACATTCTGTCCCGGCGGCAGCCAAGCGGCCTAGGGACACTCCAGGAACATCCCCTGCAATTCCCACCATCTCCTGGAGCCTGTTCACAGCCTCTTGGGTCTGCCAGACATCTTAACTTTGGCAAGGGCTCCTGAGGGCAGGACGGGCAATGACGCACCAGGGGTCTTAAGGGTCTGACAATACTTGGGGCTGACACCCGGGTAGATGGGTTCACCTGAAGGGAGCGGACAGCAGAAGTCTTGCCGTGAGACGGGGGCTCATCACTTACCCTCAGGGAGGGAGGGCGGTAACGCCCACCCCACAGGAGTCTATGGGTGTAACATGAGGTACTGGTTTCTTCGTTCACCGAATATTCCAGCTCCCACTTTATGGAGATCCCTGGCCGTGGCAGGATTTGGAAAACCCTGGCTGGAAGGAGGAGGGGTGGTTCTCCTGGGGTAAAGGGGAGAGGCCTGGAGGGGCTGCTGGCCTCAGGAGCATCTGCCCACACAGCAAAGGGTATAGGAATTGGGGGTCTCCCACATCTTCGGGGTGCCACGTAGCTTCTGCCAACGGGGCCCCTGCTTCCCTGGCCTTCGGGTACCTTCCTCTGATCAGGCCCTAAGGGGGCAGACTGCACTCTGTCCCTGGGAGCAGCCCCGGAGCCAGCTTGGGCAGGACCCGCGTGCAAGGTCTGCACGCATGCGGCCCGATTCCACTCCTGTCCCAGGCACCGCAGCCGTGTGGACACGCCCCACACTCTCCAGATGGTGCTCCAGGCGCCCCACAGCTGCAGACCCAAGACAGGCTCCGCGGGACACAACCAGGCCTGGGGAGCTCCCTGCTTGCCGAAGCCCCACCCCAGAGACCACCAGCTTCCCAGCCTCTCCCACTGGCCTGATGGATGCTGGAGGATGTTGGCAACTGAGGAGCTGACGTAGACCATCCCTGAGTCCAGGCACCGTCTCCCCTGTCCCAACCTTGCTCAGCCCCATCGAATGGGAGCCAACAAAGCAGCTACAAGTGATCCGGAAGGAGCCGCCTCTTCCCGAGAGAGGATGCCCACACCTAGAGGCAGAGGCAGTGTCTACAGGGGTTGGCCACAAGCCAGCAAAAGAGCGTTAAGCTAAACTCTGTAGCCCCCGGTCTTGGGCCAACGCAGTTCCCCAGGACGGCAAAACTAACTAGGCTCCTCAAAGGTTCCCATGAGCCCTTTGCCCTTTAGGGAGAACATTCCAGATCTGATGCAGAGAGTGCCAGGCATGAGCCTCTCCTCTGCCAGACTTACTGGCCCTGTGACTCTGGGCAAAACTTTTTGTTCACCCCCGGTGTCTCCAATTCCTCATCTGTCCAATGGGCACAGTAATGCTTGTGGGTCAAAACTACATCCTGCAAAAATGCTTTGTGATTATAAGGAAATTTAGGAGCTTAAAATAGGAGAGTATTAGACACAGCCCTCCTGAGGGTTGGAGGGGAGCAGGTAGAAGGTGCCTACACCTGTTTATACTTCTGAATTCCTGGAAGCTTAGCTTGCTTTTGCATTTCCCTCCTAGCCCGCGACAAGCTCTTCATGAGCATCTAGTCTGCTAACTAATTCCCTTCTGGAACACGAGACCACGGTTGACCCCAGCCCTACATCCCGTGCACACTTCCAGGGTGGAGCCTGGAGTGGCACGAAGGGAACATGGATTGTGTGTCGGGACGGACCGCCACATTAAACATCCCTGGTCTCTACCTTTAGAGACCAGATAAAACTAGCTGGAACCCAGAATGAACTGGACCTTGGTCAGTGGGTACTTCAAAGTAGACTGAAACTCTAATCTATGTTATCCATGCCAAGCATCTCCACGCCAGCGACGCTCCCTTGCCAGGACACAATGCATCAGTGGGTCCTGAGAAGCGCGGGGCACTTAATGGGCTGGTGACCTTGGGCAGGCTGGTGAACTTTTGGACTCTGTGGTGCAAGGATCCATTAGGGAAATCCTACGCTGATCGATTGGCTCTTCTGGGTAAAGTTCAAGAAAGCAGAGGTCTTCTTGGTAGGGATCTACGAGAACTGATATCATGGTTGTATTGGGAAGAACATGGCCTTCAGAGCCAGATAAATCTTGATATGGTGTGGTCTCCAGGGGGTCTGTGTAGACAGGGCTCAGGCCATCAGCTCTCTGAAAGGATGCGGCAGGGGAATACATAAAGGTTCATTTTATCCCTGCATATTCTCCTTACTCAGATTGTATATTTTGAGGGGGTCATGGGAAAGGGGGAGCTGGAGATTATGGCTGCAGTGACAGCCTCCTAACTGTCCCCCCACCCCCACCCCACTGATGTCACTGTCTTGGTTCAAATTCAGGAACTACTGTTTCCCATCTGTGTGACTTTGGGCAAGGAACTCAGCCTCTCTGAGCCTGTTTTCTCATTTGTAAAAGGGGAATATATTCCACTCTGGCAGGGTTTCTGGGAGGGAATTATCTGATGTAACATATGGAAAAGGGCTTAGTACAATGCAGGCATATCGTAGGCACTCAACATGACCAGCTATCACTGGTCCCCAGATGTCTTAGGATCCTAATGAAGTATCCAGATGGGTACCGAGACCCGGAAAGCTTAAAAAAAAAGCTTAAAAAAAAAAAAAAAAAGGTAGAAGAAGAAGAAATTAGTTAGATTTGCCTTTGGATTTGGTTGCCCACCAGCAAGTGTGTTCCAAGAGGATGCCACATCTGCCCTCCACATTGTAAGACCAGAACGCCAAGCAGCTGTCCGACTTGAAAGCAAGCCTTCCCAGACAGAGCTACCCAGGCAGCGCCAAGCCTGCGGATGAAAAAGTCGCCATAGTGAATGAATTAGACCAGTGGTTTTCCCCATGTCTGGAGGCAGTGGAATCTTCCTACCATGGAAGATTCTGGGGTTTTTTTCTGAGTTGCCCCCCCCCCCCCGCGCCACAGAACTCCCAGGGTCTGGACAAAACAGGATGAAGGAGGGGTACGTGATAAGCCTGACCTTGACACCAGGTTCTCCAGACGCAGGAGCAGTCTGGTTTGCGAGGGAGCTACTGAATTTGCCAGCGGCCAACACAATGAGCTCACGATTCATTCATTCATTCAAGCATTCGTTCAAGGAGCACTTGCTGAGGGAGACCCCACAGCTTTCCTAGAGATACTAAGAGAACACGAACACGGTCGCCATCCCCACACTTGGAAGACTTGTCCCGAGAACAAACAATGCTGGCTGCGTTAGGAAGGAAAGTTGCAAGATATCTGCTTCGAGACCCGAGTCCATGCACGGCAGAGCTCCCTGTTGTGTCCTTGCGGGGAGCCAATCCCCCTCCCGAGAAGGCAGGTCACCAGCTTCCGCTCCACCACACCCCTGGGGATACACAGTGTCTGCCAGTGTCAGGCTCGCAGCAGCCTCAGTGAATGACCCAGGGAGTCCCTTTCCTGCCTGCGAGTTGCAGCTTCCCACGGACTGGGAGTAAGGAGAAAAGCCATTTAAACAAAACAGCTTTTGGAACACAGAGGAGTTCAAAATCTAGAAGAGTGCTTGGCAAGAGACATTTGGGATTGGGCGGCTTCTGCCGCTCACGTTGTTTGATGCTCCCATAAACCAGCTGCTTCTGTCGCTCCCTGAACATCAGCTCCCGAGGGACCAAGTCAGCCCAGGGCTCTCTGAGCAATAGCGGTTGCCTGGAGAACACGCAACCCATCCAATCAGCGCTCAGCAGGGGACCCCAAGGGAAGGCAGCACCCATCCAGAGCCTTCATTCCCCTCCTCTCCATGGTTTCCCTAACAACAGACTGCGCACACTCACACACACACACACACACACACACACACACACGCATACACACATGTGCACACACACACACACGCCCCCAGAAGTCAGTTCAACGAAGCATGGTTCCCAGGAGTCGACACAATAGACCTCTCCCCAGGGAGCAGAGCTGTCTCCGTACCTGGGGTTTCCAGAAGCCCCTGCCTCTAGGCACCACCGGGGGATGTGACACAAGCAGCCATCCCTGGGATCCTCCGTCTTCTCCCACCAAGGGACATTGGTCACCACTCTCATCCCCAGACTGTTCTCTCCACGCACGCAGTCCTTGGCTTCCTCTGAGAAGCCCCAGCCAACAGGACACTTACCCTCGTCTTCTCTGATTCTGGGGCTCTTTCCAGCCCCTCCCCAGCACACCCCCAGTTCAAAACCAGCTCACAACTAGGACCTGACCTTTGGCAGGCTCTGATACAACAGCCCGAGGAGAGAACCCACTGCGACTTGGGTTCCGTGAGTCAAAACGGGATCAGAGGCTTCTGGGGAAGTTTGTCAAGCTAGGAGAGGCCTAGCCAAGGCCTCATAAGGAAGGAGGCTTCATGCAGCCTCAAGGCCACTTCCAGAGGCCTGGGTCAGAAGGAGAAAAGTAAGCCTTCCCTTCTTGGTTGGCCGCTCTGCGCTGTGTGGTCTTAAAGCCTCGGAATCTGTGAGGAGGCCTCAGGCCAAAATTTCGGGCTCAGACCTCCAGGCCCAAATGGGTAGGCTCTCATGATGGTGGAAAAGGTATAAATTCAGGGGATGGTTTTTGTTTGCTTCTGTTTTTAGAATATAGATGGGGTTTAATACAGTTGTCTTGAGGGTTTGGAATAGAAAAACATGCCCAACCGAGTTCTTGGCCCCCGACAGGAGCTCACGCCCTGGTAGCTAGCGATCTCTCCGATCTGGGCACTGGGATGGCTCCCGCCCCGCCCTGCCTGGTGTGGCCGGACTCCGCGGAGCCTGCCGCAGCTCGCAGAGAAGGCCGCCGGGGCTGCCGGGCCCTGCCTCTCCACCTGTAAGTGGGTCGTGTCTTACTGCGCCGTCTCATCCTCCGATGAGAGTGTCCACTGAGCACTAGGCGAGTCCCAGCTACTGCTCTTTTCTGGTGTGCTTTATGAGAATGTAAGGCAATCCAGCTTACCGCGGGGTTTCGGTGTCACCAAGAGTTCCAGGGCTTTGTGGCCGGGCGCATTCATTGCAGACAAAGCACAATGAGGAGCATCTCACCTTACCTAATCACAGGGCGGCCCAGCGCAGCCCTGGGCACGGCTGTGGTGTGCTCCAGCTGAAGCTCAAAGGGCTTAAAGAAAACCTTTTCTTTATTCGGGAGGTATTATTATCCGGGGTTTACAGCGAGAGATAGGGAGAGGTGGAGTGACCTGCTTTAAGACCACACAGTAAGAAGGGGCTGGGCGGCCAGTGGGGCCCAGGCAGCTGACTGATGGAGCTTCTTGGCAGGAAGAACACAAGCAGAAAGCTGCCCTCCCAGGAGCAGCCTGAACTGAGTTACAAAGGCCAGTGTGCGTGCAACTGGAAAGCCTTGGCTTGAGGAAAGGTGTGCAAAGGGCACCTTTAGCCTCGAGGAAGTGGAATGCAGGATGGGGCCGTTGCAGGAGGAGAACGTTAAGGCCTGAAACTCCGGATTAGGGGACGTTCCCTCAGCCCCTAGCAGAGGCCCACAGCCTGCCTCAGGGACTGACCTCCAGAGAGGACATGGTGTCACCCCTGCTCCTGCATGACCTTATTTTTAACAATAATGACAAATGCAAAAATATTAGTAATGGATCAAAAAAGAAAAGCAGAGAGTGATTTTTTTTTTCTTTTTCTGATCCTTCTATCGATGGTCATGCTTGTCCAACATAAAAAAGAAAGAAACTCAAACCCAAAATACAATAAATAGAATAATATCATAACATATCTAATGGATTTGAACTTTAAATTACATTAATTTCATTTTAGGGACACCTATGAATTTTTGGAGGAAAGAAAAAACCTTATACTTACATATTGGTGTATTGCAATAAATGCAATATTGATAGTTTCTGGTTTTGATCCTTACTTTCTTTCATTTGTCCATGACTTTGTAAAATTGATATTCATGCTTTCATACTCACATGGCCAGTGTGACCAGATTTGTCCATCTACCTTTGCTCCTGGTTGATCGGAGCTCTTGATCAAAATCAGAGCTTTTGATTTTGAAACATGTTTTTCACATACAGCAATATCTAGTTATGAATGGTCTTAAACAACAGAATATGTAGGGCAAAGATTCATGAAAATCTAATTTCACAATAAGTTCTAGAAATTACAATACTGTTCATATCTTTGTTTCTCCAGGATCTATTCTGTTTTCGGTCAAATGTCTCCATAGTTGAAAAAAGATTTTTAAAAGATTTTATTTATTTATTTGGCGGAAAGAGAGCACAAGCAGGGAGAATGGCAGAGGAAGAAGGAGAAGCAGACTCCCCGGTGAGCAGGGAGACTGACACGGGCTCAATCCCAGGACCCTGGGATCATGACCTGAGCTGAAGGCAGACGCTCAACTGACTGAGCCACACAGGCGCCCTGAAAATTTTTAAATAAATAAAAACTCCAAGTGGTTACATAGATGGACAAAATTGAAGTAACTCCAGTTTCATGTAAAGTCACAGAGAGAGACAGAATAATATTTAAAATATATAAAAATAAAGAAAATTCAGAACTAAGGAAAAGAGAAATAAGAAGAAGTCTAGCTGGGGAGGAAAAGTCACATCCAGCCTCTACACACAGACATAGCAGCTAGAGATGACCTATAAATGTAGCTCTACACTCTGGGCTTCCTGGCACCCAGAGGGAAAAAGGAAATGTGGCCAGTCAGGGCATTCACATTGAGAGAAAGGAAGTCACCGTGGGAGAACCCTAAGAAAGGCTCCTCGTGAATCCTTGCAGAGGATTCCCCTCAGGGACCATCACGTCTACCAGGGGAGATAAAGAATTACAAGACAGTGTGATTCTGCTTCTGCTTCCCATACAGTTTGGTATTGGTTTCAGACCTAGAAAGGATGAACTTAAAAAAAGGCAGCAGGGCTCCCCAAGGCCCTGTGAACAACCATCAGAAAGGAAGTGATCCAAAAAGAATAATTTTATTAAGAAATTTGGAAATTTATGGGGCCACCTCGGTGGCTCAATTGGTTGGGCATCTGCCTTAGGCTCAGGTCATGACCCCAGGGTCCTGGGATCGAGCACCACATTAAGCTCCCTGCTCAGCCAGAGGCCTGCTTCTCCTTCTCTCTCTGCCTGCTGCCCTCCCCCACCGCCTGCACCACACTTGTGATCTCCCTCTCTATCAAATAAAATAAAAATAAAATCTTTAAAAGAAAAAGAAATTTGGAAAATTTATATTTAGGACATTTTAAAAGTGGGGTTCAAAAAATGACACTGTTTTAGCCAAAGGACTAGGTCAAGAACAATGAAGAAGGTAAAGCAGAGAGCTGAGCAGCCAGGATGGCTTCACATTGCCTTTGAACTCCACTTTCGGGCTCCGAACTTTGGCTCTGGGCATGCGCAGACCTGGACCTAAATCCCAGCTCTAGGACAACGTCCCTGGAGGCAATGGCAGACTGGCTCATCTCAGACTATCTACCTGGCAAGAATGGATAATGTGGACAAGATATTTTTTAAAAATCTACTGGAAGCCATCAAAAAACTACCAATGTAATGAGAAACTAAAGAGCTAAAATCCCAAAAACAAGGCATGAGCTCCGAATGAGCATCAGACATGTTTTTCCCTGGCACCTGGCACTGTCCAAGCAGCGGCTGAGAAGCTGAGCGGAGCTTCCAGGAGTCTATGGGGCTGGGGTGACAAAAAAGGGAGCTCAGGGCCTGGCAGGGAGAAAAGGCCTGGTTAAAGACCTCAGACTTGCAGCTGAGACTCCTCCAAAAGGGTGATCCAGAAAGAGAGCTAGCTGGAGGAAGAAATCCAGAATCATTTTGAAAGAGCCCAGTGCTTGACTGGATTAATGTGATGTAAAATGAAGCAATACATTTCTAAACAACCCATGAGTCAACATAGAAATCACAGTGGAAATTGGAAAATATTTTAATGAAAAGATAATAAAACTGAAACATATCAAAACTTATGGGATGCAGCCAAAGCATGCTTAAGAGAAATTTATAGCCTTAAATGCATCATTACAAAAGAAGAAAGGATCGAGAAACAATGAACCAAATTTCCATCTTAAGATTTTTAGTAAATGAATTGCAAATTCAACTATGACATAATACAAGAATGGAAGTAATAAACAGCAGGAATTAATGAAGGTGAAAATAATCATACAACAAAGAAAATGGACAAAGCCAAAAATTGTCTTTTAAAGACTAGTAAAATTGATAAGCTCCTGACAAGACTGATGTCTTTTTAAAAAGGACAGGCAAAAATAATATCAGGAATGAAAAAAGAAAGATATATCAATATAGCCTGCAGCTATTAAATGAGTGGATGTTCTGAACCAACTTATAGTCTTTTATCTATTAAATAAATTAAATCCATAACGAAAAGTCTTTCCACAAGGAAAACTCCAGAACCAGATGGTTTCGCCAGTGAATTCTTCCAAATACTTAAGGATGAAATATAATTAATCTTATACAAATTATTCCAAAGAATAGGAAATGAGTAACCTGTCAGCTCATTTTGAGAGCTATATTATCTTAATATCAATTACCTTAATAAACCTGACTAGGAGGGAAAATTACAGGCTATTTCTTTCTCCAAAACATGGAGGCTAATCCTAAACAAAACATTATCAAACTGGATCAACAAACAAAATGGGTTTTATTCTAAGAATATGAGATTGTCTTGATGTTCCCAAACCATCTGGAATGAAGAAGGAAATCAAGATCAACTCAATAGATTCAGAAAAAGCACTTAATAAAATTAACCCTTCGTGATAATAATAAGAAGAAAGAACTTTCTTAGGAAACTAGAAAGAGAGGGAAAATACCTCAATATGATGGAGTATCTATAAAAATATCTCTAGTATATATCATACTTAATGTTCAAATAGTAATACTTTTCCCCCAATATCCAGAATAAAAGAAGGATGCTGGCTTTCTTTTGTTCTAGTCATCATTATACTTAAGGTTCTAGACTTTGCAATAAAATGAGACCAGAAAATTAAATTCTTAGAATACAAATGAAAGAATAAAACTGACATTTTTCACAGGCTATGCAATTGCATGTGTAGAAAGTACAAAATATTTTGTAGAAAAACTGTCAGAATTAATGAGGAAATCAAGCAAGGTTGTTGGATAAAAAATGCCAGTATACAAGAGTCAGTCGCATGTAAGAGGAACAAAAAGCAGAATGCCCAAAGAAAACATTGATAAATTGGACTACATTAAATCTGAATTTTTGTTTCATCAAAAGAAATCATTAAGAATGAGAAGGGAAGCCACAGAGAAGAAGGTATTTGCAATCTATACAAGTGACAGGGGATTCATAGCCAGAAACTATAACGAGAAACTACATCTCCAAGAAAAACAGACCACCCAATACAAAAATGGGCAAAAGACCGAACCAGGCCAGTAGATATCTAAATGACCAATAACATTTGAAAAACGTATTTAATTTCTCTAGTCATCAGGGTGATGCAAACTGAAATACATTCACAAGAATGCTAAAACTTTTAAAAGCCCCAAAGTGTCAATTATATGGACACCCCAAGGCTCTCGTAACTATCTGTTAGGAGTACAAATTGGTGCAGATGCTCTGAAAAACTGTATATCTACTAGAACTGACATAGGCATATCCTATAATCCAGCAATTCCAGTTCTCAGTATGTACACCCCAGGAACGTATCCCCTGACAAGATATAGAGGAGAATGTTCCAAGCAGCATTATTTGCAACAGATGAAAAGCTACTGAAATGACCAGCAGTCCATGAATGTATAAATAAATTGTGGTAAATTCATACATGTACATTTTTACAGCATTAGAAATGAGAAAACTTCTTGTACCCTTAGCAATATTAGATCAACTTTACAGAGATAATACTTAGTGGAGAAAAGGCCAGAAAAAAAGAATACAGGGTGTACGATCCCATTTCTATACAATTCACAAACAAGCAATCAAATATTTGGTGAGAAAAATGCTTACCATGGAGAAGAGGCGATTATTTGGAGAGGCCCTGGGGAGATTTCTCTCCTGCTGGTGAGATTTTGGCTTTGGACTTGGGCAATGTGTTCACACTTGTGATAATCCAAAAAGTAGCACACTATGTGTTTCTTTATGCATATTATATTCTTTTTTATGCATATTATATTTTGTTGCTAAGAAGTTTCTTTACTAGCCAACTGTGGAGTAATGCTAAGTTCCTTAACTATGTCGAGATTCTGTCCTCATGTGTAAAATCAGTGTGATAATAACTACCCCCAAGAATTGCTCTAAAACACAAAGTAATGTACGTGAAAAGGACAACACAGGAGTGGCGAACACATGGTCCCTGCTTTGTTATCACCCATTTCATTACCTCCTTCTGGGGTTACCTGGGCTGGGCTGCTTGCAACAGCATCCAGTCCCCTTCATGGGCCCACCAGCCGGCAGCAAGCCTAGGATTTTCAAGGTCTCCTGGGATAACCAGCCCCCAAATGTGTGCAGGCCCCAGGTTCTCACATTCACAGTGGGATCAGCTGTTTGGAGGTGTGATCGGGATGGGGCTGGAGATTAAGCTTCTGTCATCTCAGATGACTGCAGGCCTCGGGCCTCCCCATGGGAATCTCAGGGCCAGGCCTTCAGGAGGCCCCAGGAAGGGGAAATGTGGTCATTTGATCCAGAGCAAGTCCGCAGAGCGGAGGCTAGTGAAAGAGAAAGGGAGTGCAGACAGCAGCCCTTGCAGTCTGTCAATCCCTGGGAAGAGAGAAGGGAGTGCATCCAAGGAAAACCAACCTGGGACTTTGGGGGACAGGGGAGATCATAAGGAATGGATCACCAGGGCACCTCAGCAATAATGGGCACATTGTGATGGCATCCCGAGGAACACACAGACTCCATTCATCCTGCAGATGAACAGGCATCTGCAGACTCAGCTTTTTTTTTTTCTGGAAGTCATGGGAAATCATTAAATGCGGGCTACAGCTGCTTTATGCCAAGTCACTTTTTTTTTTTTTTTTTTTTTTAAGATTCATGTTGTTTTTGTTCTTGCCTTTCTGACCCAGAGCCACTCTCTTGGACCTAGCTTGTCAAGCTCCTTCTTCACCTAGGGAGGGAGCATCCCCAAGCCCAGAGCTTGCCCACATCTTTCCCAATTATAAAAAATCGCCTGGGGGGGTCTAATAAACATACAGATTTCTGTGCCTCCACCTAGACCTGCCTAATAGAATCTTTAAGGAGGGCATATCTGGGAAGCTACAGTGTTAAAGAGAGCCTCAGGTGATTCTGATCATTGTTCAAATCGGGAGACTCACCTCCAGCCCGGTGGTTCCTTACACATCCCAGGAACTTTCTCTGGCAATGCTTCTCATTGGGCAACATAACCTGTCCCTCATTTTTTTTGTTTGTTTTTTTTTTTTTTAGCTAAGTCTCTCTTCTTCTATGGAATGACCTCTCCCAGTGGTAGTTCCAAGCTCTGTCCACCAAGTTATGTAGCTCTTTCCTTCTGTTTAGACCCAGAGCCTCAAACTTGGGGGCTGTGGTCCCTACTTGCATCCCCCTGGTGCTGAGCTAATGCCTCCCCACCTCAGTCTCACACTCCTATGCTGGGGAAATCAACCAAATGATGTACTATAGCTCAAATGCAGTTGATTTCTTTTGAGGATTTTAGGATAGTTGGCAAGACCATGAGGTAACTCAAAGCCATCCTCCAGAATCATTATAGACTTCCACAGTGGTATTTTGGGAGTTACCAACACTACCACTAATCTTGCCCTAAAGTACCACTCTAGACCAGGGAAGGGTGCCTTGCCTCATCAGTATTTCTCACTAAGCATTTATCCAGGGGCTACTCTCAGACTTACAAGTTAAACTGAGTCTTAATCAAAGTTTTTGTAGCAATGAGCTGTGGGAGATAGCTTTACCTAAATGGGTTTCTTCATCGTTAACATGCACAGGTGGGAATGGTTTACCTGCTTTCCAGAGTCTTCGTCATCAGACGGGACCAAAGTTCTCAGTACGTGGACAACAAAGCTTTAATTGAGTAAGTGAAGGAGTGAGAGAGTGAGGGTATGGTGCTAGATTAAGAAAGTTTTGTTAAGAATAACTAAGAACAAATGTTGGGTCTTTAAAAAAAATAATAAATTCCATAAGGTACGAGGCTGAGATCCTCTGAAGTGGTGCCTAATTTAGAGATGGAGTCCTGCCAGGAGAATGTTCTTCTCTGCCGGTGTCTGTGCTGACCCTCTGTGCAATCTGCTGGTTGCCCGAAAAGACTCGTTGGCAACCTTCACTTGGGTTTCAACTTCTTTTGTCTCTGAGCACATTGTTGAATTGAGACTGTCAGGGAGCAGAATTTGATGACAGCTTTCGGGTTTGATTTGCCAGTGAGAACGTTTGGCTGGGTGTGGGGCTCCCGTGGTGTTGCTGGCCCATGGCCTTGAATTTCTTCCGGTTTCAGTGGGCCCACTGCATTCCCCAAATGGCCTCTTACAAATGGTGTCTCACAAATGAGAAAATGTGTGTGTGTGTGTGTGTGTGTGTGTGTAACTGTGCATGTATACGTACATAGGGAAGATGGTCCTCGGGACATCCAACCTCTTAGACGCCTAGC
The DNA here is from genome assembly GCF_964662115.1 of Mustela nivalis. Classification (NCBI taxonomy): domain Eukaryota; kingdom Metazoa; phylum Chordata; class Mammalia; order Carnivora; family Mustelidae; genus Mustela; species Mustela nivalis. The sequence continues at coordinate 98,746,285 of NC_139021.1, forward strand.
CTTTGAAATGCTATTAAATCATCTTCATCACCATCTGCAGACATGTCTTGAGCATGTATTACCTGAAAAGCGCTATTGCAGATGTTGAGGAGTGCAACAAGATATGGGACCTGCTGTGGCCTTCAGAAGTTTTCTGTCTAAGTTAGGTGGATAAAACATATATATTTGGTCAACCAACCCTATTCCACTTGTATCAGATTTCTTCATTGCCTGCCCTACAAACCAATTCTGGATAATTTAAGCAGGATATGGAATCGTTGGCAAGGCTAACAGACCAGGCTTGGTAAATGGGTGTAAGCCAAGGGAGCCAGGAGGCAGAAGCGACCTTATGCCATCAATGGACACAGCCATGATTTCTGGGCCACCATCAATTTTAACCTCATCATCTCTGCGTCATTAGTTCATTCACTGAGTAAATAATTTCGTAGGAGGCTAGCAGTGTTCTAGACCTAGGGATTCAAGCCTGTACCAAAAGACACTAAGCTCCGCCCACATGGAGTTTACATCCTTGTGGGGTCATCTTCTCGCTCAGGTTTGGCCAAGCTCTGTCATACAGAGTTGCTGTGGCTGCTCAGTGCCCCACAGGTGCACCTGGTGCACCTGTGCACAGGTGCAGTGAATTCCTTCAGCTTAGAAGAGGATATAGATACGTTTTCTACTATCCCTTAAGTTCCAATCCAAGTCTAGATAATGAACATAGAAGCTTTCAGGAGACGTCGAGTGCCCCTCCGGGTGGGATGACATAGTGTGGTCATGCATCTAGAATGGGCTTTGAGGAGTGTCATTTGCGGGGGGGGCGGGGTGTCTAAGGGCCTAATTGGGAACGTGTCCTCCAAGCCCACTGTATTAGAAGAAATGCACAGAACGTGACTGTAAAAAAAAGATCCGGAACAAAATACCTATCCTTGAAGGGCTGGGTAGGAGAGTGTTTTGCCAAAGTTGCTTAAGTAGATGTGAACAAACCATTTATGTGTGACCTCCTCCTAACCCAGAAGTGGCTGGTGTGAGCCCCCGGCAGACGCAGAGGGCGCGCTGGAGCCAAACGACCATCATGGCACTGACAATGACAGTTGAGATTCTGGACTCCGAGAGCAGCAATTACCCCGCAAAAGGATTCCTTGCCCTTCAGCAAGAAAGGGACGTAATGCCATCAAAAAGAGAGCATTTGCAAAAGGCAGGAGCCAAAAAGTTTAATTACATCTTTGTGTCAATTTGTTCTTCTGTAAAATGGAGATACTACACCCTTCCCTGCCAAAAGCAAATGGATGAGAACGATAAATGGAGATACGAGAAGTAGAGTGGGAAGGGCCCAGGATATGAGAAGACATGGCAGCTGGTGTGACGTCTGTGATTTAGGTCTGTGCGACCTTGGGCAAGTCATTTTTCTGAGTCTCGTCACTCATCAATAAAATGAAGATCGCAATTCTTGACAGGTGTGCAAAGAACAAATGAGATAATGTGTGTGAAAGTCCCTTACAAATTATAAAGGGCGTTGCCAGTATAAGGAAAGACACTTATTATCCTGTAATAAACGCATATGGATATTATTAGTAAACTGCGATGGAGGGTTTTGAAGACGTTCATTAGATAACCAATTCCCACTGTTCCCTTCCCTGGCTTACAGTTCAGCTGCCAGCCTGCTGAGACCCCACCAGCCTCCAAAAAGCTAGTGGCCACAGTACCCTGGAACCCTTGGAGCCATACGCTTCCTGGGCCAGCACGGTGTGATAAATCTTGCATATTGACCCAGGAAAAAGCCCCGACAACAAAGCCCAATTTATTATCTTAATAAATCACAAATTGTTCCTGCAGCAAATTCCTAAGACCATGCAAAGCATCCCAGTCCCCAGGATGAAAAAGGGAGGGCCTCGCTGGACCGGAGCTGAACCGTTGCCCATCGAGCGCAGGCAAACTTAGAGTACGCCCAGCTGACCACATGAAACAGTCCTATGAAATACAGATGTTCAGTAGGACTGAGCTGTTACCCACCCACCCCCCCCCCCAATAATCTAAAAGCCTTCCGTGCCTGCTGCTTATAGACAGACCTCTTCCTCCCCGGACTGGCGCAGTGGGTGAGAGAGGCTGTTGCTGGGGGCTTGGGTACTGGTGCATCATGGCGGCTTCATTTTTTTACATTGACCGTTCTCCTCCACCCCTGCAAGGTCCTGCCTGCCTAGCCCATATTTAATGTTTAAATTAAAGCGAATTAAAATTAATTTTGTTTGGGGAATTCCACAGCTCCCTCTTGAGATAAGTGGAAACACCCTGGGGTGATGTAAAATTGAGGCCGGGAATTGCAGTGTTGGAGTGCTATGCTAATGAGATGAAGGTCAGGGGTTCAATCCCTATGTGAAGGGAGCAGTTAATGTCACTCTGCCTCGTGGCCTCAGATTTCACCCTTAACCCTGGCCATCTGCCTCAGAGATGAGCCACTGGTCACCAGCAGGACAAAGTGAGAGAGAAGGGCTCGATCCGTGCAAATCCATCAATGCTATAGGAAGACAACCCAAACATGACCTGTGGGTAATGTGCCAGGATTTTTAATTTTGCAGATGAGAGCACTATTCATTATTACTTTATGTTAGGGTAAACACATAAAAATATGGATGGGTCCAATGAATCAGATGTCACGTGGTCCATGGTCTCTGCGGCATTACTCTTAGCTCCCAAGCCAACTTAGTAAACGTGACGTGTATGTGATAGTCACACAGCCGACTTTTGTTTATCCTTCAGAGGGAGAGAAGTGGTGTGGATATCCACAAACAAAATACAAATATCCCTCCTATTGAGTTTGGAATAAATGCTCTAATTTAGGGACAACAGATTGCCCTTCTTAATTATGTTTTTCTTTAGCTAATAGTAATATTAATTTCCATTCCCTGAGCATGCTGACTGATGGCAGAAAAGAGAGCCCAAATGCTCAGCTGGTTAAAGAAAGGGAGGAAGTCCAGGATGAAGCATTTGTCAGAGATAATCCACAAAACAGAGATAATCCATGTCCTTAAATCAAAAGCTAGTTGTGTCCTGCTAATTATTGGCTTACCGTCATTCTTCTTGGAAAACAGAATTTCAAGTCATTTAGACTTCCCAAGTTCTCTCTCTTACTTTCTCTCTCAGGTTCTACTCATTCCCAGAGGCCAGTCTATGTACTACCTCTGGTCAGGTCGTTACTAGCCTTTTCTGTCTTGGATCTTCTGCAGTTGACAATGTATGCTCAATAGTAGAATGGAAATCGTGGCTCCTTAATGCTTAAGGGCAGGGTCAAGTCTCAAGCTCCTATGTCTCACAGGGCCTAGCATAGCATATGGTGTTCCCTCAATCAATAACATGCCCACCGAGGGACTGATTTCACTAAGGAATTTGGAATAATGAAAGAGTTATTGCCCTTTCCCAAATTTTCCCATTCATTAGAAAAAATCTCAGAAAAATGGAAACTGAGAGAGAACTTCCTCAGCTTGCTAAAAAGCACCTATAAAACCCCACGGCTAACGATAATTTTAACAGTAAAAGAAAAAGGAAAGAGCATCCACTCTCACCGCTCCAATTCAGTATTCTACTGGAAGTCCCAGCCCACCAAAAAACAAAAAACAAAAAAACAAAACCAAAAACAAACAAACAAACAAAAAAACACGGTTTGGAAAAAAATAAAATAAAGTAAAATTTGCCCTATTTGCAGATGGCATGATTATATACAGTCAATCGCAAAGAATCAAAAAAAAAAATAGCCTAGCATTAATAACTGAGTCCAGCAAGGTTTCGAGAAAAAAAGATAGACATGCAGACTACACTGTTAGTCCATAGAGGCTGGAAAGCTAACCCATGGTGCTACCATTAGGAATCAGGGTATTATGGCTGGTGTTCATGGGCTACCCCAGCCGAAGTAAAGTCTCAAGGCAGGGAGATGCTGCAGAACAGGCAACCGGCAAACACTCTCGTTCGGTGGACCAAAAAGAACTGTGAGCCAGATGGGCCAGCACTCCAGGTCATCGTTCCCTGGGAGAGTCATCCCTCTGGAAAATCTATAAGGCCCAAGTGGATACTTTTATCCTCAGAACTCCAGGTCTATCTGATGGGCCTCCTGTCTCTGCTGGCACTCTATCAAATGGACCTCAGATATGGATGAAGGCATCATCTCCATCAAGTTGGGAAGTCATGTGAATCCTTTATATAACTTTCTTTTTATTCAACAGATGGAAGATTATATCGTCTAACCTCATTCAAGGCTCACAGTCCCAAAGGGTCCTCCAGCTGGACTGGAACTCTCTGCCTCTGACTTCTCATTTCCTTAGGACATTCCATACTTGACCCATGACAGAGACCATAGTAGTCCAAGTGAGCAATGTATCAAGAGCCACCCATTCTTTGGAAAGCAGAGGTAAAGACGCCAGAGTAAAACAGTAACTCATTTCATACTTTCAACAAATATTTATTGAGCATATACTATGTTACCAGCTCTCCAGAGTACCAGTGACCCAATGGTGAGCAAACCATGTTCTCTGTCTCACGTAACCTACAGTCCACTAAATCAAAGAGCCTGAAGAATATATTTGCTAGGATGTAGGTTCATCAGTTCCAAAAGGCCCAAGAATAATAGGATTTAAATAAGATAGAAATTTCTTTCTCTCTCATAGGTCAGTTTAAGGAGTCCAGGGCTCACGTCAAGACCCAGGTGTTTTCCATCTTGTTGCTCTGCTGTCTCCAGGATGTTGCTTTCATTCCTTTAGTCCAAGATGGCTGTCCACTAGATCCACGTTCCAACAGCAGGAAGGAGGAGAAAAGTAGAAGAATAACAGGCACACACCTCTATCCTTGAAAGCGCGGAAAGCGCACACACCCCTTTAGCATGAGATCTATTTAAGAAATTAGTCACATGACCCTGCTATGCTGCAAGAGAGCCTAAGAAACAGTCTCTAATGGCCATGTGCCTAGCCACGCTGTAAGTTGTTGTGGAGAAAAGCAAGAGTGAATAGGGGGACAAGCAGTCATCTCTAATTAAGCAGGGAGGTAAGGAGTAAGAGGACACACCTCTCCAAGAACAAAACAGATAAATGATCCAAAGCTGAGGAGAAAAGGGAAAGCCTACAAATACGCAAGAACTAGTCAAGAGGGAGAATGGAGGGGTTTATCAAAAGACAAAGGGAATGGTGACTCTTAATCAAGGCTTTGGAATTTCTAAGAACTTCATCTGTATTTCCTTCTGAGATAAGCATCACCTCACACAACAGGACAGGAGGGAAAGGGATGAAGGGGTCGTAGTCTGCGGCAGTTCGGATACAATGAGCTCCTCAAGGGCTGACCCTTCTAGTTCCAGAGCTGCCCATTGTGAAAAATCACTCAGAAAACTAATGGTGCCGCCCCTTGCTAGTGCCAGCCCATTGCCTTGCCAGCAGTCCCAGTGGTCATCATGATGCTAACGATGATGCCAATGTTGATACTGGATGAGCTCTCTGTCTCTCTGGAGCAGTGGTGAATTCCTTAAGCATCCTTGGCTGAAAGATGCAGTGAAGTAGAAACCTTAATTGGAGCAAGGGAGAAATTCACATTTGTGGGCACTGCTCACAAGGGCTGGACCTGTAGTGGTCCCTCTGACACTGGACAAGCCCAGACTCCCAAAACATGCTCACCACCCCTCACTGGGTCTCCGGTGCATTTCAGATTTATCTTGCTTCTCATATTTTCATATAAGAAGCACAACAATAGTCCATAACAGCTTCCAATGATCATGCCCTACTATGTGCCAGGCACTGTGCTCAGTACTCAGTAGCATTTCCCATGGGTTTTCAGCTTTGCAAAATGCTTTCACAACATCCTCATTGGTCCTTGCCCTGTAGGATAACCATACTGGGAATTAGTTATTCCTGTTTAATGGATAAGGGAAATGTGATGGGTGATTCACCTAAAATCACGTAGTCAATCTATAACCAAGCCTGGCCAGAACCCCTCTTCTCCCTCTGTCACTTCCCACTGAACCAGCCTCTTGTTTGGGACAGTTCATTTTGGAATTTCTTCTCCAGTACCATTTGGTAAACTACACAGTGATTTTCTAATATAGGTCAAATCCCAGAGCAGGTATATTCCACTCATTATCTCTAAACACTAAATTATAAAACAGAAATTAGAGGGTGACAATTCTCTTAAAAAGAGTGTGGTTTGCAATAGTAACAGTGCAATTACAATATCGTATACTCTAAAATAACTCATTTTCCATTCTGCTGTCCGGAATGCACCTGCTGCGCGGAGGGAGCACACAGGTTGGGGAACTTGAAGGCAGCACCATGATGCTTGGATTGCACTGAGTGGTTTAATGAAGTCAAATGTTAAGTACACTGTGGTTTGGGGCTTGGAATTTTTTCTGTTAACAGTTTTTGGCGTCTGTCATCAGTCAAATACTGAGGGAGTGAACAGTGCCCAGTAGCTTTGGGCTGCACAGGGCTGGGCTTCATCTCGGTTCTCATTTTTATGTGACCTGCTAGCAACATTTGATCCAGCTGATTTCTCCATCCTCTTCCTTCTCCTCTGCCTCATCTTCCTTCCCCACATCACCTTCCCCTCCTTCAGTCGGCTCTGTCCCACCTGCCTGGTTTTCCTCCTACCTTCCTGCTTGCTCTTTCCCACCTCCTTTTCTGGTTCCTCCTCTTCCCTCCCGACCCCACCAAACGCCTCAGCGCACAGTCTTTGGATCTCTTCTTTTCTCCGTCTACCTTCCCAGTCTCCGACAATGAGCTCATCCAGCATCAGGATTTCAAATGCCTTATCTACACAATGATACTGGTGTCCCATCTCCAGCCTCCACCTCTCCCCTCAGCTCCAGACTCAGAGATCCAACCATCTGCTGGGCATCTCCACTCGAATGTTTGACTGGTATCTCCAACGTAACGTGTCCAAAACAGAGCTCTTGCATTTCTCTCCCAATTATCCTTTCCCCTGGTTTCCATTTCAAGGAATGGAAATCTCATTTTCCAGTTGCTCAGGACAGCTCCTTCTCTAACATCTCACATCCAATGGATTGGCAAATCCCACTGGCTCTAGTTTCACTCAGAACCTGACCCCACTACAGCCCTGAGTTGAGCCACTGTCTTCCTTCCTGGGATTACTTTCCCAGCCATCTGATCAGTCTCCCGGCTCTATCCAGGTCCCCTCGGTCTGTCTTCTGCCCAGCAGCCAGAAGGATGCTGTTGAAACCTCAACTGGATCATGTCACTTCTCTGTTTAAAACCCTGCACGGCTCCCATCTCCGTGGGAGTACATTAAGATCCCAGGGACAGTTTACAGGGCCCTTTGTAATCTCTCTCTCCCTTTGCAAACCCTCACTCCGACTTCACCTCATCGTACCTTGCTGTTTCTAGAACATGCTGGAATGTTCATGCCTCTGGCCCATGGAATTCACTGCTCCGTCTGCCTGGGACCCTCCTCCCAGAGCTCTCTGCTGTTTTTCCCACCTCCTTTAGGTTTGTAGTCACATGTTACCTTCTGGATGAGGTCTTCCTTGAACCACCCCCCCCAACAAATTGCAGCAGCCCCTCACCGCCCCCATCAGCCCTCTCCCTCCCCCTTCTCTATTTTACTTTTCCCCTCATACTTACCAACCCCCAATATACCATATATTTTGTTAATTATCTTGATCACCATTTTATTTCCCTCCACTAGCACTGAGGGTCCAAGAGAGCAGGAATTTCTGTCTGGTTTTTACTGCTATTCTGAGTGGCGCTTGGGGCTTGGAATATAGTAGGCACACAATAAATATTGGCTGAACAAGTGAACTGAACTAGTGGATGTGTCACTTTTTAGCCTTAAGCAGGATACCCGATCTCGTTGAGTGTTCATTTCCACATCTGTGAAATGAAGATGATAATACCCTCCAGTGTCCTTATAAGGCATAGAGACAGCATGTGCAAAAAGCCAGTGCAATGTCTGGCAAGGAGGAATTCACCCCTCCTGCTGTTACTATTTTAGAGGAAAACAGAGCTACTTGAAACACACAACCCTACATAATCCAGTACATGAACATTTTCTAGTAGATGTCAAAGCCCCCTTGACCTGGTTGATCCCTAGCTGGGATACCATTACCACTGTACTCTCCCTGCCAGGAGAGAGGGGTCCCAGCTAGGATGAAGCCCCCATTGCCACTCTGTTCAACAACTTAACTATAGCATGTCCGTCATTCCATCAGTAGTATTTCTTGAAACTTACAGTATCTCAGAAGCTGCAAATCCAAAGAAAAAGAAGAGTTTGCCCCTGTCCTCGTGGAGCTCATTCTCCTTCACAAGGGATGAGCAGACAGCTGAAGTCAGAAAGTACGGTAAGCTCCAGGGAGTGCTGGGGCCAGTCCGTGGCCTGCCCGACATCTCCCACCCCACCCCCATCTCACAACTTCACACACACAGAAGATGTTCATGGTTCCAGACAATCATAAATAAAACAAAACAAAAAATGGACACACACTGGCGCATCCCAACGGCAGACACGTTAGTCCGGGAGCCGCAGCAACGACACAAGCTCTTGGGGATTCTTCTCAGTGCTGGGAGTTGAGTGCTTCCCCCCAGGGCTTCAGCACTGTGGCCGCAGCCTTGCACTGAGGTAAGCTAGTCTAGAACAGAACGATGGTCCTCAAGGAAAGGGTTGTATGTGCCTCTCTGCGCCGACCCAAAACCCTAAGGGAGCTTAAAGGAAGGCCAGGGGAGGTCCTGGCTGGCCTTGCTCCCCAGTTGAACGGGGAATGCACCGAGCGTTCTGGCTCTTTCTGGACACAGCTTCCTTCCCCCTCTGCCTCCTCACGGAACTTCCTGCCTAGTTCCATAGGGAGGTGGCCTAGGATGATGGAGAAGCACAGACTGGGGAGGGTGCCCACCCCCGCATTCCCTGGCTCTGCTCCAAGGCAGGACTCCAGCCCTTCACGTCTCGGCTGCCATTTTGCCTGTGGGGCCAAGGTCTTTCCTCAAATGGGTGCCCAGCTTGGGGGGCAGGGGAATGATTCCCCTGAGGGATGTGGGACAGCCTTTGGTACTAGGGCATTTGGCTCCCCCATAAAAGCTTAAGCAAGGACTGTTGTCATGAGGCCATAGCCGAGGGCTAGCCCTTGTGTGCTGGGGAGAGTCTTTGTTTGACTAGGATGTTTTCCTCACTGTTGCCGAGGTGCCAGTAGCTCCTACAAGATTCCACTTGATAAGGCAGGGCTGGAAGCGGGGGCGGGAAGGGGAACACAGGGATTCTGGTTGGCAGGTGGCAAGTGGCAACCTGCGGAATATTTTGGCACCCCAGGCCCTCCTGCTGCCATGCGCAAGTGGCTCTCCTCCCAGAGCAGGCTCCGGGGGACACATCCGGAGTGCACGTGTATGGCCCCAATACAAGCCCTCCCCCTTAGGAGTGGAAGGGGCAGAACTCAGCGTGGTCAGCAGGGCCCCATCAAACCTCAGAAGCTTCCCTGGGTGCCCCCTAATACGGCCATCCGTCCCGAGACACGCAGCCTCTGGAACCCCAGGGCTTGGAACCGCCCGTGGGGCCAGGTCTGCACCACCCACAGCTTAGCTGGGAAATGCACCTCCAGCAAATGGGAGGGGTGCACGTGTCGGTTGGGGGCCAGGGCATGGGGGCAAATCGGGCTCAGCTTTCCCGCAGACCCACCATCCACATGGTGCCAGGAGTGCGGGTTTGGGTTTTAAGCAGACAGCACTGGGATCTCAGCAGCTGTTGGAGATCAGATGCATTCTGGCCCTTCTCGGAGGCTCATCTGAGATGGGGTGCTGACAGTGATGTGACAGTGTTGTCGCAGGAAGGGAGGAGAGGGACTGTGTCCTGCTGCTGACCTAGTGCCCGGTGTGAGGACCTGGGGAGGAGGCGTGAAGCTGGGCCCCCAACCATTCAGAACCCTGGAATTTGGAGAACCTACTCTCCTGCTGCTCCCACCCAGAACAGGCTTCCCCCAGCTTCTTCACAGAGCAAACTCCAGCATCTTCAAGGTCTCCTCCGTGTTGCCCAGAATCCCCCAGGCAGAGTTTGCAGTGCCTAACTTATAATTTTGGCACAATACTCTACGTCCTGTATTCACGGTGTCTGCCTCTCCCAAGTGTCCCCACCACGGGGGTGTAGGGGCTCCGTGTCGCTCAATGTCATCTCCCCAGGTCCTGTCCCTTCCTTAGCACAGAGACACCCATAAATGCGAATCTACCCTGGGCTCCAGCTCCGCCTCAGAAAACACCAGCAGCCCCAGGAATAAGGATCAGGCAGGTTCATGCCTCCTCCAAGCCTGTCGCAGTGGGGCAAAGGCACTCCCCACTCCCAGCCACGCTTCACTCCCCACCGGGCAGATTGTGGATCATCGGCGGAACCCACAGCATGCGGGGAGGGCAGGAGAGCTCTCAGAGGGCACTGACCGCGGGCGGACTGAAGATGAACACCCAGCTCAGCGCCAGGCTGAACCCACACCACATTTTTTCCCACCACCAAATGACAACCTCAGACCGTTCCCCAAAAGGAGGGGCATGATAGAGCTCAAATCCGGGTACCTCCTTGTGCAGAGAACGTTTCTGTCATTGAAACTAGAACCAAAAGGAAGCATGTCTCATCCTCATTTCAGCTCTGTGTCCCCCCGATGGCTCTGCCTGACCCCAGAGTCTAAGCTAGGTCCCCTGGCTCTCCTCGGTCAACATTCTCTGGTGTTCCAATGCCATAGCACTCACCAAGGAACCCAGTCATGCCTTAATGGGTAGAAGTATTTGTTTACTATCCAGTCCTCTTCCATACTCATAGAGACGAGGGTAGTGACGTATCCAAAGAGGCCAGCTTACCACACAATATATAACAAGCTCTCAATTTATCCGTCCAACAAAGAGTTAAGTGTCTTCTACATGCAGTATACCACTCTAGATCTTACTCAACAGAAACAATAGAGAGACGGATCGTTTGTTAAATTAATACAAGACAGGAAACTGGGCTGTGTGACTGTATTAGCTTCCTGTTGCTGCTGTGACAAATTTCTACAAACTTAGCGGCCTTAAACTAGATAAATTGATTTATTCGAAGTGAAAAATGCATCTCACTGGAGTAGGATCAAGGATCAAGGGCTGGTTCCTTCTGAAGGCTCCGAAGGAAGAGTCTGCTTCCTCGAATTTTCAGGTGCAGAGGGCTGCCCGCATTCCTGGCTCTTGTCCCTCCCTCCATCTTCCAAGCCCGCAGTGCAGCAGCTCTAAACCCCTCTAACCTCTCTAACCTCTGCACCTGCAGTCACGTCTCCTTCTCGGATTCTGAGTCCCCCATCTCCCTCTTATAAGGACCCTCGTGATGACATTGGGCTCACTCAGATCATCCAGGATTGTCTCCTTGTTTCAAAATCCTTAATCCCATCGGCAAAGTCCCTTTTACCATGGAGAGTGACACAACCCCAGGTTCCAGGGCTCAGGACGTGGACATCTCCTGAGGTGCCACTATTCAGCCTGCCATGGCGACCTGTGTAACACATGTTGGGAAATCTTTGAAGGAAGGAGGCTTCCCAACCTCCAGCAGGCTCTCACTCCAAACCTCAAAATGTTTTGGTGAATTGCATATCCCGTACTCGGAAGTCACATCTTACTCAAGCTGGAGGTGAGGTTTCCTCATCAGCTCGGCATGTTTGTGACACACACATGTGACATGACTACCCGCATAGGAGCAAGGGGACCCCTCCTATGTGGGATGAGTTGTGTCCCCCAGAAAGAGATGGGGACGGCCTTACTCCACTACCTGTGAACGGGACCCTATTTGGCAAGGGGGTCTTTGTAGATGTAAGCAAGTTAAGATGATGCTGGAGGAGGTTTTCCTAAACCCCGTGGCTGGGGTCCTTATGAAGACATCTGCACACAGACAGGGACAGAGGGAGGAATGCCACGTGATGATGACGGTAGAGATTAGACCAAGGCAGCCACCAGCCAAGGAATGCCAAAGATTTCCAGCCACCCGCAGAAGCTGAACAAGGCAAGGCGGGATTCCCCACTAGAGTTCATGCAAGGAGCGTGGCTCTGTAACACCTTGATTTCAGACTGCTGCGCTCCAGAGCTGTCAGTGGGTACAGTTCCAGTTTTCTAAGCCATGTGCTCTGCCGCCATGACGGAATCTGGAGGCACCCCTTCCCCAGCCCCTGCCCCCGGGGCCCCATAAGCACCCGCTGAGGACCCCGCAAGAACAACAGCAAAGCACTTCGACCTCCCAGGCTCGGCAGCCCTTTCCTTCACTGCCTGTGCACTGGGCGACAGGGAAAGCTCTGCACTTGGGAATGAACCACTGACTGCCCCTCGGCAGACTCAAAGTCACTGCGAGTTCATTTTTTTTTCTTATTTCTTGGAAAGCACCTCTCAGGACCATTTCAAGAAAAACAAATTATGAGTTTTGCTTCGGATCTGTTTAACGTGAATCATCGATGCTCGTTCTAATAACAAACCAGAGGCCGGTCAGAGCTTTAGGACAAGATGGGAGTGTCTGGAAGTATGCGTGGCTTGCCGGGGCTCCCGCACCCCCATCATCCCCATGCACCCCTTGGTTCGCTGGCCGCCTTCCCAGGCCTCTGCCCAAATGGACATAGAACTGTATAGTCAGCAAACACAGACTTTTGAGCAGTATTGTTGTAAGGTTTACGGTGTTGGCTAATTTAAGGGGAACACTGTGAACTCATACAGTTCCTTTCACCCCAAAGTCCCACACTGCTTGGTTCTCACCGGTCCTGTGTGGAAAGCCTCTTGCTAGCCCCCCAGGGGCTCCACCAGGTGAGTGGGAACGCTCCATCTAAGAAGGGGGCACTCAAGATGAGACCTAAAGGAAATGAAGGAGCCATGGGATGACTCAGGACATAGTCCTGGAGGCAGGAAGAGTGTGTGCAAAGGTCCTGAGGCTGGTTTCAAGAAACTGAAAGAAGACCAGTATGGCAAGAGTGATGCAGGAGCACAGAGCTAGAGAAGCTGGAGAGGGGGCAGGGGCTAGCTCTCACAGAGCTTTGCTCGATACTAAGTACAATGGGAAGCTGTTGAAGGGTTTTGATGAAGTCCAGGGAAGGATGATATAATAAATTCTCCTTCTCCTTTTTTCCCTCCTCCTTCTCTTCCTTCTTCTCCTGCTCCTCCTCCTTCTTGCCCCCATCACTTTTGCTGCTGTGTTGATAGTAACTAGAGATGGGCAAGAATGCAGGGAAGGGGGCATCTCAGGAAAGATGGGACAGAGCCTTGCACTTGGCTAGTGGCCGCAGTAAGGAGCAGTGGGCACAATCAGCTGTGGACCGGGGATGGATTGATAACATTTGCTGATGTGCTGGGCAGGGGCAGGACTGGGGGAGACAGTGATGGACCGTGGCTGCCCTTCACCAGGTTTCTGCCCCAGGGCCGAGAGGTACATCCAGCTCACCAGCTCATAGGTGACCCTGGGGAAGCTGTCCCGAGATGGCTGTCAGAGTCCCACCAGGCCTCACTGTCACTCATCACGTTAGATAGCCCTGCTGCTCCCTGGAGCTCTCCTCAGTCCTCAATCAATGACATTCACCTCCCATATGGTAGTTTTCCCAGATTTGATGCTTTCCCTTCATACACAATAGGGCCACCTTCCATTTTTTAATTAGCACTAAACATCTTGCCTGGAAGTAGCTCCCTGCCCTAAGCAGGGTTCTACCTCCAAATCCGTGGTGAGCTGGTAAACCAGCTAAATGTTAAGGGAAAAGAAAACCCCGATTTGTAGCATTTACCAGTTTCTGTGGTGCGAATCCTCTCCCCAGAGCCGTGTTCACGTTATCAACAGTTAAGTGACGCCCAAGATTCCTGAATCGTTGACCGTTGGTTCTGGCCAGTGGGCCACAGCTGGCCCCGGTACAATACTGTGTGACTCCTGGTCCAGAACACTCTACCAAGGGACCCCCTCTGCTCCACGGCATGCAGAGTCACCCAGGTCAGAAGCAGAGCCTCCAGGAAATGTGGTGATACACAGAGGCCGTGCAGGCCAGGGGATAGACTTAGTGACAAGCATAAGTATAGCACAAAACCACACCTATTACTCCGCCGGCGGTGACAAGAACGGCCTGGTAGAACGTTCCCCATAGGTAAGTTTGGGGGGGCGCATACAGAGAGTCAGGAAAGCTGGGTGCCAGCGCTGGTTCTTCTCCAATTGGCTCAACGGCTCCAGACAAGTCACATGACCTGGATGAGTCTTGGGCTCCGTGTCTGCAAAATAAGAGGTAGATAATGTCTCTGGACTCCATGTCGCCATTTTCCCTGCAGAATCTGCTTTTGACCCACACCCCCGAGGCCTGAGAGGCCCGCGGAGATGGCCGAGCACAGACTTTTTGGGGTCAACGGCCATAAGTGTTGAGCTCAGTCTGTCCCTTCCCCCTCAACACTGTACTCCGAGACCCAGGGCAGAGTGAGGGGACAGGAAGGGAGAGCAGACAGACAACTCAGGGAGGGGTAATGAGGTCCGGTGACCGGGTGGGTCTGGGAAATGCCAAGTAAGGACGAGTAGTTTCCTGGGCCACATGGCAGATGGTGTGAGCATCTTTGGGATTTCTCTGGACAGTGGAACTGTTCAGTGACTGTCAGAGGTGATGAGGAGCCCCTAGAATGTCCTCCGGTGCCCCTGCTATGAGATAGACCAACACAGCCCTGTGACCTCGCCCAGAGGGGCATGGCGGCAACCACAGTCTACCGCATGAGCCTAGGAGGCCATGGACGGATCTGTGCTGACAGAATTCGCCCACAGGTCACTGGACCCCCCCTTCACAAGCAACTCCCCATCCCCCATTCCTTCCTCTCCCTCCCCAAGCACACCTTGAGCCTTCCCTCCATAACCTACACACGCAGTATCCTCCTTCTTTCCAACCTGCCTTCTCTCCCTTCAAAATCACAGAAGTGAAAGTCGGCAAAGGAGGTCCGAGGAGGGGACTGGAGGTGTTGGAACACCTAGGGGCAAGGACTGAGCCTTTTCCTTCCTTCTTTGCCCTCAAGTTCGGCTGTGCATCCTTGGAACATTGGCTGTTGACACAAAATATTGAGGCCGCCTTGTTTATGCTCTTGGTGCCTTATTTGGGTGAACGTGCATTTTCAAAATCAAGATGTTCTGGGGCTCTTTTTAATAAAAAAAATATGAAAAATATCCCCCAAACAGAAAGGAGTCGTGAGGGTAACCATATAAAAGCAATTTAAGCCGAAAAAAAATAAATAAATAACAGTCTCACCAAGTTCCAAAGAGAACTTCGGTTTCCAGGGCTGGTTAAAAGAGTGTGGAGCTCCTAGCACTGGGTGGCATGGGACGTTTGCTCTCTGTCCAAATAAGCAAACACTCTCCCTGAACCCAGCATCCGCACCCCACACGCTGTCCTTCCAATTTGTTTCCTGTTTTCGTCCTCCCAGAAATACATCTCACAGCCCTTTTTTACTCTCAGCTCCTCACCTTGAAAAGCACAGATTTGCAAGTGTGAGTAGCTTAGCAGGGAGACAAAGCCAGCAGGCATTCAAGACATTCAGGCACGAAGAAATGCATCTCATCCGAAAATTTCCACCGCCAGCACTTTTTTTTTTTTAATTTCCAAGATAAATGCGTTTTTACTTATAAGACTAAGGGCCCCATTATTTTTCAAATACTTCGCTGCTGCCAAGGAGCTAAGAAAATTGCTCATGCACCTGGCCAGCTGCTCCAACCGCAGAAATCTTCTGACCTTAATGAAAAGGGCCTAATTTTTCCTCCCCTTTAATGAATGTTGCTTCTCTCCTTCCCAGCAGCATTCAGCGTGTGGGGCAGGCAGGCACAGTGCCCAGGTCGTGCAAAAGGGCAGGAACACCTGATTCTCCAGGATTCTTCCCACTGCCTCCAAACCAGGGCTCCCTGCTTGGGAGGGGTTGGGAAGGGGAGCAGGTAGATGACTCAGCACCTGACTCCAGGGGGCCAAAGAACAAAGACATTCTGATGTGGATTTGAATGTGTGCACAGGCGTGTGTGTGTGTGTGTGTGTGTGTGTGTGTGTGTGTGTGTGTTTAAGGACCAAAGTCTTAGAGACTGCTTGAAGGTGTCATAAAAGCTAATTCAGGTGGAAAACTCCCTGGAAAAGAAATTCATTCCCCTGCCCTACAGATGCCTCCATCCTGTCTTCCAGAACCTGGGAGAGAGAAGCCAGGATTTGGATTGGGGCCTGCAGGCAGAATTTGCAATTTCCCAAAGAATAAATTGCAGCCCCCAGGCTAGAACAGGCAGGTGCTGTGAAATCGGGCTGACCGGTCAACTTCAAGGTGATCTGCTTGCCGCGTCTTCTCTCTGTTCAGCTAATCTCCCAGCACACCTTTGGTGCCTGGTAAAGGTAAATCATTATGACTAAGTGTATGAAGCAGGAGGGTCTTTGCACACCTGTAATTACTACCTGACAAGTCTCTGCAGAACCTGGGAGATTCCCAGAGGGCCAGCGGGCTGTTTCTGGAGACGTTAAGTCAAGGTGGGTCCCCCAGAGAACATCTGGCTCCAGGAACCAAAATTCAAACCTACAGAACTGGACGTATGTTCTGTTGCACGGCTGGAAGACTCAGAGTCCAAGTTTCCAGGCTCCAGCGCTGTGATAAACCTGGCTGAGATGCTCACCTATATCTGTAATTGTGTCAGAATAAATAATGCATCCTTCTCTTGGAGCAGCACTGCCCCATAGAAATAGTGTAAGCCACAAAAGTCATTCTCAATTTTCTAGTACCTATGTTCAAAAAAGGAACCAGCGCCTGGGTGGCTCAGTCCTTTAAGCGTTTGCCTTCAGCTCAGGTCATGATCTCACGGTCCCGGGATTGAGCCCCGCATCACATCGGGCTCCCCGCTTCCTTCTCCTTCTCCCTCTGCCTTCTCCCCACTGCTCATGCTCTGTCTCTCGTCAACCACTTTCTCTGTAAAATAAATACATAAAATCTTTTTTTAAAAAAAGGAACAAGACTAATTATAAATGATATAACTCGATTGAAAAAATATAAAATATTAAAATATTTATAATAAATATAAACAATCATTAGTAAGATATTTTACTTTTTTTTTCATCCTTTTTTTTTTCTCCAAACCCAAGAGCATGTTATATTTCCATTACATCTGAGTTTGGAGTAGCCACAAATCAAGTTCAAACAGCCACAGGGGACACAGGTACCATGCCAGACAATAGTCTGACACTGACATGTCTAACTCATGACATTTTGACTTCCCATGAATGTTGCCTATAGAACGAAATAAATTGTGATACATGGCATTTTATTTGATTTAAAATCCTAGTGCTCTTAATAAAAGAAGAACTTCTCAAAGTTTCTTTTGAGTTCTACCGAACAGGTCTGAAGCCCAGACCCGGTGGGCACTTTCTCCCGAGTGCCGGTAACTGCAATCCAGTCGTCATGACTTGGGCTCATCATTCTGTGCCGCTTGCAATAGAGAAATAAAACCGCCCACATTTAGTGCTGTCCGCCTGGGACTGGGTACAGCCTCCTGACCCCCAAACAGTGGGACAATGTCTCAGCGTGCATATGCAGGCGGGGTGGTGGCCACAGGAGGCTTTATCCCAGAGTCTGCCCTGATAGGAGACGTAGGAGACGCGGGCCCTGGGCCCTGCAACATGACTTCGAAGCTCTGCAAGGAGGGAGGCAGAAAGGAGGAAGGAGCCAGAGCTACACAGCCTGGAAGCACCCTGCAGTCCCGGACATGCAGGACAAGGACGCATGGTTGCAGGGACTGTCTAGAACCACACTGTCCCCCACAACACAGCACAAGGCGCGCATGGGACCGTTTCTGGTAGCTCCATTAAAAAGTAAAAAGACACAGGTAAAATGAATTTTCATAACATTTTATTTAACCCACTTTATCCAAATTATCATCATTTCAACACGTGTCATTTTTTAAGTAAGCCTCGAATTCCCCGGCCTCCCGAGTGAGCACTGACAGCCCAGCTCCCATCTGGACAGCACCCCTTCCAGACCCGCAGGGCCCCCGGTGGCTGCCATATATGCCCCGGCAAATAGAGACCTGGGGTTGTGTGTAAGGAATAATCAAGGGAACTTAAATTATCAATAATCAAGGGAACTCAGACCAGCTTCAAGGGAGGGGTAGCGATGAACAGGCGAAGTCATCCAGCCTCTTGCGCCTGTGAAACTGGCTGGGCGCGGTCACCCGTGCCCGCCGAGGCCCGCAAGCTCGGCTCACAGGTCCCCGAGAGAGTCTGTGTCAGTAGCGCGAGGGTGAAACCCGGCACCAGAGAACTTTTGCTAAATTTTGCCAAGTGCCTGGACACCCGATCACAAGGGCGACCCAGAAAACAGCCAGAGCACCTGTGGGGAAGGCTTGGCTCTGAGCCCGCCGCGGAGGTCACCCGAGGTCACGGCCAGGGGCGCGGAGTGCGGGGAGGCAGCCTAATGTGGAAATGTTCGGGTTGGAGCGGCGCAGGCGCGTGGGCAGCCGCGGCCTGGGGACCGGCCAGGCCGGCAGGGCCCAGAGCGCAGCTCCTGGCAGGAACCAGACGCGCGGGGACACCGGAGCCGCCGCGCCGCGCCTGCCAAGACCCCGCCGCATCTTTCCTAATAAGTCTGGCCGCGCCCTGCTCTGGCGCGGATCTCCCCTCCGCAAGGGGCGGGCGGGGCGCTGCTGCAGGGGGGAGCGAGCCAGCCCAGCCAGAGCGCGGACAGCGGCTCTCCCTCCCCCGGGCCTCCCCCTCCGCAACAGACCCGCTTAGTGAATGAAGGGGCCGTTTTCTCCAAGGTGGCTCTCCCACCCTCGGGCGCCCGGGGGCGCGATCCGGATGCGGAGCTGGGCTCAGCGGCTTCAGCCCCACTCCTGGGGTAGGGAAGGGGCGGCCCCGGAGCCTCCCTGCTCCCCTTCGTGCTCCTCTCCTCCAGCTCCTGCTTCCCCTGCCCCGGAAGGGCGCCACCCACCCAACTTCAGAAGGAGGTCACTCTCCCAGCCACTGGGTCTGGAGGGTGGATCTGGCCACTTGGAGCCACGTGGGGGTGGGGGGTGGGGGAGAACATCCCAGCGGCCGTCCCAGCCCCGCACAAGGGAGGGCAGGGTTACAATCCGTGTTTGGGTCAGCAGTACTTTTGAACTATGGCTCCGGGAAAGAACAGCCTGTACAGCCACTCAGAGTCTCCCAGCAACGAAGAATGTGCGATAGATTAGCCCTCGCTTGCAAAACAATTTGGGGGGCGGGGGAGTGCAGCCTGGTCTCTTTACAGGGTCCTGGAGCAAGGGTGACGGGATGGAAAGGCATCCTCCCGCCTGGGAAGGCAGAGCATGAGGGTCACCCTGGCCCAGCGCTTTCTGACCTTGGCTGATGAACAGCCCTTGTAACCCCCTCACGGTCTGGGTTTCACCAGCTTCTAGGTCCGGTTTTCGTTGAAGGTCAGCTGCCAGGGGACAGGGGCTCTCCCGCCACTGGGACAAGGTTACACAGAATAATTTCCCTGCCCAAGGGCTTGTAGATGATTAACACGATTCTGTTAACCGGGAGTTAACAGTTATTCAAGCACGCTTTGATAATGGGGGCGGAGGGGAGAAAATGACTGTGTTAGCCATTCATGCAGGAGCTGCCAGAAACGTTAGGATGGAAAGCACAAAGTCTGGGAGGGGAACTCACAGCCAGCCCTGGCGGGGGAAGGAGAAGCACAAGGAGCCGAGGGAGGCCATAAAGTTTGTGCATACTTAGAGCAGGGTTTTTTGTTTTGTTCTGTTTTTTAAATTCTTTTCCCTGTCCCATTGCTCAGAGGAAACAGAGTAGGGCTTGACAAACTGACCAGGGCGGGTGCATTACAAGTGAGGTGGGTTTTGTTGGCTTTTGTGCTCTAGTCTCGCTGCGCTGAGTCTGTCCCCCGGGGGAGTCCTTTCTCAACCCTCTTTGGGAAGTGGGAGGGGAGTCCCAGGGAACTCGTGCTGGAGGAAAGTGAGGGTGTCCAGGAGGGCCCACACAGAAAGGGGCCACCCTGACCAGGGCTCTGATCCCTGACCCAAGTAACCCCACTGGGCCCCAGTGCGGCCTTGCCTGGAGGAGAGGCTGCCCATTCCATGGCCTCGAGATGCGCAGCTTCTTGCTGCCTGGCTGCTATCCCAGGAACCGTGTGGCCATGAACAGCTTCCCAGCAGGCCTGCCTAGGCCCCGGGAAGACATAGGGGCAAAACTCCTGCTTTGCACAGCCTGCCGGCTTCTGGGCACTGCTGATGGCACTGTGAGTCTGTGCAGGGCCAAGAGGAGCTTGCGAGAGCGTGTGTCCCTCTGCAACCATCAGGCAGAATGGAGCCTTCTCTCTGTGCAAAGCTACCACGGAGCGCTTGCAGGGGAGAAAGGCCAGATCCGGCCCTCAAGGGGCCTACAGTCCATTAAGGAGGGAAGAAAATCGATAGTAAGTCTGGAAAAGCAGCACATGCTGCTGAACTGCAGAACAAAGTCATAGAAAGGTGCCCCCCCTTCCTGCTAGGCTGGTCATGGGGCTCAGGTTGGGCATTGAACTGGGCTCTGAGGCTGGACGAGGCTTTGACGGGGGGGAAACGAGAGACACAGAGGGATGGCAGGAAATGTTTAAGGAAGAGATCTAACAAGACCAGAGAGGACAGGAGGAGAGATGGTGTTCTAAACAGAAATTCAGGCCTAATCTTTGAGGAAGCTTGCAGGGCCC
Source organism: Mustela nivalis (assembly GCF_964662115.1). NCBI lineage: Eukaryota > Metazoa > Chordata > Mammalia > Carnivora > Mustelidae > Mustela > Mustela nivalis. Next base: position 98,766,894 of record NC_139021.1, read on the forward strand.
CGTACATTTGTTCTGCTCACTGGAAGGTTGGCAAGAGGTGTGGAATGACCACATGGGCGTGGGGGACAGGGGGCAGCGCTGAAAGACGAGAATAAGCCGGTCAGCTGTGAGGCCACCAGGATGGCCTAGGGCATGAGCGTGGGGCCTGGGAGGCAGAGACATTTGGTGCGAGTGACGGCTGGGAAGTCAGAAGGGAGGATGCGCGCGGGTTCCAAAGATAGCAAATGATGGAGGGTGCCACCTGGGAACTGGGACTAATGTCATTCCAGGGGCTCAGGCTGGGGAGGGGAGCCTGAGGCAGAATGAAGCCTCAACCTTCTGTGTCCGAAAAGGTAAAAGATCAAGGAGTAAAGGCCCTGAGACCTTTGGGGAGCCACAGAGAGGGGGGAGGCCAGCCAAGGGATCTTGCTCTGGAGATCCTGGTGTCATGTGTGGGGGCTGGGCCATCTGCTGAGAGCATGGCAGATGGGGGCAGGTGGGGGAAACTTCCACAGTTCCTGGGAAGGAGTCAGGCCATGAGGGGAGCTGAGGACGGTAACTGTGAACTCATGGGGCCAGTGGGCCAGGTTATCTGGCTCTTTCTAGCATCCCAGGACTCCAGACAGCCCAGAATAAAAACAATTATTTACTCCTTGACACTTAATGAAAGCTGACTGTGGGCCAAGCACTATTCTAGGTGCTGAGGGGAGCTGGCGAGTCAGAGGTCATGTTCCCTGTTCCTCACGAAGCTCGTTGCAGACCCAAGACAATGGAACAGGTGGCTGCTATGCGGCATATTGGGTCTTGGTCCAGCACATCAGTTTCACCTCTGGAGATTTTTAGAATTATGGACTCGTGCCGACTGTCCACCACCACCACCAAAAAAATCCCTTAGGATCAGGCACAAGCAAGAGTGGTTTTCAAAGGCTGATTCAAATGCAGCTAGAATCGTGAAACCTTGTAGCATCCTGAGTCCCACTGCCTCAAGTCCAGTTCCCGCCACTTACCAGATATGTGTGTATGTGACTGTTCTCACCTTTGCTTCCTCGTCGGTAGAATGGGGGCATAATAAGGTATCTTCTTCTTAGGGCTGTAGTGACGACTGAATGTGATCATGAGTAAAGCCTTGAGAAACAGCCTAACACAGAGTGAGTGCTTAGGACGTGTGGGCTGTCAGCTAGATGATGGTGCTGGGGTTCTGTGGGGGGTGGCACGGTGCTGTGGGAACCCAGGTGGGAAATCTGCCCCAGATCGGAGGGTCGAGAGAGGCTTTCTGGGGAAGGTGACTTCTGGGCTGCGACACACAGAGAGTATGGGGTTAGCTGAGCCGGAGTGGATGAGATGGGGAAGGGGGTCACATTTCAGGCAAAGGGAACAGCGCGTACAAAGTTCCCAGGCACCAGAGCCAAAAGCACAGAAGGGACAGGAAGTGGTTTGGTGAAACGGGAGTGCAGGGAGAGGCCAGACCGCAGAGGGAGCGGGAGGAGGACGGAGACCCAGCAACGCGTGATTTTTATCCCGAGGCCACAGGGATAAGGAGGAGAATGATCAGATCTGTGTGTTAGAATCATCTCTCTTGCTGCAGTTTGGATGTGGAGTTGGAGAGGAGAAGCCTAGAGAGTGAGGTGAGCTCGGGGGAGAGGCCGGCATGATCCCAATGAGGGAGGCCAGTGGCCTGGACCACAAAGGACCATAGAAGACAGCAGAGAGACAGAAATGGGCAAACTAAGATGTCCCCGGACGGTCAATTGGAGGGAGACTAAGGGAGATGAGCTTGCCAAGCACAATACCCGGTCTTGGGTTTGAATGACCTCCTGGGTAGATGGTGGCACCATCATGGCAAGAAAGGGAACATAGAAAAAGAGCAAGTTTGTTGCGGGCAGGGGGCGGTGCCTGGGTGGCTCAATAGATCGAGTGACTGGTTCTTGCCTTCTGCTCAGGTCCCGCATGATCTCAGAGTCATGAGACTGAGCCCCCTGTCAGGTTCTATGCTCAGCCAGGAGTCGGCTTGAGATTCTCTCTCCCCTCTCCTTCTGCTCCGCCCCCCACTTGCTCTCTCTCACATAAATAAATAAAGCTTAAAAAAAAAAAAAAAAGAGCAAGTTGGGGAGAGAACAGTGAATTCATTTTCAATGTGTTGAGTTTTCGGTGCTCATGAGATGTCCTGGCGGAGCTGTGTGTCCAGAAGGCAGTTGGACATCAGGGTCTAAAGCCCAGGGAATGGGACTGATTGCAGGTATGTCTTGGAGCAATTAGAACCGAGGCTGGGGGAATGTTCAGCAAAGAGTCAATGAGACGTGGAAAGGGTCTCCTGTGCTCAAGGAGCGGTCGTAAAATGGACTGAAAATGGCCTAGAGTGGAGGGGGAGGTGGACAGGCCAGAAAGAGTTCCTGGCAAGGGCAGCAGCAGTGAAAGTCTGTAGTCAGAGAGGGAGTCCTCTGAGTCCAGAATCTTTGAATTGAGGCAGTTCTGAGCACCGGCCAGGGAAGGCCGACTCCAGGAGGCATATCCCAAGAGCACGCAGCAGCGGACATTCAGAGTAACTCATCTACATGCGCAGCATAGAGAGATGGCTTCCCTTCTGTGCTCTGTCCTAGCTCACTCCATCAATGACAGCCTTCAGTTTTCCATCTGTCAAATGGGATGGTGACCCTTGACCTCTGCTTGCCTCACTTGGACGCTATGACTGCAGATGTTTTCCCAAGGACTTCAGGTTCACATTAAAAGGAACGACCTAAACATGAATGCTCTCACCGCTGGGTTTCCTTGGACAACTGACTCAAGTGGATAATAATACATGCCCCTACCTACCTCTGTTGAGAGATTAAAAGAGAGAGAATCCCACAAGGCCTTGGTTCTAGAATTCTCTGTTCTATAAAATCTCTTGGAAGACAAGGGTCCAGGGCCAATAGATGGCAAGAGCTATCTCTGGAATTGACTGGCTTTAAAAATCCCTTTCCCTGAATCATCTAGGCTAGAGCATTCAGCACAGAAGAATGAAAATGAGGATGAGTAATACTTGGGACCATGTAGAGAGGCAGGCGGACTCCACATTCGGGCCCTCACTCTCTTACTCATTTATTCCATAAAGATTTACAGAGCATTTCTCAGGAGCTCCCTACAAAGTATCCAACAACCAAGCCCAGGGTTTGGGTCATCCCTGTTTGACTCCCGCCCCTGGGACAGCTGTCCCGGCCTTGGGTCTCCCTCAGAATCAGGTCATTTGGCCGGTAGCCTCACACCTGCTTGCATTTTGCTCTCATTCTCCGTGGTCCATGGGGTAAGGTGGCTGCCAGGTAAAAGAAACTTGTCTTCCAGGGCGTGCGTGCGTGTGTGTGTGTGTGTGTGTGTGTGTATGTGAAAGAGAGACAGACAGAAAGACAGAGAGAGAAAGAGAAAGAGACCAATGGAGGGAAATAACAGAGACCTCCAGCATCCTAGGATGGGATTTCCTGGGGCGAGGTGTACAGAGGGCCTGTCCAGGTAAAATTTCTCATGTCCCTAAGGAATATATAAGTTTCTCAAGCATAAGGATCTGAATTCCCTTATCTTGGGGAGGGCTGTTTACACAGGAGGGGTTTATTGAATGGCAGTTGAATAAATGATTTACTCAGTGAATTCGAAGAGCAGATCATTCACTGTAAGCTCCTGTGAATGGAACCAGAGGCCACAGAGGCTCCCTGTTCCTGCATGATATGGTGGGCTGTGGCTCCTGACCTGGACGACCGAAAATGGAATGCACAGAAGGAGAGCAGCAGCGAAAATGCTGTCCCTGAAGAGTCTGTTCCTATAAATTAATCCTAAACTTTGAATCATCTAAATGGGCCACCCCTTGCCATGGTCTGTGAAACCGAGCGTTAGAAGAACATTAACAGAAATGACCCTTGGGTCCCGTGCATCTTCTCTTCCCACTCAACGGCTTAAAGAGGCCCGGGACCACCGGAGCTTTCCAAGCCTTTCCTGTCACCGGCTTCCATGCCCAGCATGGGAACCCAGGGCAACCTGGGACTCACCTGAGCGTAGCCAACATGGCGGCTCGCCTTTAGGAAGAGCATTTTATGACCAGATCTGCCCAACAATAGAATGGCATGAGTCCCTAAATGGGGAGGGTGGGCCCCGTGCTGGCTAGCAAAGGCTATGGCCGTCACCCACCTGGGGTGCTGTAGAAGGGGTTCCCACCCTGGGTCACTTACACTGAAGCCTCTTTCATCCTCTGCTTGGGGGTCATGGGACTGCGGGAAGAATGTGATGAGTCACAGACTGACCCCACATGAAAGAACAATGGGTTGAGAAACACAGTGGATTTGGTGTTTGGGACCATCCTAACCAACAGATCCAATATGTGCACGCGTGGGTCATGTGGTCGAGTGTGGAGCAGTTTCGGTGACAGTGGATGGTCATGGCCTCAGTTAGGCAGAAGCCACCAGTGTTCCCGTTCGGCACGTCTCTGACCTCACCCTCCTGAGTGCCTTGTCCATTGATTGAAATACACAGTTGGTTCACAATGTGTGTGAAAGGCGCTTGCATAAAAGTGATTTTATGGCTCTGGCTTGGGTTTATAAGCCAAGCAAACAGAAAAATCTCAGGAATAAAAGGGGCAATAAAATAATCACGTAACTCTTTGAACTCACACTAAATACCACCTTTATTTCAAGGCTCTCAAAGTGTTTTGCAAACAAGTTTAGAACTGTCATCGTATCCCCCCTTTTGTCGGGGAAACTGAGTCACGGCACAGTGAGGGTTGGTTGGAGAGCACACAGGGTTTATTTCAAGGAAGAACTCTGGGAGACACCTCTGAGCTGGGCCCATGGGAAGCACCCCATGACCACATCTTTGTTCCAAGCATAAATGTTTAGCTGCTTCCCCACAGGTATAAATTTCACCCGCACAGCCCGACCCAGCAGAACGCCAGTGGATGGCTTGTTGACCCTGGAGTTAACAGCAGTAGAGGTCATGCTTATTGTTCGCCAGACAGCGGCTCCCCTACAGCTCCCCACTGTCCTGTGAGGTGGGTATCCAAGTCCCCGTGGGTGAATGGAATGAGGCTTGAGATGTCATACTTGCAATAGACCCAGAGCCTACCACTTATGGGCCCAGGCACAAGGACTTTCAAGAAAGAGGACCTGGGCCAACATTTTTGTTCCGAGCCAGAAACGTTAATGCATTCCTCCAGTCTTGGAGGAATACTTTAGAATATGGAGAAGGCCAGGACGGATTTGGATAGGTTTCCCTGGGAGTCCAAGGAAACATTTTGGGAGACAAACAGCTAATGAGCGAAACCACGAGGTGAGCCAGACAAGTGTTTCTAAAATTATACATATATAAAGAACTCCAAAAAAGCCCTGAAAGACTGTTAAAATAATGGGAAGAATTCTAAAGCACTGTTCTTTTTTTTTTTTTTTCTCCTTGGTTTGGGGCTTTTTTACCATTTACCATTTGAAAATTGTTCCACTGAATGTATTTTCATTGTCCAACCGGGGGACGGAATTAGATACCAGTGACCCAGGCACCCACTCTGGATTGTGTGGTACTCGGGCGCTCCTCTGGGCACACCCATAGCTCCTCATGTTCCCCAAGGGGACTCTAGCTGGCTGTTCACCAGACCCGTCTCCCTCTCTTCTTGGGCTCACTCGCCTCCATTTCCCAGCCTTCCTTGCGGCGGAGTAAAGCCATGTGGCCAATTCCGACCAATGGACTGCAACATCCAACCAATGCTCTTTAGATGTTCCTGGGCCATTCTCCACTGTCTTTCACTACTATCAGTCTCCTAGATGTGAACACATAGGGGGCCTGATCTCGGAAGCCTAGCATCGAGGATGGATGGTTCCTCCATCGGCCTGGAACCTTAAGGAGTGGGTGGGACAGAACCCTTCCCCGTGTCCTGCTGCTGGTTGAACAGTTGATGTGGTGTGTAGAGCCGTCCTAATGAACAGATCCAGCATGTGCAAACTAATCCAATCCACGGGGGAGAAGCTGGTCATTTGGATGACTGAAAACAAACAAACGAACTTGCACAATTTCGACAACAGTTGTAATATGTTATAAAATGTCATAAAATGTTAAAGTAGCTGGAATAACCTGAAATTCATAGAGCAACTTAGAGATAAGAATCCACGCTCTCCAGGCTAAAAATGAAAGGTTCTGTACCATCTCCCCGCGACAGAGCAGAAAGAAACCTGAGGCTCAGAAACAGCCCATTACTTTCCTTCTTTGTTGGTAGTGACCTGTGACAAGACCCAGCTTCTTCAGTCCCCCTCCCGCATTCTGCAGGCTGAAGAGGACAAATTGCCTTTGCCTTGAAGCCACCTCCGTGTGACCGCTGGTCACTACCTGCACTGGGAAGGACTCTGAGGCCAAGTCAGGAAAGGGGACAGCGACCAGGAGGCATCTCGCCGAGCCTGGGGAGAGGGGGGTGGCCACATCCGCTCTTGTGCCAGCCAGCAGCTGCCCCATACCTGCCCATGGACACATTCCTTATCATTTGGGATCCCTGCGTGGTGGCCGCTCAGTCTCCAAGCCCCGCCTCTCACCCTCCCAAGATCTGCTGAATTGAAATCTCTGGGTGTGGCCCCTGGAAATATAGATTTTTATAATCTTTCCATGGAAGTGTGAGAGAGAGTTAGCTCTAGAAGCCACCTGGTCGCAGGCAGGCACCTCCTGGATGTGCAGTAACTCAGTAGTAGAGTCCCGGGCGAGTCAGCTGTCTCACCTGTGAATTAGGGGTAACAATAGCACCTTCTTCGTAGGGATAGTAGGAAGACCAAGTGAGATTCTCCATAAAAAAACAGTGTAATTATTATCTTTATTCTCTTACCTTCTTCTATGAGTCTGTGAGAGGCATTTTGCTCGCTGACCCTGGTATCGGTGAAAACACCATTTCTTCAGATTTCCAGATGCCCGGGACAGCTTCCTCACATCCCCAAGTACCAGGAAGGGCAAAAGCACGCAGAGCTCCGGGGCACGTGCTCTGCACTCCCCGCACACCGCTGTGGGCAGCCCTCCCTCACCACACGCAAGCCGCATCAGGAAGGACCCTGGATGGGGAGCAACCTGCTGACAGAAGCCCGGGGGAGACAGGAGGTTGGGCACACATCGATGCTGGTCTAAGTCACCACCACTGGCTAGAGTGCCAGGGGCTATCATGCCGGCAAGGACGCCGGTCATGCTGACGGCAGGGAGATCGGCCACAAGGCACCACCCAGCAACATTGCGGATGTGGGTTCAGCACTGCTGGAGACGAATGAGCTAGCTCGTCTCAAACACTAGCTCCTAACCTTTTCAGACGTCCCGCACCGTGCCATGCTTTTACCATCTCCGCTGTACCCTGGTCTCCTCGGAGTCTTAGAACCCATCTCTCAATACTGGGAGGAAAGAAAAGAGAAACCGCTCTCATTCTGCAACTTGGTCCCAACCAAATACAAACAAAACCCTTGACTCTGGTATGCTTCAGGAAGGAATTTGCTGGAAGGAAAACTGCTAACTCACAAACAATCCCGAGGTTTCCAGAAATGAGCGGGAGGCCGAGTGCACTCGGGACAACAGTTCTAACCACAGCCAAGGTCAAAGACAGCAGCAATCTGATGGCAGAGCCGCCTCCTCCATCCCACTGGCCCCGCGGCACCACCGCTGACAGGCCTGGGACGCAGGCATCTCCACCTGCTACCCGGTAAAGCCCCCTCTTCGTTCGTATCAGTCACTTGCGTCCCCTGCAGTGCTGTAAGCTGGCCGAGCTTGGGTCCCATGCCTACAGCCTAGTGCCGGCAATCTAGGAGAGCATGTTGCCGGCCTTTTCTGTTAACCCTGGGAGATGGAAGAGCTTAATCATAAGTGGGTTTAAATGCAGGGCAGATGAAATCCAGGAAATGTATACTACCCCACGGATCCTGGCTGCTTTCAGCTTTTCAGGAAAAGCAGGAAACCAATGTCTTGCTTCTCTCTGCTGATCCCTCTGTGACCCGTATAAGCAGACACTGTGAATCAGTGGGACAGGCCTCTGGGAACAGAAGGACATAGGTGGCTATTGGACACATGTGCTGAGGGCCTTTTCAAAGCAAAGCCTTTGCTGCTGGACAGTGGTATCTCAGGGGCCAGGGGACCTTGGCCAGTTCTAGATGATGGGTTACCAGAAGGCTGTGGCACGGCAGGACCCTGAGAGGTCAGGAGTCCGGACGCGGCCGATCCCAGCACGTTCCGTGGAACCGCTCGCCAGACCAGGAGCCAGGATGTCTGAGCTCTGGCCCTGCCCTGTCTTCGCTCCTGGCAAAGCTTTGAGCAGATCTTTCAACTTTTGTGACTCAGTTTACTCGACTGCCAAATGGAGGTAATCACGTGGAGCTCAAAGGACGTTAGTAATGCTCTAATGAGTGTTTATAAAGCACTTTGTAGGAGTTTATAGTTATTTGAGCTGGGAAAGGAATTACAAATTATTCAGGAGTAAACAGTATTTAGAATCTGGATTTTCAACAGCCAACAGGTTTTCCTGGATGTTTACAAGACCCTCGCAACAGGACAGCCTGAGGGTCCATCGGGACAAACTGGTTTCGTTCGAAGCCCTCTCCTCCCTGAGGAGCACGTTCTGGGCTTCGGGAAGCCATCCGTCTGCGTGGCGTGCATCTCTCGACAGACGAGCCACCCAACACCTGGTTTCGGAATGGAAGCCAGACGCTCAAGTTTTGGTTTATTTGTTTCCTATTGTTTTGTTGTAGGGATTGAGGGTGAAGAGGTAATGGATAATTCTCCTCAGATACATCTGAAGTGCTACACACTTGGTTCACAAAGAAATGTAACTTTCTGTCCCGCCCGAGTTTGGAATAGAAAAGGTAGAGTACTCATGTGCAGGGAGAAAAGAGTGGATTGCGGTGAGTCCCTGAGCCAAATTGTGTGTTTCTGTCTGGTTTTGACTCCCTTGTTTGCACAACTCTGTGAGGATAAATACCACCATTCTGCTGATGGAGACGAAAGCTCAGGGGGGCGAGTGGCCTCAGAGTGAGGGCTCACCAAGCCGGCACGCGGCGGAGTTCACAACCATGCCCACACTCATCGTCCCTTCCTCTCTTTCATGACTGTGGTCACTGCCCACCACTGTCACCTACGTCCCGCCGCTGCATTCCCAAGTGCTGTACAAACCTGCCAGCCTTTTGGGGGTTCCCTTGTGCGACAATCAATGCCTTCAGCCTTGACCAAGCCCCAGAGGCAGGATGTGGAGAAGACGGGGAGAAGCTGAGCACTTGGGCAAAAGTGGGTGCTCTCTGGCTTTTCTCTGGTCTGCTGGAGCAGAAGGGAAAAAAGAGACCCTCGGGACTTTTCGTATTGGGAAAAAAGCCAAACTCGGTTCTTGTTTTGCTGTCTGTTCCAAAGACCAGCCTGATTCGGTGGAACCACGTGCAGCTGTTCTTCTGGTTAACATGAGTCAGGGCTTCCTCCCCCCGCACCCCAACCCACGTGGAGGAGAACGAATATGTGGGAAAATGGGACCTCTCGTCTCAGGAGATAGTGTCCCTGTCCAGACAGCATGCTCATATCTATGATTCCAGTTAAGCCTGGAAAAGCAAGAAAAGAGAGAGAGGGGACACTGACCAGGAGAAGGCAAGTTCAGAGCATTTCCCACAAACCACTCAGCCTGGCCCTGGGGACCTGTCGCGATCTGACAACGAATTTCCACTCCCATCAGAGGGTTTTCCATTTGGATTCACTCAACAAACCTCTACTGGGAATCCTTACTCTATTCCAAGTATATGGTCTATAAAAGGATATGAAGGATGCTCCCTGGCCTACAGGAGATGATCATCTAGAAGGGAGACAGAAAAATTATATCCATTCCAGCAAATTGCTTTAAAGGTGAGATGAATTCCTTTAAAGGTGGCACAGTTGGTTAAGGATCCAACTTGTGATTTCAGCTCAGGTCGTGATCTCAGGGTTGTGAGGTCAAGTCCCGAGTCGGGCCCCACACTGAGTGAGAAATCTGCTTACTCACTCACACGCGCTCTCTAAAATAAATAACTAAATCTTAAAAAAAAAAAAAAAAAAAAGGAAAGAAAAAGAGGTGAGATGAATAAAGTACCGTGGAAGAACATTCCATTCTGCTCAGCTGAACCAAACTCTTCACAGCTCGAAAAACCTCAAAGGTCTCAGCTCCAGGCCTTCGGTCGTGCCACCTTCTCTGCCTGGGATGTCTTCCAGGCTCCTGTCCCCTTTGGTTTAAGTACACACACACACACACACACCAGCTATCACAGCACTGCCTCCTCCAACAAGCCCTTCACCACGACCCTCACTCTCTCCTTTGAAATTTTATGACTCGTAACTAGTGTCTCCTGGATGACACCTCTTATTTTCCACCCAGTTATCTTGTCTTAAGGCCCACAGAGCACTGTAACCCCCATTAAGGGCAGGGACTATATCTTACACAGGGTAGAAACTCAATAAATATTTGTGGGATTTAATTAGATCCTATTGAAAATCCTAATGAATAGAACAATGAGGAAACATATTTGTACTTACTGGCCTTAAAAGATTCCTATCACCAAGTATTGTTAACTTTAAAAGCAGGGACCCAGATGGAATGCATAGTATAGCAGCACATATGTAAAACAGGGGGTATTGTTTTAATCAGGCCTGACGCAGACTCTATCTGGTGTGGTTCCTATAGAGGAGATTTAGCGAAGGGACCCATCCCAGAGCTGTGGACAGCTGAGTGAACAGCAGGAGGGTGACACTGAGACCAGCAATGGTGAGAAGCCATCATGACCCCATGAGCAGGAAGAACAAGGATGGGGTCATGTGTCCCGGACCTGGTTAGGACTGGAGCCATCCAGGAACGGTCAGAGGTAAACACTGAAGTCCGGAAGGACAGTTGACCAGGGGGTGGCCGTGGGGAGGGAGCAGTGTACTGACTTCTTTTCCTTCCACAGGCTTCCTTCTGGCCAGTGCCACTCATCAGCTGAGTATAACTGGAAGCCGGGAAAGGGTGTGCAAAAAAGCCGGGTGTCTACCACAATGGGTCAGCCCTCTGGGCACAGAGCAGGGTCTGGGGGCTCCATGGAAACCGTGCAGAACACACCCAGGGCAGTCTGGAAAGATGTGCTCTTGGAGACACACGGACGTATGGTTATGAGGGAGAGTCAGGCTTTTCCTCACTTCCTTAATTTATTTTTTTACAATGAGCATATGTTGTTTCTATAATCAAGGTTGGGGGGAGATAAGATTTATCATTTAACACTCTGACCACCTATAAATCCACGCAGGCAATACAAAGGGAAAAAACTACGTAAACATATTGTTTAACATTTTATTTCTCTATTTTTCTGAGAGAGAGCGAGCAAGCACACAAGCAGGGGGAACCGCAGGCAGAGAGAGAAGCAGGTTACCTGCTGAGCAAGAAGCCTCATGCTCCGTCCCAGGCTCCGTCCCAGGACCCTGGGACCGTGACCTGAGCTAAAGGCAGACGCTCAACTGACGGAGCCACCCAGGCACCCCTGAATAGTGATTTGGACTTTAAAATCTCTTTAAAACTTTTTCAATCTCTCAGTTGAAAAGTCAAAGACATACTTAACTATTCATATATTCTCCACTCACTGATTTATTCATTCAATAAATGTTTTTGAACATGTCCTGGGCTGGACCCAGGAAAAGAAGGTGAGGCAGTCACAGCCTGCATGTACAGGCCCCAAAATCTAGGCCTGGAACCTGACACTATATGACAGAAGGGAAGGGTCCCAGGTGACAGGCTGCCGCGGGGGGCCCCACCCCACCGGGAGACGCACAGTGGTGCCCGGGTACTCAACTTGGTGGCCTGTCTCCTTGCCGTGAGAAAGGACGTGGGGGCCTGCTTCCCACCATCCCATTCGATAATATGATTTTTTTCCCTCTGAAAGGTGAGAGGCAGGAAATAAGTCAGAGCCTCCATTTCTGCAGGGCTAGCTGTCCAAACAGCCTGGATCTCCGCAACATGAAAGTGAGTTTAGATAAAAGCGCATTTTAAAAATTAACAAATTAAGTGGGTGTTTCGTAAACATGTTGCCAAGCCACAGACCCTATAAATGAGTGGGCTGTTCCCAGGCCTCATTACACAGAAGCCCTTCCTTATTCCTACTGTCCTCTTGCTATGCCCCCAACACGGGAGGCCCGCGCCTGCCCTGCTGGGTCTGCGATTTCAAAGGTTTGTCCCCATATTGGCCTTGGATCTGCTCCGTATCAGTAGCTCCCATACTCTCAACATGGGGACCCCTTTGTAAACCCCCAAAATGTGGCTGACTCACATGTAATAATGGTTACATGTTTAATATTTCTGATTAAGAAAATACTGACGGAAGTCCATACAGAATTCAGGTATGCTGGAGTGGCTGGGGGGCTCAGTGGGTTAAGTATCGGCCTTCGGCTCAGATCATGATCTTGGGGTCCTGGAGATCAGGTCCTCCTCAGCAGGGAATCTGCTTCTTCCTCTGCCCCTCCTGCCCCCTGCTCATGCTTGTATCTCTCTCTCAATAAAATCTTGTTTTATAAAAAAGAACTTAGGTATGCTTACCCAAGCCAATGTACATTTTATTAACCCTAACCACCTACATAGAATCTGCCACATAATAGCTCACACGGGTGGGAGGGCTATCATTCGGACTCCGCAGGCAACACTTGGCCGGCACAGGTCTCCTCAGGTGCCCTGCAATGGTGGTCCCCCTCCCCCTGGGACCTGAGGCTCCCAGATTAGAAACCATAGAGTGACAGAGGTACCCTCACAGGATCAACCCGCCTCGGCTCCAGTCACTTGGGACAAATGCCTCCTCTACGGCAGGAAGGGAACTGGCACATCCAAGAGAGGCTTAGATTTCCAAAAATTCTCTGGCTAATTAGAGACATAGAGCAATGCAGGAAAATGGGAGTGAGCCCTGGCTCTGCTCACAGGCTTGCAGCCCTTGTTTCTGTGTCATCAAAATGTGTCCTCACCACCCTGACCTCCACCCTGTAGCCCATGCAAAGGGCGCGAGTGTAGCCGCTTCACCGAGGACCAGGACAAAGAGCCACTAAGCTGCCTTCTTCCTTCTATTGCTGCCCATATTTCCGACCGCTATTAGGCACGGCATTTAGACTCAAAATATTTATGCTTTATCGCAATGCTATGTAAACTGTTAAGAGCTTTCTCTAGGACTATTTCCTCACCTGGGAGGCTAAGATGAAAACAACACAGAACTCCTGGGGCCGCCCTAGGAATATGTGTCACCATATTCCTGCAGAGGTCCTGCTGCGGACCCCGGACAGAAAGCATGAGCCAGCGTCCCGCAGGGAGAAGGCATCCATGATTTTACTGGTCGGTTTGTTGATCGACTGATCGATCTCCTGCCGTTGGTGCAAGAGAAGCACAGAGAGCCCGCCCAGGGATCACAGCCCACTCTGCCGACTCTGTTTGCCCACGGGCATGCTGGGGATGGCCCGGTCCATCTCCCAACGACAGGAAAGCCAAACCGCAAGTCAGGCTCCTAACACCGACATAATCGGGGGCTAAAAAGCAGCCGTATCTGCGGCGGCAGCCTTGGGTCTGAATAATCATTTTCAGAGGCAGGATGCTGTCTCCGTCCTGAGAGCCTCAACCCAAACAAAGCTCGCCCTGTGGGCCTACTCGGGGGGACTTGCCTTTTGTACCAAGTGGCTTTCCCTTTGCACGTGGAGGGGAAATGCACTGACTACTCTGGACTCTGGGAACACTCCAGACTGTGCCAAGGGCTTTTGCCTGCTGTACTTCATCCCAGCGATCAGCCGCTCTGCGAGACGGGCCTGGTTACCTGCCATTTTCCAGACGGAGAACCTGAAGGCCAGTGAATATGAGGAATTTGCCCAGAGTCATGCAGCTTGTAAGAGGCCAAGCTGGGATCTATAACCTTGGTCCAATTAATTCAGAATTCTATACTCCTTTGTCTTCATTCCACAGACTTGGCGAGGGCCTCTGAACGCTGACCCTTATCTGCAAAGCCCCTTCTAGTCTTCAAAGGGAAGAATCCACAAACCCTGAGGCACTGGGCACTTTGCTTCTTCCTTCTTCAGCATCTGGATCCCCAAACGCCCGGACGAGTGGCCTGCCAAACAACCAGGTTCTTCAGCGGGGGGCAGGGGGGAGACTTGGGTCAGTGTGAGACATTCTCCAATCGAAAGCTAATGTGCATGAGAAGCCCCACTGAGGCCTCTCCTTGGTTAAGTAAGGGGCTTAATTCCAACAGCAAATTGAAGGAAACGTGGGTCCGGAAGACAGGCCTTTTCAGAAAGAGGGATGCATGATTTGTTTCAAATAAATGAGAGCCAGTTGTAGCCTTTAAAAAATTTTTGAAATTTGAAAAAAATTTTGAACTGACTGGGTGGCTCAGTCAGTTAAGTGTCTGCCTTCGGCTCAGGTCACAATCATGATCCCAGAGTCCTGGAATCGAGCCCGACGGCAGGCTCCTGCTCAGCAGGAAGCCTGCTTCTCCCTCTCCTCTGCCCCTCCCTGCTCATGCTCTCTCTCTCTCTCTCTCTCTCTCTCTCAAGTAAATAAATAACATCTTTTTTTTAAAAGATGTTATTTATTTATTTGACAGAGAGAAATCACAAGTAGGCAGAGAGGCAGACAGAGGGAGAAGGGGAAGCAGGCTCCTTGCTGAGCAGAGAGCCCGATATGGGACTCGATCCCAGGACCCTGAGATCATGACCTGAGCTGAAGGCAGAGGCTTAACCCACTGAGCCACCCAGGCTCCCAGTAAGTAACATCTTTAAAAAAAAAAATCTTTGGAGGATAAATGATAGGCATCGAGCCTATCATTCAGTATCTATAAATCTGTAATTAAACTCCAATCCACTATGAGCCCCTGTTCCTCCTAAGAGAGATCTACTGAAGTCAACTACAGTTCTCAAGCCAGTAAACCCTCAGGATCGTGTGCTAGAAAAACAGTAAACTCCTTTATCAGCAGAGATTAGAAATTTCCTAACTCTGCCAAACCAGGAAATATCAGCCCATTAAATGTCATGGTTAAGAGATGATGAGGGGAGTTGAGTGACTTCCCAGAGTCTTGTTGCAGGATTTCAGAGATGTTGGTGCCTGGAGGGAACTAAGGTGAGCAAACAGGGTTTTCTGGTGGCCACCTGTCCAAAAGTCACGTCATGATCACCAGGCACCCTGATCATTTAATTCAGGATGAATGAAAATAATTGTTCGCTTCTTGCTAGGGACACCTCATTTCTTTAGGTAACAGACCCTGTAATCAAGGCCATCAGAAGTGGGTTTGGAAGCCCCAAAGAAGAAATGGGGGGATTGGGGGAGCCTCCCACTCCCATCGTCTGCACCTTCCCTGAAAAGAGCAGGCCAGGCTGTCCGCAGACCAGCACGACCTCAGACCTCAGCTCCCCCTCGTCTTTCCATCTCAAAGCCAGCGAGACTCATTGCTGATGTGCTTTGTTCAACCCCTCAGCTCAGAGATGTTCTAAAAGATCCAGTCAACTGTAGGGCACCTGAGATTTGGCCCTTTTGAAGGCTCTCCCAGGATGTACTTGGATAACGGGAGTTCTGCATTCCAAAAGTTAAAATTTTGTAAGTCCTGGGGATCTCATGTACAGCAGGGCGACTACAGTTAATAACACTGTGTGGCATAGTTGGAAGTCATTAAGAGAGTAAATCTTAAAAGTTCCCATCACAAGAAAAAAATCTGTAATTATGTGTGGCAACAGATGTTCATTAGCCTTACTGGGGCGATCATTTCGCAACATACACGAATATCGAATCCTTATTCTCTGTACCTGAAACTAAAATGATGTCCTATGTCAGTTATACCTTGATATAAAAAAGATAACTCTCTGTGGGTTCCATGATGAGTAGGAGCTCAAGGAACCCAAAGGGCAGATAATAATATAGTAAAAGTTGTCGGACCTAAAACGAACTTAAAATGTTTTATACAGAAGCTTCAGCTTTCAAATTACGCGTTTATCTAGGCAAACACATAAACCTTCTCCTGGTCCCAAGCATTCGATGGGGAATGGATGTGACTACGTGCCTCCAGGGTGACAGTGAGCCCCTGGCATCCTGGATACATCACCAAGCTGGATGTTTCGGGGATAAACCCCGCTGTCTGACTGGCGAGACTGAGATCGACCCATCTTGAGTGAGTAACCCACCGGAAAACAGACAGATGTTTGTTTGGAGTATGAACATGGGGAAACTCTTGTCTTCTCTTTCCATCACTTTCCATCAGTGGGTTCTCTGTTATCAGTCTAGTGAGTCAATGCCCAGCCTGAGCCAGTGGAAATTCTTTGTTGGCACCATCTGTAGCTTCCCTCGGTGTGGGCAGGCTTGCCCTACTGTGTGTGCAGACTCATGCTCCCATTATTTTATACGAGAACACAACGCTAACCTCCTGACAAGCTCTCAGGTCACCTTGAGTAAACTGCCCCCAGATCTCACACGGAGCCAAAGGGGAAAATAAAAGCCTCTTGAGGAAAGGTTGGTTTCACCTAAAATAAAAAATTGCCTTCGGAGACCCAGACATACAGCCATACTTCAAGGTGTGGCCAGGGAAGGAGGGGAATCATTTGGGCAGATTGCTGGGATAATGGAGCTCGTGAGTATGTTAATAAGAGGGAGAAAGCTTCCTAAAGTCATCCAGTGACACAGCCCTGGCCTCACCCGCCAGGCTGATAGGTAACAACCTCTCAGTGTAGCCGAAGGCAGAACCACCCGGATCCCAAACGCCCAACACAACTGCCAGGGGTGCCAAGCGCGCATCCAAGCGCTTCACTGAATTCCGTCTAGATTCCTCTCCCCTCTGAAGTCCAGCCAAAGAGAAAACCTGTTTCCAGACGAAGCGGGGCTTTTAGAAACGAGGTGACTATTCCCAAGGAGACACTGAGGACATTTGCCTGCGTGTAAAATAAATCGTGATCAAGAGGAATCAAGTATGAACCCATCTGCAGCTCATTAATATGACCTGTTGGAAAGGAGGCCAGATTCACCAAGTCAATCTGAAAATCTAAAAATAACACTAATGTGAGCCTGGCCCAGTGCATGCAGGGCAATAAAAAGATGTCTACATCTGCTAGAGCCGGAGTCCCTGGACGCTCCCTCGCTCTTTACTACTCATCCTCAGTGGTAATTGGGAAGGGAGGCATTTATCTGCTTTCCAGAAAAAGCAAAAAGCATTCCATGAGGATCCCTGTGGCCAAAAATATCATTCTGTGCTGATGCAGGAGGATAAACGGACGCTGTCTTCCCATCGAGTAAATCCTACATGTTTCAAAGATCGCAGGAGGATCTCCTCTTAAATTGTTTGAAGGGAGACATCTCCCTTGGAGAGATGTGGGGGTCACTTGGGTGGCAATTGCCAAAGCACCGTGTGGGCACTGATCACAGGAGGTACACAGAAGAGAGATTTTTTAAAAGAGTTGATTGTTCATCATGTGTTTATGCAAAATAATATAGCAGAACACACCCAACCTGTGACTCCAAGACGTTGCTTGGGAATTAAGACAGACTAAAACAGATTGTAAGTCAAAAAGTGCAATTGTTCAAATATAAAAATGCTAAATAAATTGGTACAGGGGGTCCGCCAAGATGGGAAAAAGGAAATCAGAAGGCACAAGAACCCAAGAAAATTGGAAAACGCCGTTCTAGGCCGAAGCCAGATGGGTTCCCATGGCGTGGACAAGGGACATGATTCACAGTCATTTTCACAGCCTCACTGAACACCGAACCACCAAGATCTCCAAGTGCCCAGGGACCTTATCGCCAGTCTGAGACCTCGGTAAGATTCCGAGAACCACTTGGTTCCCTCACTACCTGAAGAAGTTTTAATCCAAATGAATGGGGCGACAGAAGAGGATTCCTTTTGTGATCTACCATCTCCGAGCCCAAATCTCTGACAGTTGAACCAAGTGTGCCCAATGTCCTGGAGGGGACAACAAAGACCACTTTGCTCTTTTGAGCCAGCCTGAGGCTACAGGTGCAGGGAAGGAGTTCCTGCAGACTTCTGACAGTCTCTTCCACCTCCTCATGACCTCATCCCTGAGACAGCAAGCAAGAGATTTTAAACCGCACTTGTTCATGTCCTGGGCTGTTGCAGGATGCCCTAGTAGGAGGCAGGTGGACCATAGCGGCACCTGTATGGGATTGTGGTTTCAGAGGGAACCTGCACTTTGCTGGGGCGGTCAACTTGGGGAGTTAGCCATCAACTCACATGGAGGAAAGAAGAGTCTGATGTCTTTTTACTTCCCAGTAAAGCTCTGGTCTGTGGCTTGTGCCATGATGAATAGTGTGGCAGTTAAAAGCAGTGAGCTAGAGCAGACATGGAAGCAGAGAAAAAAGAAAGAGTTGCAGAATAACATTTTAGCATGATTTTCTTTTGTGTAAAAAGAGAGGATTTCAATAGGTTTGCATATAACCCAGGGAATTTCTGGAAGGATTTCCTGAAAGTGTTAACGATAGTTGCTTATCCAAGTGGTAGGAGAGGGGGCACCACGTGTGGGAAACACACTTTTCAGCTCCATTCTATGGCTATCTGTGTGTTGGCAATTTTTGCAGTGATCTGTGTGCTTTGATAACAAAGCCTTTTGAGAGATAGCAAACAACGGGAAAATGTCCCAAAGCTTACATCAATGCCGCAGGCATGTTAGTCCATGGGACGTATGATAGAGTGAGCCGTTCACTTGCACTTACAAAATAATTACCATGCATAATACATATTACCGAGTAAGCATTATGACATAGTCTCACATTTACCTAATAATCACGATCTGGAATGCATACTGCATAACCATCTTATGGATGGATCCTCTTCATGCAGAAGAACAGAATGGACAGGGAGCCCTTGCAGTAGCTGGAGTGCTCATGAGCCTGGACCTCCCACCCGCATGGCTCCGGCCAATGAGACAGCCCCTTGCCTGCCGGCTGTAATCGCAGAAGTACCTGGTCCACGTCAGGCACAACCTTAGCCACATCACATGTGTGAGCTCTCATCCTCGTGGTGACTCTCGGACATAGGCTCAATTTTTATTTACGCATAAGGAAATCGAAGCTTTAGAAGTTTACCCCATGATCATGACCGAGAAACTAACTGTCCATCACCACACACGCCCTCCTGGCCACAGCACAAAGTTCTCACTGGGATTACGTTTCCCTGCCTTCCACTTAGTGAAATGTGGGTGTCACTTCAGGCTAACGTAAGCCACACTTTCTCTCGCCTTCCATACAGAGCTCTCCAAGGTCCTAGGGGACAGCAGAGCCACAAGCTGGAAGGAGCCTGGGTTGCTGCATCACCACCTGAGGATGGTCAGTCCCGGATCCGAACGGGATGTAGACATCAGTGTGAAGGCTCTGAAGTTGGAGGCTTCTTTGTTATGGCTGCTACTGTTACCCTGTGTAACGCAGCAAGTGAAAGGAAGTGCCAAAATGCTGGTAGATTTCAGAGGCAAGATCCCAGGGCCATTCGCCTTCCAAGCACCCTCTCTCGCCACCGTGCTGAAATGCTCCCAAGCCATACTACATACCCACTCAGCTTCTCTGTGGCCTCCACCAGCCACCTGCCAAAGGGGGCCCTGGGGCCAGAGCTGAGTGGAGACCAGCATGGTCGGTACAAGTAGCACCCCAGCCACACAGCCCCACTCAGCTACCTTTTCTCTGCACTGAAGATGATTGGAGGGTGGAGATGCACACCCCCGCCCCCAGATGGACTGCCATGGCCAGCAGTTCCTCCAGGGCGCCATCAGGAATCGCTACGCCAGGGAAGGCTCTGCTCCCAGCTTCACCTCCCATCACCTGTCTCTGCCCCTGCTCTGCCTCGGCAGACACATGAAGCACTGCGCTTCCTGCCGCTGCACCTCTGGGAGGCTGTGGGGCCTGGCCAGCGACTGCCTTCTTGTCGACCCCCTTCCCACACTGACCCATGTCCCTAGCCCTTGTCTAGTCATAGATATAGGGATGCAATGAGGTCCCGAGACTGTCTAGTCCAAAAGGGACTGGGGATGTGGGGGTCGGGATCCGTGCTCCAAAAAATCTTTTCTATTTTGGAATCATCCCCGGCATGACCAGTGGCCCAGAAAGGTCTGTTGTGCAGTGAGGGGCCCTCTTGCTGAGCTGTGGGGAACTGAAAAGCCAGCATCTTTGAGGACCACGGAATGTTGCTCCAATGATAGGTGTCGTCTTTGGCTTCCTTGTCCAGACATGGTCACTGCAAGTGAAAAAGGGGTGTGTAGTGATAACCACATAAGGGGAAAGAAACAGGGAGAAAAAAGGCAAGGGTTCCCGGATGACATTCGGGGGCACCCTGAAAGAAAGCCTCCGCCCTCGTTCTGTTCATTAGCCCCTGCTCTAGTGGTCTACATGGCATCCCAGCACCCTCCCTAAGAGAGTGGTTGTGCTGGCAATGGACTTCATATCTGTGTG
Source organism: Mustela nivalis (assembly GCF_964662115.1). NCBI lineage: Eukaryota > Metazoa > Chordata > Mammalia > Carnivora > Mustelidae > Mustela > Mustela nivalis. The sequence goes on from NC_139021.1 coordinate 98,787,256, forward strand.
AGGCCCCGGAGGGGTCAGAGAGAGCCACACTACCTCCCACTGCATGACTTCCATGAAGACAGCATGGCTGGCTGGTGGTCAAAAAACAGAAGTGAGGCCCAAGCCCGGGAGACTTAGGAGGAACTGCCGGGTCAAAACCAATCAGAGTCCACTGGAGAATGAAAACAAGTAACAACGTGCTGCTGTGGTCAGCCTATAGAGAGGCTCTTTTCTAACATTTTCCAAGACCTCAGTTTGTTGGGGGTTTGGTTTGGTTTGGTTTTGTTTTTTTATGAAATCCTAGGCAAGCAAATGTTACACAGCAGCCCTGTTACAGCAATGTCTTCACAAACGTTACCTCACATCCTCAGTGGTGAGATTAGCATTTAACCAAAGAAAGAACCAATAGACACAGATATCCTGAAAATTCAAGTAGTTAATTTCCTCTTTCAATGCTAAGGGTTTCAGTGATACATCCAGATGACTCCATGACACTTGTTAAGAAGAAAGGTAATCAGTGATGTTATTTTAGGAGAAAACAACTAATTAGTTTTCTTTAAAAAAGAGGAAAAACTGGGGAGCCTGGTTAATGATCTCAGGGTCCTGGGATCGAGCCCCACATCGGGCTCTCTGCTCAGTGGGGAGCCTGCTTCCCCCCCTCTCTGCCTCTCTGCCTACTTGTGATCTCCTTCTCTGTTAAATAAATAAATAAATAAAATCTTAAAAAAAAAAAAAACAAAAAAACACATCTTTTCCCCACTCTAGTTTCTTAAAGACCTAAAATAGTTGGGAATAGTTATTGATTAAGTAGCTAGCATGAGTGCGTTGATCCATGGTATCATTTTCTGGTTTCTAGCAACATGCTTGTCAGTATGTTCATCCACTCACTGTCCTGACAATAGATGTTTCCTCCAGTTGTAGGAGATATTCACCCTTTGGTCCAGACTCTCCTGCAGGCACTGAGGATCCTGGAGTGATCAGATCAGCCCCGAGGAGTTTATATTCTGATGGAATAGAGAGATGAGCCGGAAGAAGCCGCCGTGTTGACGCCGACTCAGCTGACCACCCTTGCTGTAAGGTATGACATTTCAGCTGTATATCCAAGGGCCCCAGAAACGCAGCGGGGAACTTGGAGCAGCCCTCCTCGTGACTTCAGGCCTTTCCTCAACTCCAGTGAGACAAGCCAACATGTTTCAGCTCCTAACGCAGGGCAGATCTCAAATATAACATGTGACTCAAAGCAGTCAGTGAGATATTGCCCCTTTGGCGAGTGTCTGATTGGTTCCAGAGGAAATATTTTAGACAGCCTGGCTCAGATCACATGTCTGGAGGGGAGTCCTTGGGGCCTCGGTTTCTGGCAGGCATCTGGACTGAGGGACTAGCAGGGCTGTCTACGTGCTCACATGTGAAGTCCTATGAGACACACAGCCTGTGGAAGCCAGCAGGGCTGTCCGTGGGGCCAATTCACTGTCCACCTGCAAGCTGCTAAGCTCACTCCTCCAGCCCCTGATGAGGGAGGCTGGGACATGATTCCAAGGAGTGGTAGCCTCTTAAAGCTATAATCCTGTCAATCGACTTGAATTAACCAATATCACAACAATGGAATCTTCAAGAAAAGATACAAAAATGGTCGTGTTGTCATAGAGCTGGGCCCATTAAGGAACGTTGACCGTCTTCCTCTGGGCCAAGCCAAGGGGTGAGTCAGTCAGGGACAGGCCGGACATGTGTCTTTCAGTAAGTCGTATTTCCTTTGATTAAAAAGGTAATGGAGAAGCCAGACACAAAATGACAAAGTAGGATTCCACTTACATGAGATCCCTAGAGGCGTCGAATTCAGAGATGGAAAGTAGCATGGTGGCTGCCAGGAGCTGGGGCAGGGGAAAGGGGGAGCTCGTGTTGAATAAGGACAGAGTTTCAGTTTGGGAAGATGTAAAGGTCCTGGGGATGGATGGATAGGGGTGATTCTGGCACAGCAGTGTGAACAGACTTAATGTCGCTAAAAAATGGGTAAGAAGGTAAATTGATGTTAGGTAGGCTTTATCACAATAAAAAAAAAGTGATGGGACTACTTGTTCTGATTCTTTAATTAGATCATTTGAAGATAAATTGTGTTCTGTTTAGCATTTTCCTTCTATATATGTGCTGGCCTTTCCACGAGGCATTAGATAGAGATTCTTAAGGACAGGAACTATTTATCATTTATCGTGGGAGCCCACAGCACCAGTATGAAGCCCTAATCCATAATGCTGGATAAATGTTATTTGAAAGAAAAAAAAAAAAGAATGAATGCATGACCCAACGTTCCTTCATCTGCAAAGGCCATGCCCCTGCACCATGTTTGCAGCAGAGTAACAACAAAAACAGGGATGTGATTGCGTTGCAGTCAGAGTAATGAAGACTTCCAATCCAAAAAAACACCAACGTTAAGTACACATCTGTAGTCATATTGAAAGCTCCTTGTCTTCGTTTCCCACAAAGCCTTCCTCACTCCACTAAGAAGAGGAAAGACTGATGAATGAATGAATAAATGAATGGCTTCCCTTCCCGGTCCACAGGGCTAGACTGTCCCCAACCAGACATCAGCAGCTTCCAAGCAGAGAGCCTTCCTGGTCCCTGGAGAGGTAAAGGAACCACCCAAAGCTGGGCCGGCGACAACGTCCCTTTCCGGGGCAGCTCCTTCCCCTGGGTGAGACAGGAAGTGATCACCAGCTGCCCTCCCGCTGACTCAGCCATGAAACCTTTACAGTAATCTGAAGCTCTGGTGCTTCCCTGGGCAAAGACTTTCTCATTTTCTGGTAAAGCGGATCTCTGAGGCGCGGGAAACTCAACAGCAAAAAGAACAGAACAGCAGAAAGAGACGCTTGCATTATTCAAAGCTGGGGAGCGGGCATGGCACAGGGGAACTGAAATACTTTTTTCCTCAGTTTGCTTTTCAATGCTGAGCAACCATCCTGGTGTCCTCAAATTCCTAAGATTTTTTCTTTTTTAAACATCTCACATTTTGGTACTAAATAAATCCAACCATTTGCGCACTCCAGTCATTTTTAGCAAAGAGTACATTCGTTGTTTTCTCTGCAGAACAAAACCCAAACCTCATCTAAATTAAAAACTGTGCACAAAAATAAGGGGGGGGGGATATCTTCTGGTTAGTGCTGCAGAATTGCCTTGAGCTTGGCCAGGCTTCCTGGCCCGCTGAACCATTTTTTGGTGGCATTAAGTGCATTCACCGTGTTGTGCAACCCTCCACCACCACCCATCACTAACGACTAGGGAGATCTCAAAATATGTAATCATAGTGAGAAAGCTTTTTCTGGGCTCAGAAATTCAGAATGACAGAAACTATCATTTGTGGCATTATCATGGAGGAGAATCTGAAAAACCTCCGGCCACAAAATACCTAGATATGCTGTACAAAAATAACAAACACAGTTTTAAAAGCACAGCTGAGATCAGTAAAGGAAATCCCTGAGGCCAAAGCTGGCTGAACACCGGGGCAAGGTGCTGACGCTTTGGCTGCCGGTCACAGCGGGAGCTCTGGCAGGGAAAAGAAGTCACCTTGAGTCTCATAACCTCAGGCCACACTTCACACAGCCTTGGGGTTTAAGCTGACACATCTGTACCGTCTGGGAACTCCCAGCCTACTAAATAACATAGAGAGAGTCTCGATCTAATCATATCGCACAGCACCTCCTGGAGCAAATAACCAACTTCTCTGTGGCAACCAATCCCCGACCTCAGCCACCCAAGATCCCCTCCGCGAGCGTTCTTTGAGAAGCTCACAATCAAAAACTACAAAAATGCTTCAAGGGACACGAGCACGAAGGACCAGAGTCAACAGACACAACAGGCAGCAAGGGTCATGAACCTCGGGAACCCCAAGAAGGCCGGGTAATGAAACTATCGGAAGAGGCTAAAAAATTATGGTTAAGATCATTTAAAAATGTAAAAGGGAGGATCGAAATTATGAGTAAATAATCAGACTCTGCTTTAAAAAATTAAAAAAAAAAAAAAAGAGCAAGCATATTTGAAAAGGGACCAAATACAACTTCTAGAAACAAAATGTAGGTCATCAAAACCAGAAACTTAATGAGTGGGTTTCATAGATTAGACAGCTAAAGAGAGAACTGTGGCCCGGGATATGGTGCGGAAGGAGATCATCTGGAGGACAGCACAGAAAGACAAAGAGAATCTCAAAATGAAAGAAAAGTTAAAGACGCGGAAGATAAATGAAGCTCCAGCGTGCACTGCATAGGCGCTCTGGAAAGAAGGACCCTAAGAGGCAATATTTTAAAGATCGGGGCTGAGAATTGTTCTAGGAGAGGATTCAGGAAGCAAAATTGGTTTGAAACAAGATACACAAAATTAGATCCATTGTAAGGAAAAGCTGGCAAAGGGAGAAACCCAGGGTGGGGGGCAGCTTGACTGTAGACTTTCAGTAGCAGCAACAGAAGCCAGGAGTCGGTGGACACTTTTCAAAGCACCAAGAGATGCAGGATGATCCTACTCTGTTTACAAACTAAAAATAGCAAAGGAACAAACTAAGGCTAAGTCATAGATCATGCTTAGGGTTAGTCATCAAGTTACTTCTGTAGAATGACACACTTCGTCGGGGGGATGATCTGTACAGTTGCACAGGATCCCCACTCTTGGCCCGAGGCTCTGCTGTCACCAGCCTGAAATTTCCTAACCATGCTGAACAAGGAGTCCTGCAGTTCCAGTTTTCACTGGACTCTACAAATTATGCAGCTGGTCCTGTATGCAGCCCCTGAGGACCTGGTGCCCGTGAGAAGCAAGCAAGCAACATCCTACATGATGTGTGGTCAAGTTCATTAGAACACAGCAAACACCATGCGGGAAAATCGAAGTCTTGTAGCTTGAAAGACAGAGAAAAGGATTTATGACAATATACTTGATAGCGTTTTTCAACTGCAAGTCTCTCCTTGTACATGGGGAGAGAGGGGAAAACCAAGCTCCGTCAGGGTAGTACCAGAAAGGAGTGCGATAAATTGCCAAAAACAGACATATGTTAAGACCGGTGACTCGCACAATGCACCCAGGAGCTGATTAACACAGTGGAGCTGATGGTGGTGGAAAGAAAAATATCTTTCTCAAACATATCAGTAGAAACAGTCCACGGGAAGCGCCTGGCTGGCTCAGTCAGTTAAATGTCTGTCTTCGGCTCAGGTCATGATCCTGGGTCCTGGTTTCAAGCCCTGTGTCAGGCTCCCTGCTCAGGGAGCCTGCTTCATCCTCTCCCTCTGCCCCTTCCCGCACTTGTGCGTTTTTTCTCTCTCTCTCTCTCTCGCTCGCTCGCTCTCGCTCTCAAATAAATAAAATCTTTAATAACGAATCTTTAAAAACAGCATCACTGGTGAAATCTATATATTGGTCCAAATCAGACAGCTAGAAACACAGTAACACCAATCAAAACAATCTAGAGGAAGTCCCTCCTCTGCTCCTTCAGGTTATAACAAGTAATGATGGGGGAAAGCTGCTTTAAAAAGTGTCCCGATGCATCATATTGTTTAATCTTTCTTGTTATCAAGAGATTCTGGTAATATCAGAAGGTGCCTTACAAGGCAAGAAAAAGTAGCAGAACTGGTATGAAGTTACCCTATTCATTATTTTTTCAAAGACTCAAGTTTAAGGCCTTAATGAGAGTGGGCTCTCTCCAGTAAAACAGGTTTTCACTATTACTCTGACGTTTGAAGAAATAGAGAGTTCATTAAACCACATGTATTGTATTTGCAGCCATTTCGGGCCCTTAGGCCAAAAAAAAAAAAAAAAACGTATCAAACATCTCATAGAAAGTACCATTTTTCAGACTAAAAATTCAGAGTTGCAAAATAGACAGTCTTGTAATATCAGATCTAAAATGGAAACTTTTCATCTATAGTTTCTGAGGTTACGTGGGTGGGATGGGGAAAGATGGTGAGCCACGGCAAAGTGGCAGATGACAGAGAGACACACACAGACAGAGACAGAGACACAGCGAGAATGATGGTTGCAAGTCTGCACTGGGTCCTGGGGGCCACGTCTGTAGTTTTTCATCTGGAGATACTTTGGGGGGCAAGGGGGACTGCTTATGACTGTCCTCATGGAAGCAGAGAGTGAAAATTTTCCTGGGATATGAAACTTACAAGCCCTAGTAAATGACCCAGTTGTTTATAAATGCTGATCTCCTTCAGTGAGCCGACCTCACACTGGAAAGGGGGCAGTGCAAAGGGTCCTTTGGAAGTCTTTCACAATAATTTAACTCTTCGCTGGCCTGAGACATTCCTTCTCAGACGGGACATCTGTCATGTCCCCTGGGACAGCATGGCACAAGGAATGGAAATTGGGGGAGTGGGAGGGATGAGTTCAGAAGGGGGATTCCAGACCGGCCGCACCTGGGCGTCCCTAGAGTCCACGCACGCCTGTGTTTCTCCTTCCTTCTCACTCCCTCCATTCCCCAGAGAACTCTCTGAAAATGGCTCTCTTGGCCGGTTTCTTTCCCTCCCAGGACAAGCTATGGCGGGAGGTGGGGATGTTCCCACATACGAGGTTGAAACAGGGACATCTGAGATCAGGACTTGAGTAAAGACACAAAGAATGGCCTTCGCATCACAGCTTCTGCGTAGCTTTTCAGCCTCTTCCTCCTTCGAAGATTCCTCCAGTTCGGCTTTGATGGCCAAATGTCCACTCCTTCCTCTTTCGGCCTTCCTAGGCATCTTGAGTAAACAATGACACTGGGATCCGGCATGTGCTTCTCCTTGTGCTTTGGGGATGTACATTTTGTGGAAATAAAAAAGAGAACCTGTTTCTACTGGTTTCCCATGCAAGGGAGGTCGAAGTTTGGGCAGTGGTTTGCCGGTTGGTTTCTAGGCCAGCGGCCTGGATGAGCCACACAGATGGGGGCTTTCATCGGGAATAGCACGCCACCTTTGCTAGTCCAGTGAGTCGGACCTAATTAAAATACAAGGTGAGCACGTGGCAAAAACGCGAGGAGGAAGAAAAAGAGAGAACACAACAAAGTAAAATGGGTCATTGAGACAATGAAGACACAGGGGAGGAAGGAGGTGATTTCGCTGGTGGTACATTCTAGAAGAGTCGCTGGCTAACCCCCTTCTCCCATACAGAATCCTGCTGTGAGGACAGCCACCCAGGGACCAAGGCATAGCCCAGAACAAGCAGCCAAAGCTTCCAAGTCAAGATTTTTTAAAAAGCTGGTGCACAGTGGACAGAGAAGGACTTTTTTCAGAACGTGGTAGAGGTATGCAGGAGACATTTGAACACTTTCAGAGCACTGTGGGTAATGCAGACCAGAATGCAAGTTGACCCTCACGTTTATTCCTTATTTATATTTAGTATATGTACTGAATGTGCCTCCTGCAGTACAGTCCATGGGCATGTACAAAAAATGATAATTTTTTTTTTAAGTGCAGTCCCTGCTATTAGGACTTAGAACCCATTATCTGAACATGCATGCCAAGGCAAGCTATTTCCGGGGATCATTTTGTATGCCTGCCTGCCCATTTTCTCCTACCAAAGTTTCTGGGAATGGCTGCATGAATGTGTCATTTGACAGAGACTTTCTGTAGCCAAGGTTTCCACAACTTAACACAGGACAGAAAACACTGGGTAGACCAGTAAGACGAATCCTATTTAGGCAGAGCATTACAGAGATAGAGGAGATATGTCTACACAGTTATAAATGCAGCCTGCCAAAGGACAAACATGTTGTTAAATAGTATTTTTAAGCTAAAAAAAAAAAAAGGAAGCTCTTTAAAAGGCACATTGTGAGGAGCTTAGTACAAAGAGCCAAAGCCATAAGAATGACATCTTTAAAAATGCACAGAAGATAGGGTGCTTTGGGTGGCTCAGGAGGTTAAGCATCAGACTCTTGATTTCAGCTCAAGTCATGATCTCAGGGCTGTGGGATCAAGCCCTGCGTCGGGCTCTGTACTGGGTGTGGAGCCTGCTTAAGATTCTCTCTCTTCTCTCCTGACAAGTTTGCACGTGATTTCTCTCTCTCTCTCTCAAATAAATAAATAAATAAATAAATAAATGCATAGAAATGGCAAAGCAGAAAACTGTATAGACCTCGTGTTTTGGTAGAAAACTTTCGAGGACCAAGTAACTGAAGGGAAAGCTGAATGAGCGCATGGACATTGTCCCAGCCTAACCACCACAGGCTCTTGGGTGGCCCCTGCCCAGCCCAGAATAGTTGTCTCCAGAAACGGTGAATCACAGCATTCCCAGCAGCTGGCACCACTGCCTACCCCCACTCAGCATTCTTTCACTTCCCCTTCCGCTTTCACCCACAGTCTGAAGCAGGAGGTGAAGAGAAAGGAAGAAGGAGCCAGAGGACACAGGGCTCATGGAGGAACTGAAGCCGCCATATGACCTCTGGAAAGAAGAGTGATTAAGATCTGCGGCCCCAAGTCTGAAGCCTGCTGTGCCTTCAGGAGGCTTATACTTCCAACAGCCACTACCTACGGCTCTTTTTCAGACTACTGCTTGCAAGCCATTAGACAGCTTGACTTGCTTATATAAGGAACCAGAAAACCATGGCAATGACTAAAAGGCAGCCCTTACCCAAGGATCAAGGGCTGATGGCAGGAGTATAAAACCCCAATCCCCTTGCTGCCAGCGGGAACATCCCTGAAAGGCATACACTTCCCCCTTGCAGGGCACAGTGCAAAATGGAAATGCCGGTCCCTTGTTTCAAAGTTATTAAGGAATTCAAGACATCAACAGCAGAGCATCGAGCCAAGCACAGGGCTCTTCTGAGCATGGAGCCCCACGTGCCAGTGCCCGATACAAGCCCACAAAGCCAGCCTGGCCTGTGGAATCAGACCGTAGCCACCTGCCCCGAGATTTCTCTGAGATGGTCCCTACTGGTTCACTTCCCAGTCTGGCTCTCTGAGCAGGTTTCTCCAGGAACCAATTCCCTATCATGTCACCTCATCTCTCGAGGTCTGCTTCTGGGAGCCTGACCCGAGAAGGGGCCTTGGAGGTACTACATGAACTTCTTGAAATCTCGGTTTCCTTCGTCTGCAAAAATGGGAGGAAAATAGAGTGTCTTGTTGAGCTGCTGGAGAGTCACCTGGGATAATGCATGAGAAGTATTTAGCATAGCTTTGGGTGCATAACACATGCGCCATAACATTAGCTAGCTAACAGTGTTTTTATTATAATTACCGACAAAATTAAGTGCGCTTGCCTTCACAAAGTGATTGACCTCCCTCTCCAGCCTCTTAGACTTCTTTAGGCCAAGGTGGGACACCAGGTTTGAGCCATTCTGCTAGGAACATCCACATATCATTTGTGCTTTAGAAACCCCTCCATTCACTGGAAAGTATATTGCTAAAATACACAGTCATCACAAAACCCCAGCAAGAGCCAAGACTCCAGCCAAGCCAAGACATCCTCTACCACTTCGAACCAAACAAAAGAAAGCAAGCTTTAGGACAGCAGAAGTTGGTTTCTCTTTATCAAATGGGTATTGACTGAACTGGCTGGCCCTCGCTCTGCGTGAGGCATTTAAGGCTACCAAAATATCTGAGACACAGTCCTGCTCCCCAGTGAGCTCATAGGTTCAGCCAACTGAGTCAGGGAAGCCCAAACGTTCTCTGACTTAGGAAGACTTGATGTTTGGATGGCCCAAACACCAAGTCTTCCCAAGTCAAGCAATATGGCATTTGCCCTCTGCTCTTGGTTCCTGATATGACACGTAGAAATGACTGGCTGCAGCATGGTCCTCCCCGAGCACCTTGCAGCACTGTCCCCTATCTCCCACCAGACACCCCTCACTGCTGCTGTTCAGATCAGAAGAACAGTCATGGTATCCCTGGTGATTTCCTGGTGTACAAAAGGCAATGACTGACTCAATAAATGAATGAATCGCTCAATTCACCAGCCAGTCAACCCACTAACCAACAGAGATACTTCGAGTGCACTTTCCCAAAGAAACAACATAGCGGGTGGCTAATGGCCCCAAGGCAGCCCCATACCCTGTCTCCACCTCTAACACAGTAGAGGTGAGCTGGAGATAACTGGTCCATTTCAACTCTCCTTAACACATTCTTCTCAAACAAACTGTGGGAGCCCAGCTGCATTCACACACTATAGACATGCTTCATGAATGGGTCCCTACCTGACTTTTCCTGGCCAAGGCTTGAGTAGAAGGAAATACAGTGCTTTGAGTCAGCAAAGCTGCAAGCTTTCCATGAAGGTACTCCCAAGGCTTAGCAAGGGGCCCCTAGAGACAGCCAGACCCACTGAGTGACAGGTCTATTTCATGAAGCAGCATTGTTCAGAGGAAAACTTTGGGTTTCATTTGACTGTCACCTCAAATAAGGTCCAGGAGCTTATCACTATAATGTGGCACTAAGGGGCAACTGTCCCCAGTTTGGAAAAGCTATTTTTCCCCTTTAGATTTGCTTTACAGTCAAGGCTATTGCAGCTAATTGGGGTGGATTAATCATGGCCAAGGCAATTTGCAGTCTCCTCTCACAGGGCACTGTCAGATACAAGCAGAACCCCTCAGAGGCTCTCCAGTCTCCAGGAGTACCCTCAGCTACTCCCTTGCATCCTTGCTTGGCGACCAGTCCCCACACTGTCCTCCCCAGGAGCATCTTTTGTGTCATGAGCAGAGGACTGAGATAGGACGCCCTCACCATCCCTGCAGAGGGAGCACCATGTCTGCCACTGAAAATGGGTACATGCCACCCCTGATCACGACCCTTCAGAAAATGTAGCTCTGTAAATAGCAAATCAGAAGCAGTGTGCCTACCATTCAGAGCTGTTGCAGGAATCATCACGCACAGACTTCCAGCCCGCTCCTGGCTTGAGGTAGAGGTTTCATGTTGTACACTGAAAGCAGTGGCTTGTGTTAGGCTAGATGAGCCATCCTGCTGGAAGAACGGACCTTATGCTTGGAGATGAGATTTTCCTCTCTGACCTACCAACCTTGAGTATGTAGAGATCCAAGCCCAGGACCAGGGTGAGAATTTCTGAATTCTCAGATTCAACTCATGACTCACACACGGTGAGGATCACGTAAGAGGTGTCTGCATCACAGAAATCCTGAAGATGATTCTCCTGTTCTCAGACACCTTCGCTTGTGTTCTGGCCACCTACTTATAGAAGTCATTTGCCACTGAAGAATTTCATCACCAGGCTCAGAAATAGAATTTTTCCCCTAATGTCAGGGCTCTCCAGAGGAACAGACCAATAGAGCATGTGCATACAGAAACAGAACGGTCTCAGGCAATTGCTGAAAAGTCTGAAATCTGCTGGGCAGACTGGCAAGCTGAAGACTCAGGGAAGACTTACTGTTGCAATCTCAAGTCTGGAGGCAGAAGTCCTTCTTCTTTAGGAGCCTCAGGTTTTTTCTCTTAAGGACTTCAACTGATTAGATGAGGCCCACCCACATTATGATGGGTAATCTGCTTTCTTCAAAATCCACTGATTTAAATGTTATTTATATCTAAAAATACATTCACAGTGACACCTAAGCTAGTATTTGGGGTACTATAGCCTATGCTGGGTCATATGTAAAATTAACCACTATACCTCTGTAGTATTTGTTTGAAATCCTTGTAGCTGAGTGAAGTTGACATGGCTATACAGAGGAATGAAGTATAAGAGATGAGGTATGGAGACTTACAGGGCAAAACTTCTTTCAAAATATAAACTCCTCATTGACTGTAAGTTACCAGAAGGAAGGGGCCATGTTGGAATGGATCCTGATCTCCACTGCCAAGCCCAGGGCACATGAGAGATGCTTCATGAATAGTAAGTGTATCATGGACTCTGGATCCAAATGGCCTGGGCCCCCATTCCAGCTCTGCAATGGACTGGCTGTGTGATCTTGTTCCAGTTTTTTAACCTCTCTGTCCCTCGTTTTCGTAAATGAAAATAGGAACAATATAGTGAAAACAATAACTGGTAAGAGGATTAAAAAAACTAATATTTGTAAAATGCTTACACCAATATCTAGGTGTTTGTTAATAGAATACAAGTCTTCCCCAGCTGTGGACCACAGATGATAAATCATTGCTCATTTTGTTGCACCACCATCCTCAAAATTTGAGCCTGTTCCCGTTAAGCCCCTGATGGAAGGTCCTTGCATCCTCTGGTCCACAATCAAGATGTTTGGTGCTGAGCACACCCGCCTGCCCACACACAGCCCTGGTGCTGCTCACAAAACACAGCCATCCAGCCACAGAATTCTGCCCAGGACACAAGATCCTCACAAGCTGTAACTGCTCATAACCATCAGGAAGAACAGAACACAGGGCCTTCTGAAGATTTGCCTTTATCTTTACAAGGAATGTGGAATAAATGAGCTCTTCTACCCGGAAGGCCATTTTTCCTATCTTGAAGATGTGAGTGGGTTGTGTTGGACCCAGTGTATGGAGCTTCTCCTAAAAAGGCTGATTATGTAATTTGGTATTATTTTGCAATGGTGGTAAGGATAATGGTGCTGGCTTCCCCCATCAACATTAGATTCAACCCAATCTGGAAGCCAAAGGATGTGATGATGATGACAGCAGTGATGATATTAAAAATCCTCTTATTTCTAGTATTCTTAAACACTTTTGAGTAAGATGATAACAGAAGCACCAAGGACCCTTAGTCCTTAGATGCAAAAGGAAATTTAATCTGTAAAAGTATATAAGGAGCTCAAGTATTTTTAAAAGTGCCTCAACTTGATTTGAGTGATTCCTGAGTTTCTAATTCTTCCCAGAGACACTACTGAGTGACTGGCATGGCTGGCTGGAGGATCTTTGGTTGCGTGGCATGAAGGGAGTGGGGAGAGGGTGGCCACAACAGCGTCTCCCCATTATAGCACTTGGGGAAAACATCAGCTTTACCCCACTGCTGGGCCTTCCAACATGGCGCTGATTCTGGCAATGGGTTGGAGGACCCTGCTGGGCTGGGCAGGTTGTGGAATCACCTTCACAACTGCCTTAGCTCTCTCTCAGTTCTAAGCAACTCTAAGCTTTCACCACCTGATAACACCCCTCAATGGGACCCCTCAGATCCACTAGGATCCACTAGGAGCAATGGTGGCAGGTGTGGGGTGTGGGTAGAGCCAGGGGTCTGCAGGTGCTGCCAATTCAAACCCCCCCCCACCCAGGGTGGAAGGATGAGAAACAATGGAATGGAGAACCCAGACTCTTCCACCATAGAATTCATTCTTCAAACCAAAACGTAATGGGAGCAAAGCAGGTGAAGGCAGAGCTATTTTCATCAAAGCAAGGGGAGTGTGGAGTCCAGAGCTCTGCTTCTGTTTTCCTTGCTTGACCCCGGGTCAGCCACTTACCAGCTGACTACCCTCAGGCAAGGTAACTGGCCCCCAGAGCCTTCGTTCTTACTGGTAGAGCAAAGAGGCTTCAGAGGACTTGTTAAGAGGATTACGTAAACTGATGTACAGATGGCACCAAGCATAAATGAATCGGTACTGGCGAACCATTCCTTTCCCTCCTCTGACTTGTGGTAGGTGAAGGTGAAGAAGAAGCTAAGCTTTGTTCCCTGAAATTCTTCCAAGTCCCAGATGAAGCTCCAAGCCCGTGGCTGCATAAACTATATGAGAGACTCCAGAAGCGCTGGGCTATTTGGGGCTGGGTCTGCCTTACACTGCAACCAAGACAGAACAGAACATGGTAACTGTTCCTCCTGGGGTCATTAAATAGGCCACCTGTTAATTCCATTGTCCTCCATCTCCAAGAGAACAGATGCATGATGAATCTCCATTCTTTCCCCGTGTTCTAAGATCCCTCCCCTGGTGGGCCCCGATGAGTGGTTCTGGAAGCTAAGAATGCAGACCTTGGTGGCCAATGCCTCTGCATTGCCTTCTGTAGCCACAGGCTCTGTAGTGGGCAAGAAGCTTGCTTCTCACTGCAATCAACCTTAGGCATTTTCCTTCTGTGCTTTGGGTCTTGAAGGAATACGACCACATACGCATTCATCACAAATGCATTTCCAAGTAATTGGTTCTTCTTTTATACCTTTTAAATCTTGGCCCAAAATGGAGCTTCTGAAATCTCCACCTCACTGAAGAGAATTCAGTAAATCTCAGGAGACACACTCTTTAGCACTTCCACCCCAATTATGGCTTTCCCCAAACCCACTCGTAGCTGCCTTCTTGTGATTGCTGAACCATCCATTTTGGATAATTTCCCAAATAACATTGTTATTTTTAAAATTAAAGGCTTTCTGAAGAAAAAACAAGTACAAACAATGAGCTCATTAACGTAGCTTGGTACACAACCAACACACTGGATACGAACAACACTTAGAATCACAAAAAGCAATCTGTTGGAGGATCCAGTGAGGTAAAAGGGTATATCCTTCAAGAGTTTTTTTTTTTTCTTTTACAATGGCAATACATCTTCAAAAAGCCTAAGGTTCATGCAAGATGTCTCAGAGAAAAACTATTAAGAAATGCTAAAGAAGAGGGGTACCTGGGCAGCTCAGTTGACTGAGTGTCCAACTCTTCATCCTGACTCGGGTCTTGAACTCACAGTTGTGAGTTTTAGCCCCATGTTGGGCTCTGTGCTGGGTGTGGAGCCCATGTTAAAAAAAAAAAATGCAACAGCAGAGTAGAACCGATGGAAACACATACCACATTCTGAAGAAAATTCATTATCATGTCAGTATCTCTATGATAATTAACATGATTGTGTCTATTATGTTAATTTCTAAACAATGTGACTTCAATAAAATTTCCACTTTTTTTAACTAAGTAAGCAGATTTTGAAGTTCACATAGCAAATGAAGCAAACAAGAATGGTCAGGAAAAGGAAAAAGAAAACAGAGCAAAGGGGGGGAAAGGGAAGAAGGAACAGCCATCCCACATATCAAAGCAAGTCATAAAGTCTCAACAAGGGTAACAGCACTATACCAGCTCACGGACAGACAGACCAGTCAGTGGAATAAACTAGAAAGAGACCCAGTTCTGGTCAGTAAATTACAAAGGTAGTATGTCTAATCATTGGGGAATGGGTCAATAAATGCTATCAAAACAACTGAAAAAGAGTCAAGCACACCATACCATACTTCCTATTATGTCTCAGCATTAACTCCAGATGAATCAAAGATGAAATTAAAATGAAACCATAATAGTACTGGAAGGAAACACGGCAAGTTCCTGTAGAACCCTGGAGTATGGAGAGCCTTTCTTTTGTATCCGGAATCCATTAAAAAAAAAAAAAAAGTTTACAGTATCCTACCACCTAATTTTTGTAAATCTTATACATACACACAAGGTAAGAAAAATCAAAAGACAACAAGTTGGGCATAAATATTTGCAAGTCCTATCACAGAGAGCTAACCCTTCCTCGACAGGAAAAGAGCTCCCGGAAATGATTAAGGAAAAAGAGCCAACAAGACGATCTTTATTTAGATGCAAGAGGAGACACAGAGGGAGCTCAGAGAAAAGGAAAGGCAAAGTGGCTCCTTAGACGAATGGAATGATGTTCAGTCTCACTTTAAAGAAGAATGCAGATGAAAACCACCATCAGGGGCGCCGGTCTGGCTCGGTCGGTTAGACGACCAACTCTTGGTTTCGGATGAGGTCGTGATCTCAGAGTCCTGCGATGGAACCCTCAGTACAGGGTCTGCTTGAAAGATTCTTTCCCTCTGCCCCTCCCCTCACTCATGAGCACTCTTTCATATAAATGCATAAATAAATAAACCTTAAAAAAGAAAACTGCTGTGAAATGTCCATGCAGTGAGGCTGTGGGGAACAAGCATCCCTCCTCGATGACCAGGAGCTGTGTATATGGTACAACCCCTTTCAGAGTACCTGGAAAGCCTTATAAATATCACAAACACACTTGCTTTTGACCCAACCATCCTACTTACGGGAATTTATCCTACAGACATACCTGCACATGCAGGAAATGTCCTTGGGGGTGGGGAGGGTGGGGTGTTGTTTGTGGTAGCCAAAGATTGGAAGCAACCCAAGGGTCCATCAATAGGAAACTAGTTAAATAAATTTATAGCGTATCCGTAAATAGGACACTATAAAGCTGTAAATATGAATGAAGACACTATTTGGGCACTGACTGGAAAGATCGCCAAGATATACAATAAAGCGAAGAGAACAAAGTCCAAAGCCGTTTGCGTAGAACGCTGACTTTGTCAGGCTTGCCACGAGGGCATCCCACCATCCATATCCAATGTGCATTTCTCCTTCCTTAAGCGAGACTGGGGATCCTTCCAATCTTACATGAGCCATTTACATTTCCTTTTCTGTAAAGGGGGGAAGAAAAAGAAAAAACTACACACACACACAGAGAGAAGCACCATAAAAATGCCCAAGAAACTACCCTCAGTGTTCACTTGGGTTGGGTTGATGGGAGCAGGGGTAGAAGACAAGCTTTTCACAGTTTCGATTCTTGAACCAAGAAAATGAATTATCCACTCAAATTTAAACGCAAACTAAATGAAGTCTTTCCCTACCAATTCTTCAGGCTCCCGCTAAGCCTCTTTCTACATTGGACTTTGGAGGACGGGGCAAGGTCAAGGGTGAACGGGCAGCTGGGGATGCCCCACAAGACCCATCAGGATCGCCCCATGTGAACGGACTCCTGCGCGTTTGTAAAAGATGAAGTCAGCGGCGGGGCTATTTTTGCCACAAGAGGAACCCGCGCCTGCTTTGGAAAGAAATGGGCTACCGAGTCAGGGCATCTAGGCAGAGCAATTGTGACCACGGACGGCACATTTCGGCCGCCAGCCCGGGCAAGAGAAGGCTCCTGACCCCAGAATGTTTCTGCTCCAGCCTCCCGTGCTGCAGCTGGACCCCGACTGACCTGACTTCCCTGCGGGGTTTAGAGCTTTACCCGGATTACAGATGTGCAACTGCTCTTAGGTTTGGCTCAGTAACCTGCATTTCTCTTAGAGCATAGCCTGTCACCCCCCCCACCCCCACCTCTAAATATTTCCCAGCCTAAGGGACCCAGGACCACAGCTTTGTTTTACCTTCCTCTGCGGAAGGGCAAGACCTGGCCGTGTCTGTGCAGGACAAGCCAGCGCATCTGATGGATGCGGAGGGAAGAAAGCCAATGGGTGTCTCCAAAGCGGCTGGTCCCCGCGGGCCTGGGCACTGGCAGCTCCCCCTTTGCTGCCTCTGATTCTGTGAGCTCAGAGCACAGCACACTGGAAGTCAGCAGAGCAGCTGCCCCGGGAAAGAATGTGCTCGTTCCCCCGTTGGGACTTCAAGGGCAAGGGCTGAGGGGTGTGCGGGTGCTGGGAGAGGGGGAGATACCAGTTTCTCCAGTTCCCACCAGTCTGAACGAGGTCTGCGTGAACAAGCTGGTTTGGCTCAGGGAGGCCCCCGTCCCCAAGCTTTGGCAGCAGGCTGGAGAGAACGCATTTGTTCTGTCGCTAAGGGAGAAGACAGATGTACCCCCCCCCCCGGTGCCGTGAGGGCCGCGTGAGGGTCTTGGCCCAAAGGGGGCAGGAGACATGGCTACTGGCCACCCAGGAGGGGTCCTGGGAACAGAGGGCTTGAGGCTGGGCTGCCGTCTGCCTGGGCATCAAACAGAGCCACGGCCCTCTGGCCCCTCCACGGCCCTCCACCGCCCGCAGCAGCCCTCCATGTCCACAGTGTCCCCCGGTTTCTACGAGGCCACTTCGACTCCGTAATTAAAAACTGCAGAGGAAGGAGGACTTCCTCTGCAGGAAGGGGGCCTGGTTCACAAGCTCAGTGACAGAAAGGGGATGCCGGGTTCCCTGGGGCCTGTGACTCATCCGCCCTTCGGAGAGGATGGGGCACGGCGCTGTGTTTTCCCTGCTCTCCGCCAAAGTGCTAAGGAACCAGGGACCGTCCGTCAAAGCATGGGCCACTGCTGTCCGGCGTAGCCAGGCCACACACCAAGAGGCCCTGGGCAGGTCAGCCGAGGGCAGGACCTTCCTCCCGCCAGCCCAGGGACGTTCCACACAAGGAAGCACAGGACTGGGTGCTCCAAAGAACTTGTCAGAGTGTGGCCCACCGGCCGGGGAGGGCCTCACCCTCTGATCCCCATCTGAGCCATCTGGCTGGGACTGGGTGACTCCTGGGACCGGCGGTTCATCTCCTCCCCGAGGGCCGTGGTGTGTCTCAGCATCTATGACGCCCTTCTTCATGACACAGGTCTCACAGTGGCCCTCCCACCGGTGGCAAACCTTAGCTCCTGAGAGGGCACAAGAGGGCCCATGGATGATTTCCAGACTATGACACGCCTGGGGGCCTCCCCGTCAGAGATAGCATCCTCAGCGCTCTCCCGGCCCCCCTCACTTGTCACCAGCTCCCCCATTCACCCCACAGCCGCTCCCGTTTTCCCACGCCCCTCTGAAAGTGGGAGCCCCACGGTGCCATCCCCTCCTCAGGGTTCTCTGAGCAGGGCAGAGGCTGTGAGAGTGTGGCCCCTCAATCCCCCGTTGCCTGGACATGTGCCAAGCTCTGGGCTCTCCAAGCTCTTCGAGTCAGGTTTCTAGTGTCAGAGGTCTCTGCCAACTCCCAGACAGAACACATCAGACCCAGCTTCTCTGGCTTAAAACTCGGAGTTCTTGGTCCCTCATCGTGCCTGTGAGACCAGGTCTTTGTGACTCTCGGGTGGCCTCCTGCAGCCTCGGGAATCACAGGGGGAAGTGAAGCTTTGCGGGGAGAAGGAGGCGTGGAGGGTTCTGGAAGCCCGCCGGCTAACGTGCGTCCTCCTGCCAAGCTGCCGGCTGACTTCACCACACGCTCCATGTCTGTCCCCAGGCCCAGGGACCTCGGGACGGAGTCCTCCGGCTCCCACACTGCACCAGTGTGCAATGAGCTCCGGGGCCTGGACTCCTACGGTGACCCAAACAGCAGGAACACAAGGGACAAAACGTCCCCCAGCAGCCTGAGACAGCAGACAGGCCGGGATGTCGGAAGGAAACACTGGAAGATGGAACCTGTGCCTGAGTCCAGACTGACTGCGTAAGCCCCGCATGCCTGCCACAGACAGATGAGTTCTCCATCGCCATGTAACAAAGGAGCCAAACTGAGCAGCTTAAAACAGCGAAGCCATTGCTTAGCTACATTTTCTGTGGGGTCAAGAACCCAGGAGCGACTCAGATGGATGCTTCTGCTTAAGGGTTTCTCTCCTGAGATTATCACTAAAATGTCAGCAGAGGTGACAGGCCCCTGAATGCTTGACCGGGACGGGAGTGTCTGCCTCTACGATGGCCCCACTGTCACACGCTGGCAAGTCACTTCCAGCAGACGACCTTGGTCCTTACTACAGGGACCCATCCGTGAATCTGTCCGCAAGCATCCTCTTGGGACAGCTGGCTTCCCAGAGGGACTTAGCTAAGAGAACCAGGCAGAGGAAGCCTCAGTATCTTGTAGGACCTAGCTTCAGAGGTCACACTTGAGCATTCCCATAATTTTCTGTGGGCCACACGGGTCAGTCCCGTTCAGTGTGGGAAGGCGCGACCACCAGCAGGAGGCAGGACTCTGGGGGGTCGCAGCCAGCTAGCCTGACCGGCCGGAATGGTCTGACAGACAGCCATCATTTGCATCACCCAAGGCCTCTCCACATCTCTACTCCCACATCCTTTTGGGTTTGTTTCTATAAGAGCACATGGGGGATCAAGCATGTGTCAAGGGACACCCAAGCCTGCTCCACAGGGGGTGGACGGATTCCAACTCCCCCCAGAATAAGGGGGCACGTGCTCGGTCCTGCCACAGAGCCACCTCCGCCACAAAGACAGGGCAGAGGCCGCATCCCACCCGCCCTCACCCTGCGCTCCACCGAGGGCCTGCGGAAGCACGTGAGCGTCATACGACAGTAGCCAACTGTCCGGGGAGAGGGACAACTTGGGGTGCGATGCTGAATGCTCTCACATGCATTGTCTCTCCACACAGCCCCTGGACTTGGTCTTAAATTCTTGCAGCGCGGGGGACACTGGAAGAAATGGTACAAATGAAACTCAGGGCTGTGGTTCTGAGAAGAAAGCAAGAATTACCTGTGTTCAGTGTAAGCTGGTACTCTCGGGGGAGCGGGCTTCCCCCTCTTCCCATCGGGGGACAGGCAGCCATGGAGCAGATGACATCAACACTAGGAAGACAGCGAGAGACACCTCGGTGTGGACACGGCGAATCTCAAGGTCCTTCCGAGCACAGCAGAGGCCCAGACGGCAGAGCAAAGGCCTCCGAGGGGCAGCTGCCGTGCAAACTCTCTGCTGCCAAGGAAAGTCCTCCTGGGACATTTACCCTCCAGAGAAAGGGAGGGCCTGGGTTCTAGAAGTTTCAGTGGGCCTTCAAGCCAGAGCCTGCTCTTAGTGGGGGACACTGCCAGTCACAGAACACAGACCCCTCCACGGCCGGGGAGACGCAGCTTGCCACGGCCACTGTCCAAACTGGTATCAGGTCCAGAAACAGCCGCAGAACGCTGATCTAGAGCTGCCTCGGTTTCTCTCCTGCAGAGAAAAAAAAAAGGTGAAAAACAGCGTTTTCAAGCCCGAGAGGCCAGTGCCCCTGGGACCAGCAGGCTATCCCAGGGCGAATTCGGCCACACCAGCGCTGTTAGGCACCTCAAGTCACCACACAAAATGGTCCACACCACTCACACCAAAAATTTTTACTTTACTCCCCCTAAATTTGAAACTAGTGTGCTATGATGGGAAGAGTTTTGAGCCAAGAGTGCGAACGTCTGGTTCGGTCCCCCTTCGGCCGCTGACGGGCTCCGTGACCTCAGTCAAGTCTCTGAGCTTCGAATTTCTTGACCGCACGGACGGGATGGTGTCAGCCAGCTCACATGTCCGCATTTGCATAAGTTGCTGCAATCTATATTTTTTATGTCACTCTTAGTTATTCTTGTCACCCTGGGCTCTGAGGAGGGCGGCGGTTCCCGGCCCACACGTGATGCAGGCCTGGGCAGCGCCATCTTGAGCCCGTACGGCGGAGGGGGGGGGGGGACTCAGCCCTGGGAGCCCAGCCGAGCACATGAACGACTTAGCAACAGCTCATGTGTTGAGGGGGCGGAAAGGGACCCCAGGCACCGTCGGTGCAAATGCCCCCCACCCCTCCCTGCCTCCATCGCGGACGTGGAATCCAGGGCCAGACAGCCGAGCCTCTCTTTACCACCGTGTCCTGCTCCGGGTTCCGGAAGGCAGCCCAGTGAGCCAAAGAACAGGGTGCCGGCACTGCCAGGTGTGTTGGTACTTCCCCTGGAGGAAGACAATAGCTTCTCATTTCTGGCACTTTGTATTAATTCTTAAGCCTAAATCTCACGGCTGGCTCGCCCGACACGCTGGGGCCTTCCTTCCTGCTGGCGCCTGTCTGCCTGCCCGGCTCACCAGGGCTGCACCTGCACCAGCTGCCCGCGGGCTGATCTGGCCCTTCTCCTCACTCTCGGCCTCCCTGCTGCATCAGACAGCAGGCCTCACCCCCAGCGCCCCCAGGGCAGGCCCCACTAGATCCCCCTCTGGCCCCTGTCCTCTGCCCACTCCGCTCCTTCTCTGTCAGCTTCGAACCCCTGAAATGTTCCCTATTCCGGTCCTCCATCCTCTGTGCCACCCAAAAACTGAGAAGCCCCCGCCGCGTCTCTGCAGACAACTCCCCAATCAGGGGACCAGGCCTGATATGGCTCCCCAGCGGCCCCGTCTCCTGGAGTCCGAACACCAGCACACTCTCCCCTCCAAACCCGCAAACCAGCTCGTCCCACACCGGCAAGGACACTTTCTCGTGCATCACCTCCCCCAGCACCTCAAAGTTATCTTACACCCCTCTGCCGGCCCCCCAACCCCACATCCAATCACTACGAGCTCCTGCAGGGGCGCCTTTCCTAATGGCTCTCATAATTACTTCTTTCTTCCCATCCCCACCGTCAGGAGGAACCTCCAGGAATACTCCTTTCCTACCACCTTCCTGTCATCACGACGCTCTCCCTGCACTGGTTTATCATTCAGGGGAGCCCAGCATTCAGAGGCCTGGACGATGACCCCGGCCCGCTTTTCCATGCTTACTTACCCTTCCTTGAACTCCCCACCTCCACCCGACTACCTGCTCACGTGTGGTTTCGAACCTGATTTATAAGTGACCACTTCTTGTATTCCTTTGCCTCAAGAACTAATAACAGGAGCCCACGTTTCCATGGCAAGTCCATGTTTCAGGCACTGCTGTAACCACTATCCACACACCACGTTGTGTAATCCTCACACCAACGCTAGGAAGCACAGAGACGTTAGGTAAGTTGTCCGAGGCCACCCAGCCAGCGAGTGGTGGAGTCAGGGTTCAACCCTGTGCCATCTCTGGCTCCAGGGCCACAGAACCAAGAGACCCACACCGACAAACACACCTGCCTGCGCAGAGGTGTGCCTCTGCCCTTACAGTTCAGTATTTTAGCATTAACCAAGACCGGCATGGTGTTAAAGTGGATTTTAAAGTGTAATTCCTAGAGGAAAGAAAGTTTTCCCACTGACCTTCAGGCCCAGGAGAGGATGATGAAACGGTAAGTCATCCTGCCATTAAAATTAAGTCCAATCACCCCTAATGGAATGTCACCTCCAAGATAGCCATTAACGCCACCCGCCTTGCACACGGATCGGGGGGTCTGCATCTATCACCATTACCTTGTTTAACCATTAGCCATTTGTCCAAGCGGGGAGACCTGAGGAGACACTGAGGGACACTGGGACCCGCACAGCACCCGGCAGCGAGGAGCCTGCTGCTTTTTCCATGCGACGGAGGCTGGCGGGGACAGCCGGGAAACACGGGCCTGACTCACACGCGGAGTTCTTGCCTTCAAGGGGAAATCAGGCTCCGGGAATTCGCAGGCACAATGAGAGAAGGTGGTCATTTTTATCCCATTTTGCAGAGGAGACCAACAAGATTCGGGGAGGTGAAGGGAGGGGGTAGAAGTAATTGGGGTGCGGGGAGAGGGCTGGAGAGGGCCGTCGGCCTCACCACACCCTGCGGGTCCTCGGGCCCCTACGCAGGAGGCGTTTGTGATGTCTATACTCGGCCCCGTAAAGCAGACAGCATGATGCCCATTGCGAGAAGGGAAACCGAGGGTCTGGCCTCTTCCCCTGAGTGCGCAGTGCCCTTCTTGTGCCACATTGCCACAGCAGCCAGTCCTCTCTCCCCCAGAACCCCCTGCGCCTGCCACAGCAGGAACGACCAACCACCCCAGCGCCAGCCCCCTCGGCTGTGGACCCGAAGTCCCGTCCTGGGGTCCAGCCCTGCCCTCATGGTCTCCCCCTTGGCTTTGCTGGTCTTCAGAGGCCTCCCCCACTGCCCCACTGGGTTCTCTTTGTCCCCTCAGCACATGGCTCCACAAATCCCCCGACATGCCCGGCACCATCCACTTCCCTGCTTGGACCCACTCCCTCGGCACCACCTGGACGGCCCCTAGCGCCTCATCTGCCTGCCCCATGGGTCGTGCCCGGCGCTTTCAGCCGAGCCACTCTCTGACTGTCGTCCCTGGGCTTCGTGGGCACCCGCACACCCCCCAGCAGACGAGATGACACTCTCGCCACTGATGCCCAGGCAAGTCGGCTTTGGATATGGGCCTTGTTTTGCACACTCTGGGCTAGGTTTTGACCTGCCTCTGCAGGTGGAGGCTTGCCCCCCGCTTTGATTCCCCTGGAAGCACCTTCAGGAACCTGCGGCGTCACTGAATTCACAGATGGGTTTCAGCCTTTAGTTAATTTCTGGAGCCTTCTTCTCCCGAACTGTGTGCTTTTCTGTGTCCAGTCTAGCAGAAGGATCTGGTGCAGCAGGAGCAGCCCATCTCCTCGGGGGCTCGGGACCCCCTTCATACCAGCGAGGGTTTCCCGGGCAGGGAAGCAGGCAGAAGCCCCATCCTGGTTGACCCACAGGTTCCCTAACAGTTCAGCTGGGGCCCCCTCTGCTGCCCTCAAAGATAGGCCAACACCCTGTCCTCTTCTCAGATAAGTCAGGCCAAGGCAAGAGGCAACCTCGATTTCAAGCAAAGGTCCCTATGTGAGGAGTTAACCTTCATGAGGTGGTTATTGGTGCCAAGCACTGTTTTGAGGATTTTTAGCTGGGTTAACCCCTTGAACCTTTCCTGTGAGGAAGGTACCATTATTTCCCCATTCACGACGAGGAAAGCTGAGGAAAAGGAGCTAAGTAACTTTCCTAGAGTGAGTAATTTGCTGGAGGCTGGGTTCAAACCCAGACGGTCTGACCTGAGAGCTCGGTCTTGGGCATCCGCTCTCATGTGTGAAATGTAATCATGGTGCTGAGGGAAGAGGAGACTTCGGGGTCAGAATGCTAATTTTCTTCCTTATTCTGTAACACTGGCAAGTTATTTAACCTGTCAGAATTTTGGTTCCCTCACAGGTGAAAACTGGGCTAATAACCACTGTGTGACTATATCAGGTAGGGCTCATTAACGAAAATTAAACAGAACAGCTTTTGGAAGTGTCTAGAATAGTGTCTGATGTGTGGTGGGTGTGGGTCACTGTTAGTTCCCTTACTTCCTCTCAGAGAGTCTTCAAAGTGCTTGCTGCCATGGTGATCACCTCAGGGCCAAGTACCTCAGGGTCAAGAGGTTTTTTAACAGCTCATTGAACTGTTCTAGAAGAACACTTCTAAGTTTCCAGAGACTTTTTTTTAAAAAATCGTCTGACAAGAAAAAGAGAAGAAAAATCTTGGTTTTCCCTAAGATTGGGTCTAGATTAACTGCATTTCTGATCATTTCACATATATATATAATAAAACACGATGGTTCTCATATAATATATAAACCACCAAATAACCCTGTTTGGTCAGTGGTCTGGTGTTTCTAGCTTGTCAGGAAGCCAGCATAAAACAGTCTGTGTCTACTTCAGGAAGAGAAACTTTCTCTGAGATAAGGCTTGTTGCCCTTGGTGCCCAGTCCTGAGGACCACAGGGGTGTTGTGAACAGGCTGTAGATGATTCCACTCACATGTAGACCAGGCCTGATGGCTCCTTCTGGAATGCAGCAACTGTGTGCTCCCTGAACCGGGCCTGGATCTTCTATGACTAGCACAAACGAGACTTTTAGAGTTACTTCATGGAGGAATGAGTGTCCACATGGGCATAGAGTAAAGTTGGGACGCTGACCTGCTTCTCAGAGAATCTGCGGACATAATTCTAATTCGCTTCCTCCCCTTGGACAAATCTTTTAACCTCTCCAAGGCCTATTTTTTTTTTAATCATGTGAGAAGTTTAAATGACATTACAAATGTCTCTGAAAATACAGGGTAAAAAAAAAAAAATACCGAGTAAATACAATTTCCCTTTCCATATATTATTCTGTATCCCTGGACTATGTCTGCAATGTTCTTCCCTCTTCACCTTCTCCCTGCAAATTCCTATGCATCCTTCAAGGCTCAGTTGAGAAGCTGCGTCCTCCAGGAAGCCCTCTGGTACTCCAGCAGTCTGACATGGCTGTCCAACCTTCCTTCTTCTATAGCTGGTAAAACGGCCCTTGGCCCCCTGTGGACTCCCAGAACCCACACAGGCAAGGCCTGGCAGGTGGTAGACTTGCCAAAGCAAAAAAAAACAAAACAAACCAAAAAACCCAGCTTGTCGAACCAATGAATCATAGAGCTGAATTCCATGATCCAAGCCATATTTTCTCATTCACTCTCAATACAGCATATGTATTACACCTCTAGAAATAAACAAGTCAAAGGTTGTGAGATCAGGGAATTGGGTCAGAAAGCAAGGAGAGGGGCAGGACAAGCCACCACCCAAACACGCCAGGCCCTCGCTCCAGGCAACCTCACTCAATGACAGAGCAACACAGGGAGGTCAAGGGATAACCTTTCTGTCCCTTGCAAAGCTGTAAAAATTGACGGCAAGAAGTCATGCCCTAATTTCTCTCCTCAGATCATGCCAGCTTATGGAATTTAACCACACGGATGTTGATAAACCCCAGAGCAAGGTTGGAGGATGAAGTCAACGTCTGACATCAGCCAGGCTCTGGATGGATCCCCAAAACTGCAGAGTCACGCTGAGTCTACAAGGTCATCTGATCTGCCCTCCCTCTGGGTACAAACCCCTCTGGAGCCAAAGATCACTCCCAGCCATGGGGGTTCCAAAATCTGAAGACTTTGAAGTTTCAAGTGGCAAAGAGAAAATTCACTCGAGGCGGTGATGTGTTGGAACATCGATGGGACGCTTACTATGCACAAAGCACTGCGTCGGACGTGCGCGACACACAGATGAAGAGTATCCGTCACACCTGCTCTCAAAAAGCTCATGCTGTGGAGGGACCGAGGGCCGGGGCAGCAGTGGCATAATTGAGGGCGCCTGTAATAAGGGCTGTAAGACAAGCATAAATGGGAAGACAGAGGCAGAAGCCACGTGTGGGAGTCGTGCAGAACAATTGGCACCATTCTTTCAAAACCTCAACTGAATCAAATGGTAGACTTGATTCAAAGACATCAACTGTTTAAAAAAAAAAAGAGGGGGGGACAATTGGAATCTCAGTATGGGTCAGGTATTGGATGATAGCAAGGAATTGGCGGTAATTTTTAGGTCCATAACCATGACATTGTTATATCTGAAAATGTCCGTCTTTTTTAGAGATGCAAAGTCTAGCGTGCCGAAGTGAAATGACACGATGCTATAAAAAATTCATGGAGAGAGAGAGAGAGAGATGAAGCAAGTGTGGCTGAGTCTTGATTCCGGATGACACGTGGGTAATGCCCACCATACTCTGCTCCCCAGTTTGGAGCATGTTTGAAAGGCTCCTCCTGCAGAAAGGTTAAAAATGGGGAGGGGGGGAGTAGGGGCACCTGGGTGGCTCAGTGGGTTAAGCCGCTGCCTTCAGCTCAGGTCATGATCTCAGGGTCCTGGGATCGAGCCCCGAATCGGGCTCTCTGCTCAGAGGGGAGCCTGCTTCCTCCTCTCTCTCTGCCTGCTTCTCTGTCTCCTTGTGATCTCTGTCTGTCAAATAAATAAATAAAATCTTAAAAATAAATAAATAAATAAATATTGGGGGGAGGGAGGCGGCAGGCAGCAGAAAAGACACTTTCAGCAGAGTCTTGAAAGGCGAGCAGTATCTCACAGGTGGAAACGGGACCGTCGTTGGGGAGGGGCGGGGACCAGCCCAGCAGAGTCCCTGGGGCAGGAAGGGCCAGCAGTGGCTAGGGTGCCCCTGTGTGGATCAGGCCCCTCGGGTTAAAAGGGCCACCTGTGTGTTGACCTGTTTCTCAAGGATGTGGTAAGTGCTGATCAAGAAATAAAGCAAAAGAGGCGGGAAATTCTGGCCCCTGAATGGAGGCTGAGGGGGAGGGCGCCAGAAAATTTTCCAAAACAACTTGTTTATTCTCACTGGGCTGACCCTTGCCTCTAGGACAGTCTCCGCACCCGTCACAGCTTGCGTAATTGCCCCTCCTGCTGGCTCAGGGCTCCCTCTACAAAGACCACCAGCCCCACATAAGACTCACTGTCTTCTTGGGAATGCAGTTCCCATCATCCCTCCTTCTGTGGATTGGTCAGCATCTCTGGAGAGAGCAGAGCAGAGGGGACCACACAGAGCCCACCTGCCTCTCCCGTCCCCTACACCTGCCCAGTGATGCATCCACTGCATCTCCCCTCCCCCAACCACCCCTGCCCAACTCTTCCCACCCACCCACCCACCCCCATCTGGATCCTTCTGCTGGGGCAGGGTGGGTTTTTGGGACCTGCCACAACATCCTCCCTCATCGCTGAGCCTGATGTTTCTGGCTTATCCTGTTTTGCTGAGATCATGGAAAAGTGAACCTGGGTCATATCTACGGAGTGGCTCAGTGTTCTCCTCATGGGGTCATTGCATTTGACAGCCTGAGAATCACTCGGAAATTGCCCTCGGTTCACAAGGGCCAGATGGGAGGTTCCTCTCTTGCAAGCTTATCTTCCCTTTGCAGCTCCAGTCACTAACTGCCATGGGTTGCAAAATCAAAGAGAAAATACTTAACAATGCGAGCTGGCCTAAAAAAAGGCTGAGATGGGGATCAGCATACTTTCAGCTGGGCTTGACCTCTTCCCGACAAAGCCCTGGGGAGAGGGGATGCCATCTGGTTACAAAGAATGTGGCTTTCAGAGTCAGCCTGAGAACTGGGTTCAAATCCCGCCTCCCTACCTAGTCGTTTGGACGACAGAGCTAACCTCAGATTGTATTTCCTTTCCCGGAGGGCTTTGCAGATTAACTGAGAGGCATGCGAGTGAGAGGCCCGTGGGGTAGCCACGTTGCCTCCTCCTCCCACTATGGACATCTGGTTCTCCATCTTTCGGATAAGGGAGTTGGAGGACATGAACACCAAGGCCACTTTCAGCTCCAACTGTCTGCCATTCCACCAAACTCCAGGAGCAGTGAGTCACTGTCCTTGGAGGACTTGGCGGTTCGCAGCCTCTGTCACCCTGCCTGTCACAATGCCCTGGGCACAGCTGGTCCTGTGAAGCCACAAAGACACAGAGACCCGGATGGAGGCTTGGCCGCACATCCAGACAGGCTCCCAAGCTCCCCTTCTCCACCCAGAGGATCTTCTCTGTCCCACAGCATGGCAGGCTCCTCCTTCCCTCATTCCCCACACCACCCTGAAGGTCACCAGTTGGGTAGAAAGGCACTGTCAGAAACTCGGACCTTAGCATTTTCCTGGTCGGTAGCGTGGTGGATCGAACATTCCCTCAGCAGATGCTGGGAAACGAATTCCTCCCCGCAGGCCAAGGGCTTTGGGCCCATCTGCTCCTCAAGTCCCTCACCTCTCAAGTGGTAATCTGCCCCAACCCTCCTTGGAAGGTCGCTTGGGGTCCTGACATTGGGGCTTGACATTCTGGAAAGTATAATACCTGGGAAGAAGGAGCATGAGGATGACTCCAGTTTGGTCTCCAGACCTCCAGAGAGGGTCCCTCCAGCAGCAGAGGAACCATTTTCTCACACAGCTGCCATTGGCCAACACTCTTCCGGGAGAAATGGTGGGACTTTTTCTCCCCTTACCCTATACCCTCCTATACCCTCGTGCAGTGGCCTGGCCACCCTTCCCTGGGAAACCCCATGGGCTAATTTCCTCCACCAGGCTCTCATGGCCTCCAAGGAAGTGACCATATGTCTCCTCTACCCAGACCATCCCAGTTTACCCCCATTACCCACAGTAATTACTAATAGCCCCTCCTTTCGTTCTCAAAAAAGGTCCCACCTTACATGAGAAAGTTGATGGTCCCCCTACCTCTAGGCCATGGGGCCCCTCCACAGACCTGCCATCTAGCTGCACGACCTCACCACTGAGGTCATTTCAAGGTGGCTCACTCCCTTTAGAGATCATCTAACACAGATGTTATCCCCTATTTTGCGGCTGCCAAAGGGACGCAGCTGTCAAGATAACAGAACAAAGATCAGAAGGCGCCAGGCCCAGGTGTGCCCACGGCCATCACCAAGGAGGGACGCAACTCTGTTTTGCTCCCCTGGAGGAACATTTTTCCTCCTCCACAATTCTCCTGCCCCATTTTTATCTGAAGCGTACCTCTGCCATAGCAGCCCCCCTCACCCAGGGCTGCCCCTGGTGGTGGCTCCCAAGTCCTAGAAGTGGCTTCAGTCTGAGGAGAGGCACTTGGAGCCAAGGACGTCATATGCCAGACAGACTGAAGCTCCCCGTCCCTGGGGCTGATTGTCCTCTGTGGTTACCACACCATGACAAGAGAAACTTGAAGGGTTAGGATGCCACAGATAGTTGAACTCCTCATGTCTGGACATTCTTTTCCCTCCTTGGCCAGCAATTTTGTGGTTTTTCTTATTGGACTGTAGAGGGAACAAAATGCCTTCTGGAGCACTTTATGTCTGCAACCATTTATAAATTTGTGACTCCCACACACAAGCACCGGGCCCATTTTACAGGTG
This sequence comes from Mustela nivalis, assembly GCF_964662115.1. Taxonomy (NCBI): domain Eukaryota; kingdom Metazoa; phylum Chordata; class Mammalia; order Carnivora; family Mustelidae; genus Mustela; species Mustela nivalis. The sequence continues at coordinate 98,817,060 of NC_139021.1, forward strand.
GTGAAACTAAGTTCAGATAAGGGAGGAAATGCTGGTCCTTTTAAGTTGACCTAGCCAATCAGGCTTCCTTCTGGAAATAATCATGCCTTTGACCAAATTGTTCACACACACACACACACACACACACACATTCAAACCTATTCTCTCTCTCTCTCAGACACACACACTCACACTTCACACAGACTCTGCCATTCCTTGGGGGACTTCATATGGTTTCCCTGCTCTGGTTTTACTCATGATGCTTTCCTACTTCCTGGCTATAAATACACCAAGGTCAAAGCTGTCTTAGTTTCACTCGACCAGCCAAAGAAGCAGTTACTCGGAAACAGACAGCAGGGAGCGGCCAGCAAAGGGAGAGGGGACAGATGTGCTCCACGCAGGACAGAGACAGAACTGGCTTTGTATCTGGCCTTTCGGATGTGGCAGCCAGAGCGCCCTCCAGTGAGGCCAGGCCCATCACACACGCCTGGTCCCCCCAAAGGCTTGGACTGAGCAAACAAGCGTCCCCAAGTTACTCTCCTTGGAGATCCCACCTGCCATGGACTGGCTAAGGAGAGACCCCTTCCTTGTGAGCCACAGGGCTCCCGCTGGGAAAACCCACCTCTAGCCTTTTGAGGCGGGGCTTCGAGGCCATACCCCAGAGAAGCCATTTCTCCTCGATACCTCTGTCTTCCTCTCTCCTCACATGCCCAGTAAATTCTTCCTCCATTCCTCCTAGACTTAGTCTCATGCTTCTTTTGTTCTTGTTGTTTTTTGTAATTAAGACACAGCTGTAGGGGTGCCTGGGTGGCTCTGTGGGTTAAAGCTTCTGCCTTCAGCTCAGGTCATGATCTCAGGGTCCTGGGATCAAGCCCTGTGTCGGGCACTCTGCTCTTCGGGGAGCCTGCTTCCTCCTCTCTCTCCGCCTGCCTCTCTGCCTGCTTGTGATCTCTGTCTGTCAAATGAATAAATAAAATCTTTTAAAAAAAAGACACAACTGTAGCACTTGTATGATTATGGAGTAGTGACATTAGCAAGGACTTGCTGGCTGCTTGCTACGTATCTGGTGCCCATAGTCCGTGATCCTGTATAACTTTCCCAGCAGTCCTGAAGTATAGGTACTACTGGTGGTGAGTACTGTTGTTACTGTCAGCATACAGATGACAAGACTGGCCTGGAAGGTTAGGTCACGTGCCCAGAGTCACACAGCTACTAGGCGTGAACCGAGGTTAGCCAAATCTGTCCTGAACCCTATCCTCTAAGACATGACGCCCCTTCCTGCCCCATAGCATTGGCAGTCCCAGGGCTGCCGAATGGAACCAGACAGCAACAGGTGCTAACAGCGGCTTCCTGACCTGAAAGGGGTGAGGGAGGGGGAGTCTGGGTCAAAGAGGTTTCAGAAATACTCCATCCCCGAGGTTCTCAAACCTTTTGTTTCAGGAACCTTTTACAGCCCTTAAAAATTTCTATTATTAGAGTGCCTGGGTGGCTCAGTCCATTAAGCATCTGCCTTTGGCTCAGGTCATGATCCCAGGGTCCTGGGATCAAGCCCCATGTCAGGACCCTCATTAAGTGGGGAGCCTGCTTCTCCCTCACCCTCTGCCTCTTCCCGTTCTTATGTTTTCTCTCTCTCTCTCTCCCAAATAAATAAATAAAATCTTTTTTAAAAATTCTGTTATCAGGGTACTTGGGTGGCTTAGTTGGTTAGGTATCTGCCTTCAGCTCAGGTCATGATCCCGGCGTCCTGGAATCAAGCCCCACATCGGGCTCCCTGCTTAGGAGGGTGCCTGCTTCTCCCTCTCCCTCTGTTCTGCCCCCTACTCATTCTCTCTCTTTCTGAATCAAATCAAATAAAATCTTCTTTTTAAAATTTCTATGATCGAAATCCCCAAAGGGCTTCTGTTTATGCAGCTTATGTCTATCAAATGTACTGTCTTAGAACTGAAACTGAAACAATTTTAATATTTATTAATTCGCTTACAAACAATAATAATAACTTCCCACGTGCTAACACAAACACCGTATTTTGGCGGAAGAGGAGTGTAAACCAAGCTAGCAGGAAGAGCGGCAGCATTTCACGGTTTCGTGAACCTCCTGAGTGCTGAGCCCCGGGACCAAATTCTCGTTTCTGCTTCTGAAACCACTGTGTCGCCCTGTCGTGAAGTGGGTGGGAAAATCCACCGCACGCTCGTGGGAGAGCAAAGGCAGAAGAGACAAATGATGCCTTAGCGTTGTTGTCAAAGAGCCACAACATCCCAGAGTCTGCCTAAAAAGCAGGGTTGTCTCCTTGGCGCGATGGGAAGCCCCAGAAGGGGTGAGGCGGAGAATGGCGTGTTCTGAGTTACACGGGAGGGAGTTCACGTGAGGGTTGTATCTAGCAGAAATGGAAGAGGGACAAGGGTGGGAGAGGAGGGACCTGTCAGGAGACTCTGGGAGAAGTCAGGGCAAAGACAAGCGTGGCCTCGGCCGGGAGGCAGGGAGAGACACACTGATTCTGGAGAATGCCACACGCATGGCTCCACGGCAGGAAGGGGAGCTGTGCAGGAGGGACGGAAGCCTCTAGTGCCACACTCGAAGAGGCCTGATGCTGCCAAAGGGCTTGAGGGAAGAGCCTCCCTGGACACACGGCCTGCTGCTCACTGCCACATCCTGGGCTATGCTCAAAGCGTAGACATCAGACGGTCATGGGCCTCGGCCATAGAGATGGGCCTGCCCTTCCTAGAGCAAGAACAGGCCCAGCAGGGCCTCAGTGGCCCCCTCCCTGCCACTTACTGATCCCTCAAAGAATGGTCAAGCTCATGCCCATGCATGCTCTGGACACTGGAGTTAGCTGAGCCACAGCCACATAGAGTCCCCAAAGCCAGGAACCAGCACCTCTCCAGACCCTGCATGGAGAACCTGCTAATCCCTCCCAGAAAACTAATATAATTAATGGCGGCATAGACCTGTGGCCTCCTGCTGCCCTGGGCCAGTGCCCCAATCACTGTCCTCCAGGCCCTATCATGGCCCCCAAAAGTCTATGCCTATGGGAGTTGCCCATGGTATAGTGGATTGCACCATCAGCCCTATTCTTCTCCCCTTATGCGTGTAGCCTTGCCATTGAGGAATAACCTTGCCCACCCCTTGGACTTGACCATGTGACTTGTTTTGGCCACAGTTATGTGGACAGAAAGGCCATGTGCCAATTCCAGACCTGGGTCTTGAGAGTTTTGTGTGTTTCCACTTGCTCTTTTGTTGCTCCATCATTATCAAAAGAAGAGCTACTGCCAGGTCACTGTGGCCCCTTAGTCTGGGACGTGGGATAAACAACCATGGAATAAGAGCAGCCCAACTAACCCTCACAGACCTACAGCCTGAAACTCAACCATCCCATTTAACCCACCAATCCCTGAAGATGCTTATTGTCATTCACTACTGGTACTTCTGGAGGGCTTTGTTACACAGTGATAGCTAGCTAATACACCTGTTTCTTTGCCTATAGTCTCTATAAGACTATGAGTTATACAAAGGCTTAGACCACATTTATTTTTTATCTTACTCCCCAAGAGCCTAGCATGTTGCAATTATTTAATAAACATCTTTGAACATACGGAGGAATTTACATATACACAACTAGACTCCTCCAGGAACCAGACTAGCCTTCCAGAAGACCTCTGACCTGAGGAGGGTCCCAGGAAAGACTAAAGAATACCAACCACATACCCCAAGGAGACACACACACACAATCCCGGGGGCTGGGCCAGCATTAGGCCAGCCCTCAGAACAGTCAATGGACCAAGCAATGACTGTTGGGATTGTGCTTAGCTGACCGTTGAATGGACTGGTATCCTTGGCTTCGTTCTCATGGGTCAGAGCAAACAGCCTCTCTTAGAGGTAAACCCTAATGATTGCTGGCCCTATAGAAGGCCACCCTTTCTGAGGCAGAGAGCTCTGGAGAGGAGCTCCACACCTATGTACCTGCCCCATGATATTCTGAACTGAATGTTTGTGTCCCCCCACAAAGTTCATATATTGAAACCCTAATCCCCAGTGTGATGACATTAGGAGGTGGAGCCTTTGGGAGGTGATTAGGTCATGAGGGTGGGGCCCTCCCCAGAGGATTAGTGCCCAGAGGCATAAGAGTTTGCTTCCTTTCTCTCTGCAACTTGAGGACACAGCGAGAGGATGGCCGTCTATGAACCCAGAAGCAGGTCCTCACCAGATACTGAATCTGCTAGTGTTTTGACCTTGGACTTCCCAGGCTCCAGAACCATAAGAAATAAGTATCTGCTGTTTTAAGATGTTTTAAGTACCTGTTGTTATGGCAGCCCAGACTGCATGATACCCATGGAGTGGCCAATGTCCCAAGAGGATCCCATTCGTCATAAATAAAAGGAGATGAACAGACCAGGAGAGGCCCTCCTAAGAAGTAGAGGGAGGTTGGAGTAGCTGGTCTGACATCCTGAGTTCTCTCAGACTTGACACCTCTGGGTACAGAGCCATGTCCCCATGGATGTGTCCCCCTAAAAGGGACAGGCTAAGTGGGGTATAGGAGGGAAAGCGGAGCTTGTCTATGACTGATCACACTCACCGGCTCCATGGCACTGGGGACCAAACGCCCCAGTGCTGAGGGTCAGCAGCCCAGAGGGCAGGGTAGGTGAACCCTGACTGAAGTTAGGGCTCCTTCCTCTTTCCCACTGCCTGTGACCTCTTGGATGACCAGGAGCACAGAGGACCCCAGCTTTACCTAGAACGTTCAACGTTATTACTGTCCCTGGAGACAGCCCAGGCCTCCCAGCAACCTGGGAGCAGGGGGAGCCTCAGAGAGCCATAGTAGTTGTTAGATGGCTCCCTTGTAGGGAAAGTACCACATCTGAACTTCCAGTGGACCTTGGCCTTGAGGCAATCTTGACTGCGAAAAAGCTCCACTATTTCTGGAAATTAGTTTGGGGGGAACACTTATAACTTACCTCACTTATCACTGGAAGGGCAATCCCAGCTCTTTTGAAGGAGGCTATGAAATAACCCTTGTCACCTTCCTCCGGGTTTGGGATTGTATCTCTACTGTAAGTCAACGAAAAGCACCACGTCGAATCTGGATCTATGAAGACGGAGTAACCAGGGCTCACGTTATGAACGAGTCCAGCAGTTTGGTGCCTGACAGCTGGGATGTGGGGGGACCCAAAGCACCATCCCCCTGCCCAATGCCAAGAGATGTCAGGCCAAGCTGCCTGGCTCACAGAGGTGGGCACAGCCGAGAAACGCAGGCAGCACCGCACACTGGAAAGAGAAAAGGGGGTCCCTCTGCATTTGATCTTCTGGAAAGAGGATGTCTCCCACAGCCCTAGCTCCTCTACAGCAATGCTCTTGTTTTCAGCTTCAGCCAATGACCCAGCACAGGGAGGCTCCAGGGCGTCGGGCTCTGCATGTTCACCGAGAAGCTGGAGGTGAAGCTGAACTCCGAAAAGCTCCCCCGGTGCTGTGCTCGCGTCTCAATTCTGGGAAGTTGGGAACCCAGTGACATAATAGAAGGGTAAAGATCCCAGGACTCGTTACCTGTGAGCCCATCGTCGGCCTAGCAGATGCCACTTGGGTGAAATCACCCACAGCAGACGTAATGGAAGGATGTCCCCCACGATGAAAGTGGCACCTTCTGTCCCTCGGGGCCGGCACAGTAAGTATGGACAAAGAGGGGGTTGACATTTCAATTTAAAGCTCCAGTAACCTGCAGGTAATGTTTCAAGGATGCTCAGAGCATGGGAGACGAAGGAAGAAACCCAGGATGGACCTTTACCCCTTCGCCTCCGCCCCCTGTTGGCTGGGACCTTCTCAGCCACAAGTAATGGCAGAAGGCACCCCCAGGAAAGGTGGGGGTGGCGGGGGGCAGTGTTGGGAGGTTTCCCAGCCTTGGCACCAAAAGCCAGGTGTAGTCACAGATTGTTCACATGCAAGAACACGTTGCCTGATGTATCTGTTCCTTCCGACTTCCATTAACGGAAACAAATATTTATTAACTCTCCGATCTGATCAAAAATAAATATTGAGTACCTGTGGGAGGCTTGGGCCAGGTCCTCAAAGAGCCTAACACAAAGCAAACCCACCTAAAGGAGTGTAGAGCCACTGGACACAGCAGGTTGAAAGAGCTAATGTAAAGGGAATCAGAGCTCAGCGTCCGGGGACCTGGGGCAGGGGATTCATCCTCTCCCGCGGCAGTGCGTTCAGGTCTCACTTAAGAAATGGACGTCCTGGGTGCCTGGGTGGCTCAGTCATTAAGCATCTGCCTTCAGCTCAGGTCATGCTCCCAGGGTCCTGGGATCAAGTCCCACATTAGGCTCCCAGCTCAGCGGGAGAACTGCTTCTTCCTCTCCCACTCCCCCTGCTTGTGTTCCCTCTCTCACTGTGTCTCTCTGTCAAATAAATAAAACCTAGAAAGAAAGAAAGAAAGAAAGAAAGAAAGAAAGAAATCGAAGTCTTGCCGAGCATTGATATGACATCGTTCTAAATATCCCATGCCAGCAGGTAGCAATAGAAGCCCACGTGTCTAGGTCAGCAGGCCCCGGCACACCTGTACGCCCCCCTAAGCTGGACTCAGGCTTTTCCTTTGAGGGATAAGCGGGTGTCTAAAGGCAGAGAGAGAGGAGGGCTCACTCGAACGCACCCTGTAGCAGGAGAGGTAAGAGAGAGGAGTGGTGTTCAGGAGAAGAGCGCAGAGGTAAGGAAAGGCAGAAAGATAGCTAGGAAGAACTGAAATCATGGGCTCCAACCAAACCAGGACATAAAAACGAGAATCAGTTAACTTTCCAGCCAGACTCTTCACCAAACCCACCGGCCTACCCCTCAGATTCACTGGAACAATGCCTCATCTCTGGCCTGTGTTCTATTGGATGCTGATAACAATCCTGCAAGATAAAGCAAGGATTATTCACCCATTTTACAGATGGGAAACGGAGCATCATGGCCGGGGAGCTGCCCCACAGCTGACAGTGGAATCACCGTTACACCATGGAGTCCGAGGCCCATTTTGAACTGAATCCCAAAATACAGATTTTTTCGGAGTCTCAAGGCCTTCTAAAAACTACTGAACCGAGACATGAAAATACTCTCCAAACATAACTGTCCTTTCATCCATTTCTGGAAACTTCTATAGAGAGGACCACCAGATAGCCCTTTGCCTGAGAGTAGGGGCAAGCCCCTGAGGTCAGCTGGGAGAAAAAAAAAAGCCCCTCATCCATCAGTACAAGGAGGCCAGCCCTCCACAAGCCCAGAATCCCTGCTGTTGGAATGTCTTTTTTTTTCAACCTGGAGTATAAAATAAATGAGATCTGCAGGAATGTCGAGCTTCACGATGGGATGAACACACACACATACACACACACATACACTCAGTGGACACTTCACTTGGGAAGCACACCTGTACAGAGGAGGTACAGATGAAATTGTGTAGGGACGACTCAGGATCATGGACTCTGGATCACAGGGAACCTGCGCGAATCTCTAACCCAACAGCCCTTTCATTTTGGGAAAGAGAACAAGGAGAGAGACCTAGGAAGGTCGGATGCCTTTCTCAAGGTCATAGAGCTAGCGTTCCCATTCATCGCCAGTCTGCCTCTCCAGACTCCAGGCCATGGCCTTCCCCTTCCTGGAGCCAAGAAAAACCCCTGCCCTTGCTCTTTGAGCCACACTCTGCAGGGGAACCCATCACTGGGGCACCATCAGCCACGCATGGCTGCTGAGCCCTTCCCGGGGGTCACGCCCAGCAGGGCCACTGCCAGATTCCAGCCTGCAGGTGAGCAAGGACTGGAGGGCTGGCGTGAGAGCGGGGCCGGGAGGGGGGCTCGCTGGGAAGGGAGCTGAGGTAGGAGGGGGCGGAGGTGTGCCCGCCGGACTAGGCTCCGTGTAACGACGTGAGCGGCCGTGCCCCATGAGCGACGCACCCGCTGGGCACAAACAAGTGTGACTACGGGATCCCCGCGACGCAGAGTTCAAGAACAGGCCAAACTAACCTAAGGGGATCCAACTCGAGAAGTGGGGGCCGTCAGGTGGGCAGCGGGCTGGCTCCTGCCAAGGAGTAGGAAGAAACTTGCTGGGATGGCGACATGCTCTCTAGCGCAACCTGGGAGGTGGTCACACACACGCGTGCAAACGCAACCGTTCAGTGAGCTGTGCCGTCACTGCGTGTTCCGCATGTTTTATTGTGTATAAGTTGTGCCTCAAACAAAGTCCGCTGGAAAGATAAAGAATGGGCCGAGTTGGGCTATCCTGCCCCTGGAAATCCTGGACATGTGGTATTTCACTGTTCAGCTGGGCCTTTTGCAGGGGAATATGAGCATCAGGATGAGAAAACATACGTGAGAGTGTCCTTGTCCCGAGAAGGAATGTCACAAACCCATTGCTCAATCTGGTGACATAAGTAAACATGGGTCCAAAGAATTTAGCCCCGAGGTTGCTCGGTTTGAACACGGGCGGGATCAAGGATGCGTCTGCAATGAGGCTGGAGTGGAACACGCTCGGCCACGGCCGTAAATCAGGTACGAGGAAAGTCCCCCAGGAGGCTGCCTCCGTGGACTGAACACGACAGGATCCAGGACCTCCCCTCCGAGCACCTCCCAGGCTCCACACCCGCTGTGTCAGTCCTCGCTCCGGCCTCGAGAGGAGGACACAAATACCCACTCACCAGACAGGAAAACGGAGGTCACACAGCTAGCGAGTGGCCAAGCGGGGAAGTCAGTGAGTGGCCCGTGTTCGAGGAGCTGCTGCTACAGGGGAGATCCATGTGGGCACCTGCCCTCCTGGGCTCTATGGTCTGTGGGGGGATGAGGGCGGACAGGGAAACAAGAAACCCCAAAGCACTGTGGCCACTGTGGGAGTCCAGGTGCCTGGGGGCTGACAGAGGACATCCCGGAAGAAGTGGCATTTGAGCCAGGATGACCAGAGGAAGGATGTCATGGGAGCCCTCGCCCAGGACATACGGCACAGCCAGAGGGCCGAGGGGCTCGACACCCCACCCACACCTCTAACACCGCACACCGCCAGGCCCGCCACACCTCACTTGGAAAGCACTTGACAATTTTCAAATCACTTTCACATATGTTTTCTCATTTGAGTCGTATAGTGGTGTTATTAGCCCCACTTTGCGGATGGAAAAAAAAACATGAGACATGAAATGACTCAGGGGGGCACGCAATGAGTCAGCATCCAGGCGAGGTGAGCGACCCTGCCACACGGTGCCCAGGCCCGAAAGAGGCCCAATCGCATGTCACACATGCCACAGAGAGGAAGACCAATGATGCCCAGCCGAGGAAAACGCCCGCTTCTCTTAAATGCCCCCAGATTCCTCCTCCCTTCCTGCTGTGGTGGTTTTCCACCGAAATCTGGGTGGGCCGCGGCCGCCCCTGGATTCTGAGAAAGCCCAGAACCTTCTCAACAAGGGAGAGCCTGCTTCTGCTGAAGACACCAGCTCCCGGAAGGGACGGCGATCCAGCCTGGAAGTCTGGAAGCCCGGGGCCCCCAGCCAGTGGAGGCAATCAGGACGCGCACCAGACCTTCCTGCAGCTGCGACAACAATAGCCGCGGGGAGCAACGGAGACCTCGAGGGAGGCTTGGGCCGAAGATCCCGGGTACCCAGATCGGCCCTGCTCTGGAAGGAAGCCACTTCTCATGTGCACGTTTCAACAGTGCTGCGGGATTTCTTTGTTTCCACTGAGATTTCCACTGAAGAGCAGCTGTCAGCAGCTCAGGAAGACGGCGCTGCGTTCCAAGTCTTTCTTCTTTGCAAGCGATCGTCAGTAAACACGCGGCTGCCCTTTCCAGCAGGGGCACAGCGCAGGCAGGCGCCGCTGCCCGAGGAGGCAAAACATTTCCGCCTACGTTCAAGCCTTTGTTTGTGCCTCCGTCCGAGGGGTCACCGTTCCTCCATGGAAAAGACGGGGTTCCAGAATACACCACTGAAGGAGGCGGTTATCTGAAGCACCTTCTACTCTCTTCTAGAACCTTCCTTTGGTCTTTACAAAAGTTTCAGTGGAATAAATGGTGCTATCCAGGGGTTAGGAGAAGCAGGGAGAGGGGTGAGTACTTCACGAGGGCAGAGTGTCTGGGAAGATTAAAAAAAGCTCTGGAGACGGATGGTGCTGAGGTCTGGACGGCAGTGTGGACACGCCTGATGCCATATAACTGTACGCTTGAAAATGGCTCAACTGTGGGCCTGGGTGGCTCAGTCGTTAAGCATCTGCCTTCGTTCAGCTCAGGTCATGATCTCAGGGTCCTGGGATCGAGCCCCGCATTGGGCTCCCTGCTCAGCAGAGAGTCTGTTTCTCTCTCTCCCTCTGCTGCCTTTCCCCTTTCTTGGGCTCTCTCTCTTTCTCTCTCTCTCGCTCTCGCTCTCTGTCAAATAAATAAACAAAATATTTTTTTTTTTTAAATGGATCAAGTGGTGCCTGGGTAGCTCAGTGGGTTAAAGCCTCTGCCTTTAGCTCCGGTCATGATCTCAGGGTCCTGAGATCGAGATACTCAGCAGGGAGCCTGCTTCCTCCTCTCTCTCTGCCTGCTGCTCTGCCTACTTCTGATCTCTGTCAAATAAATAAATAAAATCTTTAAAAAAATTTTTTAATTAAAAAAATAAAAATAAAAATAGATCAAATGGTAAATTTTATGTTAAGTGTATTTTACCATAAAAAAAAATCATGCAAAAAGAAAAAGTGTCACTGTCACCGTGCTGGAAAGAATCTGAAAGCATTTGCAAGCCTATTCCGTTGTGCTCTTCATCTTTAAGAATAGCCTGTTTGAATGAATTTACCTAATTACTAATTCTGCCTTCGAAACACCTGCTTCGCTGAGCACCCAGGGGAATTGCACCCACCCACCCACGGCTGGGCCTGTGTGGGAGCCGTCGGCCTCGCGGTGTGGCTGTTCCAGTGGCTTCCTCCTATGTAGAACTCTCTAGACCCGGTCTCACCCGGCCTTTCATCTGGACGGCTCCATCCACCCCAAAGCGTTCAGGTGACCTGACTGCGAGATCACAGTGAAAAGTCAAGAAGCAGGTCTTCCGCTTGGCTCTGCTGGCCAGGGCTTCCACCGCTGTCAGTCACGGGGCTGCCGACACACGTTTCCTAGAGGAGAATGGACAGCCAAGCACGCCAGCATCCTGAGTCAGGCCCCATCTGCTGACAGGCTGGACTGTGGCTCAAGAGCCTGCTTTGGGGCGGATGTCCCTCACCCCGTGTCTAGAAGGAGCACTGTGGGGGACTCACCAGAGGGGCACCTTATGAGGGACAGTGAAACCAGAAGCTCAGACGTTCCTGGAAAGACCTCTGCTTTCTACTTCTGGAAACTCTTACATCTTTCTTCCGTTAAAATTTTGAAATAGGTCCTCCAAAGTTATTTTTCCACTGAGGAAGGTATATTGACTTTTCCAAGCCCTCACCCAGAGGCAAACTCCATGGTAATAACAAAACAACAATAGTTTATGGATCCCCCACCACGTGCAAGCAACTTGCTCTAGATATCTTGCAATATCCCCAACAGCCCTACAAGCACTCTTATGGCCATTGGAGAGAGAAGGGAACTGAGGCTCAGAGTTGTTGACTAACTTTCCCCAGGTCACACAGCTAGTGAGTAGCAGAGCCAGAATCAGACCCAGATCTGCGTCCCTGCAAAACCACACTGCGTCTGAAAAGGGAAGCGAAACCTTAAAGACTCCCACTGAGGCCAGGTCCATTTAGGACACCAGATACCTGTGTCCTTGAAAAACTCTGGGGAGCTATTGGAAACGTTCCATTCTTGGAACAGATGCCATCCCAGGCTATGAAAGCTCTGTGGCCCCTCATGGCGCGCCTGTCATTCAGGAGACCTTCAGGTCACAGAACTCGGAGTCGAACGCTCTTGGACGCGCCCACAGTCAGTAATGCCGTGAGCGGGATAACAAACCACAGGAAAGGAATCAGCACACCCTCTGGAAGGCTGCTTGACAGAACGCGACACACCAAGTCATCCGGTTTCCCTATAATCAGGGCCACCCTGCGGGACGAATAACGCTATCTGGGTCCAGGCACCATACTGGTCTAGGCACCATGGCCGTGTCCGTTCAAGAAGTATACTCCAGCCGCACACCTGGGTAACCGCGGGCCCATCCAGCCACGAGGCACCGGCTGCCCTTGCCCTGGGAAGTAGAGCCAAGATGAGAGCAAGTGCCTGTGCTCAGGCTACAAGAGAATGGAATGGCACAGGGCCTGCCCACTTCTGCTCCCAGCGAAGGAAGGGGGCAGCTCTTCCCGGGGGGTGGGAGGTGATGGAGGAAAACAAAGCCCGGAACACTGAGCAGAAGCCCTTGTCTGTGATGGGAGGAGGGGCTCGAGGGTGCTGGAGCCCTTCTCCTGTATTCAGGTGGGTGTTTACTCAGCCCCAGGACTCAGGGCTCTGCACTGGCCTCCATGGCTCTTAAATTTGTAAATCCTCCTGGATCACACCTGGGAGCAGGCAGGCATCACAAGGCAGGCAAAGGAAATGACCTTGAAAGACAATGTTTTGAAAAATGTTTCTAACTCAGAGGTTCTCCAACTTGGTGGTGCGTCCAAATCCCAGAACGCAGATTGCGGAGGCTGCCTGTCCCCAGGGCTTCTGAATCAGGAGTCCTGGGTGGGGCCAGGGATCTGAGTCTCGGAGGAGCTCCAGGAGATGCTGAGGCTACTGTCTCAGGAGCCACACTTTGAGAACCGCTGTTCTAATTATTTAAAGAGAATGATTTAAGGGCATGAGAACATTGCTCTGAATAACAAGGATATTATTATCAAATGCCTCCCATGTGCCAGATACTTCACTGCCTTTGATATTTACAACATTCCTGCCAAGAAGGAATTAATATCCTGCTTCACAGACCAGAGTGCTGGGGCTCGGGAACTCGGGGACATGCCTAACATTACGCAGCTAAGCACCAGCACGGTCGAGACTCTAACTGAGGTCAGAGAGACTGGAAGCTCTCCTCTTTGTCTCATATTCCCACCTCATCTGGTGAGTCTGGAGCTGGCTGGTGGGGCAGGAGGCGGCTACATGCGGAACAGGGCATCATACAAAGCGGCACAGAATGATTTGCACTGACAAAGCCTAGTGCCATGCAAGTCAGTAGAAAACCAGGAGGGATTGTGTTGCCCATGGGCCTTTGCCAACTCAAAGGAGAGGGAAAGGAATGCAATCACCATTTACTCAGCGTCTACTATGAGCCAGGCTACTTCTCATACCATTTTAGGGGTAAGGAAACTGAAATTCCGAGAGGTTAAGTAACTTGCCCCAGGCTCCACAGCAAAAAACCTGGGAGATGGGACTTAAACTCAGGGGTCCCAGAAGGGAGAGTGTGCACTCAGCCCCTGACTGACCATACAGAATCTCGGGTGCAGAGTGGGTCCTAAAAATCCCTAAAATCCCTGGCAACTTCGTTACATAATTGCATTAAAACTCATCAGACCTCCAGCTCGCCTGTGCGCCGGGATAATCGGCCCAAAAGTGAGTGTCCACCCGTTAAGGAACTCCAGGAAATCTCTCTCTGGAGTGTCTAGCCTGAATTTCCACTTTCACCTTTCCCCCCAGAGGGTGGTCCCCTAACGTGTGAGAACATTTTAACACCCGGACCGCATCCTGCCAATGGGGAGCTCAGCAAATGGGAGTGCCTACCGAATCCATGTGAATTTCCGGGAGCTGTGGCCAGGCTACGGGCAAAAGGGCCCCCTCCCTCCACCCTCTGCTTCTCTGCCTTCCAGCCAGGAGAGAGGGCTTTTCTCTGTCACCTGGGCCACCGTGGACTCTGAGCCGGGAGCTCACCTCTACAGAACTCACCACAGGAGAGAGCCCCCCACAGTTACAAAACCCTGATTTCAGGTTGAGCAACGATGTAGGATCACACCTGCACCCCAGCAGCCACGACCACTGTGCATTCAGTGGTCAGGCTCCCACTGGGTGACGGCGTACCCACCAGACATCAGGCTGCTGGGCCCTGCACGTCCACTGGGCTCCAGGTCGGCTTCTGCTACACTCTCAGCCATGGAGTTTCACAGATGGGTCTCAGAGCGGCCTCCCTCCAGGATTGGGTCTTGTAAGGCCCTCGGTCAGACAGGCCCTGGAGCGTACATTGGGCTAGGCCTGAGGACCTCTGCCAGTTCCTGGAGGGATCCTCTAGCCAGGGCGCAGAAATCCAAACAGCTTTCAGTTTCGGCACGTAGGGAGAACCTCCCTCCATCCATGGGCCCACAACACAAGTCGCTGTCACACCTCCCTGCACGGACCCGATCAGACCTCCTGCCAGATTTAACACCCAGGCAATAGTAGGCAGAGGACGAGGATTCAGACGCTCACTGTGGCTGTGATCTCCTGCTCAGTGTCGTGTCTTGCCTTCTTTGATAACAAGATGTAGTACATCTCGATGTAAATGCCATCTAAGCTAGCATCGGGCTGGCAATGCACTCTCCCAGGGGACCAGCATCCCGCTCTGCAACGCTCGCGGCCCCGCAGTGCAGCCCGAGGCGCCCACCTTCCCTTGGCCTCAATCTGTCTGCTGAGACCCCCACTGATGTTAATGGGGGGGCGGAAGCACGCAGGGCTGGGGAGCCTGAGCCCCAGCATGGGGTGCGAAACGGAGTCAGAAAATTGTCCGTAGTGAGACACTGACGTGAACCTGCTGGTTTGCAAAGATGTTTTTGGCCGAGGCAGTCTAAAAATACAATCCAACCAAAACATCTGTGAAACCAGTGAAATGGGGCATCCTTGGGAACAACGGCATAACAGCACAACCTCGTTCTATTCTGACTGGGCCGTGAGACACACCAAATGTCACCAGGCATAAAGCTCAGTTTGTGGAGGAGACAAATGAAGAGTGGGGGTCGCTACAGTTAAGTGTTTTACTTGTGAGAACCTTGGAACCTTCTCGAAGGGTGAGACTGCCAGGTGACGGGAGGGACAGCGGCCAGTAGGGCCCTGTGGGGCTGGCCATGGTATCCGGCTGCTACTCTCCCCGGTGAGCCTTTGTGGCATGGACACCCGCCCAAAACGTTGTGTGGGTCTTACATCTGCCCGTGCATTCACTAAAAAAAAAAAAAAATCTTTGCCTGTACGCTCTTTCTCTAGGTGAGAATGTCTGTCTCCATCTGTCAGACCCTCGGGAGCAAGGATTTCAAACCTCTTCCCCATGTGTTTTGTCTTATGCCCAGGGAAGCTGCTGGAATAACGTAATCAGCCAGGAGAGGAATCATGAGTCCAGGGGAACTGACCAGTGGGGAGGAGATGACAGAGCTCAGGGTCTGGGGAAAGAAGATCCAGCAAATAGGAAGCAAGGTCAAGAACAAAGGCGGTGAAGGCAGGTCAGCTGTGCTGAGTCATGAGGGAAAAACACCGAGCAGGTTCCGGAGAGGGGCTGAGGGGCGGGCTGAGCGGGAAAAGAGGCCCTGATAGCGTTAGATGAGCCTGGCCCGCCGCCTTCTCACTGTGGTCCCAGCTGACTGCGTAAGCCTGCGTGACCGCCTGTCTTCTTCCCTGCAGGACCGACGGCACAGACATGGGATAGACGTCGTTGGCTGGAACAAGAGTCCTGTCGCTACTCCCCTGTACTCCAGTGGAGCATGACTTCTTCTGCACACAGTATTCACAGCGTGGCCCAATTCGGCTTCAAAGTCAGCAATGAGACAGATAAAAGCATCAGATCATCGTGGCAACTGTGAATTTACTGCAGAAGCACCATCAGGCATCAGCACCAGGCACGTCCTTCCCACTCTTAGCCTGGGAGTGAGGGTCTAAACCAGGGTAAGAGGGGCACCTGGGTGGCTCGGTTGGTTGAGCATCTTACTCTGGGTTTCAGCTCAGGTCATGATCTCGGGGTCGTGAGATCGGACCCCACATTGAGCTCCACGCTTAGACCAGAGTCTACTTGGGATTCTCTCTCTCCCTTTGTCTCTCTCTCTTTCAAATAAATAAATAAATAAAATCTTGAAAACCAGGGTGAGAGCCGATATTCTGCTGCAGTGTACCTCTGGACAAGACCAACACGGACTGCAACTTCATGCAGACCACACAAGGATACTTATTCCCAGCCAATTGTACAACCTTTCCTTCAACTCCAACACTGAACTGTTCCAGGAAGGACAGAAATGAGCCATGTGGCAAGCCAGGCCTCTTCAAAGGCCCCCGCCCCCCAGAAGTGGGCAGGCCAGAGCCACCAGAAGGTACCAGAAGTCACCCCAGTAGGAAATCCTTCCCAGGATCTTGCTACATCGGAGAGGTTGGCACTACCAAGAGACTGAGGGAAAAGAGATCCTCCCCTGAGACCCGTGCCTTGGACACTCACAAGAACAACGTTGCTAAGGCTCACACAGCCCCCTCCGCTGCTGGGGATCCAGTGCTCAGGGCTGGCAAAGTCTCGCTCATCAACCAAACACCCACTCCTGTGATCAACACAGCTCAGGCCCCAAGATACCGCTTCTTCAAAGCTTCTCTGTATCTTCTGTTCTATGTCCTTGGGAAAAAAGAAAAATCCACTGTATCCAAGGACCATGAAGTTCTGCAGGTTGTACTGGGGCCACCGATACAAGGCAGGATGGTAGTTCAGAGCACAGAAAGGATTTGACCAGTAATGCATGCAGGGGAGAGAAAAGGCAAGCACATTCACATGTCAGCTCTTTCTCCTCAGACACTTCACTTCCCAGGGCCACAACTTGTCTGTTTCTTTGCTTCAATTCCCGGTCCTGGAGCTACTTGAGAATTAGGGTGATATTTGTAACAATTGCATGTGGCAGCTAAGAAACATGGCGAGATACCTCACAATACCTGTTACTCTCCAACCAGTATCTGTGTAACAAGTGTGCTGCAAAATACACATCCTTTATGTTAGCTGCGGATGAGAGCTGAATGCTAGAAATAGGAAGTATCATCAGCACAAATATTTAGTGAGATTTAAGTTTTAGAAAATTAAACTTAAAATTCAGTTTTCTTTAAGTAATTTTGTTTTAACATTTTTACACATGTTAATTATAATCTGTATTTTCCCTTTCCCGTTTTAATTTTTATGTTTTATAAGAAAAAGTTACTTTTAGGTCACGTGGGTAGCTCAGTGGGTTAAGCCTCTGCCTTCGGCTCAGGTCATGATCTCAGGGTCCTGGGATAGAGCCCCGCATCGAGCTCTCTGCTCAGCAGGAAGCCTGCTTCCTCCTCTCTCTGCCTGCCTCTCTGCCTACTTGTGATTTCTGTTCTCTGTCAAATAAATAAAAATTTTTTAAAAGAAAAAGAGAGGGTCGCCTGGGTGGCTTAGTTGGTTGGACGACTGCCTTTGGCTCAGGTCATGATCCCTGAGACCCGGAATCGAGTCCTGCATCAGGCTCCCAGCTCCATGGGGAGTCTGCTTCTCCCTCTGACCTTCTTCTTGCTCCTCGCATTTTTTATGAAATACATTGCACGCTGTGTATTTTAAATACACTTAGATTTTTTAAATCCTTTAGCTCATTCCTATAGATAGAACAAACTTACATGACCATGTTCACGATAATGACAGAATTCATGATCATGCTGTAATGAAGACAAAAATTTAAGAAAATACATATGAAATAATTACAAATTACATGCCTCCGTTGGGCACCTGGGTGGCTTAGTGGGTTAAGTGTCCAGCTCTTGGTTTCAACCCAGGTCCTGATCTTAGGGTGGTGAGATCAAGCCCTACATCGGCTCTGCACTCAGTAGGGAGTCTGCTGGAGATGCTCTCCCTCTGCCCCTCCCCCTACATGCATGTAAATTAACAAATTAATCTTTTTTAAAAATTACATGCCTTTGGGGCACCTGGGTGGCTCAGTTGGTTAACTGACTGCCTTCAGCTCAGGTCATGATCCTGGAGTCCTGGGATCGAGTCCTGCATCGGGCTCCCTGCTCACCAGAGAGTCTGCTTCTCCCTCTGACCCTCTCCCCTCTCATGCTCTCTCATGCTCTCTCTCCTCTCTCAAGTAAATAATTAAAAATTTTTTTAAAAAATTACATGCCTTCATGCTGTGTCATTCAAAAATTTAAACATATGCAATAATAATTAATTTAGCCATTTTTTATACCTGCTACCTTTGGGTCATGTAAAAATTATAGCTTTACACATTTTTCCATTTCATCTTTATGAATGTGTTTTTTTTTTTTTTTTAAGGTTTTGTCTATTTTGACAGAGAGAGACAGCGAGAGAGGGAACACAAGCAGGGGGAGTGGGAGAGGCAGAAGCAGACTTCCACGGAGCAGGGAGCCCGACGTAAGGCTCGATCCCAGAACCCTGAGACCATGACCTGAGCCAAAGGCAGACAACCCTGAGACCATGACCTGAGCCAAAGGCAGACACCCAATGACTGAGCCACCCAGGTGCCCCTGAATGTGTGTTTTTTTAAAAGTAAGAGGACACAGCATGTTTTATTTAAATGTTGGTAGGCTTGAGTTACATTCCTAAATACTGGGACACACGATGGCCCCCAGTGGTCCTCCTGCCCTGGGCTCTCCAGAGGTCAGAGGCAAGGCCAGGATTTCGGAGGGCATGAGGCCACGCACACTTAGAAACACGGAAGACGCTATTCTACATTTCCCTTTAAATAACCCCCTGAGATAACTTCAAAACGCCGCCAGCTTTTGTTCACAGGAACTTCTTCCAGCCTTTACCATCGCTCGTCTCGCTGTGTCGCCGAGGAAAGCACGCCCCGCACGCAGCACACAGCTAGTCCGCAAGTGTTTGTCGACCGACTGCACGTGACGGACCACAGACTATGCTGCGGCTTGGACCCCTCCGCGCTGCCAGCACTTCAGTTCATTACACGCGGAAGAGACCACGCAACCTCGGCAGAAAGTGAATGTAGCCTGCAATTCCCCCAAGAGGAACAGCTGGCTTTCATGTCATTCACGCATCCCACCTCCTGGAAACAGTCACCGTCACTCTCGGGCATGGGGGTGCCATCTCTCCAGAAACGGGGTCCCAACCATCTTACTATGATGTCTCGAAGGTGGCGTGCGGCACAGGGCACCGGAGCCCCAGAGCCTTCCCTTCGTTTGGAGAAGAAAAAGCGCTGCCCCAGGGACAGATCTGCGGTCCCTCCCAGCACCTCACAAAGACAGAATGTCAACCTGAGCTAGAGCGGGCAGCTTCGGTGCACGTCCAGGGACGGTGGGTTGTCAGCCAGCTGCACATTGTCCGCAGGTGGTCCACTGCTTACTCAAATTAATCTGGAAGCCAGGGGACCACCAGGTATGCTCAAAGGCAGTGAAACAGGTCAAACCACCTTTTCCTTGTTTAAAACAGATCCCATGTTTCCCAAACAGCCAAGAACAGCATTGTCGTTACCCCAAGGCAGTGCTTCTCGAGAAATCACACGAAAGGGCACACCTACTAAATCGTATTTGCGTGGCCCGCTGGGGTACGTGGGAACATGCGGCTCAAAGCAGAAGGTGATCAAACAAGGACCTGTTTGATCAAACAAGGACCCGCACAGGCTCCTTCCTGGCCCCCAAGGAGGCAGGCAGGTCACAACACCTCGGCACGGCTGAAATCCATCTGGCACAGGCCTCGGTCCATCATGAGGTCTTGGAAAGGAGATGGGGAGGGGTGCTTCACAATTCTAGGATGCAAGACTCACCCAGGGGAGAAGGAATGGCCTGCCATGAATTGTAGGAGGGGGCACTGCCTTCCTGTGCAGGTAGGTGCCTGGCCAGGCACAGTGCTGCCCCTTGCAGGAAAACAGGACCCATGGTAGGAAAACATAGCAGCCTGGAGTGGCTCTATACTTGGTCTCCCCTTTTGACTCCATGCCCCCCTGCAGGTTCTCAGATTCTCTCTGAGCTCCACAAATTCTCCCTTGACTGAAGGAACAAGGGTGCCCTGCCTGCTGGTGGTGCTCCTTTTACTGGGCCTCTACCATTCGGAGACAGCCTGGGAGCACCTGTATATTTGGCCTTTTTATAACTATTGTAGTATCGGTAAGAAAGAAGCTTATTGTAAGGAGAGAAAATGGTTTACAGATCAATAGGATTAATAAGGAGGATGCTCCTGAATTCACTTCAAGCCTTCGGAGTGGCCCCAAAGGTGACCAATGACAAGTGTTGATTAAATTGCTCTTCTGTGAAAATCTGGTGAGGATAAAATAAAAATAATTCCCGAAAAGCATTTTTATGTCCTGATTACAAAGTCAGGCATGCGGGGCATCAGACACCCAGAGCAAATCATTTTTAAAAACCCCCCTCTCTGCACCGCTGAACTATTCATCTAAGAGCCCCATAATAATCAGTAATAGCCATGACCCTCTTGATGAGTTCGTTAGCTTTAAAATGAACAATTAACAATTTAGAAAGAGAAATAAATGCCAGTGTGAAAAATATTGCTCGGACTCAGTAAAATATTTCATCTGTGAGCTAACATTTGTGCTCAGCAAATACAAATGTTACACCTCGCCATCCACACTCTGCTCCGCTGAGCTGAATTTTTAACCTAAATGAAATCTCCCAGCAGTCACACAGTGACAGAATCGAGGCGGCTTACATATGCGTCTTTGTCTTTACGATCACGGTACTCCCTTTCTTCTTTTTCTTCTAGCGTTTCTTATTTGTCCTTCGAGAGATATTCTATTCATTTATAAAACAGATACAACATGTCACCTTTTCAAATACTGTTAAGTGTTCCATATTTTTCTTACGTCGTTGAACATCATATATTCGAGATTGTTTTTGCATCATTTTATATAGATCTGCCTTTTTCTTGTTGATAATTACATAATATTCCATTAAATTGATAACACCATTTTTTGAGGTGGGGAGAGGGAGAGAGAGAATCTCAAGCAGATCCCCCCTGAGCACAGAGCCTATTTGGGGGTTCGATCTCATGACCCTGAGATCATGGCCAGAGCTGAAATTAAGAGTCGGATGCTCAAACAATTGAGCCACCCAGCCCCGCCTTGATATACCTTTTTTTTTTTTTTTTTTTAAGGAATTGTTACACCTCGGGGGTTGGAGACAGGGACCCTAAGTGAGCTTGGATACTTCCAGATCGTTATGAATTTACTCCTGAAATAAAGAGCATAGCTGCTGGGTAAGCATGTGTTTGGGGAACCAACCGCCTCACTGGGAATTCTCCACGACACCTTTCACAGAGAATATAAATGTTTAGGAAAGGGTAAGTAACAAACGTGTGCCCATAAGTTTACATAAACATTATTAAAACTCAACTGTTGAGAACTTAGGGCAACCATATTATTTTTTGCGGGGAAGACTGTTTTACCAGAAATTGCTTAAAAATATCCATGCATGGTGATCATAAAAAGTAGACTCAGTTTGGGCTTTGTTTTATTCTGTTTTAAATTCTCTGCAGATCACATGCCCTGTGTTGTTTGCACCAGAGGAAGACGACCCTACTGCCGCCGCCACCAACACCACCATTCGCTGCTGGTGCGCTACTACAGAGGGCCATGTCGCGGGTGTGCGTTCTCCTTGTCTAAAATATAAGCTCTAGGGGCACATGGGTGGCTCCATGATTAAGCATCTGCTTTCAGCTCAGGTAATGATCCCAGGGTCCTGAGGTCGAGCCCCGCATCAGGCTCCCTGCTTGGCCGGAAGCCGGCTTCTCCCTCTCCCACTCCCCCTGCTTATGTTCCCTTTCTCGCTGTCTCTCTTTCTCTCTCTCTCTTTCTCTCTCTCTGTCAAATAAATAAATACAGTCTTTAAAAATAAATAAAAAATTTAAAAAAAAATAAAATACAAGCTCTAGCCCTGTATTTATGAAAGTTGTCCAGCCTGCTCCTTGTTTCGAAGTGATGTCCCTAAAATGGAGGGTGGGGATTTTTCTGTAATAAATCCCAATTTCCCTTCTGCTTCCTCCCCCCCAGCACCAGCCAATGAACAGAAAGCTTACTCTGGAAGGCAAAAGAGAAAATCACATCTATAAATTTCAGACTCTTGCCCGGCTATACAGCTCTGGCATGCTGACAGTGTACCAAGAGCTCCCTGCTCCTCCTCTCCTGTAATTCTATGGACCCCAGGAAGTAGCTGTAAAAATTATTAGCATCCCTGTTTTTCAGATAAGAAAGCTAGGGCTCAGGCAGATGAAGTGAACTGGCCACAGCCTCACAGCCAGTAACAGGCAGAATCCTGATTCATAACCAGCTGGTTTAGCCCTGAACCTTCGGCATCAGCCCCTCAGGGTGGGTGTGAAGCATTAAATCCCTAACACTCTAGAATGATTGCATTCGTCAGGTGTATTGGATTTTCTCTGCGATGTGGAAGGTAGGAGTAGCAAAGCAGGACAAAGACTCTGGCAGGAAAGGCAGGCTCCCAGCCCCCACTGAGCCACCAGGCATGAGGAATGAGGGCAGAAGGAAGAAGTGGGAGGTGCCATGGGCCACTTCACCCGAACTGTTCAGAGGTGAACATATGAATGTACCCTTTAAACAAATGTTGGTGGAGCGCCTTGGTTGAACCTGGTGCCACCCCAGGTGCCACAGCAGAAACTCTCTCCCTCCATCCAAGATGGCGCCATCTAACGCATCACCACGAGGAAACATTGAAGCACATGAGGCCTAGGCTAGGTCTTAAAGAACTAACACTCCACACAAAAAATGAGGGGGGGAAGTCTGGCTGTTTCTACAAGCTGGGAGACAAGAAGGAACTTCGTCCAGTTATAGGCTTCCTCCTTGAGAATTAGTTTTCCATCAAGGACACACTTGGCCTTGGGGTTGGCCAACCTCTTAACTCACAGCGCTGGCCTTGTGATTTTGTGTCGGGCTGCACGTTTATTTGCTCAGCTGCTCTCACCCAAAAGCACAGCCATTTCCAGAAACCCTGGCAGCTTCCCAAGGATGAAGTCATAAGTTTCTAAGATTCTCTGGTGGATCCGGTACTCAGATTTCCCAGACCATCACCATGACCACACGCTCCATTGTTCCCTGGACATCCATACATTCCGGTGATTGGAACCCTGACCTTTGGGACACTTGGACCTGTTTCCCCTCCTAAATTCGGCTCCAAATCAGCCTCTAGCCTAGCCTCCTCCCACAATGGCCTTGGTGGGAATGGTCCACATCCTTGATGGCCAGATCTGTGCATGAAAAGTTAAAGCCATTATCTGGATAAATACAGATGAAAATCACACTTTAGTATGAGATACTGGAAAGCTGAGACCTTAAGGAGGTTCATGGGGACTTTTTCTTCTTCCCCTCAAATGACCCGTATGACAGTCATGAGTCCCGTTTCTTTTTTGTACAACCCAGCTGGGCTGCTGAGGTATTCTGTACCCCATCTACTCAGAATTTCTTACAGATCCCAGAGCTCCACAAAAGGACTTCCGTGAGAAAAAGGAAAGGCACTGTCTCTCTCCTGCCTTCTGTGTATCACGACTGCCTGTGTCCGCCCCACTGTCTGGTGGCTGCCCCCTCCCTTGTCCCACCTGTCAATCTCTACTCTTTGCAAAACCGATCCTTCCTTGGCCAGATGCCTTGGATGGAGGCCACCTGTTGTTTCAATAACCATAGGGGGAAAATATCCTTCTTGTGAGGTGTCCATGGAGCCTTCCTTGTCTGGTGGCCCGAGAGGTTGTCAGCGCTGGTCCAACGAGCTTCTCATCATGCACTGGGACTCTGGCTCCTTTGAAGAGCTCTCTCTGTGCCCACCAGAGTGTTGCTTCCAGGTGGCTTCCTGAGGAAACTGAGTCTCAGAGAGTTGAAATGGCTCATCTAAGGTCACTTAGGCAGCAGTGGTGAAAACCCAGCCCCATGCCACCCTGTCTCTCAGTCAAGGCTGTGTCTTCATTCCTTATGTTGTTAGATATGCCCAGAGTTTGACCTCAATGACCCCCAGAGCTCCTCTCTTCTGATTCCATTTCTTCTTCAGTTTTGTCAGTCGTTCTTTGTCTTCCCACCTTAATCTTTCGACATCAAAGTCACTCAACCGTTACTAAGATTCACTGAGAGCCCCTATCTGTTGCAGAGCCCTGTGTCTAGCAAGTTCTACAAAACCATTAGAAAAAGACTCCTTGGGAAGCCTGGGTGGCTCAGTAGGTTAAGTGTCTGCCTTTGGTCATGATCCCAGGGTCCTGGGATTGAGCAGGGAGTCTGCTTCTCCCTCTCCTGCTCCCCCTGCTTGTTCTCTCTCCGTGTGTGTGTGTGTGTGTGTGTGTGTGTGTGTGTGTGAGAGAGAGAGAGAGAGAGAGAAGAGAGAGAGAGAAATAAAATCTTAAACAAATAAGGAAGGAAGAAAGAAAAAGACTCTCTGTTTCTGCCTCTCAGCATTCCTCCCACGCCCTTCCATCCCATCCAAATTGCCCCCAACCTTCTAGGACTGGCTCAGGGTCCCCTAGAGCTATGCTGCCTGGTACAGTATCCACTCACCACGGGTGGCCATTAAGCACTTGAAAAGTGGCTGGTTGGAATTGAAATGTGCTGAAAGTGTACGATACGTACCAGATTCCAAAGGCTTAATATGAGAAAAAGAATGTAAAACACTCTAGGTAATAATTTTTATATTGATTACTTGTGGAAGGGACAACATTTCAATATATAGAGCTAAATGAAACATGAAACTAAAATTAATTTCACCAGGTTCCTTTTGCATTTTTTTTTTAAACACAGCTATGAGAAAATTCGAAATTACATACCTTTGCTTTATATTTCTATTGGGCCAAGATGCTTTAGAAAGAGTATTTTTAGTCCAAGAGAAGCAGGGAATCACTCTCCAGTCACCAAAAAATGCACTGAGCAGACTTTCTTTAAATGCATGAAGGATACAGGCCAAGTGCTGTGCGGGTTATTGGGGGAGGGGGTTCCATATCTAATAAGACAGGTTCCTACTCTCCAGAGACTTATGTCATCGAGGACTATAAGCTCACAGAAAATTCTAGGTTCCCAAACAGACAAGGGACAATTCTAACTGAGGCAAAATCACACACTTTGGGGATACATAGGCAGGTTGGGAGGACCTCACAGAAGAGGGTGAGATTTGAAGATATCAGTTTTTGGATTCTCTAATGAAAACCAAGTAACAATAGCTTGAGAAAGAGAGAAAGAGAGGGGGAGTGAGGACACTGATTTTCCCTCAGATTACTGCTTGAACACCAGGGACCCAGGATTGATGGGGCAGCTGCACCTTGTTAAGAACCCAGGCACCTTCCTTCCAGCTTGCTGCTGTGCCAAGATACCGAGTCCTGACACCAAATCCCCATTCCCGCCAGCAAGAAGTGTGGAAGGAGACAGTCCTAGGCTCCATAGCTGCACTGAGCTTTGAGGAAGCCTGAGAATGTTTTGCTTTTAGCTATGAATTCAGCTCAAGGTCAGGGGTTCTGTGACCACCAGAATCAGAAGAGGATGGATATCGGGGAATAGGTCACATTCTCTGCCACAGAGAGATTATCTGGCTGAGCCCGGACGAATGGATAGGACTTAGTAGGTGGGGAAAGCAGATGCCAGGCTCCGGGAACTTCATTAACAGAAACCTCACAGTGTGAGAGCACCTGACAAGCTTGAGGGACGACTCAGTAAAACATAAAGGAGATGCCTTGGTCCAAAAACAAGAATCAGAACTCTCTAGAATGTTGTCCATATGGCCAGAAGCACAGTTTAGTTTCCTGGGTTATTTCTCAAGAGAAGTTGGCTGTTCCCTTCAAGCTCGGGGGGTATCCATCACCTGGAAAGGGAGGAAAGCCACAGCTGGGGAGCCACAGAGCAACAGAGTTTGCTGAGCCCGGGGAAGACAGGGACCGAACCAAAAGGACGGCCTCGGGGAAGGTCCCGGGTGTGAGCCACAGCAGTCATCCCAACCAGGAAGAGCCTGCTAAGCAGAAAGACCATGGATTTCTGATGCCACTGGCTCCCTGAGTTTGGGGAAGTCAGATTTGGGATCTCCATGATGAACCTGTCATTAATCACCTGTACAGGTAGTGTGGACCTACCACACGCCTGCAGTCTGCCTGCTTTCACCGGGATAAGATGGGAATAAGGCCAGAGCTTTGCTGACTGCGGATCCCCAGCATGTAGAACGTAGCAGGTACTCAATCCGCAGTTGTTAGATGAACAAATGAATAAATCATCCGCACCTACAGTAAAACAACTTTGTTACACCGAAGAAGACGTTTGAGCATGTGACGTGCTGGAGACAGCACTCCTCTTGTGAGAGGTCACAGTAATAATAGTAATTGCTACTTAATAAACAGCTGTTGGTCGGTGCTCTTTCTTTTCCCCACAGCCCTCTGAGAAAGGCATCATTTCCATTTCGAATGAAAACCCCGAGACTCACAAAAGTACCGTTGTCCCTCAGACAAGGGTTTGAATTGTGGGGTTCCGCTTACATGTGGATTTCTTACACTGTAGAAACATGAATGTATTTTCTCTTCCTTATGATTTTCTTTAAAAAAAAAAAAAAAAAGACTTTATTTATTTATTTATTTACAGAATCCCCACTGAGCAGGGAGCCCGATGCGGGGCTCGATCTCAGAACCTCGGGATCATGACCTGAGCCAGAGGCAGATGCTTAGCTGGTCAGGCGCCTCTCCTTATGATTTTTTTAATAGCATTTTCTTTTCTCTAACTTACTTTATTATAAGAGTACAGTATGTAATACATATCACATATAAAATGTGTTAATCAATCAGTCAATCAATTGGTAAGACTTTGGGTCAATAGCAGGCTATAAGTAGTTAAGTTTTGGGGGAGTCAAAAATTACATGCAGATATTCGACGGTGAGGGGGGTCGGCAACCCTAACCCTTGTGTTGTTCAAGACTCAACTCTACATTCCTTGCCTAAGGTCGCTCAGGGAAGGAAAGAGAAGTCAGTCTAGGATTCAGACTTTCGGCTCTGCAACTGCCTTTCCTCCTCCCTGCTTCTTTTCTTCCACAATGTTCTCGAGACTTTCATTCAATGTCTCAACAACAGACAAACCCACACCAGAGGCTTCAATGTCCCTACCCCAGCTGATGTAAAAATCCGTTGGTTTGGGCATTACATGACCCTCTTCGGGAAAAGAGCTGGCCTTGCCCAAGACCCTGGTGAGTACCAGGCACTATACTAGACATTTTCCACACACTGTCCCCTGCCATCTTCACAGCAACCCCATGAGGTTGGGACCATTACCTAGTTCCCTTTGGGGAGTTAGTAGAATTCTGAATTGGCCTTGGCTTCTTGCCTGCTGAAAGAGAATGGGCTAATCTTGGTACTGAAGCTAGTGAGGGACTTTGCCAAAGTCTGAGCTGCTGGAAAAAGTGCTAGGAGAGACACATGTACCAGCCAAGGAAACACTCTTGTGGTTGGTAAATAATGCAGGATCTTTATGGTAGGTTCCAGACAAAAAGGGAGATTTAATTTCTCCTTATGCATTTTTCTTATTAGAAAAATTTTTAGTACTGAGTGCTTTTAATCAGAGCACCATAGTACATATGCTGTGCTGACATCTGGATATAGTTAGCGACACTACAGACGAATCGCAAAGGAGCTCACCCAGAGCATCCAATACAAATTTGACTCGAACCCAGACTCCTAGCAGCACTTATCGAAAGTGAAGGAGCATGAAATTCCTGACTACACCACCTTCCTCCACACCAGATACAGACACACTTGGATCGGGTTCCTGGGCCTGGAAGAGACTGGGGGATCCTGCTATGTTTCCCACCAGCAGGCACCGGGCCACAGGACTGGAGGAGACAGGGCAGTGGTCCAGACAGGCCGGCACACTCTCAGTCCAGGGGTCAAGGGCAAATGGGGTGAGGTCAGCAGAGGTCAGGACTGGATGAGCAGCACCACGCACCAGATTCAAAGCCTTGGTGCCAAGCCCTAAATAGCCCTAAATACTCATCAGGAGCTCGGTGGCTGGGCCATCAGAGGCAGGCCAGAGTCACAACAAAATGCAGTGGGGACACTGGCTGGGAAGACAACGCGAGGTGCAGAGCCCTCCCTCCTCCAAGGTGCACACGGAGCTGGGCAGACTCCCCAACGGGAGTTCCAGAGGGAGCTAGACATTGCCCCACATGCACACACACCCTTGCCAAGGCCTGCTGGGCCTTCCCTCCTGGGTTGGACAAGCCCCTTCCCTTATATTTGCAAACCCAGTCCAGGGGCACAGGCCCCCTTGCCTCCAGAGGCCCGGCTTCATCCCCACGTCATTCACTTGCTGCCCTCGCTCACCCACCATACCTTGCCTGCTATCTCTGCTGTCCCTGGGGGTTTCAGAGCCTTTGGGACACTCCTGTTGCCCCAGGATTGCCAAACAGTTCCACTGAAGAATATACCCCCCCAAGTCTGAAGCCCCCTCCTCTTCCAGTTCCTCCATCCCTGACCCCAAACCAACGTGGCCCTCCTTAGCACCCTCTCTTTAGTTTCATTGAGAGAATGCTGGGACACTATCTTAGGTCCCTGGATATACTCGGGCATGTCTCTTAACAAGGAAATTAAACTCCTTCTCCTCCCCAAACTTGCTTTCTTTTCCGTATTTATTCCTGACTCAGCGATGAGCATGGCTGTCTGCTCAGACTGAAACCCCAGGGGCCACCCCAGACCCCTCCCTTCTCCTCCCTTCCCCCATATCCAAACATATACGAAGTCCAATGATTTTTTTATCCTATAAACTTGGCACAGTTGTGCTCTCCTATCTGCCTCTATCATCTCCCAAATAATTATTACAATGGCCTCTCATGCTTTCAGAACAGTCTTCCTAAAACTTGAACTTGATTGTGAGCTTCTCCTCTCATGGAAGCCTTCGTTGACTTCCCATGAGAGATGGATGATCTTCTCTCTGGGGAAACAAAGACCCACCATCTCTCCAGCCTTTCTCCTCTCCCTCCCTCCTGGCATGAATCTCTAGATCAAAGGGCTTAACCAAGGCCTGTGGGAGGCTGCAAAGGCCGTGAACCACTGAGATCATGTGCAAAATGCCAAGCACATGCATGTCTTCGAAGGTGATTACCAATAGTTTTCAAAGGGGGTTCTCAAGAGTCTGTGACTGGGGTGCCTGGGTGGCTCACTCGGTTAAGCATCTGCCTTCAGCTCAGGTCATGATCCTGAGGTCCTGGGATCGAGTCCTGCATCGGGTTCTCTGCTCAGCAGGGAGCCAGCTTCTCCTTCTCCCTCTGCCTGCTGTTCCTCCTGCTTGCACTCTCTCTCTCTGTCAAATAAATAAAATCTCAAAAAAAAAAAAAAAAGTCCATGACTTAAACACAAGTTAAGAACTCCTACATCGGGCGCCTGGGTGGCTCAGTGGGTTCAGCCGCTGCCTTCGGCTCAGGTCATGATCTCAGGGTCCTGGGATCGAGTCCCACATCGGGCTCTCTGCTCGGCTGGGAGCCTGCTTCCTCCTCTCTCTCTCTGCCTACTTGTGATCTCTCTCTGTCAAATAAATAAATAAAATCTTTAAAAAAAAAAAAAAAAGAACTCCTACGTCTTGGAGCACCTTGGTGGTATCGTGGATTAAGCATCTGACTCTTGATTTCAGCTCAAGTCTCGATCTCAGGGTCATGAGATCAAGCCCCGCATTGGGCTCCACACTCAGCTCAGAGTCTGCTTGAGAGTCTCTCTCTCTCCCTCTGCCCTCCTGCTTGTGATCTCCCTCTCCGAAATAAATAAATACATCTTAAAAAAAAAAAAAAAAGAACTCCCACGTCTCACGTGGCATCCCTTCACACAGTTGCCTCTGCTCATCTCACACACATCTTGTTGAAAATGTTCCAATGTATTTGGCCATGACCTAGAGTAAGAAACCATATTTATATGTAAAACAGAACCAAATCTTTACCAAAAACTTCTTAAGCTTACTATGTCATATATGTGTTAATCTTTCCTATTTTACTTATTTTCCTTTTTTTAATGCTGACTGTGATCCCTTAAACTAATGTTACAACATACCCACCAAGGGATCCCAACTGGTAGTTTAAATTTAGGTCTTGATACTGTATTGTCTTTGTGGCTCTCTATTGTTTTTGTCATGATTCTAAGCTGAATTGTAAGCTCCTTAAGGGCAGGGATCATAAGATACACATTTTCAATAATGCACATTGCAGAGTAGGTGCCTTAGACATGTGGAGAATCA
Source organism: Mustela nivalis (assembly GCF_964662115.1). Lineage (NCBI taxonomy): Eukaryota > Metazoa > Chordata > Mammalia > Carnivora > Mustelidae > Mustela > Mustela nivalis. The sequence continues at coordinate 98,847,044 of NC_139021.1, forward strand.
GCTGGATGGAATGTGGGAACGCCCTAAAACATGTTGCCAACTACTTTATGTATGAAGATGTAAAAATGCCTGTTTATTTAGTGGAAAAGAATTCCCTGGATTGTACCCGGGAGTAAAGTGGGGTCTCTGTTCTGTTGGTTTAGTACAATTGCACATCTGCATGATTCTATGCCTGAAAAAAGGGAACTACATGGACTTATGCAGTAGCAAATACATTAGCCTGTAAATAGCTCAGCAAAACAATAAAGCCTAAACACTTTGAGGTCTCTCCCACTAGACATAGGAGAAAAAAAAATGAATTGTTAATGGAACTAAAAGGCTGCTTTGTAGAAGACACAGAGATGAGGAAGTAACTTTTTTTTATTACTAAATTTATCAGGGTGCCTGGGGAGCTCAGTCGGTTGAGAGTCTGCCTTCGGCTCAGATCATGATCCCGGAGTCCCAGGATGGAACCCTGCATCAGGCTCCCCACTCATCAAAGAGGCTGCTTCTCCCTCTGATCCTCACCTCTCTTCTGCTCTCTCTCGCTCTCTCGCAAATAAATAAATAAGATATTTACCCAAAATTTTTAAAAAAATAAATCAACCAGCCTTTAAGAATTTGTTACTCTCTGCTACGTCAGGCAGAGGTGCCTCCCCTCCAGAGGCTGGCAAAACAGTAGACCAACCAACACACCAGAATGGTTAAGGGTCCAACTGCGGGTGTGGACACAAAGGGGAAAACTCAGAAAGGAAGATCTCATACTCGACAGGGCTAAATTCTTCATTCCACCCCAAAGCTGGAGTACGAGTGTGGCCTTGACATAAACATGAATATCACAGGAAAACAGGGACTGGATAAGCTGGAGGACATTTGTCGCGCACAGCAGCTGCTCCTGATGGCAAGAAGGCTGCTCTGGACACTTTGTCTGCAGAGGGAGGAGACGCTCCATTTCCCAGCCTGCAAGGCTCCCACCTCTGAGCCAGAGCACCTCTGTCTCCTGCTCTGAGGCCCCGAGGCAGCATTCACAGGCTAAGTCTCTCCCCAACTTAAGAATCCCACCAGCCCCTAAACCCCATCACACACAGACCTGGCAGACCTGGAGGTAAGTGGCTCCGGCACTCCAACCTCGTTCTCCTGATCTCCAATGTGAGAAAACAATCCCTTCCTTTCAGGGTTGTTGCCAGAGTGATGAGAGCTCTGACATTTGGGACCTAGACTACGGTGCGCACTCGGTGGACGGCAGTTGCTGCTGCTTGGGAATGTTGTGTACGTCGGTGACTGACTTACACTGTATACTTTCCCGGGTGCGTTTCCTGACAAAGAGTGTGAGGGCTCACAGGGAAACTGAGGCAGCCAAATCAATGAAGCCCAGCCCAGTGGCACACCCCCATGCACAGAGGGCACGGAACAGCATCAGTGGCTGTGAGGGGAGTAGCCCAGGCCCCAAGACACAGGACATGGGGGAGCCAACTTGAATAAACGGTAGCAGTTCATGTTCAAGTGTGGTTTGGCTGAGACAACAGCCCATTGCATTTCCATTACCAGCAGCATTTGCCTCTCCCCTATGTCCCAGTCCCCTGTCCCCAGCACAGACCACTCCAAAGCAAGGTGATTCACCCTCTGGACACAGCAAGCAGGAGTCCCTCATTCCCAGTCCTGCCGGCTGGCCTTCCCAGAGGCAAGTGTGCTTTCTGCATGCTTGAGTCCAAAAGCATGAGAACAAGAGGAAATGTCCAGGCTGGCATACTTCAACAAAACAAAATAAATCCAGCTACAAGTAGTTACAAAACTGCTCTCGGGGGAGCGGTTCCCTGCCTCCAGCATATTCCCATGAGACTCATGCTTTTAAAAGGAGATTTAAAATTCCCACCCTAGAGTAAATGTGCTTTCAATCACAGTGCAGCAAAACCCAGGGCCCCGCCATGAACGCCTAGCACAGTCCTTGCTCAGCACTGCCTTTAAACCCTGACAGATTTCCCCTGGGTTCAGTATTTGCATCGTGGACAACCTCGAGCCATTCGACACGAGTAATCCAATCAGAGTACGTGGCCACGAGCTCGCCCCACTCCCAGGAAGAGCTAAAAATGACCCTGCATAGGAACACAGGGCTTGGGACCTTCCATTCGCTTCCCATCGCACGTGAAAGAGGGAGTGAGGAAGAAGACACGAGACCTCCCCGCAAACACCACCGCAGAGATGCTGGTGGTCTGACTGAGCCATCTGCATAGCCTGATTTCACCTGGGCACGTGGCAACCCAGAATAAAGATGATAATCCAGCCTTTTCTACAGCCAGGGATGGCCATGTAGGCTGTAGATAATGAAAGACCAGCAGAAGTGTCCTGTGTCCTGTGGCTGCATTTTTTTTTTTTTGGTCTCTTCTTTATTCCCTCTTTTTTTTAGGGATGGGGTCTATGGCCCCATCCCTAAAGCCATTCCTCATAGCAAGGAGCTAAAATACAAGTCGTCACCCAAGTCTCCTTAGATGGTTTCTAGAACAGCCCAGGTACCAATGAGCCCCTTCGTTGACCCTCTAGCTTCTGAGTGAACCCTCTGTGCGGGGCGCCGGGCTGGATCCTCTCAGGAAGGGGCTGTCCTCCCAGGAAGTGCTCCCGGTCTCACGGGGAAGAGGAGCCAGAGAACAGGCAGTGGGACTGAGGGGAAGAAAGCATGAAGAGGATGGCACGGGCTGCGCTGGGCTTGGTGGGGACTCAGCCCCGTGAGGGAGCGCATCCATGGACAAGGACGCCCAACTACCCTACGGCTGTTAGACTCATTTTCATAGGAGGAGAGGGGAGCTGTGGGGAGGGAAGATGGCTCACAGGTCAAGGGAAAAATGTGCACACAATCAGAAAGGCAGAGGGGAAGTAGCCACCACTGTGCTCGGAGGAATGCTGAGGTCCCTGCCACCATCTGCTAGCTCACCTCCATTTTCATGGGCTCACGGCATCTTGGGCTCCCACGGCACCTCCATGTCCTAGGCCAGGTGTGGGTGCAGCTCTGTGGTGAAGCACCCTGCCTTCTCCTGTAGGTGAGGTGGGGACAGACCTAGGCCACTGTGTCACCGTGGGGACCATTCTGTCCTCTCCCACTTTATACCACTTCTTTTCCTAAATGCCTGCCTTGCTCACTGCCAGAGAACCCAGGCCCAAAACTCCCTCAGAGAACAGCCCTCCCTAGACATCTTCCTAGCTCCCCTGTGTGGTCCCGACTGAGCACTTTCTTCTGATCCCCCCCAGTAACCCCCTCTGAGAAGCTCACTTCCCCGACTTCTCCCATCATGGGATAAGGGCTCTTCTTTCTAATCAATCCCCAATTCCATTGCTAACCATTCTGCTTCCCTTTCCAGGTCCTGACCCAAATATCGATGGCTGTGAAATTCAAAGAAAAACTATAGAAACAATCCTTGCAGATTCAAGGAGACATAAGAGACAGGACAAGAAAACGCAGTGACCGAGTCTGGACTGGATCGTGGTTGGAGGGTGAGGAATATTATAAAATCAGTATCGGGACGTTCATTGGTGAGACGTGAATATTGACTTCACATTAGATCATGGCGTTGGATGAGATCATTGTGTCCTGGTTATGTAAGAGAAAGTCCCTCCTAGGAGATATTTGCCGGAGCATTTCAGGGTGAAAAGCTGTGTTGACTGCAATATAATCTCAAGCAGCTCCACAAAAGACATGAATAATACGTATTTGGAGAGAGAGAGAGAGAAAGCAAAACGTTCCCTTGTAAGCCTGTAGGAAATGTATACAGATGCTCCTTGTCCTGTCTCGCAACTCTTCCGAGGGACGAGGTTCTTTGAAAACACAAAGCAAAGGAAAGCATCGGAAAGATTGAAAAAGAAGAGAGTAAGAAGCCCAGAGACAGGCATGGAGATAGTATCGAAAGAAGAGTCTGAAATGCCAAAAAGGTCACGCGGAAGGAAGGCGCCCCCAAGGCCGGGGACAGAGCCGCAGGGTTTCCCAGCCACGGACCCCAGCCTCCCCGCACCCTTAGAGCCCCTCCCGGACTTCGCTCACCCTGCTATTTATAGAGCGACTGCTTTCCTACAGAAAGCCCTGAAATAGAAATGTTAGAAGAGCAGCTGGTGCCTCCCGGGAACCTAATAAAACGTCTGTTTCCAAACAGTCCTGCTTCTGTCGTAAATATCCTGTAGCACGTGCCCCTCCGTGCCCCTCCGGTCTGTATTAGCAGGCACATTTGCATGAAAACGGGCTTATGAAGAATTTATCTCTCCCTGCTGTTTACCAACCGCCTGGGGCCGCCTGGGACAAGGCCCGCGCACGAGAGTCACGCCAGCCTTAAGGCCCAAGGCAAGGGACGCTTAGCCAGCCTGGGGACTGGGGACGAGTCTGAGAAGGCCCCGTGTTCTAGGGCCTCGGCCAGTGCACTCAGCAGCCGGCCCGCTCACGTTTGCACACGTGTGCATTCACTGGCCACAACGCTGGGTGGGATCTGGGGGCGGCAGCCCCCACGGCCCGGCAGACAGATGCCTCAGATAACCTGGAGGATCCGCTTGCCCCCAAGACCTCTGGGTCCCTTTGGCTTTCCGGTTCATTGTTGGATGATGTCTTCAGTCGCTCGGGCTGCCATAGCTGAATCCACAGACTGTGTGGAACCAACAGTGGACACTTATCCCTCACAGCTCTGAAGGCTGGAAGCCCGAGGTCAAGCGGCTGGCCCTTAGGTTCCCGCCTCCTGGCTTGTAGACGGCCACCTTCTCCTTGTGACCTCACGCAGGGACCGTGGGCGGGGGCGTGACAGTGGGGCTCTCTGGTGTCTCTTCTTGCAGGGACACTAATCCTATAGGACCAGGTCCCCACCCTTAGGACCCCATTCACCTTAATTACCTCCATAAAGGCCTGATCTCCAAATACAGTCACAATGAGGGTTGGGATTTCGATGCACGAATTTGGGGTGGCGGGGGGACACAGTTCAGCCACCATAGATGATAGGACTGTCACTGAGGGCCCCAAGCCCTTCTCTGGGCAAGAACCAAGGCTGCCCCCTCCTTTCGGCTGCCTTTGGTCCCTGACTACAGTCTCCGGTCTCTGCCAGCTGCCAGCCTGTGCCAGTCATATGCCAATAGCCATTCTTGGCCCAGAGCCCGCCTCACGCTGCGGGGATGGAGGGCCGGACCAGGGGCAGGTAGTGGAAAGGCCCAAGGCGCCAGGAGCAGGAAGCAGGCTGGGACACGGATGGCCAGTCAGGCCAGGACCTGCTCTGGAGGCCCCAGCCTGGTTCCAACCAGCCTCAACCCAGGGCCAGCCTCTCCCTGGAGGTGACCATGAGAGAGGCACCGAGTGACCCCTGCGTTGGGCACTTAGGCGCGCGGCAGGGCTGGCCCCGAGCAGAACTCACGTGTGAATGCCATTCAGCTTTTTTGTTCATTGTTGCCTGCTGAACAATCGGGAATGTTTTACTTGGAACCGGCATGCGATCCCATCATGCCGCACTTCCTTTGTACTGAACAAGTGTTATTTAATGGGGCAGTTTTGATTGTTTTGGAGATAGGCGCATATTTGGAAAGAGGAGGGGTTTGTGCGCGTTGATTACATTGGCCTGCTTCCTCTATTTTTTCTGGGAAATCCTTCTTCCCGTGTGTATAGATGGTAAGTCTCACAGAACCACACGACACAACACGTGAGACCCTGGCCCGGGGCAGCTTCCCGGCGTCCTGGCCCGGCCTGCCCCTCGGGGTCCCGGGGGGCTGCAAAGCAGGGGTAGGAGCCGAGTCGGTGGCGCCCCGTAAAGTCACACGCAGGTGAAGCCAACCGCGGGGGCTGGCCAGGGTGCACGTCCGTCTCCGGGTCCAGGAAGGCCGGGACCAAGCTGGCCTGGGTCAGCACAAGCATCTGGGGCCCCTTCCCTTCCCCGTCTCTCCTTAAGCTGCCCCCACCCTCCACCAGGAGGCCTTTCCTCTCTCACGGAGTGTCAGCTTCAGTGGAAGAATGGCCATTGTTCCTTCTCAGGGAAGAGGCCTCCTTCCCCGTCCTTTCTCACATCCTGTTCCTGGTTTCTAAGTCCCACGGCGGAGCCGCCTAGGCTCTCGGCCTACCTGAGAGCCTGCCTGCCCTCAGATTGGCCTCCCCTGCCCACCCCTGCGCCCTTCCTCTCCCCGAGCCAGCTGGCCCTGGCCTCACTCCTCTCCCCACTTCAGAGCCCCCAGACTCCCTCTGTGGGGAAGCTCCGCGCCTAGGCCCTCCCTCTGACTTACCTGGACAGCTCTGCCTCCCCTTCTCCCCCTTCCTGCTTTGTCCCCCGTGGGACGTACTGGCCCAGGGCTTGTATGAAAAGACACGGAACCAACTCCCTCACGAGTGTCCTTGGCTCTCCTTGGTGGCAGCACCTGGGACGCAGACCACGAAAGCTCACTGACTCACCAGGGGCCGAGGGGACTGTCTCCTGAAGGAGACCTGGGCAATGTCCTGTCTCCCAGACTCACGTGGTCGCCTGCTTGCTCCCCAGCCCCCCTTCCCGAGGAGCCATTTCTTCGGGCTGATTAACCCAAGGGACCCAAGGGACAGCAGGCCTCATCCTGCCTGCCCCCGGGTCCTGTGGCCCTGGAAAGTGGTATCTGGCGTGGGAGCTGGGATCTAGAACATTGTTCAGACCTTCGCAGCTCCGTGTTATGTTCATATACTAGAAGCTCAGCTTCTAGAATCCTCAAAAAGTCCAACAGGATCATGTCCCCACACAGGAATGTGTGTAAACGCAGGAGTAGAACCCAAGAACCTAGAACTAAAAACACCAACTCGGGAGATGCCCCGTGAGAACACAGCCCTGGTTCCGTGACCCCCTGTGCTTGTCCCGTGTCTCCTGCCTGGAGGCCACACCAGGAGCGAGGTCAGGAGGAAGGTCCTTGAACACGGCTTCTTGCACAGCACTCTCTCTGTCCTCTGCCCGTCTCATCCTCATCCTCCGCGTGGAAACAGCGGAGAACGATGTGTTGCCCAGCTTTTGGAATTTCATCTTCCTGGGGTTATGAAATGTCCCCATAAACCCACACTCCATGCAACACAAAGGAAAATCCATGTGTTTCCATACCTGGGTACAAAGTGGACCAGCTGGAGGAAAGGGGCGCTCCCCTGATCAGGGTCTCCAGGGACCCCCACTGCCACCCTGCTCTCTGGGCCTGGCCTGTTTGGACTCAGCCCTGAGCTGTACTGTCTTCTCATGGGCTCTGCTCTATCTGCTCTCCTGGGGAGGTGGGGGAGGTCCTGCTCCTAACAGCCAAGGCTCTTTCTTGCTCAGCCTTCACCCCTGTTGCCACCTCGGCTGCAGTGAGCACTTCCCCCGGCTCCTACCATCCATCCTGGGGCTCACCCGTGGCCAGTCTGAGCCAGCTTCTCAAAGGGCAGCCAGCACAGGCCAGACCTCCCACAGCCTCCTCCTGTCCTGGGCCTTGAAAAACAGTCCCCACCGGCTGCACAGTTAAGCAGCTCCTGGGGGATCCTGTTGTCACGGGGATCCCGCCACAGTCTGCGGCCTTGTTAGGGGAAACCACCTCCCCAGGACACAAGAGCGGGCAAGCCAGGGAAAAACACGGCCTTCTCTCCCACTCAAGTATCTCCGGTCACCTTGCTCCCCCTGCCAGTCCCTCCCAACAGATCCATGGCAGAGAGATCTGTCTCTCTCCCTCCCTCTCTCTCTCTCTCTCACCTCCATGCAATGGCACCTCTCTGGAGAAAACACTTCCCAGTACGACAGAGCATACCAGGAGTGCACACTGCTTCAGGGCAAGGGGCCAAATTTCATGGTTTTGTTTTCTCCTCATGTTCAAGCTTGTTGGCCATGTGGGTCGTTCCCAGGTTAGGGCTGGTATACTTAGGCTGCCACGAGCATTCGTGGCCTTGTACATGGTGCAGGTATGACCTCCAAGCCTGGGGGTTTCCTTGTGGAAACGTTTCAGATTGCAGATTGGATTTGTTCCGTCGACTAGTTTAGACTTAATTCAGTTAACTTCACTTAGTCTTAGCCTTGTTAAGATTCATATTTTCTCTAGTGTCCATTTTGATGAATTGTGTTTTTTAGGAATTTACCCATTTGTCTAAATTTTCAAAAGTACTGGCATTTTAAGGAAGGCGGGCTCTATTGCGATGTCTCCTTATCACACCTGACAATGATTACCTTTTCCTTTTTTTCCCCTCTTGTCTGACCTTGCTAGGGTTTATTTTTTTAATCAGTGTTCTTATTCTTCCCAAATAATCTAGCTTTTGATTTTGTTGATATTTTCTATTTGTCTTCTGCTTCATTAAATTCTTCATTTACCTGTTTTTTTTTTTTTCCTTCTTCTTTTTCCTTCCCCGGGTTCAGCTACTGGACTATAAGCTCCTTGAAGACAAATGGTATGTGTTGCTTTTTATATTTAACTGTTATCTACAGCCTAGCATAGTATCTGGCACATAGAAAATGCATAAGAAATGTTTAGGGATATGAGAAAAGGAAAGGAAAAAGAGAAGAGGGAAAAGAGGCAATTGAAAAGATAACAGAATGGGAATATAAGTTGCCCACATATCCATATATCTGGGGGATTCGTTCGGGGAATAAAACACTAAGCACGAAAAAAAAAAAAAAAAAAAAAGATCCCTTCACCTATCTGCAAGTCTGTGTCCGGAAGATCTTCATGGAGCACTACTGCACTGGTACCATGAATCAGGCCCCATGAGAGACACCAGAGAGGCGAACATAAATAAGAACTTGTTCCTGCCCTTTAAAAGTTCAAAAAAAAAAAAAAATCTGGTCAGTAAGCAAGTGGGCCAAATCGGGCCAGCGCCTGTTTTGTAAATAAAGTTTTGTTGGAACACAGCCATGCCATTCACCTGTGGCTACCGAGTGAAGTAGCCGTGACGAAGCCATATGGCCTTCAAAACGGGGACCGTTTGGTCCTCTGCAAACATACCTGTGGGCCTGCCCAAGATAACAGTCCCAGGCCCCATGACCCATGTGTGCATGCCCAGCAAATGGGCTCTCGAGGCCCAGGAGCTCTCTAGAATCGGGCTCACTGGTGGGCACCAGTCATTCCTCATCACCTAGTAAGTGTGCACCTCTCCTTCCAAGCAAATGCAGCGCAATCCCCAGCAGGTATGGATGACCTCTGCATGAACTCGGCAGCTCCTCCCCCATCAGCACCTAACCCATGGTGCCCTCATGGCCTGTGCCCTTAGCTGAGCAAATTCTGAGACCCAGAAGGAAAGACTGAGGTTCCTGCAGAAAAGAGAGGCTGGGGCGCCTGGGTGGCTCAGCGGGTTAAGCCGCTGCCTTCGGCTCAGGTCATGATCTCAGGGTCCTGGGATCGAGTCCCGCATCGGGCTCTCTGCTCAGCAGGGAGCCTGCTTCCTCCTCTCTCTCTCTGCCTGCCTCTCTGCCTACTTGTGATTTCTCTCTGTCAAATAAATAAATAAAATCTTTAAAAAAAAAAAAAAAAAGAAAAGAGAGGCTGGCCAAGTCGTGTCCCACCACACTGCCAACTTCAGGCTCCACGGCCTTATCTTAAATCAGAAATTCCAGCAGAAGAAAACATCACCCTTCAGCCGGGATTGTGTTAACAGTAGTCTCAGAACCAGCGCTCAAGACAATCTCAAAGACGTTCTGTTCTCCTGCTCTGGGCACTTAGTGACCATCCAGGAACAAAGGCCAGGGAGCCCCAAGGACTCGCCCAGCACTAGAGACACACTGGGGCCTTTCCAAAGCTGCACCGGGAAGCCAGCCTCCTTCCTACCGAGTGTCGGTTCCAACCGCCTGGGCTGGCTTGTCTTGCCAGCAACCCTCCGGCTTGCTTTTCTCTGAAAGGGAGATGGTGTCTCTTTACGGAAGAACTCCATGACGTACTCATCCTCTAAGGAAACAAAGTGTTAACAGACTATGTAGGGTTGTAAACGAGTAAAAATTCGATCTGTTTTAACCAGCTACACGAAGAACGTTTGTCCTGGCCCTTGCTCTAGGAAGGTAAGGTTTTGCTCTCCATTGGCTCTTACACAGAGCTGGCTGGTTTTCATGGGTTTTTTCCCTCTATAAGTGTGTGGGCATGCATACGCTTAACTTTTTCAAAAAATGGTGGTTTAAAAAAAAAAATAGGGCACCCGGGTGACTCAGTCGGTGAAGCGTCTGCCTTTGCCTGAGATCATTATCTCAGGGTCCTTGGATCGAGTCCCACATTGGCCTCCCTGGTCAGCCGGGAGTCTGCTTCTCCCTCTGCCCCCTGCCCCGGCTTGTGATCTCTCTCTCTCCATCTCTCAAGTAAATAAATAAATCTTTAAAACACAAAACAAGTTGATCAGTAAGTCAAAATGTCAGAACCGCCTGGTGAGCGTGGGTCCCAACAGGAAAGCTGGAATCAGCCTTTGAGTTTAGAGTCAGAGAAGGAAACAGAATCTCCATTCAACCCCAAGACGGCGGTGGTAGCTCTCTGACATCCAAGCCCAGACAAAGCCAAACGTCATTTTCCTTATCTTAATTTATTGATTTCTGCTGGCTGTCGGAAGCGTGCAGGGGAGGAAGGGTGGTGGGTTCGCCACTAATGCCTCCCATTGTTCTCACAGTGAGCACCAGGGGGGTCAGCCGGCGGTGGGAACCGCAGGGGGACCACGGTGTGCCTAAAAGTGGTGGTGGGCATGCAGGCAAGCCGTGGTACTCAGAGCAAACACACGTGCTCGCATGTCTTCCCCTGCAGCATTTTTTAAAGTAGCCTGTTCATTTACTTAGAAGAGATCTCATGCCAAAAAAAAAAAAAAAAAAGACATCATCTCATTCCCAACCTGTCCAGTCATCTTGAATCACCAGCCCAGAAACAAAACTGTTGCCGGGGCTGCACCCCAAAAAATCACCATCCCCAGAGCATTTGTTAAAAAGTCTGTGATCACAGAAATATATGTCACCGGAGCCCAACAGAACACCTCTCCCCAGATGTGGCTCCCTCCTAGATGTCAGGGAGGCCCCAGGCAGGCAGCAGCACAGGTAGAGGAGACACCCCAAGGTCAAGGTCAGTCTACAGCCCCGAGAGAGATAAAGGGCCTCCGGAGATGCAGTAAGCTGCGTCTTGAGAGTTCTATGTTCCATTCTGCTCCTTCAAGAGAGATTTTGGGTTTCACTGTGAATACTCATTACAAAACTGAAACTGAAGTCACAGAACAATGAGAAATCACCAGCCCAGGGCACAAAGTCGGAGTTGTGTGTGATGACTGCAAGTCCCAAGTCATTTTTCTGAGCCCGTGAAGTGACCTCCCACGGTGGCCTTCCCAAGCTGCTGCTCTTTGCCTCACCATGCCAGCGCCCCCACCTCCCACAGCCTCGAGCCTATAGGCTTCCCTCTAGGTTGTCTCTCTGCTGAGATCTCCCTGTTCAGCTCCCTGCCAGCCCCGGGCCAGGAGCAGTGCGGACTCGGGCCTCCTCCCCGGGGAGCCTCCTTCACCACTGGACCCCGTCTCCAGCCAGGCCTTGAGGACGCCCCAACCTGCCCAGACCGCCTTCTCTGTTGTTCTCCAGCACAGGGTTCGCCGCCATCAGAAGAGACATCATGGTGTCCCCATTGCTCTGTGACCGCCCCTTCTCTCACACCTTCATGGTGTCATAACCCCTCCTGGACATTTCTTTCCTCCTAATCTCCCCACTGCGCCCCTCCTCAAAGCCCAGGTTTGCAGGTCTGCCTCCCTCCTGTCACCCTCCTGGACCAGAGAAGAGTGACCTCTCAAATCCCTGCACACTTCCCATCTATACTGCCTCTCATCTGGCACCGCTCCTGTGGGACGCTATTATACCGTTAGGACACGGCTGTTCCCGTACTTCCCAGAACCCACAAGGCTCCCATCATCTCGCTTTCAAAATCAGTGAAAGATTCCCTTTCCTCAAAATGCCACCTCTCAGATGACCATCACAGTGGACATAAGCCATTTCTGCAGACCGCCATGAGCCGTGACCACTCTCCCTCACCCCCCGCTTTCCGGCAGCGGGGCCTTCCCCATCCCAAATCCAAATCCAAATCCAAGTTCGCGCTCTTCCGGCTCTCAGGTGGGCTTTGTGCTGATTCTCCGGGCTGTTTTAAGAACTCGATCGCTCAGAATTCCGAAGGACAACAGCCTTCCCGCATGGAGAGCTGAGCTCTGCGGAGCACGGACTTACGCCAGAACGTGGGGATGGGGAACGGACGGATTGGGGAGGTGCTGAAGGAGAATTAGCCACGTACCCACCCGATTGGGAGTTACAGATTGACAGGAGGCAGGAAGGAAGGCATCCACAGGAACACAGCTTAGACACTTGTGGCGGCGGGCCCCGTGAAGCTTCTCCGGGTCCCCCCTCCACACTCATGCATGCCGGCAGCACGAGGCATGGAAAATGCCAGAATATTACCATATTACTATTTTTCTCACATGGGGCTGCATCTCGCTGACTAAGGAATAAGCTCCTTGGGGCAAGATGGGGGCACTTGTGGGCCTAGACCTCACAGCCCTGTCCCGTGTGTGCAAAGCCTACACACACACACACACACACACACACACACACACACACACACACACACGTTGGCTCCTAGAAGGGCCCCTGGAGTCCACTGGCTCATTCCTTGGTGCGGAGGTGACTAGGAGGGGCTGCCATGATTCACAGGAGTTTGGGGAACGAGCAGCTACGTGGAGCCGGAGGGTCAGGGTGGCTTCGTAGAAGAGAGGGGGATGTGGTGTTGCTTGTTCTCCACCTTCCTGTGCCCAAGGGAGCAGGGGAGAGGAGTCCTGACAGGAGTAGCCAAGGCCTCGCATCGCGAGCCCCACCCCAGGGCCCGGCCCTACAGCAACCCCAGCGCAGGGCCCGGCTCAGCCTCACTCCTTGGTAAAAATGACGTGTGCTCTGGCCCTCTGAGTTCCCCACCTGCAGGGCCTGCCTGGCTTGGCTGTCCGGTCCACAAAAGGTTACCTCACCTCTGAGCCTGCTTCCTCAGCCACCACACAGGAGAGTACTGTGGCCTCCCTCCCACAGCAGTCGGGAGGGTCAGATGAAGGGTGGGCTCCCTTTCCGGCTCTCTTTGAGAGCGTCTGTGGAAGATGAAAGCCTAGGAGACCCATGGGAACTAGCCTCTAACAGCCCTGCTCCTGGGGAGCTGCCCGGGGCCCCCTACAGACCCTCAGGGCCTCAGGAAGTGGTTCCTCTCCAGGGCCTGCCGCCCACACCCGCCCGGTCTGTGGCACATCCATCCACCCGGTTTGACCCAGCCGCTCTGCCCTGTGTTCTTAGGATGGCGCCGCCACCCCTGGGCCCACCCTGGCCCCTCCACAGCCTCCTGTGCAGACACATATAAGGGCCCAGATGCCAACCTAGAGCTGTCCCAGCTCACACCATCCACATCCATGGCACGGAAGCCCACAGAGCGGGAGGAGGAACCCAGGCCCACATCAGCCTGCTCACCCCATATGTCTCTGTCTGACCGAGGTCTGCCGTCGGGGCTCCATCCCAGGCTGGAGCTGCCGGAGTCACCTGTCCTCCCGGTGAAGAGGCTTACAACGGCCGGCTCTGGGACTGCCGGCCACCCGGCTGCCCCGCTCCTACGTGGGGTGACCTTCTTATCATTGGGACACGAGTCTCTGGGAGGATGACATACACTCTGTTTGGCTTCTCTGGATGCCCAACCATCGGGTATCAGGTTTGGTTAGATTTATTCTCTCAGGAAGGTCTACACAGCATACCCAAAGCCAGTCATCACTGGGATGGAGAGTCAGCTTGGGGAGGACTGGCCTGGCTCGTTGGCTTAGCTGGGGATTTTCCCTCCGTGTCTGGCCAACCAAGTGACTCCAGTGTTCCCTGCAGCTTCCTCGTGGAGTCAGGCCCCCAAGCCCTGGGGAATGTGGGCTCTGCTCTTTGACTGCCATAAAGCCAGTGTATTTATAGAAAGAGCCCCGCTTCAGTCTCACATGGGCTGGGCTCTCGTGGACCGTGGGCCATTCCTACCAACAGTAAACAAGGGCCAAATTCCCCCAAACAGACTCTGGGGCCTTCCTACAAGCACTTTAGCCCTTCCAAGATTACTAACAGCTGGCTACCATTCCAACAAATCAGAAAGGAATACAATGGGAAAGAAGAGTGGTAGGATTGCAATTGATGGTTTAGGTGTCTAAATCTTTCCAGAAGTCAGTATGTAGTGGAGGGAAGGGATTCCATCTTCCTCATTGTCGTATCCTCAACACCTTAGCACAGCCTGGGGAAGAGCCAGCCCCACCCCCAACCAAGTCTTCAGGGGCCTACTAGCCTGTATGACAGCTCTGCAGAACCATACCCTTATGCAAAGAAAAAGGTGCCCCTTTTCAGGTGAAGGCAGCCCCGTGGCACATCCAGCAGGAAATCACAATCAGGATTTCAGTACCCATTCACATTCCACCTTCCCACAGGTCACACCCTGGGCCAAGCCCAGAACCTTTGTGCAGGGCACTAACTGCACATCTGTACATGGCATCCCTGAACATAGAGAGTGCTCAGAATATGTAAGTAAGTTGAATCCATGCAGTAGGGAGACATACTGTGGCTTTCCAAACCATTTGGTTTATAAATGCCAAGTAAGCACCTTGTTTCTATATCGGTTTTCATTGACTGGACTTTATACAGTAAATCAAGCCTTTTGGAAACCCCAACCCCAGACCAAATACCAGACCACTGTCATTTATCTTCACCTGCTCTGGAGACATACACAGAACCCTAAGGGAAGGAACCTACTCCGTATCCTAGAGACCCTGAAATTCCTAGACTCCTGCCTGGCTTTTGCCAGAAGCTCCTATAACAGTCCTACTCCCAGCACAGCTGTGGCAAGGGAGAGCGGACATGCTGCCCAAGGGGAGTTCTTAGGGGAGCCCTCCAGCTGTCCCTGCCCCCTCCCCAGCCTCACCCATGCCTCCCAGGGCTCCCACCTGGAAGAGCCACCAAGCCAGTCCATGGGCAGAGCTCCATTCACCTGCGTTCTCACTCACAGGGGGCTCCACAGAGCCTCGGTAATGTCACTATTCACTTTTCATTTTAGTTCATCATCACTCTCTACAAGGTGAGGAAGTACTTGAGTGTGTGCTGGCCAAGATGGCTGTCACCAGTGCATCTCAGGGCTGATCTGCCCACTGGTCACTCCTTCTGGCCGCCCCAGGTGGGTAGTCCCACGGGGGATGACTGTCCCATGGCCACAGGTGATCCCTGACTATGTGGCCTCAGGGGGCAGGGGGGACTTCTCTCCTCTGGAGCCACCAGAACACAGGGACCACTGCAGACCCAACCGCATTCCTTCAGGGCTCACCGGGCTCCGTGCAGAAGAGAACATTTCCCACACATGTGTACCACATGCCCAGGACACGTGGGGCGCTGTTCCCGGGCATTTGGCATTCAGCAATGAGCCACCAGCACCCAGTATCTGCCTTGCAGAGCTTGCTTTCCCAATCCCCCTGCTCTTGTCCAGCCACTAGTCCCCAGAGCGTGCCAAATCAGTGGGCTCTCTCCTGATTCTCCACGCACCTTCTGCCTGGCACTCACTATCCAGAACACACAGAGATTGAGTCCAGCCTAGAAGGTGATGACCCCCCACGAGAAATCACTCCCAGTGCACGACACTAACCATCCCCCCATGTAGTTTTTCTTCTCTTAGCTTCCACCATGTCTCATTCCTCTTGATGTTCTCTCTCTCTCTCTCTCTCTCTCTCTTTTTTTTTTTTCCTGTCCTATTTCCTCCTTTTCTTTCTCCTGTCCTCTTGTCTCTCCTGCTCACTGTTAGGGCCCCTGGGCACATGGTAAAGAAGCTGTTGACCTTGGCAAAACACCTCCATGTCTGAGTCAATTTCCAAGGGCAGGCGAGTTTGAGGGATGCCCTTCCTCTGCAGCCAGGTGCCCGGGGAAGGCTCTGTTGGCCGTGGGCATATCCCATGGTTCCAAAGAAAAGGGGCTGAGGGTGTGGCTCCACTTGCCTGGTGGACCCACCCAATGAGAAGGGATGCCCATGTACTAGCACCTTCCACCATGCTTTCTCCAAAGCAGCCCAGAGGCTGTGATGATCTATGGTTGTCCCCCTAGGTGCACTCCACCTCTCTCCCCACTGCTGGCAACTCGGGACCCAGGAGGATTCAGCACCCCCAGAGGATGCACCTCCTAGATCCTGTGGATGAAGAATGAAAATGTCAGCCTCTGGATCCAAAGCCAATGGAATGTCAACATGGACACCAGAACATTAGCCTCTAGGGGAAGCCATTCTAAGCCATTTCCGAAAATACACGGCTGACCACACGAGACTATTCTACACTCAATATACAGTCATGTAAGTTGAGTTACAGTCTTAGAAACAGAAATCTGTTTTGGGGCAAGAGCAAATGAAAGGTTGACGGTTTGCAAGGAGTCTACACAAAGGAACCCCAGAGGGGAAGAGTGAGCCAGGGCATGTCCCACATACCCAGTGAACAGAGGCCAGCTCTCACACGCTGGGATGAGCCAGGCCCGCACAGCCCATCCACGGATTTGCAAACATCTCTCAAAGCTGCCCCAGGGGTTGGGATCATTAAAAAAAGCCAAGAGCATTCGTGTCTATTTTCACTTTTTTCAAGTCAACAAATTAATTATTTCACACTTCCCTCTTTGAGACAAATCCATTAAGAGATGGATGAATCTGCTTTTGCCCCAACCCCTCACTCCCAGTGGCCTCTGCTGACTCAACCATGTGCCCTCTTTAATTGCTTTAGTTCCCTGTCATCTATTGTTTATTTTATACCCACATTGGAGCATCGCTGGTAGACAAGAAGCATAAGAAACTGATGATGAGTTACATGGAGCATATTAGCAGGAAGCACAAAATGGTAATAATTTTGCAAATTTAGCTCTGGATTATTTTCCACATCCAGATTTCCAGTACTTCAAAAATACAAGTTTAAAAGAAAAAAAAATACACATTTATATACATAATTATATCCAATTTGGTGGGTTTTGTTCTCAGAGAGGGAGGAGGAAGACCAGAGGGGAAGAGAGAAAGAGAGAGAATTCCAAGCAGAGTCCACGCCCAACACGGAACCTGATGTGGGACTTGACTCCCCAACCCTGAGACCATGACCTGAGCTGAAACCAAGAATCAGATGCCCAACCAGCTGAGTCCCCCAGGTCTCCCTGATTTTTTATTGGTGAGCAAAAAAAAAATTTGTATTTCAGAGTAGCTTAAATCCCATGTCTCATCTTGTCCTTTAAAATTAAAATGTCAAAAATTATAAATATAGTCCAGTTTCAGTACAAAATTAAGCATTCACATCAAGAAAATAAAATAGTTTTTGCCTATTTTTTGTTATAATGTTGTAAAATAATCATATATCATGTGTGTGTGTGTATAGAGAGAGAGGAACTAAAATAAAGTCATAAGATGGTTTTTTCTATTCGCTGTGATTCACATCTTTTCTCAAATAATTCACCTCAATCTAAGGGCTGTGTGCCACTAAGCAAACAAAGGACACATATCGTGAGTATCATTTTAAAGATTATATAAAAATAAACTTTCAATTAAAAACTAAGAATACACTAATCTATAAAAGATGTTTTACTCCAAATCACTTATCAAATACCCCTCAAAAAGGAAAAACATGTCAACTCATAGGAAGTTTTAAGAGATTGTCTATGGGTCAAAATATGGGTGAAAACTCTTGTCGGGATATGTTAGGTCCAATTTTAATTTTCAAGTTTCTTTTCTGAGCAGTTCTATTTGTAAGAACTGATACTGCTTGACTTTTATTAGAGGTTTTCCAAAGAAGTGACTACTCTTCTTAAAGGAGAAAGAGTCAGTCTGTCTTCCAATTACTCTCTATGCAACCATTGGACCCTTTAATACATCTAAGTTACATTTGGGGACTTTGGGTTAATTTTCCCATATTTTGAAACATGTTTGCTATTTCATGGATACTCGTGAATTCTTCTGAACAAGAAGGGTACAGTGACCTGGATCAGCGGGACGATGCAATAGTTAGATAGATCATCACAACTGCATCATTCTTAGCCTTCCTGTCCAGGGGGCAAAAGTATGGCATCATCTTCAAGAGCGTATAAGGAATGCTGGAGATGCCATCTTTGTAGCTCGCATTGAACACTGTTGAAAATTCATAATTTTTTGCTTTCTGTCGATAATGGCAAAGAGAAAAAAAAGAAAGCTTTCACAATTCTTAGATGAATCAGAAGATGAAGGCAGAGGGGTGCCTGGGTGGCTCAGTGGGTTAAAGCCTCTGTCTTCAGCTCAGGTTATGATCCCAGGGTCCTGGGATCGAGCCCCACATCAGGCTCTCTGCTCAGCAGGGAGCCTGCTTCCTCCTCTCTCTCTCTCTCTCTCTCTGCCTGCCTCTCTGCCTGCTTGTGACCTCTGACTGTCAAATAAATAAATAAAATCTTTAATAAAAAAAAAGAAGAAGATGATGATGATGAAGGCAGAGACAGGAGAACCTGAGATTCTTAATGACAATGATGAAATTGATCATGTCAGTGAAATCTCAGGCCATAAGTATTCAGAGAGCAATATGTTCAACAAATGTTTTCCAACTCAAACTCTGATGGGTGGATGATATATTGTCAAGGACCAAAAGAACGTTGGTGTTCTCGTTCTGCCAGTCATTCCACTGGGAAGAGTTCATCCTGCAATATTTTATCCCAAGATCTTGGACCATTTTGTTTGCTCACAAGGTGTTTGGCAGTGTTCTTTCATCTTCTATGATGTCTATGCCCTGGGAATGTCCTTGAGGGGATAAATGTTGGAAGCAGGTGTACAAACAGAGGTGGCTAAAAGGAAATAGAGAAACTTGTTGGATTGATCATCTTAAATTGAAAACAATTCTTTGAGATTTTGAAGCAAAAAAATGGCCATCCTCTCATCATGATTATGTGCCGTCAAAGGCTTCAGATTTTTTTTCTCATATTTTGAAAATGAAAGTGCAAGAAGGAGAAGCAGAAGCAATGATGAGCTAGAACCTGTTAGAGATGCGTGTGGAGCCTGAGTCAGTACTTACAAGACAGATGGTTCCAGAGTCCTGCATGACAGCCAATGGGCAGTTGGTTGCATTCGAAGGGTATCCCTCCCTTCCAGTGTTTATGTATTCAAAATCAGGAAAATGGGGGGGGGGAGGGGGATTGGATATTTTATGGTCAATTCTTGTGTCTGAATTCTTAGCAGGGTCATTATTTATTCTCCCTTCACTCTTGTACCGTATGATTTCACTCATGTGGAATTTAGAAACAAAACAGAGGATCACAGGAGAAAGGAAAAATAAAATACGGCAAAATCAGAGAGGGATACAAGGTTGTTGGAGGGGAGAATGGTGGGGGGATGGGGTAACTGGGGGAGGGGCATGAAGGAGGGCTCAGGAAGTCATGAGCACTGGGTGTTACATGCAACTGATGAATCGCTAAACTCTACCTCTGAAACTAATAATACGCTATATGAATTTAAATTTAATAATGAACTAAAAGAAAAAAAAGGAAATAAAACAGAACAGTTGCCCCTGAGCTGCCCAATGCCAACACCACCACTCATCCCTTGACTTACCCCCAACTCCTCAAGGATCCTTTTGCCATTACCCCCTTTCTCCCTTGATCCCACATCTTCTCCCCTCCCAGCAACTGACCCATTCCCATCCTTCCTTTCAGAGAGAGACTTCTCCAAAGAGTGGTACAGACTTGCCGCCACTGCCTCCTCGCACCGCCATGGTCTCTTTCAACTGCTCCAGCCAAGGTCTTGCCTCCAGCTCCTTCCTGAAATAGGTCACCAAAGACCGACGTGAAGCCCATGGTGAGGCTCCCTCCGCTCTAGAAACCCTTTCTTAGGTGACTTCTACAATCCCTCCCATGTCTAGCATTTCCCCTAACCCACTCCCTGTGGTTTTTCAGACCCCTCTGTCTCTGCCAGACCTCTAAATAGTCTTGAAACACTTCGAAGTTCTGACATCAACTCTTCTCTCTTCCATCTGTATGGCCTCATCTAATCTCAAGACTTTAAACATCACCTACATGCTGATGACTTTCAAATTTTATCCCTGTGCTCGTTTCTCCCTAAAGCCCTAGACTAGTGCGGCCCGGCAGCCTAGCTCAGCATCTGCATTTAGGCATCTCAAACTCTGCATGACCAGGGTATTGGGTCTCAGTCCCAGCTCAGCTCCCCAAGCCCCCCAACCCTCCCCCGTCTCAATAAATCATACCAGTGGTGTAAGTCACACACCTAAGAATCCCCATTCAGTCCTCTTTCTCTTCATTGGACTTAGGGCCCACCTTAATCCAAGATGATCTCATCTCTGGGGTGCATGGATGGCTCAGTCAGTTAAGCATCCAACTCTTGGTTTTGGCTCAGGCCATGATCTCAGGGTCATGGGATCAAGCCCCGCAGCAGATTCCATGGTCAGCAGGGAGTCTGCTGGAGATTCTCTTTCTCCCTCTCCTTCTGCTCCTCCCCCTTGTACGCGCTCTCAATCTCTCTCTCTCTCTCTCAATAAATAACTCTTAAAAAGAAAAAGGAGAGAGAGAGAGACCCTTTCTGACCATTCTAACTAAAGGAACCAACACTCCCTCCCTAGCCATCAGATCATTACCCCACTCTATCTTCCTTATAGCACTTACCAGTACAGACATACCTCATTTTATTGCACTCTGCTTTATTGTGCTTTGCAGATATTGCTTTGTTTTATTATTAACTGAAGGTCTGTGGCAACCCTGCGTCAATCAAGTCCATTGGCACCATTTGTTTCCAATAGTGTTTTCTCACCGAGTCTCTGTGTCACATTTTGGCAATTCTAGCAAGATCTCAAATTTTTTCGTTATTGTTAGGTTTGTTAGAGTGATCTGTGATCTGTGATTACAATTTGCTGAAAGCACAAATGATGGTGAGCATTTTTTAGCAATAAATTATTTTTTAATTAAGGAATGTACTTTTTTAGACATAATGCTATTACACACTTAATAGACTACAGTAGGGTATAAACATAACTTTTATATGTACTGGGAAACTAAAAATTTCATATGATTCTCTTTAATGTGATATTCATTTTAGGGCAGAGCTCTGGACCCAAAGGTTTGCCTGTCTGTGATATCACTGTCGATGAACTTAGCATCTACTACACTCATGTGTAGTAAGTTCCTTGAGCCCAGAGTCTCTGCCTTGTTGGCAGAGAGCACTGCTCAGCACATAGTATGTGCTTGTGTTAGAAATCCCATATTCCCAGATTAGGGGAACCTGGGTCCCCAGTACGTGGAGCATCTGCCTTTGCCTCAGGTCATGATCTCCGGGTCCTGGGATCGAGCCCCGTCTTGGGCTCCCAGCTCCACGGGAAACCTGCTTCTCCCTCTCCCACTCCCTCTGCTTGAGTCCCCTCTCTCTCACTGCTTCTCTCTCTCTCTCTGTCAATTAAATAAATAAATAAAATCTTAATAAAAGAAAAGAAATCATGGATTGGCTCAGTGCCCATGGCATCAGGATTGCAAAATCCATCCCCACAGGGAGTTACCTATCTATAATACAGAAGCTGGAAAGCTAAAAAATCACATTCCCCAGATTCCTCTGGAACTAAAGTCCCAGTTGTAATTTAAATTCCTCAAGTAACAGGAAGTCACACAAGACTTGCATTTGAACTGGGTTCTGTGGGGGAGAGAAGTGCGGCGCAAGGCATCCAGTTTGGAGGCACAGATGAGAGTGACGGATAGGGCAGCTTTGGAGCTGAGCGGCCAGCTGCCTGGCAATGGCAAGAGCAGCATCCCTTAGTGACTCATCCCTGAAAGCTTGGCCTAGAACCTCCCTCCCAACCATTCCACTAGCCTTCAAATGGCTCACAAAGAATCTCTTTCTGCTTAAGGTAATGAGCGTGGCTTCCGTGCTCTGCGGCTGAACACAGATCAAAGTGTTGCTTGATAAAGATTTGCTCACTTACTCTGACATGGCATCTGGAGCACCCCAGATATGGGTTTGCAGGCTGGGGGCTTCCAACCTAGAAGTGACCTTACAGTGATTGCCTCTGCATGGTCGTTACTGGCTGCGCTGGGCTCCCGGGGCCGCTGTAACAGATCAGCACATGCCACACACGTGATAGTGAATAACCGTTAAAGCTACTTTCTCACTGTTCTGGAGTCCCAAAGTCCAAAAGCAGTACGCTGGGCCAAAGTCAAGGTGTAAGCAGGATCACGCCCCCGCGGGAGGCTCTAGGGGAGAATCTGGCCCGGGCCTCTTCTAATTTCTGGTGGCTGCCAGGCATTGGTTTAAAGCTACGTCACTCCAATTGTTGCCTCTGATTTCCCATTTCGTGTGTGTGCGCAAGCACGCGCGCGCGCGCGTGTGTGTGTGTGTGTGTGTTTGTGTGTGAAATTTCCCCCTGTATTTCTTTTATAAGGACACCAGCAATGGCATTTAGGGATCACCTAGATAATCTGGAATCCCTCCATCTAAAGATCCTTAACCTAGTCCTATCTGCAGAGTACTTTTTTTCAAGATAAGGTAACATTTACAGGTTCCAGGATTCGGGCCTGATAACGTTAGGGCCATTATTCAGCCTGCTAGACTGGCCGCGGTAAGAACCTTCCCAGTTACTCTACGGCAGCTCCACCACACGCTCATACACGCCTCACCTCCATTTCTCCTTCCCATCCAGGGCCTACCTAACGGTGACGAGCGGGTAAGGCAGAAAGGAGCTAAGATACCCTGGCTGCCAGACACTCCCAGCCAAGGGAACAAGGAGGTGGGTGAGCCAAGCTCCAACCAGGTGGTCTACACTCAGCTGAAAGCAGAAAATGCAACACCAAATTGCGGGAGCTTCAGCCAAACGTATTCAGCTGTATCTGATGGGCCAGGAGGGAGATGAGTGCTTGGCATGTCCACCCCGGCAGACAGGTGTACTGGGCCTGATGAACTCTTGGAAAAGGGCCACTTCCCGGCTGAGTGCTGGTTTTCCAATGCCAGCCTCACCCACCTTTAAGGAGGTCAAAAAGAGACACGAGACCAGGGAAGTACAAACAGATGGCTGCTGGGACCCAATGGGCTCTTTGACAAAGATCAGGAGAAGTGAAGAGTTGAAGCAATTATCTGCATAAATTAAGCAAGAATAAAACGAGGTGATGGGCTTTGGGAACCTTTCCAGCCAAGGCCAGCTATCTACACGATTCAACCCACTAGACAATTATCCGATCCTCCCTTGTGAAGGCAACGACAGATGGAGGCTACGGTGGCTCTGAAGGCCCATGATTATCTCACCAATCTTAGCAGCTCTGTGACACGACACCAAGCCACTAAACTGGATAGAAATAAAAGTATCAAAGTAGCGACTGCATATAATCAAGCAGCGTTCAAGTGAACAAAATAAAGTGGGTTCGACCTTTTGAACTGATGAATAAAATGCTGACATCGGCACCATGCTGTTTGGCAAACTGCACAATATTAATCCATTCATCTGATAACTAATAAGTACTTGAGCCATGTTAATCAGAAATGAATCTTACTCTTAAGGAACAAGTAAAAGAAATGGACTATATTCATAAATAACTCATCTAATCTGTTCAATAACCTGTGAATTAGTCAGTCTTGTTCCCATTTTTAAGGATGAGAAAAATCTGTGACTAAAGAAGTTGGTGACAGAGCCTGGATTTGAGCCATATCTCTCACTGTTGAAGTCTTTTTTTCACATTACTCCATGGTTTCTTGAAGGAGGGAGCATTGAACTGGTCCTCCAAAGCTATGTGGGGTCTGAACAAGTAGAGATATAGGGAAGGTCGCTTAATGTAGTGGGGAAAGTGGATATAGGGATGTAGCCATGGTGTGTGTTTGATAAATGAAAAATCAGAAGGAAGAGGAAGTTTATGGTTAGAAATTATGAGCCCAATTTTTTTAAGATTTTATTTATTTTAGAGAGAGAGAGAAAAAGAGAGTGTGTGAGCAGGGGGAGCAACAGAGGGAGAGAGAATCTCTAGCAGCCTCCACACAGAGTGCAGAGCCCAATGTAGGACTCAATCTCACAACCCTCACTCAGATCATGACCTGAGCCAAAAACAAGAGTCAGAGGCTCAACTGAGAGCCACCCAGAGGCCCCATATGAGCTTGATTTAAAAAATACTTTTGTGGAACCTCTAGGATATGCAGGTAGAAGACACTGACAGTCATTCAGAAATGCAAAACTGGAAGCCTCTTTCATCTCTTTTTTCCAACCATCCTCCACTATTCTCCACTGATTTGTAAACTTAATCTGGCCAAGTGAACCAATCAAGATGGGAACACTAAGTTAAGTAGACTTGTCAACATAGTTCTGGAAAAAAAAAAAAGAACTGAGACACTGTTCTAGCAAAAACTGTCGTCAAAAATAGCACCGCATGGTCTGGTGATTGACTAGAACTGCAGGGTTTAGGTTTAGGTTCAGCGTGGCTTTATTTTTTGTGTATAGGGGATAGTTGCACATGTTTAGAGGGGGAAGGCCCAGCATGAAGGGAGAGACTGAAGATGCTTTATGATTCTAGATAAATATGGAGAGAAAGAAGACCAAGTTGCACAAGTAAGGGCTGGCTTTCGAAAGAAGAAGGGACATTTTATCCCCCTGAAATTTGAAGAAAAATATATATATATAAAGAAAAAAAATCTGACATTGAGGGGAAATTGGAGGAGGACCATGGGAGACTAGGTAATTCACACCAATCTTGCCAGTGAGGACAAACATACAGGTTACAGAAAATATAAGAATCATCTGTCTGGAGGCATCAGATAGTTTACAAAAGAGTAAAAAATTAGCAAGCTGGGAACTGTGGAACATGGAGCCCCAGAAGGTAAACCCAGAGCCTGAAGCTGCTCTTCCTCTGGACTGTTAGCCAACTCCAGACCAGGCAGCAGAGAGACTAAGAGGCTGAGTGGCAGGTGTGGCATCATCAAATGGCTAACAAATCAGGAACTGGAGTCCAGAACTTGCCAACTTGGATGTCGCACGAAAATCCTTATCTTTGGGATGGGACGCTGAAGGATTGTACAATAGGAGAAAATATTAACCAGAAAAATCCAGGCCTCTGTAGACAGTGTAGCTCACCTTCAAGTCATTTTCAATTCTTGAAATTGGATTAAATTAATTCCAAGGTCCTAGTGCTCCCAGACTCCCAAAAAAGTAAAGTAAATCCTCCTTAGAGGAAGATATCATCCTAAATCTCAAGTTATTTCCACAATTAGCTTTGCAAATGCATCTGCTATAAAAAGCAAAAAATAACTACTTAAGAAGAAAAGATAACAAGACTAAAACCCAGCAGAACAATGGACAACAGAAACGAGCTCTCAAAGGGTTCCCAGATATTGTTATTATTAGACACCAACTTTAAAAATAAGTGTGTTTATTATGTTCAAGGAGATAAAAGACAAAATTGAAAATTTCAGAAAAACTATAAACCAGGAAAAAGAAATTAGCAGAAACTCTAGAACTAAAAAATATAATATTCAATTTAAGAAGTCACAGATAGCACACAAGAGAAAGCTGAAGTGAACTGCATGTTAGGGCAGAAGAATATATGCAAAATGAAGCATAGAGGATTAAATGAGGAAAAGGCAAGAGAGAGGGTACGAGAGAAATAATACAAGGAAGAAACTAACTGGAATCCTAAAAAAGAGGACAGAGAATAGGAAAAAAGCAATGTTTGAAGAGGTAATGACTGAGATTTTCCCAAAACTAATTAAATACATAAAGCTACAGATTTAAGAAGCCCTTAGAAAACTCAACCATGAGAAATATAAAGAAATCCATGCCTACATGAATCAAAATAAAACTGCTAGAAACTAAAGCAAAGAGAAACATATTACAAGCAGCCAGAGAGAATAAGAAACAGATTATTGTCAAAGGAACAACAACGAGACTTACAGCAGACTTCTCAACGGAAACAATGAAAACAGGAAGATAACAGAATAGTTTTAACAGGCTAAAAGTAAATAACTGCCAACCTAGAACTTTATGCCCAACAAAAGTATCCAAGAGGACCCACTAAAGATAATTAGAAACCAAAAGTAAAACTATTTGTCACCCACACTAAAGGAAATATTAATGACAATTCTTTAGGTCCCAGGAAAATAGTCCCAGGTGGAAAGCCAGACATGTGAGAAGTAAATAAATGCATAGAAAATAGCAAGTATATAGGTAAATATAAATGGATAGTGGTTGTATAAAATAATTTTAAAATTGTGAGATTTTAAAATATGTGTCACTTAAAATTCATAGCAACAATAATACAGGGGCACCTGGGTGGCTTGTCAGCTAAGCAGCCTTGATAATCTTTATTTCAGCTCAAGTCATAATCTCAGAGTCCTGGGATCAGACCCCATGTGGGGGTCCCTATTCAGTAAGGAGTTTGCTTCAAGATTCTCCCTCTCCCTCTGCCCCTCCCCCTCCTTTCTCTCTCTCTCTCTCTCAAATAAATAAATCTTTTTTAAAAACCAATAACATAAAATAATTTGGGAGGGACCAATGGAGTTAGAGTGTTCTAGAACCCATGACATGTCTGAGAAGAATATAAAACCACCAATTAATATTAAACCTTAATAACACAAGAGTTTACGCTATAATCCTGAGGACAATCTCTAAAAGAATAGTACAAGAATACACAATGTCCAAAGTAATAGAGGAAGAAAATGTAATATTAAAAAATAATCAATCCTAAAGAAGCAATAAAATGAAAGATAAAGATAGAATATAGGTGGAACAGATAGAAAGCACTTAATAGTATGGTAGATTTAAATCCAAATATATCAGAAATTACATTAAATTTAATGTAAATTAAATTGCATTAGTAAATATAAATAGACTAAAGGCATCAATTAAAAGACAAAAATTGTCAGACTAGATTAATTTTTTTAAGTTGTATAATATTTACAAGAGAAGATTATAACACTTAAGGATACAGAATGGATAAGAGTAAAGCGATGGAATAATATATCCAATGTAAACATTAATCCAAAGAAAATAAGAGTACCTATATTATTTATTAGACAAAATAGAATTTAAAGTGAAGTGTATTACTAGAGATAAAGAAGACATCTTAGTGATAAAAGTTTCAATTCTCCAGGAAGTTAGAGCATTCAAAAATAACATATACCTAATACCTCAAAATACATAAAGCAAAAGCCAACAAATATACATACAGACAGATCCACAATAATAATGGGAGAATTTAACACATCTCTCTGAATATCTAACAGAACAAATAGACAGTAAGTCAGTAGGAATATAGAAGATTCAAACAGCACAATCAGAAACTATAACCTAATGGACACAAATGGAATATTAAGCTCACAACTACTAACAGTATACCTTCTTTTCAAGAACACAAGTTTCAAAAGTCAGCTGTATGGTGAGCCATAAAGCAAGTCTTGACAAACATCAAATAACTGAAATTGTACAGAATATACTCTCTAACTACATTATGATTAAGCTTGAAATTATTAATAGAAACATGATTAGAAACCTCTCGTGTATTTGAAAATTCAGGAATATTTCTAAATTCCCATGTGTAATTGAAGGAAATTTAAACCTATTTTCATTGAATGGTAATGAAAGTACTGTATTTTGAAACTCGTAGGATAAAATTAAAGCTATGTTTAGATGATTGTAATTTTACTTGGGGGTGCCACAGTGGTGCAATCCATTAATCATCCGACTCCTGATTTCAGGTCAGGTCATGATCAAGCCCCGAGTCAGGTTCTGTGCTGATAGTGGAATCTGCTTAAGATTCTCTCTCTCCCTCTCCCTCAGCCTCTCCCCCAACTCATTAAAAAATAAATAAATATATACATCATTTTACTTGCATATATTAGGCTATAAGAAAAGTTTAAAATCAATGAACTAAGACACCATCTCAAGAAATTAGAAAATTGAACCCAAAGGAGGAAAAAAAAGAAAAGAAAGATAAATGTAGAATTTTATAAACTAGAAAACAAACATACAATAGGATATATCAACAAAACCAAAAGGTGGATTCTTTGGAAAGAGTAATAAAATCAATTTTTAAAAACCCATAAACTTCAGCAAGACTGCAGAAGGGGAAAAAGAAAGAAAAGATAAACATAATCGCTGTCAGGCATGATACAGAGACATCACAACAGAGCCCACCATCACTGAAAATCGTAAGAAGATATTATAAACAATGTTGTGCTATTACATTTGAAAATTTAGATAAATATTAGTTCCTAAAAAACACAATTTATCAAAATGGACACAAGAAAAATATGAATCTTAGCTAGCCAAATAACTCTTCAACAAATTAAATCCATAATTTAAAAACCCTTTCCACAGGGAAAACCCCAGGCTTGGAGGTAATGGTCTCAGAAAAGCATACAGTGTACAAGCACAAGAATGCTTATCACAACCATGTATGTACGAGCCCTAAACCGCAAACAACCCAAATGGCCATCAAGAGTAGAATAAGAAGACAAAATTGTGTCACATTCATAAAAGGTAACACTATCCAGTGATGAAAATGTATAGACTCCATCTGTATACCACGGGGTGAATTTCACAGGTATGTGGCGTGAAAGAAGCCATGCATGAAAGAATACGTACTACAGGGTTATGTCTGCATGAAGCTGTAAAAACAGGCAAAACTAGCATTTAACACGTATTTTGCTGGCAAAACTATACAGAAAATCCAGGACATTTTACCACGGATGTCAGGATAGTGGTTCCCTGTGGTGAGGAGGGAGAGAAGGGAAGGAATGGAGAGAGCTTCTAGAAGGCAGCACGGTCCTATCTGCGGACCTGGAAGTGACACCGGTGCAGACTTAGTGATAAGTCACTGGGCTCTAGAGCTTTGCTGTGAACGCTTTTCTGTAGGTACGTTTTATTTTACAGTTGAAGAAGTGAAAAAAGAGAGAAAGGAGGAAAGGGAGACGAGGAAGGAGGAAAGCAAGAAGAATATGGTGGTCCTGGGGTCTGTTCCAGATAAGAGAGTGCAATGTCTTTAGCAATCCCCTTGCCGAACGCACTCCACTGAGCACGGACAGGAAACTCAGGTGCCCAGAAGAAGCTGGCAGGCCTGTCATGAACGACGTAGATCGGGGAGGCAGAGACGAGGAGAAGTCCATTGATCACTGACATCTAAGACGCAGTCTCTGTGTCCAGGAAGACACTCTGTCCTGTTGGAGAGATGGTGGCCACGTGGAGAGTGTGCGCCACCTGTCAGAGGGCAGCTGCCACTCACTCCAGAGAGCGAAGATACGTGACAGACCCTCCCCCAACCTTTCGAGTTGAGCTAAAAATCTGGATTTCCCTTGATCTCCTGTTTCTTAAATGTCGATAACTAAACCAAATTCTATTAAAGCTCACCCATTTTACGTTTCAGATGCAGCCTAGGGGTGTTGAGACCCCCGGGTGAACCCAGCATGGAACCAGTTCAACCAGGGTCTGGCTTTCTCCAGCAACTCCCAGGTGCCACCAGTGAGCAGCCCCCTACTCTGAGATCCAGAGAGCCGGAAGGTTCTCTGGGACCGTGGGCCGAGGCAAAGCCCAGAGACGGGAAGCCCCCCAGAGAGGAAAGCCGAGTTAGGAGAAGTGAGGAAGTCAGGAGGAGTTTCTGGACTCAAGAGCTTCAAAAATAAATCTTTCCCTTTTCTCTTTCTACTTTAGCTGTTCTCAGCTTCCTGCTTTTTTTTTTTTCTTTTTTTTTCTTTTTCTTTTTAAATTCTAACAGTTCTACAGACAACCGGGAGTGTGAAGGCAATGAAGCAAGGGCGAGTCTTCACGGAGCTGCTCTGCTTATTAAAGGCTCTGCTTCCAGCCCATCGGTCTGAAAGGCAGTCACGCACACACCTTCCAAACCATGCCGTCATGGATTCACGCCGCAAGCCAAGGCCACAGGCACTGGGCCCGGGGCTGCATCTGCCTTGGCCCCTCACGGCCCCCTTCCAGGAAGTGCTGGAACAGCGGAAGCAGCGAGCCGCACGCCTAAGAAGTGGTCAGCAGTTGGGAACAGCTGGAGGGAGGAGGGCCAGAGAGCAAATATCAGAATTTGGGAAATAAAGCTTTGGCTGAACAAAGTTCACAGTTGTTTTCCAAGAAAGCAGAGCCTGGTTGAGCCACCCCAGAGAACAGGGCAAGGAGCAATAAATACACTGAACGTTGGCTCTTAGCCTCCCCAAGCCTGGGACGCTTGGCCACCGACGGCGACCAGGGCTAGCGTGCTTCCCCTCAGGGCAGAGGGCAGGCGGCAGCTCGGGGTAAAAGGGGAAAGATGGATAGGCGGTCCAAGCAAGCCCAGACTGCAGACATGCGGGGCGAGAGGAAAGCGAAAACAACAAAAAGCCTTTTTATCCTTGCCATGTCCTGTGCAAATTGAAATTAACCTCCCAGGAACTGTGGCACCTTGAATCTTTGGGGTCCTTGCCTCCGGCAGGTACCTACCTTCTCAGGTAGCGAGCTCTCCATTCCTAGCAGAGCTGGAGCAGAAGCTTGGCTATTCTCTCTCCAGAGAGAGGATCAGAGGCAGGTCTAGATAATTTCTGATTCTCAGAACCGTAAATTAGCAGAACTGGATAATCCTGACAAATGATAGCCTTTCTGAGGACACACGTGTCCCTCTTTAGAAGGCACTAAGACACATCAGACTGTCCACGAATAGGTATGATTATCTGCAAATTAGCTGACTGACATTCTCAGGTATGAAGCAGCACTTATTTTAAGAAATGGAGTTAATTTAGATAATAGTTTTTGAAAAGCAATGAGTTAAAAAACAAGGGGAAATAAGACAGCTTTTTTTTCCAACTCATACATTTTCAAATTGTTTCTGCTAGACCATCTATGAAGAAAGGTTCTTTGTGAATGAATTAAATGTTCTTGGGAGTCATTATTACTTTCAGCTCAATAGGAGTATTACTATTTGTCTAATAGCCTATTAATTCCTATGCTTTACATGTTTGTACGCCTACAACACCCAGCCTCGCAGCTGGCGACGTCACAGGCGCTCAACAGATGTTTGTTGAATGAATCATTTGCAACGACAAAGCACGTGAACTGCCCACTTCTGCAGGTCGGCGACAGTCACAGCATTTTGAACCCTTACCGCGGGCTAGTCACTAGGCCAGATAAAGGAATACACATCGTAACGGTCCCTAAGATGTGGTCGCTGTGATTGTTCCCATTTCAGAGATGACTCAGCGGAGGCTGATGAGTCGGGGAGCTTGAGGATTCGAGGGCAGGCCTGTCCCCGGCCTGAGCCACAGCTCCCGGCCATCGTACCGAATGGGATCTGGATCCTCAGCTCTACGCATGCATTTTTCAGCAGAGCGCATGGTGGGTTCCGCGGATGGAAACTGCCGGGCCACCCCGCCCTGGCGTCCGTGGTCCGCAGCCCTGAGAGGGCCAGCTCCCCCTCGGTGCCTATACAACCTGCCTCCCCAGCTGCTGCGGCTCTGGCCACGCAGCCTCCCCTCCCCCCCCGGCCCTTTGTTCTTCCCACAGCTGCTCAGTAAATTCCTTGATTTGAAATTATGATCACAGGTTGGAGTGCTACTTAAAATAATTTTGCCAAATGTTCCATCTCTCTGCGTTGATGAACATAATGGATGAAAATTTAAAGAGAAAAAAATTTATGAATTCACTTTGTTAAAGACCAAAAAAAAAAAAAAAAAAAAAAAAAATCACAGGCTGCCTCCACAGCCTGCCTTTGGACACCTGAAGGATTCTCTCCCATGCTGGACCTTTGCAAGCTCTCGCCTGGTGGGGAGAGCCGGCTGCTGTCAGGTCTGTGGCCCGCCACAGATGGAGGGGGCAAAGGTCAGGGTGGGTGTTGGGTTTGTTTAAGCACGAGCCGAGGAGGACTGGAGGGAGCCCCTCGGTGTCCGATTTCCAATTTCCTGTGCGAGTCACTGATGGGCACCCCTCCTCTGCCCCACACAGCAGAACAAAGACCAGCCCGAAGACACGCAAACACCCTGGACAGGCCAGGTCCTCCCGCTCTAAGCTAGATTGCTCTCTCAAGCTCTGAGAGACACAGGGCCCAGAGGCAGATCCCCTGCGTGAGGCACCAAGATCCCACAAGGCCGAGTGCTGGGGCTCCCTGCTTCCCCTCCTCGGTGGGGTGCTGGCCCTGGCTGCCCGGGCTGCCCCATTGCTCAGGGGAGCCCTCCAGGTGCCCGCAGCTCAAGGAAACCCGGAAGGCCAGAGACAGGCCATGATGAGTCCCGTCAAGGGACCTTGCATGACTCCGGATTCTACCACCCCAGGTGGACTCCAGCTTAAGACGTTTCCCTCATTTCCTGAGCCTTCCTTGGTCTTGAAGAAGTAGGTGGGAAGGAATGAGCATATCCAGAGCACAGACAGGACAGAGAGAGTCTCAGATTTTCTGGAGACAAACAGCGCTCGCAACAAGGAGGCTCTTCCGCCATCAAGGCAGCGTGGCCAGGCCTGTCTCTGAGCGAGGATTCCAGAAAACCAATAAAGATGGTGTTCCTCCAGGACCGCCTCCAAAGCAACCTGCTCCCTGAAAACTCGCTCCGCCGCTCCGTACGAGTCTGGCCAGACACGGAAACAGCCCCTGCTCCCTGAGAGTCTGTGCATTAGGCACTGGGACCTTCAAGAACCATAAGGTGATGCCTTCGGTTATGCTGAATCACGATAAGCCGGGTTCGTGAGCATACGGGGAGCTCCATGGGTTCCCCCCGAAAGGATTGCACACAGTGCCGAGCCCTGCAAAGGGACGGTCACTTCTGCAGGGGCCTTCTCGGCCTTCGAGGCAGGAAGGACATGGGGGTGGCAGATCCGGGCCAGTTCCCAGAGCTGGTGCTTCCCAGCCGGATGAGACTAGGGAGTGTCCTGCCCCTTGTTGAGCTTCAGCTCCCTAATCTGTTCAACAAGCAGGACTCAAAGTGCCTCCCCAGGCAGCCACTGGGAACCAGGACTGTTCAGAGCACCAGGAACGGCGGAACGGCAGGGCCAAAGGCGCACCCACCTCCAGGTCAGGGCGGAGGGGGAGGGAGTCCTGACATACAGGAAGGCCCTCTAACTCCGGGCGCTATGGTCTCCCCTCCACCCCGCTCACGCAGTCTTCACCAAGCGGGACACAGAAGGAGTGGCCGCCCGAAGGAAAGTGGGTTTGATCACTGATACAGTTTAGAATACTGGTGCGTGGCAATTAGAAATTTAAGAAGTGAACTCTCTAGAGACAAGGCACTCCTCGTGGCCACTCCCAAGGCTGATCCTCCCCATACCCTCATCTCCTGGGTGACCCCCCTTTTGCTCCTGATGTTATCACAGAAGGTGATCTGCACCCTTGCTCATGTCTCTACAAGGGGAGCAGTCAGGAGAGAGGCTTGTGAGAACTGTGTCGTCCTTCTCCCTAGAAGTTACACTTGGGCCCTTTGGGTAAGCAAAGAAATAACGTTGTCTCCAGAGACCATGTGTGAGTGGGGCCCTGGGTGCCTCCTTGTTCTGCTTGGGTATTTTTTCCTTGTTTGCAGTGCTGATCACATGAAGGAGAGGAAGCCTTCATCCCTGACCCCTCCCAGGACCCATGGCCTAACCCCCCATGAGGTAGGATACTCTTTCACTCAAGTCCTTCAAGGGCCGCTCCACCCACTCCTACGGCAACGAGCAGGAGAGGCACAGAGGATGAGATCCCATTTTGTGCCTCGGACAGGTGACTTCCTAGAGAAACTTCTGCAAAGCAAAAAGAGAAATTTTTTTCCTACACAGTCAGAATGGCTTAAGTCATACATAATCCCAGCAGCTTGTATCTGCAGTAGATGCTCCACATCTCCTTACTGAATCCTTGTAATCACCTTCTGAGGGAAATCACTTTTTATTCCCATTTTACAGATAAGGAAATTGAGGCCAAAGAAGTACAGGGTTTGCCCAGTGGCACAAGGAGTGAGAGCACCAAGACATTAACCTGCGAAGGTCAGCCTTTATTTGGTCACACATCTCCAGGGGTTCAGCGGGGCCAAGCGCTACCCTGTTTATAATGCCTTTCAGCTGAGGATGTCAAAAAACCCTCATCAAGAGAGAATGACCCCACTCTTGAAAACCTGGAAACCTAGCCTTCTAAAGCAAATGAATTTCCAAACCTGGGGTTAATGATAAAGCTGGAAGAATGCAAAGTCTCACAGTTTCCTCTCCTCTTTTATCAACATGTGACTTGGATTTTCTAGAACTAGATCCTTAGTGGTAACTTATTAAAGGGTAAATCAAAGTTTGCTTTAAGAGAAAAGTAAATACACCCAACTTTCCATACGATGCTGGACCCTAGGTCCACTTCCTGCTTCTGCTGTTGACTCAGGCTGTAATCACAGATAAGTAGCTGCATACTCAGGGCCCAGAGCAGGAATCCCGGCATCTGCGTGCCCCCCACGGGACTGGGGTCTGGAAACGCTGTCTCCAGCAGGGTGTGCGGGCTTCGGCAAGGAAACCCGGACAAGAGGTGAAGACTCAGGCTGCACGGCTCCACGGGCCGGGAGCAGCTGCTTGTCCTTGCGTCTCTTATGGCAAGGAAAGGGGTCGCTGATTTGTCCCATTGCCAATAAACCCTGCTGCCCTTTGGCTCTGAATGCACCGTGATTATTGGGAGGGAGGTGGGAAGGGCTGCACTTTTGGACCCAGGGGGCAGGGAGGATAGGAACAAAGTTGACAAGAGTAAACTTTAATCACACAGGGAACATTTTCAAGGAATAAATAAAAATAGCCAGAAGTGGGTCAGCACGGCCACTGAGGTTAGTGGCCGGAAATTGGGGCAGCGTCCCGGGTAGAGGAATAAAAGTTTATTTTGTGAATACAAACTCATACTCTGTTTCCGATCTGATTGCCTGTTTTCCCCTTTTGGCTTCTCCTCTCCGTCTTTTGGACACACGAAAAGCGCACACACGGGCACAGCACGAAAGGGAACCGTGCGGTGTCGAGTCCTGCTCCGTCTTCTCGATCCCAAACTCCCTCCTTTCTCCTGAGGCTGGAGTAGAACGGTACTTTCAGAGTTCCCACTGGAGTGGCAGGCGGGACGGAGATGGAGTACACACTTCCCCGGTCTTCAAGGTTTCTGTGATGTCGGCGCATGTGGGTTAAAGGGGAAAAGGTAACAAAGCAGAAGAGACATCCTGAGTGCTGGTCCTGTTCCTGAGCAGGCCCACCCCAGCCAGCATCCTCCTTGTCACGGCCCCCCACGTGCCACACGCACAGTAGGCATGCCTGCGTGCCCTTAGACACACACAGGTGATACACGTGCACACGCACAGGCACACGCATGCCCGGTGCTCATGCACACACACGGTCCAAACACAGATGTACAAGGTACTCATGCACACACACCATAGATATGCATAACACAGAAAGTGGCTCTTGTCCCCTCGGTAACCTTAACCTTCGGGCAGTGATTAGCTCCCGCACTTGGCAGGATCACATTTCCTTGTGGCCTCAGTGGCATGGATGGGCCAGACTTACTGGGCTTACCAAAAAGAGAAAGGGCAGTAAAGTCTGACAAGCAAACATCCTGGGCAGATCATCAGGGCCAAGACAAGGGAATCAGGAGGGTGGGTTCATTTGGTGGGACTCAGCAGGTGACACTGGTCATTTACTGGAACACTAAAACATACACATCTTCCTCACGTTATTTTCTTTGAATTCACTGAAAAATAAAAGGAACTTGTGGGCTGGGCCAAATAGCATAGATAACACGTGTGTGTGTGTGTGTGTACGCAAATGTACATAGGCACATGCATACATATAGACGTGCATACACACTTAAGGCATGTAACAAAGAATACAGCCATAAGGATTCTAGAAGGAACTTGGGTGTGGACGTAGCTTCCACCCATTTGCTCTCTGTCTCCCCTGGACGGAGAGCAGGCATAGCAACACGTCGAGCCCACCAGGCTGTCCCCGCACCGAATCTTCTC
Organism: Mustela nivalis; assembly: GCF_964662115.1. Taxonomy (NCBI): domain Eukaryota; kingdom Metazoa; phylum Chordata; class Mammalia; order Carnivora; family Mustelidae; genus Mustela; species Mustela nivalis. Next base: position 98,882,846 of record NC_139021.1, read on the forward strand.
CAGGGCAGCCAGGAGGACTCCTTTCTGCAGTTCAGTCCGCAGAATGTTTGCAAGGCCTAGGACAGCCCGCGCATCTCGCCGGTGGAACTCTCTGCGCTGTGGTCAGTTAGCTGTGTACCGGAATGGCATCTGTTTTCACGTTTCAGAGCACGACCATGTATACTGGGAGCTGTTGCCCAACTGAGCCTCCCAGCTGGCCGGGAGAGGGCTCGGTTTCCGGAAGGACGCGGCATTCACCTGGAGGTCCTCACCCAGGAGGCTGAGGACACGGAAAAGTTCCAGAGTGTTTTTCAAAAATCATCCGGTTTTTAAAGATCTGCTTGTTAGGAATGCAGCCTCAAAGGCAGATTAATCAAACACAGACTCACTGAAAAATGTGCAAGAACGGATGACTTTTTTTTTTAGCATGGGGTTTTCAGGGTGGGATTTTTGAGGAGTGGGAGGGAGGCTACGCAGGCAAGATAAACTCCTTCAGAGCATGGGCAAAATTCCCTTTTCAATTACCAGTTTTAAAAAAAAAATGACAAAGTCACACAAGAGAGGAAATGAAAAGGGAAATTTTTAGACTTCTCATCCGTCCAGAAAGCCCCGGGCCTGTTTCAGAAGCCGGTCAGGGCAACTGTCGGGCCTGCGGTCACCGCGCTGCAATCCCAGGAGGCCTTGCGTCACCAGCCATTATATCAATAAGGAAGTAGGATCACCTAACCACAAGCCAGCTTCTTTTCTAAGCCCACATGTTGCTCTAGAGGGTTTTTAAACAAGAGACTTTCCTGTTTTTGAAACCTGTGAATCCACAGGTCTTACAGGTTACTCAAATTACCTTATCACTTGTAGCAACCACTGGCATGAATTTCAAAACTGCTTACTCCAGCCCTCCCCTCCCCTCACTACAGACATCCATTTACTCACCGAATCCTTATTTACAGGATCGTGTTTCCAACTGCTGACACAGAAGAAAAACATACTAGTTATACATTAAGCTTTACGGTTAAGGTCTCTGTGCCAGGCCCTGTCCAAACGGTATTTATTCACTGGCCAGAAGGCAGGAGAACCACCCCGGAGAAAATCCAACAGACGGGGCTTTGCAGCCAGATCAGCGTTCCTTAATACGGCCATGCTATTTTTCATGCAAACACGGACAGGCGCGTGCAAATGTAGTGTACGAGATCATCACGACTCATGGGGAAGTAATTATATTTATCGTAGGATGTGCAGCAAGTCTTTTGGAAAATCTGTAACACAAGCAGAAGGCATCCCAAACCACCTAATGAGGTTCCTGGAAAATAAATGTAAAAAGGCGTGGGTAGAGGACTCCATGGGACCGTCCAATTTAAAACTCCATGGTGTGCAAGTCAGCCTTGTTTTTCTCTTGAGAAAAAAAAAAAAAAAAGGTTCAGATTAAAGAGTGCAGCAGAGAACCGATGAACTAAAGCCACAAACAAACCTCTCTCTTTCCTGCTCCACACAGCAGCTCGAGAGAGATGTGCCAAACCCAAAAACTGCATTTGATAGCCATCTCCTGGTTTAACTCCGACCCTGGCCAGGGGCCACTTGGCGTTGCTCAAGGAATGTCTGCAGAATTCGTCCTGAGATCCCTTGCTAGAAGCGTCCACCCTCCCTGGGTAGACCTGAAGTTAGCAGATGGTGGTACAGGTTCTGTTTTCAGGAATGGCCCAGTCCGAGCTAGCATGAACGACTGGTGAACTTTACCCTACAGCCAGTGACCTCTAAGCTGACTCACAGAATCCACATGGCAATTGTGAATCTAGCAGACACTTATCTAACCTCACACTTCTCGGTCTTTGGGGGTTAGAATCAACACTTAGCTCATCAAAAAAACATGCATCTCCCCAAAAAGAACCTGCCCTCTGTTTGTGCACACTGGTTTGGTGTTTATCTTATTTTGTTTTTCTGCATTCCAATCCATCTGCTGGCACTGAAATGTTGAGATAGTCACTAGAAGGCCGTGACGCTGTGATTTTTACGCTTGAGGGAAGGTTCTTGCAAAATATGAAAGATTCTCTCTTATGACATGGTAAGTGTGAATGGGGTGATACCCAAAATTGTCAGAAGTAACTCTCTCAAAGAAGGTGACTGGCCTGTGGCATAGCACAGTGCACTCATGCGGGGGGGGGGGGGGGGATACAATACAATACAAGAATTCCAAAGAATTCAGACTTCCCACACAGGCTGGATAGATATTTTTCATTTTAATACTCTCTGGCAAATAATCTACTGTGTTTGTATGGAAAGAATCCTATTCTTCAGAGGGAGAGGGAGAGAAAGAATCTTAACCAGGTTCCATGCCCAGAGTGGAGCCCGACACAGAGCTCGATCTCACGACCCCGAGATCATGACCCGAGCCGAAACCAAGAGTCAGACACTTAACAGACTGAGCCCCCCAGATGCCCCCAAAACTAATACAAATTTTGAAGAGTTTTCTGATCCCTTTGGACTGTGGATATTTACAACACTTAGGACCAAGCCCTCTCGCCTGACATCGGCTGAGCCTGCTGGACAGTTGCCCAACCACCCTCTGGGGCTGGCTGTGCAGACCACAGCTCCATGCACCCTCTCCAGGGGAGAAGCATTGCCCAATGAAGCAACGTTGCCTCCCCTTTTGCACCATCGCTGACACCCCAGCCCCAGCCCCATGCTGCCAGGCCTGCTTACAGAACTGCATGTCCCCTGCGATCCTGTGCCTTCCAGCTCGATGCCAACAAGGGCAATAGGTAATAGGTACTTTTGACAAAGGACCGTGCAGCAAGCCTTCTCATCACTTACAGAAGTTCTCTCTTTGGGGCCATGACCAACCCCATCAACCCAGCCCAACAAAGAGCAGATATGAATAGGATAGATACGAGATGACACCTTGTATTTATGTCTATCAAAAGATCTTCCTCTTACCAAGTGCCCACTATATTTCTTTATTTTTAAATAACAAAATATCCTGCAAGGAATTCCATCAGTGCTAGTCTGGGATAATCACAGAGTTTGCCTGGAAGAAGGATTTGGTTTTGGTTTTTATTAAAAATAAAAAATATTTCAGGGTTTTTCTAGTTATTCCTGCAAGTATTAGATACTGTCAGCAAGTCTTTAAAGCTTATTGGGGGGGGGGGGGGAAGAAGTTTTATCATGAAAGTTTTCAAACATATCCGAAGAGCATATAGTAAAATGAAGTTCCATATGCCCTTCTCCTTGATTAATAACAACCTAGATTGTTCCAAATTTGATCCACTTCTTCCTTTTTTTGTCTTTTGCCTTTTTCTCTTGCTGCACTCTCTCTTTTTTTAAGATTTCATTTGTAAGTAAGTAATCTCTACACCCAATGTGGGGTTCAAACCTACAACCCCCAGATCAAGGGTCACACGTCCACCTACTGAACCAGCCAGGTGCTCCGCTTCGCTGAACCATCGTAGAGAAAATCCCAGACGTTGTGTCATTTCTCCCCTTCATACGCTAGTATGCACCATTAAAATGCATGGACAATTCCTTATGTAACCCCAACCCATTAAAATCACATTTAAAAGCAGTACTAGAAGAAGTTAGCTTTACGGAGATCGCAAATAAGCTTAAGTGTAAGCTTAAGCTAACACTTCCAGTGACCACAACACAGATGCAGAAAGTACTAAATCCCAAAGATACTCGAGCGGCACCAGGATGGTGTGTTCTGGAAGACCGAATGAGATCTCTCAGAAAGGGGCTCCAGTGACAACAAAGACAGGTGTTGATAAAGAGTCTGAATAATAAGAAAAAAAAAAAGAAAAGAAAAAAGGAGGCAATATTTCTAAATAAGTATACATGTATAATTTTATATATGCAGGTAATTAACTCAATAAATGTTATAACTAGATATCTGACAACTTCACTTGCATCATTAAAAGCGTATACATTCGGGGCGCCTGGGTGGCTCAGTCAGTTAAGCATCTGCCGTTGGCTCAGATCATGCTCCCAGGTTCCTGGGATGGAGCCTCAGGTTGGGCTACCTGCTCGGCGGGAAGCTGCTTCTCCATCTCCCTCTGCCTGCCTCTCTGACTGCTTGTGTTCTCTCTATTTCTCTGTCAAATAAATAAATAAGTTTTGTTTTTTTTTTTAAAGCATATCTGTTCAAGCTGACACAGACACACACAAGACTTTTGGAAGCTGCTCATTGGGAAATGGGGCATAGCCTCGTATTTGGAGTTGCAAATACAGGATCTGCAGCCCATTGCCTACCCTTCTTGTCAAGAGGATTTCTTGAGCGTCTTCTAAATTCCAAGCACTCTGCCAAGCCCTGAGTACATGTGCCCCTACTTTGGACACCAGCCCTCCGAGAGAAGACCTGCTGCCCCCTCAGTTTTACAGGGGAAGATCTGAGGCTTCAGGAAAGTGAGTTTTTCTCCCGAAGAGATAAGGATGGAACACACGCCCCACTTATTCTGCTCTACACTGCTGACTCTGCAAGTTCACGTCTCTCTCCCTTCCCCTGGGAGTCCCTGCAGATCCACCCTGAAGCCGGTGGCAACATCAAGGTTCCTATGACACACTCAAATGAAGAAGAACCAGGAAGCAGGGAGGAGGGCTGAGTGCAGGCGTGATTCACAGCAGAGCTTGCCTTCCTTTTGTGATCACTGAATCGTTTCTGGCTTTAACAGTCTGGTGTTAAACAGTAGATGACACAACCCAGTGGTGTACATCCACGAAGACAAAACGGAGCCAAAACGTTTGCAGACGGGGTGGGCTGCCTGGGCCCCTGGCCTGACCTGAGCTTCCATGGTGCTCTTGTGACTCATGTCCCTTGATGCAACATCTTCCCATTCAGAGCTTTGAACCCCCTGGGTCAGTTCTTGTCTGTCACCTCTTCTGGTACGAACTTCGAGGTACAATGAGGAAAAGAAAGGCCACCCAGGTCCCTGCTCAGGCCGGCAGTGGGGCACACGCAGGTGGGTGCGGGCCCTCAAAGCCAAAGACTCCGAGATCCTTGTGTAGCGTCACGGGGAGCTGTGGGGCGATCCCCGGCCACGCATTCCACCTTCCTCGCTGCAGTTTCCCCATCCTTAAAGGGCACTATTCGAGGACCAGGCCTGAAAGAGCCAAATCATATTACCCAGTTAGGGCGGAAAGCTCCCCAAGAGCGCTCTGGAGGCCGGGCCTGCAACCCGCACACACACACGGTCTCGCTAAAAGCGCTCTGGTGCGCCCGCGCTCGCAGGCAGTAAAACCCGCCTGAGCGGAGCGGCCTGGCTGGAAACGAACTGCAAATTGATAAACGTTCAGTTGCTAATGCCGTGTTTATTGTTTTTTACTAGGATAAAAATTAACTGTGCGGCCTGGGCCAGAAAACAGCCTGAGCTCTCCCATCTGGGGGGCGGGACCGGGGTCCCTCCGGCCCGGGTGCGCACAGGTTCCCGCCGATCCCGTCTGCACACAGGCCCAGGTCCGGACCGCACAGCCGGGGGGGGGGGGGGGCTTCTGGGCAGCACAACCGGACCGGCCACCGCGCCGAAAGGGGGACTGTCCTGAGGGCGCTTCGGCAGCAGGCAGGGCCCCCAGTATCACGCCCGGGGTCCTGCACCTCCCAGGGAAGAGTTGCCACACCTGGGCCGGAAGGGCAGTGAACTAGGGCTGGAAGGGCGGCTACCGCCCGCGGTGGGCAGGGCAGGGGGCGCGCGGGCTGGGGGCGGGGCTGGGCGCGCGCAGGGGCGGGGTGCAGGGCAGGAGCCAGAGCAGGCCCCGCGGACCGGCCAGGCCCCGTGACGGAGCAGCCCCAGCCCCAGCTGCGAGGCCGCGCCGTCCCCCGGGGCCCTTCTCCTCGGGCTTCGAGCAGCTGGATCCGTTTACTGCAGCCGCAGCGCCTTGCACAAGCACCGGCTGAGTTATTGCTCTTGGAAATCCCCTCTGTTTCGGGGAATCAGGTAGCTTTCAAACTCCCAGTAATTAATGGTCCTTTTGGTCCAGAGAGAAGAGCAAAAAAAAAATTTTAAAAAGCCAAAACAAAATAACAGACTGCAGGCTACAGGTTTCAAAACAGGCTGTTCGGTTTAGAGTAAATTAGAGGGAGTGGGTGGCTGAGGTCCCGAGTAATGTTATCCTGTGCCATGTGGTCTTCTTTGACGTCAGCAAGATGTTTCTCCCCGCTTTACCCTTCTCTCCCTCCTCTCTCCTTTCCTTGTCCGCACCCTCCTCCCCTTCCTCCCGCCTTCCCTCTTCGTGTCAGGGAGACAGATGACACAGGGGCGCTCTGGAAAATTGCTCGTGCTTGTGCGAGATAGCTCACAGGCTCTGATAATTCCCACATTTTCAAAACACATGAAGGCTGTGGGGGAGGGGGCAATTCAGCCGCCGTCTGCATGAGCAACCAAAAATACATGTGACTCAGTGAGGAAGAGAGGAAAAGCCTGCTGGAAAGCAAACAGCAACCACCGCTGGCTCCACATTCCACAGCCCTTCGTTGTGCCGGATTAGCGGTCCTGTCTGAGGGAGCATTCTTCCTGTGGTAAAGAACGCATTTTTGTCTCCAGCCTGAAATAGAAGCCCAGAGAGCATGCGTCCTACTCGCCTGCTACTAGATGCGGGGAACCCGGCTGGGCTGCTGTGCACCTTCTCCTGGCTCCCCCCAGATCTCTGCCACCCAGGCCGTTTTTCGGCCATTGTCTCATTAAAGACAGCCAACAGCTGCCCTTGGGTCAACACAGAACTATCTAGAACAAGGGCTCCGGGGCTAAGTAAGCATCTGTAGCCTGACCCTCCAATACCTTTGTTTCCTCTTTAAATGGCTTTTGTCCACCCCATTGTTTCAACAAAGGCGGCGTGGCCTGGCCATGGCAGGGTCCTGTGGGCGGCCACATAGTGAGAGCTGGGGGGAGTGGGGAGATCTCCCCAGGTCCTTTATTACCATCAGCCTCAGCAGGATGACTTGGTTTCCAGAATGACCCGACTCTGTCATTTTGCCCAGGCATCTCTTTGGAAGGAGAAATCTGTCCCAGACCTCACATGACGGAAAGTGGTTCCAAGTAGTGCAGGGTAGGGAGCAGGCCCTGGGGCACATGTGGGCCTGATTTTCTCTCTCGGGCACGTGGTGGTTCCTCCCTCCTCTGTTCTCTGATCTGGACAGCAAGGGCCTCAGAAGACCTTAGAACAGTTCACGTTTTCTAAACCAGGGCCTCTAAATGCTCCCTGCAGTCCCATGAAAAACACACTGGGAATGAAAAATGCGCATACGAGAAAGCAAGTGAGATCACACGAATCTATTCAGTGATTAGACCGGATCCCCGAAAAAAGGCATGGCATTACTATAAGGGGGGGGGGGAGTCCTAAGCAGATTACAGCACTTTAGCAAGAGCCCAGGCTAGACCTTTAGCACGAGTGCTGGAAGGACAGAGGAATTAGCAAGCCAACCAATAGGAGGAATTAACCTGTTTAGAACAAAGAGAAAAGGAGCCCGAACCTTGTGGGAGGGGAGAAGGATGGGGTTAGAACTGTTTGGTTTGAGGAAGAACAGACCAGTGCAGCGTAAACACAAGGCCGGAGTCTGACGTGATGATGAGTGAAATCAGCAACGTGAGGGGACATATGTTACACGCACTCCGTGTGTCAGACCCCGCCCGACTCCTACAGAACACACTCCTGTTTAGTTCTCGTGGTGCCCTCGGGGGCGGGGGGGGCGGTGTGCTCTTTGGGGCAACAAGAAAGAGAATCCTGGACCTGGAGAACTTTGGACACCTTGAAGCAGTTGTATCCAACCAAGAGCCAGATACAAGGCCAGCCCAGCCTTGCCTCCACTGGTCACGGCAGAGAGGGGACACTGGCTGTCCTTCAGACGTAGCGGCACAGACCCCAAGGGAAGAATGAGGGCTCGTCTGTGGGCAGCCAAAGCTGGCCTACGTGCCTCTGCTCTACGGCTCCTTCCTCCCCTCAGAACCACCGGACACATCAAGGAAGCCCTATGAGCCTCACATGTGCTCCTTCTGGAAACACCGCTGGCCCTAGCCTCGCCAAGGAACCTCTGGGCTCTCAGGGAAGCACAGTCCAACCTCCTGGGACATTCAGGGACTCAGGTTGGTGACAGGGACACGAAGGGGCCTTTCCTTGGTGGGCCTCTGAGGGAGGAGCAGGGAACATAGGCTTCACGCAGCCGAAGCGTTTGTGTCTGGAAGCTCCGGTTTGTTAAGCGTAAGCTTGCTCTCCTGTCGAAGTCGCCGCAAAGATCTTTCTTTCCTCCTCACACCGCCTCTCCAGGAAATACCCCTCACTCATTTCTGGCCACTTCAGCAGAATTCTCTCTCCTTCCTGGTCTGCACATCACTCTACTGAATTCCTCTCCCTTCTTTCAAACATATAGCCCTGATGTAGCAGATGTCCCTTTAATGACACATCCTGTGAGGGCATAATGGCAAATCCTATGCCTCACTTAAAACATTGCCCTGAGACGCCTGGGTGGCTTAGTAGGTTAAAGCCTCTGCCTTCGGCTCAGGTCATGGTCCCAGGATCCTGGGATCGAGCCCCACGTCAGGCTCTCTGCTCAGCAGGGAGCCTGCTTCCTCCTCTCTCTCTCTCTCTCTGCCTGCCTCTCTGCCTACTTGTGATCTCTATCTGTCAAATAAATAAATAAAATCTTAAAAAAAAAAATTGCCCTGAGAGCGGTGGGTGGGAGCCACTGGGAGGGCACTTGGAGGAGAAGCTCCTGCTTCTACAGTCTGTTTCCTTCCTTTTTTTTTTTTTAAGATTTATTTATTTGTCAGAGAAGAGAGCAAAAGCACGGGGAGCAGTAGGCAGGGAAGCAGAGGGAGAAGCAGGCTCCCCCCTGAGCAGGGAGCCCAATGTAGGACTCAGTCCCGGGGCCCTGGGATCATGACCTGAGCCAAAGGCAGCCACCTAACCGAGTGAGCCATCCGGGCACTCCCTGAACAGTCTGTTTCCTTCTGGTCACCAGGACAGAGTGGAATGGCTCCTATCTGGACTTCCTTCCCGCCCCTCAGGCCCCCTTGACCTCCTTCCTCCGCCCCCATGCCCACACCTCCCAGCAGTCTGGACTCCGGTCATCGACATTCCCCTGAGCATGTGGATTCTCAGCAGGTTCCAGAACACTGCTCTGCCGCTCAGCAGCTGTGTCCACCTGAACCAAAGGACAGAACACGAAGCCCCTGCCAGGTGGTGAAGCAAGGGCTTTGTGAAGCTGTTTGGCCAAAGACACCCAGACCAGTTGGTGCTCGTGTGATAGGGCAAAGATGAAGCAGAAGACCCGGTGTCCTCCTGATGTAGCAAGCCGCCAGCCTCAACCAAACACCTGCCCAGTCAGGACCTCTGGTGTCCCAAAAAGGTGGCACATGTGGTAGCCAATGCCCACTGTCCACAGCACGTCGTGCCTGGTTTGCAACCTGGCCAGCTGGACCCCCAAGCCTTGGGCTCCTCCTCTGTAAAATGGAGACTTCGACAGGAGAGCAAGCTTACGCTTAACAAACCGGAGCTTCCAGACACAAATGCTCCTTCCAGGAGTGGAGACACAAGGCATAGAAGACCCTTCCCTATCGTAGATCCTTCCCAGTTGAGTTCCTAACACCCTACAGTGGTTGGCAGCCGCAGTTTTCCCAGTGGCTTGATGCTAAAAACCATAACAGCTACACATGACAGGACAGGATTTATGAGCCTTGTGTGTTAAATATATTATCTCGACTCCCATCACAAGCCCAGAAAGGTGGGTGTTATCCCCTCATTTTACAAGGAAGGAGTCTGGGACTCAGAGCAGTTCAGTAACTCACCCGAAGTCACACAGCCGGTTAGTGGCCAAGAGATGGCAGCCGTCAACATGGTGCCTCCTCAGTGCCTGCTGCCCAACGCACGCTTGCTTCCTTCGGTGCAAGCGGAGCTCAGCTCTCATTCCCCAACAACACAGCGGATGGTAAGTGACTGTGCAGGGGCTACCGCTACATGTGCGTGTGTACTTGTGTGCACACACACCTACCTTCAGCCAAGGGTGGCACTTTTAGCTGACATGCTAAAAACCTGTCATGTCATTTTGCCCAGGCATCTCTTTGGAAGGAGAAATCTGTCCCAGACCTCACATGATGGAAAGTGATTCCAAGTAGTGCAGGGTAGCAGGCCCTGGGGTACATATGGGCCTGATTTTCATTCTCGGGCATGTGGTGGTTCCTCCCTCCTCTGTTCTCTGATCTGGACAGCAAGGGCCTCAGAAGACCTTAGAACAAAGGTTCAGAGCCCACCTACGGAAAATTCATCCCTGATTCGGCAGGACAGACCTTCAGCCTTAACACACCACGAAAGTAAACAATGGCCATTCAAAAAGGCCAGGACACAAATGGGAAGTTCCTGCTCGGTGACAGAGCTTAATAAGCCCAACAGCCAAACCCAAACCCGTCTGAAAGCCTCGGTAGACACTCAGGTGATGATGACTGTATCTTAAGTACCTGAGGAAGGGAGGGCAAGAGATAAAACCATCTTCTGTCTGAGCAGAGGTTCATCCCTGTCCCTCATCTGAGAGCAGTGCCAACAGGCCCAAAAGTGTGACCTGAACAGAAAGAGACCACCCCCGTGGAGCCATGGGTGTCTACATGTAAACACAGTGGAAGGGTGCCTACGTAGATAAGCAGGTCTTAAACACATCTGCTCCGAAGGTGCTCTTGGTCTCTCCAGACCCCTCCAGACCCTCTGTGGCGATGGGGATTCCTTTTGAACTTTTCCTTCTTAGCAAAGCTACTCTTGTTAAGAAGCCAATACCCCAGGGCCACCTGGGTGGCTCAGTGGGTTAAAGCCTCTGCCTTCAGCTCAGGTCATAATCCCAGGGTCCTGGGATCGAGTCCCGAATCGGGCTCTCTGCTCAGCGGGGAGCCTGCTTCTCCCTCCCTCTCTGCCTGCCTCCTGCTTACTTGTGATCTCTGTCTGTCAAATAAATAAATAAAATCTTTAAGAAAAAAAAAGAAGCCAATATCCTAAAAACCAAGGTGACCTTGGATGTCCTTCTCCGCTGGGGCGGACCAAACTTTCCTTGCTGAATCAGACCCCATAATGTATCACCTATGAGTCACACACCAGCAGATGAGCCACTGTTAGGAAGAGAGATAATGGGGCGATATTTATCAGCAGCTGTATCTTAGCAGATGACAGGCATTGCCTAATCACTGATCATACTCATATACATTACCTTCCAGATCACTGCGTGGTAGTTCCTGGGATGGTTTCTAACTGTCAATATTTACCGAACCAGGCACTTAACAACACAGACCAAGCAGGCTAGATGTCTCCAAGGATGAGTCATGCCAAATGAAGCCTTTTATCTAAGGGTCACTGCTCAGTCCTCATTGGCCAAAGCACACGGACAGTCATCAGGTTATTGAAAAAGCACATGCATGGTTGCAGGCTCTGCTCCGTTCTCTGGAGGAACCAGCGTTTATGAAATCAAAGGCTGGGAGGAGAGGGCATGGCTTTGAAAGCATATAGAGCTCCCTTTTTTTTATCGGCTGGGTAGTAAATAGAGGTCTGGGGCTGAGGGAAGTGACCAAGAAATAGCCCCAAGAACCCAAGTCAGTTTCCACCTCCAAAGGGCCCATAATAACCTCCCTGAAGTCACATTGTGGCCTTGACCGGAGAAGGCACAGTGTCGCACCAAACACACCAAGAGGGGGGCACCTGCTAGACTTAGAGCCAGGCCAACCACTCACTGGCTTGGTCCTTTGAGTAAGCAAAGCAGACCCAGTCCAAGGTAGAAACTCTTGGTTCCATTCAAGCATTGGAAGATGATCTCTGGGGCTTTTGAAAGCTTGTGCGTTCGGGAGTCACTGATTTCCAATGCCGCGAGCCTCCAAAGATGGGCACACCTCAGGTCTTACGAGGAGGGAAGAGGGAAGGCACGAGGGGCCAACCAAGGAAGGCAGTGCAAGAGGAAGTGGGGCAGGGAGTGGCCCCACACATGGCGGCTTTGCAACACTCTTGCTGGACTAGCCCTCAGACCATCCCTAGAACACATTCACTTTTCTGTATGGAGAAAAGGTAGGGGGCGCCTGGGTGGCTCAGTGGGTTAAGCCGCTGCCTTCGGCTCAGGTCATGATCTCAGGGTCCTGGGATCGAGTCCCGCATCGGGCTCTCTGCTCAGCAGGGAGCCTGCTTCCCTCTCTCTCTCTGCCTGCCTCTCCATCTACTTGTGATTTCTCTCTGTCCAATAAATAAATAAAATCTTTAAAAAAAAAAAAAAAAGAAAGAAAAGGTAGGAAGCTTGTTTTAACATCAGCGTTACATGAAAATGTGCCACTATCAGTATGAGTGACCGTGATGTGCAAATTTCAGTCCCTAGCACACACACAGAAGCGGATTGCAACCACTGGCAGTGATCTATTTACCGAAGTCCTTTGGGGACCCAGTACTAGGCAACACGGGACCCGTTGGCCAATGCAAGCTCCTGGAATCCCAGTTCCCCTTAAAATCAATGAGCTAAGTGAGGATTGCAAAAGGACCCCACCAGGGCACAGGATTATTATTGAGTTGTATGGTGGAAAATATCTTTGACTGCAAATTGGTAGGTACCATGGAAATACAAAAAATATCAAGACTTGCATACTGTGCAAGTCTTCAAAGAGACCTGGCTTCTTTATTAAGGAGACCTGCAGCCCCGCAGATCTGAAGGCCCAGAGGTGTTCCCAGATATCCCAAGATTACTCCACGATGAAATGACCTCGTGATCCTGCAAAGAGATCACGGCCCACGGCCACCAGCCGGGGCCATAACTCAAAGGACAATCTCCCAGTAACAGCAGTATGGAAACACAACATGCATCACCTTTAGTCACAAAGGGCAACAAGGAATATAAGTCATGGTATACAAAGAGAGTTCACTGTGGCCCTGCCCAGCTAGCAAGCCCCATAAAGCCAGCGCTAGGTAAGACCCTGCTGGACATGCCACCCTCTGGACAGTCATGTGTGTCCCCAGATGCTGTGAACCATCTTCCTTAGCACATGCATGGCTGCTTGGGCCACGGGTCTGTTCTGTCGGGCCACGGGTCTGTTCTGGCCACGTGCACACACACGTGTGCTAAATAAGAACTTGCGGGGGTGGAGGGGCAGCCAAAAAATTAAAAATGAAAATAAAAAACGGTGTTTCTGACTCTATAGGAAAGGGTTCTCATTCCTTTCCAGAGCTTCCATCGGGCGGCATCTCATGGGGAGCCCTCTGTTTCATTTCCTCCTGCTTCCCTCTGTTGGGGGTGGTGGTGGGCAGAGGTAAGGAGAGGCTGAAGAGAGAGGAGTTTGGGGGAGAGAATGGGAAGAGAGATGGTCCCCTCACTGGGCCTCTTTCTCATGCTTCTTGACTTTGTCTCTGGACCTCCTACAGCACCTTGCACTTGGTTGGTTATGTGCTCCACAAACCTGTTGAGAAGCCATGTTAGTCCACTAGGGCCGTCCCATAACAAAGCACCACAGACTTGGGGGGTAGGGAGCGGCGTTCAGCAACAGGAATGCATTTCCCCCAGCTCTAGAGGCCAGAAGTCCAAGATCAAGGTATCCACAGAGTTGGCTCCTTCTTGAGTGAAGGATCTGTCCCAGGCCTCTCTCCTTGGCTTGTTGATGGCGGCCTTCCGCCTGTGTCTTCACAACATCTGTCCCTCATATATGCCTGTGTCTGAAACTCCTCCCGTCATAAGGATTGGTGCAGAGCCTCATTTTAACTTAAAATGACCTCGTGTTAACGTAATGAACCTCCTCAAAGACGCCCATCCCCAAACACAGCCACATTCTGAGGTCCTGGGGGTTAGGACTTCAACAACATGAACTTCAGCACAGAACTTCCACCCTAACAAAGGCGAAGCAGAAAGAGAAGGGAGCGGACATGTGCGGAGCCCCACTGCGAGCTTGGCCCTGTGCCACGCAGTAGAGATGAAAGATAAGGCCCAGACCGGCCTCATCGGGACAGAATGACTGGACCACGGCCCCAGTGAACATGCGAGTGGCCGGGTCGCTGAGGAAAGGATCCAGGGGGCAGACATCAAAGCCACAGAGCCCCGGGCCAGCAGCCCACCCCCACCTCCCTCTCCAGTGGGGTCTCAGAAATAATGAGGGGAGTAACGTGGCCACGGGCTCCTGCCTCCACCCTCACTCCCCGCCCAGAGCAGCCGGCACAACCTTGTCCCGTTGGCAGAAAGAGAGCAGAGCCATCACGCCAAAAGGCTCGGCGCTCCCAGATGAAAACCAGACTTTCCCTTCACGCTCACCCTGCCGCGCCCTGGGAGACCTGGGGAGACACCCCCGCTGGGGGTCACAGCCGCCCGAGGCCACAAACCAGATGGAAAGACCCCACGAGCAACTTCAAAGGTCCGCCGTGCCAGGAGGACTGCCTGCCCCTGGCCGCAGCCAGCTGCCATGCGGTGGCAGGATGGTGCCCTGGCCCGGGGATACTGTCACGCCCATGAAAGGAGAGTGAGAGTCCCCACATCCTCAACTCCGACTCCTGAAGACACTCTGGGCCCGAAACTGCGACCAGAAGCATGGAAGCCAGATTAGAGGAACAGAAAGGCGAGATGCCCGTGAGCTTTACGACCAGCGATCCTTCCACTTACTACAGATACTGGGCCCACGTCACTCAACTATTCTCATCTGTGCTGGGAGCGTTTACTTAATCTGCCTTCAAAGAGATTTCCAAACGGGTATTTGTGTGACCGAACAGGGGTCAGAGCCCCTTTCACATCAGTGGGAGCCAGCAGGGGGCAGGCCAGCTGCCGGTCATCTGAGCTCCCGGGCTGGGCACAAACTTTGAACCGGTTCCTGTCGGGTGTCGCTTTCAGACTCCCCGTGACCCTGGTCATCGGTCAGTTCCTGAATCGCAACAACACGCCACACCAGTGCGCTCACCAGCGGCCCTCCCTTGCGTGGATGATTCCCTTTCATTGTCTTCCAGCACATTCTCCCTCCAGCCCAAACAGAATCGCGTCGGAACGGCCTATCCTTGAATCTTTCCTTTATTACCAAATGCGTGGCTCAAAAGCATCAAGTTGGTATTTCCTCTGCCACAGTAGGGACTTTTATGGGGTTTTTATTTGGTTTCATTTTTGCCGTGCTTCTGAGAATGGCTCCTTTGTTCTGCCCTCACTCGTTGTTCAGATCCTCCAAGGCGATCTCCTCAGAAAGTCTGTGAGGCTGCCCCGGACAGGTTCTGCCCCCCACCCCCGCCAGAAAAACAGAGCAAAAAAAACCCCATCTTTTATGGATCTTTAAGCAACACAACAGTGGACTCTGAGGACAGACAAGGCACCTCCCCTGGGCCGTGGCCCTCACTGGGAGGGAGAAGCGGAGGGAGGCAGCGAGGCTCTGAGTCCACGGCGGGGGCCTCGGAAAGAGCCTTCAGCATGGGGCAGTAGCGGGCCCGTCATTTGTCTGCCAGAACAGGAGCCCCTTGTGGAAGACACTCCCTCCACCGCACTCATCATAGGGTCATCTGCTCAGTCATCTGCTCCGAGATCCTGACCCAGCCACGGTGATTGAGCCAGGGACGGTCACCTGACTCCGATGAAGGCCATCGCGGCCTCTCTCTGGGACTTTGGAACTCTCAGTTCCCTCTCTGGCGGTGACACGGTGAGGTATGACAAGCAGATCTGCCATCGCGCACATTCCCCACCGTCAGGAGAAAGCTTATCAAAGAGATTAAAATCAATATTTGCTGGAAGATGATGTGAGAGAAAAGAGAGAGTGCTGGGCAGGGTCAGGTCCCAGCTGCAGGTGTCCTCAGGGCCCCTCCCCCGCCTTCTCCAGTCTGTCACACGGAGCTCCTTTTTAGAAGCCCCAGCGGGTTGGAATCGTGCTTCTCTTGCGTGTGACTAATAATAGAGTCGTCATTAAATACCCCGGCGACTGGATGCTGGCCATCCCTCCTGAGTGAGATCAGCTGACCTCTGCTCCGGCCATGGAAATAGGAGGGGATGGGGGAGAGGGAGGTGGACCGAACTGACCTGGAAAGAGAGACTGTCCTCCAAGGTGACTCAGGGCACTGGAATATGGAACCCCTACGGTGGTTGTGAGAGAATTTTTAAGTCTTTACCAAGCCAGTGCTTTTACGATTATGGACTCTCAGGCAGAGGCAATTATCTGGGTAATTGAAGTGTTTCTTAGAACAGGTTTCGGGTGAGAGCAGTGAGGGCTGTTTAGGCAGCACCCTAATGACATGTCCTTGGAAAGCTCAGAGCCAAAAGCCAATCACTACTCTTCTCGTGGGAAGGCCGCAGTTGCACACCCGGCCCTCTCCCACCTACGGCTGGCTACATGGACACGTGGACTCCAGGAGAGCCCGAAGCTCCAGGCAGTCTACGGCCTCCTCCATCAGTCTAACATCTGCCGGGACTGAACCCCCCAGAACCCAGCTGCTCCCCCAAACACAGCTCCCACATATGAGGAAGCCCCCGATGTGGGCCAAGACCCAGGAGATGGCCCTTTGCTGGTCTCCATCGGCTGAAACCTCAGGAAGGCCTCGAGTCAGAAGGGCTTACCCAGCTGGGAGGGAGGCCACAGAAGCCAGCTTAATCCTTTTACTCATCCCAAAGGGTCAAGGGAGGGCCAGCACCCACCAGGGGCAGAGCCTCCGTTTTGACTTCAATTTCAAAGAATCCAGCTAAAGCCACACAGGGCCCCCTGGCACCTCCCTAAGAAACAGATCCAATCCTGAGTCAGAGAGGAAGCTGACACTCATTGCATCAGCCCTCCACTTCCTCCTGCCCACGGCGGCTCGGCCAAGGCCAGTAGCCACTTCCAAGGGACAACTTCACGACTGCCACTCGGAAAAGTTGATGCCCCAAAGAAGAGCCAGCAGGCGCGTATTCACAGGGCCTGAGCCGCCGAGACTGACTTCACTATGCCGCCCCCAACACCCCCTGCATTTTTCAAAGTAAATCTTCTCATCTTGTGACGGCCCCATCCTGTCCTGCGCTGTCCTGGGCTGTGCTATTTTTCACTTCCCTGTTCGGAACACGGCCGCATTGTCCAAATGCCATGAATCATCACCACCGAGCAATGCCCCTTCAGCGAGGCAGGAAGCCACTGAGCACCAGACCGAGAAGAACGGCTCCGCCGCGGCCCTCTCCCGCCCCAGCCGGTCATCCTGGCTCGAGGCCACAGCGGAGGCTGCCGGGCAGAGCTGCCACTCCAGACGCGGGACTTCACCATCAGCCCTGCCGGCCACCCTCAGCTCCCCAACCCACACTTGCACGAGGTCACAGGCAGTGAGCATTAGGCATTTCTGAGCTTTCCAGCAGATTTCTGGGTGGCATTAGCTACAGTGAAGCTGATGTCTTCTGATCCTGGGAGAAGAGAAATGGGAAGACACATTCGGGGCCTGGGGAGATGCTATCAGTGCCTATAGAATGGAGCAAAGCCTCCAGCGGGGACACGGGGAGCCGGCTCTCTGCCTGTGCGTAGCCTCACAATTATGGCCCAGATGTCCTCCCTGTCATCTAAGCCCTTCATGACCGGAACCCTGTGACCTCCTAGATGCTGTTCAACAGGTGCCCAAAGTAGTTGCAAGTGAGCCTAGGAGGAAATAAATCAGTGAAATATGATGGTCCTCCAGGAGGATCCAACTCTTCCATCCTGGGCCCCTGGCTCCCCTGAATGATATATGTCTCCCCTTCTGCCAGCCTTAGGTTCTCAAGTAGTAATGAGAGCCTGATAGGAAGTCATCATTTCTCCCCTGCTCAATCACAGACGGTACCACTCAGAAGTAAAATGATGTAGGAAATGCAAATCAACACCACAATATTAGGTCACTTTTAACCAATCAGGTTGACCCAAACTCCAAAGATCAATGACAACAGCCAGGGTTTGCCAGAGAGTGGAACTGGGCGCTCTCCTCTACTCTCGGTAGACATAAAATGTCACCGTGCATTTTCTGGAGGCAAGGTGACCCTGTGATTGCAATTATTAATGAGTAAACTTTGAGTCCTCGGTCCTCAGCCAAAGGAGCTGCAAAATGCTCAAAATATAAGTACAAGATAGTCCCTACCATGTGGTAAATAAATAGACACACACGCACACACACACACATTGGAACAACCTAAATGTGGTTGAGCAGGTGAATTATAGTACGTTGGACAAAATACTGTGCAGCCATTGAAAGTCATGCTGGAAATCTATATCCAAAGCCACAGAACAGTATTAGCATGAGGCATGAGGCACTTTGATAAATGAAATGTAGGAGACAAAACATACATAGCCCATTTAGGTAACCACATGCCGATGGCATGTGTGCCAGCAAGAGACATCTGGAAGTTTCTCCAGTCGTTAGCAGTGCTTACCTCTGCAGAGCTGGATCTCAGGGTAATTTTTACCTTCTTCCTCGTATCTTCTATACTTCTTCAAAGTAGCTACAAGAAATGTGACATATTCTTATGATCAATGAAAATATAAATATTTATTTTCATTTGAAAACCAAAAGCAACACAATTGCAAAACCTGGTTTCCTGGCAGGCCATCTCTGCCCAAGAGAAGTTGCGGGATTCGTTCTGGTAGAAGGCGTTATTGTGCGGCGCACTTGGATGGCTACGTTGGTCAAGCAGCCGACTCTCGAGTGGCTCAGGTCATGATCTCAGAATTGTGAGACTGAGCCCTGTGTGGGACTCTGCACTCAGCACGGAGTCTGCTTGAGATCCTCTCTCTCCGCCTCCCTTTACCCCTCCCCCACTCACACATGGGCGCTCTCTCTCTCTCTCTCTTTCTCTCTCAAATAGAGAAAGATACACCTTCAGAAGGTGCTATTTGGACCATTCTACTGGGAGGGCTTGAGTTCTACATTGTTTCTCCTAATTTCTGATGGCTTAAACTGGTTGCATCCATGCTCCTTTAACCAGCCTGTGTGGTAATCCCATTTATCAGGATGGCTGACCAGGATTGGGAGGAGGTTAGCACATGTGAAGGTTTTCTCCCACAGGTGCCAAATATCCAGAGTGGTCATCAAATCCCAGATTTCACTGCATGTAATTAAGCAAATTAACTAACACAGACCTGTTTGGGTGGCCAAGCAGATTTCAGATATTTTGAATATACATGAATCACAACACCCTAACTATTCAGCTTCAGAAATAAATTCTAGGCCCTTGAAGGGCACAGAAACCTAAAGCCAGAAAGATCTTTAAGTAGAACATCTATTCTAGAAACAACCTAAGTGTCTATTGATGGATAAAGGGATAAAGAAGATGGGGGGGATAGATAGATAGATAGATAGATAGATAGATAGCCAGCCACACAGTGAAATATTACTCAGCCATAAAAAATGAAATCTCATCACTTGTGATAGCATGGATGGACCATTACATTTGGTGAAATAAGTCAGACGCAGAAAGACACACACTGTATGATATCACTTGGATGTCAAGTCTCAAAAGTAAAACAAGGCAACAAAACAAAACCAAACAAAAATCATAAATAGCCAGAGCTGTGCCAGAGGAGAGGGTGGCATAGATGAAGGAAGTCAAGAGGGACAAACTTCCAGTTATAAAATAGGTGAGTCATGGGGGCGCAACGATTAGATTAGTGACTCTATTCAGTAACATTTCAGAGCACAGCTGCAAGTTGCCAAGAGAGTAAGTCCTAAAACTTAACTTTGGGCGGGGACAGATGTTAACTAGACTTATGGTGGTGATTGTTTTACAATATATACAGATATCAATTCATTATGTTGTGTGCCTGAAACCAATGCAATGTTACATGTCAATTATATGTCAATACAAAAAAATTTTTTTCAGTATCCATTCCGGACCTCTCATTTGACACATGATGGAACCCAGGCACAGAGAAAGTGAAATGACTTCCCCAAGGTCCCATAGCTTAAGGGTGACAGAGCCCAGAAGAGGACTTGTGTCCCCTGATATGCAATTTGAGGTTCTTTTTGTTTGATCACAACTGAGACCAGAACAGAGCGGGGGAGGTGGGTACTGGTGTAGAAGTTATCCCACACACCATCAGGAACTTCTCCTGTGAGGGGTCCAGAATGTACTACCATGACCCCAGGCTCTGTAGAAGGGTCTAGTTAGAGTTACATGTAGGCATTCTTAACCAGGAGGTCATATATTTTTCTATAAGGGGGTGTATATAAAATGTTCATCACATTTTCAAAGGGTTCCTATCGCACAACAAAAATAAGAACCAACGAACTAGAGTACGAGCTGGCAAAATTTCGGTAAGGAAATTCTACAGAAAGAAAATACTTTGGCTTCACAGCCATACAGTCTCTGTCCCAATTATTCAACTCCCTTATACAGCTCTCTTGTCCCCCATACTGTGAAAGCAGTTGGAGAGAGTAGAAGAAAAAATGGTCATGGCTGTGTTTCAATAAAACTTTATTCACAAAAAGAGGCTGTGGGCCATATTTGACCCAGGCAGTAGTCTGCCAACCTGAAACTAGAGAATCGGATCAACTCCCTTCCCCTTACCTCAGGTTGTGCTTCTGGTCATACAGTCACTTGCCACACTCCCCCTTTTATCAGTTGAGCTGAGAGACCGCCATATTCCTGTGGATCCAGCTCTAAGCCAGGGACCACCAAGCAAGTGGGGAAACACATGAAGGGAATTTGTTTCACTTTTTCATTAAACAACAAGTTCTTTGAATTCTTAATTGGAAACTTTCACACATGAATTGAGGTTGCTGCATCTCATTTCCTGCAGTCCTGCTCACCATCTATTTTGAGCAAAATAATTGTCAAACGTGGAGGGTGACCTTTGACCTCTGGCGGCTGCCTGCAAGACACTTAACTGGCTCATTTGCATATAGGGTTTTAGAAAACATGCTGGCACAGTCTTCTCTTTTTACCTAAAAAGTCTGATTCCTTGATCTTGAAACCAAGATCCCAAGACAGAACATGGCCAGGAAGGATTGAAGATTTATTTTTCCCCCTTCCGTTGTTGGCAAAGAAACTCTTCAGTTCAAATCGAGAAGCAGTTGAGGGAGATACCAAGTCGGGCCCTGTGAGGGAAGGGGTGGCCACTGCCCAGAGCACGGGATCCCAATCCAGGACATTTGTCCTCTGCTCTTGTACAAAAGATGGGATTGATATACAGCAGCAGCAAGGAATCTTTCTTTCCTCCGTTGGATCTCCACACAGGACTCATCACTCCCCTGCCCAACAGACCTTCACCCATTCTGAGAAGGCAGAAAAGAGATGACAGAGCCGTCCTCTAAGGGCGAGTCTGCCCCTGTCCTGATTGGGACAGGGAGGGAGGGACAGAATTGGAGCTGAGAAAAGATGGCAGAACAGCCTCCCTCAGCTTTGCCCGGCCCCCTTTCTGGCCTAGCCCTTTCCCAATTCTGGTAGCAAAAGGACTGAGTCAGTTAGTCCTAAAAAAGAGAGGCAGGTGTTTTTCCATTTGTATGACATTAGTCGTAAATGTGGTATGCCCCTATACACCAGAAATACCCTATGCGGACTCTTGCTCAGAGGTGGGTCTTCTGGGTTACAGACTCCTTCTCACGCATCGGTGTTAGGACACACGAGAACACACCTCTCCAAGGAACCCAAGAGATGACAAACTCTCCTTCCAAAAGGAGAACAAAGGCAGTGAAGGGTCTGGTGATCAGCCAAGGAGGAGCCAATATGATCCCGGGCTCAGGCTCCCACCTGGACGACCCGGTCCCCCACCACGCTTCCATCAAGCTGGCTCCTCCCGAGAACCTGGTTTCACAACTTCTCAAGCAGCTTCCAGAAGATTCGGAGGTGCCCATTTTCTTCCTTTTTATCTTTATATCCGGACATGTTTCTCAGCCTTCCCATGGAAAATCCCTGAGCTGGCCACTTCCTGTTTTTGTTTTGTTTTCCTCCTTCGCTGGTGCACCCTTTAACCTTCTGTCCTCTGTCAGGATCTGATCTTCGGCTCAAAGTGGGAAACTCATTCCTGGCGCCAAACAATTCACTTGGCACCCAAATGGGAAAAGGCAGATTTCTACCTCAGCCCTACTCACTCCCTGTGTGAGTTTAAACAAACTCTCTCTCTCAAGGGTCCTCTGAGTTGCTTCCTCACCCAAAACAGAGTTGCTGACAAGACTGAGAGATTTGTTTTTAGAGATGTTCGTCCAATAGGAACACAAAAGTTAGCAACAATTGTTTTTGAGTTCTGATCTGCTTTCGTTTGGAGCTAAGGAGTGTCCATTTGCTTTGCTAACTGGACTGGCTAGGAGTGTGCCCTGGTCATGGGCTGCTCTTTCCAGGGCTTTGTCCCCTTTCTCTGGGCCCAGCATTCCTGGCATATTTGGAGAGAGTAGGAGCTGGCCCGAGGCCACTTTTCTAAGTATCTTCTCAGCTCTGCAGTCCTGTTTCCAACACAGTGTCTTTGCTTTGTTTATTCTCTACTTCCCACTCCTGGGCAAGAACCAGATGCAGGCCAGGCGCAGGTCAAGCAGGCCTCCCCAAACACTGGTCACAGACACTGTGCCACCAAGATCAAGCCGGCTGGAAACTCCGGGCCCCCACCATCTCCAGAGGGGGAACTTGTGACACGGCCAGACAAAGGAGGTGTTAACTATGCGCTGGTCTCATGGGGAATTTCCCCCAAACACATCTGGCACATACAAGTAAAAAGGAAGAGAGATACCAAACAATAAACCACCATTGCCTCTGAGAATTTACTATGTGGAACAGGTGTCCCCTGCCACTTAATGAAAGCGGCTGGGTTGAGCTCACTAGCTCTCTGGGTGACCCTTGCTAGTACACGGAACCTCTTTGGGCCCCTGCTCTGCTCTCTCAGCAGACAAGTGGGTGGGAGCAAGGCACTCGCCCGTTGGAAAGAGCATGGCAACCAAGGGTGAAATCCGTGGGCACCTGGCTCCCGCACCAGCGAGCTCTCCCTTAAATCTTACCTCCAGGAAAGGTCAACCAAATTCATATCACAGGAAAATCTGAAGTTTACTCTAGTCTCTAAATTGTTTTCAATTTCCCATGGGGGGGAAGAGATTGATTCATTTTGTTAATAAGCAAAGGTCTTATTTTTCCACCTTCAGTCATATAAATGTCAAAGAAACAGGGGAAAAAAAGGCTTCAAGTTCAATCAAAGAACAGTTCCAGCATTTCAAAAAAGTCAAGTGGAGATAAAACAGATGATCCTCCAGGAAACAACCACAAAAGTGGCCTTAACTCCAAAACCATAATTCCCCAATTTATCTAATGTTTAACCCTCTCAAACAAAGACCTTGTGGAAATGTAAAACAAAAGGGAAAAAAAAGTTAAAAGCATAGACTGTGCGGGAGTAATAGCCCGGATGAGTCCTGGTTTCCTGTGCCCTGAGATCAGTCCAACTAGTGGACTCTGGAACCCTTGGACAGATGATGAGGGATACATGTAAGTCAAGCTATAACATAAGATTCAGACTTCTGATGGCTAATTCGTATTCGTAGCAGCATTATTCATATCAGCCAAGGGTCACAGCTCCTAAATGTCTATCAGGGCAGGAATGGAGAAACTAGCTGTTGCACATCCACACAATGGAATATTATTCAGCCATAAAAAAGGAGGAAAATTCTGACCCAGCCTACAACATGGATGAACCTTGAGGACATGACTTGAAGGGAAATAAGTCAGTCTCGGGACAAATGCTATATGAGTCCACTCCTACAAGGTCCCTAGAGTAATCAAATTTACAGAGACAGAAAGTGGGATGGTGGAGGGGCGCCTGGATGACCTAGTCAGTTAAGCATACAACTCTTGGTTTCAGCTTAGGTCACGATCTTGGGGTTGTGATATGGAGCCCCGTGTCAGGCTCCACATTCGAGGGAAATCTGCTTGAGATTTTCTCCCTTTCCCATTCTCTTCCCCTCTCCCCCTCTTCCCCTTCCATGCGTGTGTGCGCTCTCTCTCTAAATCAAATAAATCTTTAGAAAGAGAGAGAAAGAAAGAAGAAGGAAGAAAAAAGTAAAGAAGGGAGGGAGGGCGAGTTGGCGTTTGCCAGGGGCTAGGACAGAAGTGGAAGAATGGGGACTTACTATTTAATGGGGACAGAGTTTTAGTTGGGGATGATGAAAAGTTCTGGATTGGGAATGTGAGGTACTGAAAGCCGCTGAGCTCTACACTTAGAAATGGTTAGGACGGTCAGTATCATGTGTATTTTGCCACTATTCAATTTTCTTTAATTAAAACTTTAAGAAATTCAGAGTTCTAAATAAAGAGTATCGAGTGACTAAATCTGCCCCCTCCTTACACTATACATGCCAGCTCTTCTCCTCGAAACCCACTGCTTGTGCCTTTAATTTAGAGCCCACACAGACCCATGAATCCACACACCCAAGTTTCTACCTCAGAACTTCCACATCCGTGGGGCAAAGAAAGGGCAGTTCTTTGCCCCATTTGACTAATGGAAAAACCAAGGGTCACGGGGGTTAAGTAGCTCGCTCAAGGTTACACAGTTCACAGGGTCGGCCCCAGTTAAAAGTTCCTGGTGGAGCTGTCTCCAGATTTATAACCCCCCAAAGTATTGAATAAACACAGGACAAAACCAACATTGGTCTGGAGAGACAGGAGCGTGCCAGGACCAATTTCCAAAATGAGTTCTAAACCAGTGCCATGTGGACAAAAACATTCCAGAACGACCTCACATTCATCTGTGGAAAGTGTGTTCCCAGAGCCCCTCCTGTGGCTGGACTCTGTTAGCCTCAGCGTCCCGAGTCCCAGTACCCCCACCCCAGAGCACGGGGCAGTGGATGGAAAGTGGATGGACGGGGACATGGTGGGTGTGCCTGGAGAACAGGGGGCAGTTCCAGGCCCCCTAGAGAGGTGGCCGTCCAGGGAGGCCTTGGCAGTTGGACAGTTGGGGGGCTACATGTGCGAAGGCCCAAGATACACAGAACCTGGTCTTTTCAGAGACCCATCCCTTTGCTTGCCCGTGTTCCCCATTTTCCCTCAACCCCAGATTATCCCCATTTTCCTATAAGCGTATTGTTCCATCTCTCCTCTTTCAAGACCTGCAGCAAACCCCATGTCTGTCTCAGCTACCTCCCAGGAGTAGTTGCTAGGGTTGCTGTAACAAAGAACCACAGACTGGACCACATGGACCACAGAAATTTATTGCCACAGTTCTAGAGGCCAGAAGGCCAAGATCAAGGTGTCAGCAGGGCAGGTTCCTTCTAAGGACTGGGAGGGAGAAGCTGTTCTAAGACTCTCTCCTTGGCTTGTCAATGGCCATCACCTCACTGTGTCTCTTCACATCATCTTCTCTCTGTAGGTGTCTGTCTCTGTGTCCAAACCATCTTCTTATAAGAACACCAGTCATATTGGATTAGCACCTGTCCTAATTACCTCATCACCAAAGACCTTATTTCCAAATAAGGTCACATCCATGGGTACTGGGGTATAAGACTTCAACATCTTTGAGGGGGACACAATTCGACCCACCACACTCCCCATTTCTCTGTTTTCCTCAGAAGAGTCATCTAGAGACAGGGGACCAATCCTGGGGCCAAATGCTCTCACTCTGTCACCTGAAACGTCATTTCTTCCTGATGACCGTCAGATTTGTACCTCTGGCCTCGACATCACTCCAGAGCCAAGACTCATAGGTGCCCCATTCCTTACTTCAGTAAACAATCCTCCTATTCAGAGGGAAGCACCCCAGTCATCCTTGACTCTCCTCTTGCCCCCTCACTACTGACATCAGCAAGGATGGTGTTATCGTCAGCATCTGTTGCAAACCTCGTGGCCACCTCCGCATCACCACCTCGCCCCTGGAGCGGTGAAGGAACCTCCTAATGGCTCTACTGCATTCGTGTACTCGTTCCCCTGGGGTCACGTGAATGGCTTCTGTGATGTGAGCCAGAGGATGACCATTGCAGCCAGTTCTCCAGCAGGCCGCCTCCCTTCAGAACTTGGCCCTGCGTCAGCTTCCTCTGGATCTTCCACACAGGCCTGTGGGGACTCGGACCGGGTCCAGATCCAGTCTTACTTCCTCTCTCTGAGGGCCCCTTTAGAGCTCTGCCACCAGCCTGTCTCCGCAACACTGTGTCCCCTCCATAAGCCCCGGACCCAGGTGTGCCCTCGGTCAAGCTTAACGCCTTTCAAGGATACCAGCCCACCGTGTCGTTCTCCCAGACATTGGCCCTCTTCTCTCAGCCTCATCCCCCGCCTCCCTCACCAGCAGCTCCCTCTCCATTAGCCATCCCAGTCGGCCTCTCTCCCTCCTCCGTCCCCTCTTGTCCCTCCGACTGCTCCTGCCCTCTCTTCAAGACTCAGCCTGAACTTAAGTGTTTGCTCCCTCCACTGCCTGGTCCAGCTAACTGGCCTGTTGACTGGCCTAATTACTCAAGTGGGTATCTTAATCCATGAGGGCTGACGTAGGCTCGGCGGCTTACAAACAACAGACTGCTCACAGTTCTGGAGGCCGGAAGTCCACGATCAAGGTGCCAGCATGGTCAGGTTCGGGTGAGAAACTTCTTCTGGGTTGCAGACGGCCAACCGCTCACTATGTGCTCGCATGGTGGAAGGGCTCGGGAGCTCTGTGGGGTCTTTTTTTTTTTTTTTTAAGTTTTTGTTTTTTTTTTTTTTTTTTTAGAGAGAGAGATCACAAGTAGGTAGAGAGGCAGGCAGAGAGAGAGAGAAGAGGAAGCAGACTCCCTGCTGAGCAGAGAGCCCGATGCGGATCTCGATCCCAGGACCCTGAGGATCATGACCTGAGCCGAAGGCAGCGGCTTAACCCACTGAGCCACCCAGGTGCCCTCTGTGGGGTCTCTTACAAGAACACTAATCCCACTTGTGAGGGCTCCACCCTCGTGACCTAAGCATCTCCCAAAGGCCCCACCTCCCAATGACATCACACTGGGCGTTAGGATTTCAACTTTCAAATTTGGGGGGACACAATCAACCTATAGCAGGGGGCATTGGGATGGGGGACACAGTATAGTGTTATGGTGATGTTGCCAAGATCTCTGGTCACATTTGAATTTCAGCTCTATCATTTATTGAAAGTGGGACCCTGGGAAGGGTCCCTTTTAACCAATCTGGGCTTCAGTTTCCCCTGATCTAAAATGGAGCTAATCACAGGTACATAAGAAAATGTTCCACATTGGGACGTGTGGGTGGCTCAGTCAGTTAAGCGTCTGCCTTTGGCTCAGGTCATGATCCCAAGGTCCTGGGATCGAGTCCCACATCAGGTTCCTTGCTCAGTGGGGAGCCTGGTTCTCCCTGTGCCTACTGCTCTCCCTGCTTGTGCTCTCTCTCCCTCAGTCTCTGACAAATAAATAAATCAACAAAATGTTTTAAAAAGAAAATGCTCAGCATCACTCATCATCAGGGAAACGCAAATCAAAACCACCATGAGGTATTTCCTTGCACATGTCAGGATGACTATCATAAAAAATTTTAAATTAAAAAAAGACAAGTCTTAGCGAGGATGTAGAGTAAAGGGAACCCTTCCACACGCTTGGTAGGAATGTTGAATGGCGCAGCCTCTGTGGAAAACAGTGTGGAGGCACCTCAGAAAATTAAAAATAGAGGGCGCCTGGGTGGCTCAGTGGGTTAAGCTGCTGCCTTCGGCTCAGGTCATGATCTCAGGGTCCTGGGATCGAGTCCCGAATCGGGCTCTCTGCTCAGCAGGGAGTCTGCTTCCTCCTCTCTCTCTCTCTGCCTGCCTTTCTGCCTACTTGTGATCTCTCTCTATCAAATAAATAAATAAAATCTTTAAAAAAAAAGAAAATTTAAAATAGAACTACTCTATGATACAGCAATTCCATTTCTGGGTATACATACAAGAATTTAAATCAAGATCATTTTTTAAAGATTTATTTATTTATTTGAGAGGTGGAGGGGAGAGGAAGTGGGGAGATGGGCCGAGGGAGAGAAGCTTCAGCAGACTCCCCACGGAGCACAGAGCCCAACACAGAGCTCGATCTCACAACCCTGAGATCATGACCTGAACCAAAACCAAGATCCGGGCACTGAACCGACTGAACCACCCAGGTGCCCAGAAGTCAAGGTCCTGATGTGACACTGACACTCCTATGTTCATTGCAGCATTATTCACAATAGCCCAGATAGGCAAAGAAACCGAAATGTGCAACAGATGAATGGATAAACTGTGGTGTATCAAGACAGTGCAATGCTATTCATTCAGCCTTAAAAAAAGATGGAAATCTTACAGTATGAGGCAGCATGAACAATTAATAAATCGTCTTTAGTGACATTGAAGAACTAATATCCGTTGCCAAAACGGTTCCTGCTACCCAGTTGAGCAGCAATGCATGTGTTGGTCCCCACATAACACGGACAATGGTGCAGGCCCAGGGAGGCATTTTTCCTCTTCAGAGCTGAAAGCCAAAATAATCGACAAGCCCGGGCGAGGGGGAACATATTTCATTCCCTTCCAGAAAACTTGGAGACAAGGAGCCTGCAGGTGTGGGAGGAAGCCTGCAGAGACCATCAGAAGCACAGAAGCCCGCATCCGCCGCAGTCTGTCCCCGCCCTCCATTCCGTGAAGGATTTACTGTAAATCACCGGATCCTCAGACACTGTTTTCTCAATTCTCAAGGGCAAGTAATCACACAAGCTGGTCCAAACCTTCAAGGGCAGCTTCTCAGACTTGCCAACCAATCCACAAGTTCCATTTAGAATGGTCCCCGGAGGCCCTCAAAGTCAAGCCCAGTGGCTTCCGGGGAGAACTGAACTGTGTGCAGGCACCCCATCAGTCCCACACCCCACAGCTCTAGGCCACCAAGCACCTGTCCCCATGTCACAGGTCATCAGAGTGGGTCAGGCAGAGAAGATGCCTGAGGACCGGCAAGCCTCATGCCAGTCAGTCATGAATGGAATGTGTTTTTGCCACACACACACACACACACACACGTGCCCATGCCCATAAACACGCATGTCTACGCATATGCACATTTGCACAAGCGCATATGCCCCTTTCTACCTGCATGTTCTACTCATGCTCCTCTCAGAATCGGATAGAAGGTGAACCCTCGTGATAGGGATGAGGAGTCCAAGGCCCAGAGAAGCTCGGAGCTGGCCAGGAGCCCGCAGTGGTGAGAGCGAGCTCGCTGGGCCCTGGAGCCTCTCCCTCTGCCCGTGTGCACTGCGCCTTTGGAACCGCTCCTTCTCCTTTTGTGCCAACACACGCCCTTCCCTCCCTGTGCAACTCTGAGCTTTCTCCCGCCAGTGCGCCCCTTTGCAACCAGCTCTCCAAGCTCCTGTCCCGCTGCTCCTGAGGACACCGACCTCACAGCAGTCCGTGAAGGGAGCAGCATCGCCTGCGGGCAGGACACCACCTCGGACCCCTTTGCACTGGGTCTCCTGGAATGCTGCTTCTCGGGCCGGCCTCTGCTTCTCCTGCAGAAGGAAAAATCCTCAGCAAGCAGAGCTGTCCTCGACCTTTTCAATCAGGTCCCCTGCTTCTAAAGGGTATATTATAAAAAGCCTGTGCCCATGCAGGTCTCTCATAGAACAGGGGGGCTAGAGGGCTCCCAGGGCACCTGGGCAGGCTCCGGCATGTGCCCCAACAAATGCCCCTGCCCCTGGCAGCGCCGTCCTGGAGGAAGTCAATTTCTCTCCTTGGGAAGCCACCAGAACAGCTGACAGCCATCCGAAAGAGAGCTCCCGGGGGAAGCCCTTCTTGGAGGGGAGTCCTCTGTTGGTAGCCGGGTGCCCACCCAGGACACCTGAAACAGACTCTTTTTCAATCGAAGCACAGTCAGAATGTGTTTCTTTTTTTTTTTTTTTTTCAGAATGTGTTTCTTAAAGAAGTAAGAGAGGGAGGCTTGTGAGAGCCAATGAGATCCATAGTAGGTCTGTAAGCCTCCCTCTGAGCGTGCGGAAAAATGCATCCTGTAACTTATCTTACAGACGCCATCAGACAAGGACGTGTGTGTTTGCGTGTGTGTCTGGATCCTGTGGGGGGGTATGTGTTGGGAATCCTGTGTGCGTGTATTTATGTGACCATGGACATGTGCAAATGTTCACACACGGTCACATACATAAACATGCAGAATTTTAACAAACACACAACACGCAAGCACATATAATCCCCAAACCAAAGAGGACCTGTCTTTGTAAATAAAGTTTTATTGGAACATAGCCACACCTGTTCGTTACAGTTTACATATTTTCTTTGACCACTTTGGAATCATCACTTGCAGAGCTGAGCAGCTGCAATAGAGACATCTGGCCCACAAAACTGAAAATATTTACCATCTAGTCCTTGACTGAAGGTCGGCCAACCCCTAGGTTAAACGATGATCCTCTCTATGCAGCTATTAAAATGATTATGCAAATCTGTAATTGTGGCTATAGAAAGTTGTCATGATGTACTAAGTAAGAAAACTGGCTGGAAAATGTTGACAATCTCATTCGCATGAAAGGAAAATATATTCAACTAAGTGTGCATATTTGTGTAGAAAAATACTTCCATTTTTTCTAGAAAGCTGTGGAAGGAGAGAGATCAGAGGTAATTTCTTAATTTCCTCTTCTTTTTATGTCTGATTTTTTTGGAAATAATGAGTACGCTCCACCTTTTCATTTAAAAAATAGTAGCAACGGCCTAACGCCGCTCACATTCCCCGCCTCCTACCCCCGTAGGTGACAAGGAGGGTCAGGGCTCGAGATGCCCAGACTGGGGGAGACAGCTTAGCTTCTACGAGAGAGGGAGCCAACAAAGGGCCTGAAGAGACAGCCCCCAGGGAACGACAGGGGACAGCAGCTGCTCCCACTCAGCTGAGGTCCAGACCGTGAGGGTGAGACCCACCGCCAAGCACCACCTCCACAGCCCCCAGCCTGGCAGAAAATGAGTCCAGAGAAGTTCCCTTTCCTGAGCCAGGCCCCGGCCTCCACACACAGGACGCCACACGAGTTGGCCTGGCACTGAGAACCAGGTCTCTCGGAGACAGAAGCATGGCGCCCAAACGTGAATGGCTTATTTTTAGAAAAGTCCACTCCTGGGTCCTGGCCCCACTCCAGGGTGAGAGATGGCATTCCCTCTGACTCGACTCCCCAAGCTGACCCCGTTTCAGAGGGTCTAGGTGGACTGCTGTAGCCAACAGAAGCCAAGGACAGCCCCGTCCTTCAGGAAGAGCAGCTGTACAGCAGTTCCAGACCCTTCCGGGCCTGCATGTGGGCTGCTTCTGGAGACAGCATGGCCATCCCCTTAACAGTCCATGCTTCAGAACAAAATACAAAGCCTTCTGCACCACATCTCCCCGATCCCCATTTTCCCAGCAAGTACATAAGTGACAGCGGACCCCCTTGTGGTTTCTCAGCCCAGTGAGAGTCCTTGGATCCATCAGATTGCAAGTCCAAGGAAAACGGAGCGCTGCCTCCTCCCCCCTCCTCCCGCACAGGCCAAGGTCCCATCCTGCAGCCCTGGTTCTCCACTGGCATTTCTCCGTCTCTTCAATCAGGCCCCACGCTATGTCCGGCAGACAAGAGAAATGAAGGGAAGAAAAGCTTTCTTCCAAGAAAGCCACTAGAACTCGTGTTCCGCTGTAATTCACTGTGTAGGTCTGATAGGAAGAAGTTCTGTCAATGTCAAGGAGAATAGTGCCACACACAGACACATCTTGCTGGAGAGGATCACAGAGCTGGTGGGTTTGGAGCGGGTGGCTCGGACAGCGAGAGGGGGGAAGATATTTTCCCTCCCGAGGCCGGTGTTGCCAACATTCCAGAAGTAGCGAGACACAGCTGTCCCTCCCCAGTTGTCCCTGGGTGACTGGAGCTGCAGATGACGGTCGTCTCAAACCAAGTACCCAAGTCTTCAGAAAGAAGAGGCTTCTGTTCCTCTGAGCTGGCACCTGGGCTTTGCACTTGCTGCTGCCTCCTCCCTCCTGAGCAACACGGGCAGCCCTGACCCCGCTGAACATGTCGAGGCTTCTCTGGGTGAGGCCAGGAGCTTGTGTTGCCCCTCATTGTGTTGGCAGGAGTCAGGCATCAGCCTTTATTCACGCCCTGTGAAGTTGTAGCCTTTAAGGTTAGGCTTGTCCACACCTATAATTCTCCCCCAGAGCAATATGTCACGAGGAAAGAACCCTCCAGCAGGCACTGGTTCTGAGTCACAGCTTCCCAATGTCCCCCAGCCTACCCCGAAGGGGCCACCATTACCAGTCACGTGTGCACCTCGGGCTGCTCTGGAACATGGAAAAGGTGGCCAGGGCCGACCTATGGTCATAAGGTCAAGGGACTTCTCAGAATGAATAAAAATGGTAGAACCCTCTAGATCTGGCCCTTGGTCTTCTCTCTTGGCCTTTGTTCTTTGTGTAAGGGTCAGACCTTCCAGCCCTGCCATCTGTGTTTCCGACCGTCAGTTCTACTATTTGAATCAGCAGGATTTTCCATCCCTTTGGCATGGCAAAGTGTTTTTTCCATGCTCTTCATCTGGGCCCGTGAGGCCATCTCAATGCATTGAGACAGGGCTCCACTATGGGGTCCAAGTCTCTCCAGGGCCTCTCCTGGGCTGTTCAAATGGCCCAAGACAACCCTTCAAGGACTTCCCTTCACTGAGACTCAATTTCCTCATTTATCCAATGGAAGAGTTGGAGTCAATATTTGATATATTTCCATCCAGCTCTAACATACCCAAAGTCTGTGATTATCTGGGTTTTCACGTTTCTGGACAAGACCTTGATCCCATTTAGCTTTCCTGTGTGGCCATCAAGCTTTAGCCCTCAGAACCAACCCAACCCTCAAAGTGGTCTTCCGTTCTCAACCGTCATTCTCGCTTGGACCTCACCATACCTCAACAATGTGGACTGTACTATGAACCACCCCTTGGAGATGAGAAACTGCCAAAAGCCACAGGGCTAACAGGTGACAGAGCTGGACCTGGTCTCCTGCCTCCAAGTCCAGGGCTCCATCTTGCAGGTCAACATCTCCCCAACACTGGCCAACAGTGGAGCCTCAACCTGGTGCAGTCTACGGGCATTCCAGTGGACCTGCTGGGTTGGAGAATGCAAATGAGAGAAGCAGGGATGTTTGTTTCTTCCCCCATTCAGACTAACAGTGGGTCAGACAGATGTCAGTGATAACAACCATCTGACAACCCCAAACGAAGCTCAGCTCTCTTTGCTCTTTTCCTCCTTCTTAGTCACAGGGATCTGATAAATGGAGGGCCCTGTTCTGAGGATCCTTATGGACTGTCCATGAGAGTCAGATATGTCGCCCAAAATTCACAAAGGAGCCCAAGAACCTCACATGGTCCCAAACATACCAAAAACAAGTTACACCAAACATTATAATGGTGTAAACCATGGTTTGGGTTTAAATTGGGGCACTCTGCTAGCCCCTCAGTCTCTTGACATAGTGGGCGAGAATCAGGGAAAAGTGAACATTCTCTCCATGGTCCCCATAAGCCTGGTGTCTTCTGAAAGTGATGGAAGGTGTGCACGTGGGAGAGGGAGGGAGATATTTGGGTCTCATCAGAGTTAGAAATTGCCCAGAGTATCAGCATGTGTCATTCCCCCCTCCCTCCACGGGTCCCTCAGTCTCTGCAGCAGCTCAAAGCCACAAAGACACAGCCTTCTCAAAACATTTACATTTCTGCCAGGCAAAGATTCATGTGACTTCGAATCCCAAAGTACACCGATTTTCACAGGAAGACTAAAAGAGGATCCTGACCATGTTGTGACAAAGTAACAAGTCTGGCCAAATGTCACTGAAAAAATTAACGATTCCTCGCTTTACCTGCATGGGTTTTCTTTCTGGAATCCTACATGTATCAGTTTCCTAACCTCACTGACAACATCTGATTGGGGCATCACGAAGAAGACATAGAGGCTATGCCGACCTTAGTCCCCTGTTTTTGCATAGAGTGCAGAAGGAGGTCACCAAGAACACACATACAAGACTTGACAATGGGACCAAATGAGTGTTGACTCGCTGATCTCTGAAGATACTGAGGAAGATGTTGCCCACTGAGCTCTGCTTCAGAAACATTCCCTCAGGGCTCCTGGTCGGTTGGGCATCCAACTCTTGATTTCGGCTCGGGTCAGGCTCTCAGGGTCATGAGATCGAGCCCCGTGTAAGGCTCCACACTCAGCATGAAGCCTGGTTAAGATTCTCTCCCTCTGCCTTCTCCCCACCCCCAACTCTCATTCTCTCTCTCTTGTTTTAGAGATAAAATAAAGCTTAAATAAATCTTTTTTTTAAATTCTCTCACAGTCTAGTACCAAAAACACACAGCCCAGCCCACTACCCTGCCCCCATTAGGATTACATACTCTGTCCTTCATGTGACAAAGGAGCAGTCCTCAGTGTTTCTCCCCATTAAATACTTTGGCCAGAAGCCCAGATTCATGAAAAGCATACTTCTTTATTCACAATTCTATCCATTTTGTTAAATCTTAAAGTCAGAACAAAACATTTATGTTTAATATATGTGTATGCATTAATAAGTACAATACTTTTGTACTGCTGGTCCTGGTGTTAAAAAATTATTAGAATATTCTTTTTAAGAATGAAATCTTGCCGTTCGCAATGATGTGGATGGAACTAGAGGGTATTATGTTAAGGGAAATACGTCACAGAAAGGTAAATACCATATGGTTTCATTCCTATGTGGAATTAAAGAAACAAAACAGAGCATAATAGAGAAAGGGAAGGAAAAATAAAATAAGATGAAAATCAAGAGGGAGGCAAACCATAAGAGATGCTGAAGGCAGGGCACCTGGGTGGCTCAGTGGGCTAAAGCCTCTGCCTTCGGCTCAGGTCATGATCTCAGGGTCCTAGGATCGAGCCCTGCGTCGGGCTCTCTGCTTAGCAGGGAGCCTGCTTCCTCCTCTCTCTCTGCCTGCCTCTCTGCCTACTTGTGCTGTCTGTCTGTCAAATAAATAAAAAATCTTAAAAAAAAAAAAAAAGAGAGATGCTGAATGCTAGGAAACAAACCAATGGTTGCTGGGAGGGGGGATGGGGATAACTGGGTGATGGGCATTAAGGAGAGCACTTGATGGAATGGGCACTGGGTGTTATATGCAACTGATGAATCACTAAATTCTGCTCCTGAAACTAGTAATAAAATAAAATAAACTCTAAAATTTTTTAAAGAATATTCTTTTTAACCAGAGGGAAGATCTGAGACATTCTATTTTGATTATTGTCCAACACACATCCTAACGATGATGACCCACAGTAAAATGGGTCTCATCTGACCTATGGGGGAGGGATGCAGAAAGGTGGCAGGAAGTGGGGGAGAGACTTGGAGCAGGATGGAGGCATTGAGATTATTGGAACCATCAAACCATGTGGAAACACAGACCTCACCACCCTACAGCTAGAGTCAATATTCAGTGAAGTTTTCAGGTGATAACATGTAAACTCGGGGTTGTTTAACCCTGAATTAGAGTGTGCTGCCAGTATTTCTCAAGACCTACCATCAATGGGCATCCCACCTGCTACTGTGAACTATGAATATCTAAGTGTTCCCTGTGAGGAGGGGTGGGATATTTCTAAAACAGACATAAGAGGGTCCAAGACACAGGCCCAAGCTACAGTCCTAGCCCACTAATGGAGCTATTGCCCAGAAATTTGGAGACTTCCCACAGGGGCACTTTGTTGAGAATCCTCAATGACGGAATAAAAAATAAATACTTATTCTCTAACAGTGGCTATGATTTGTAGAGGCAACCAAAGAAAGACAGTAGAGGACTAAGGTTAAGAACAGGGTTCTTTCTGAAAAGTGTTTGCCTTTTGGGCAAAAAAGTTGTCCCAGTGGACAAGTCTAGTCTGCGGAAGGTAATATCACCTCCTCTCGTGTGCCACTGGTGAAAACCAGTCCGCGGTCCCACGTGCTGGAGGGACTAGCACTGGCCATGTACCATAGAAGAAGAGAGAGAAGAGATTTTTCACAAGCACAGCCAAAGGATCTGACCACTCCTGACCTGGCCAGGACCCTTCTTCCAAACGCAACCTGCAGGCAGGGGAAGTGGGGATACTTCTAGAGCTGTGTTCACGTGCACAAGTGATTGGATCAGTGAAAAAACAAGCAGGTCTGCAGCACTCCAGGGGTTTCCAATATGCACACTTGGATTTACATATCTGTCTGAACACCAAACCCCATATTGTCTTGGTCCCCTTTGTTGAGTCTGCCCAGAAATCTACTCAAGATCCTCTGTAGGGGTCCTGGACCACAGCTCCACCCCCAGGCAGTCCTACGGTCCAACCTTACTGATTGCTGTCATGCAAGCTGCTTTTCTTCCAGATGTGCACAACCTACACTGAGCTTCTGTGGTCCAAATCATGCAAAGAACCAGGTGGTTACTTTCCATTGTATCTCATGAGCTCAGCTGGTGTTAACCAGAACTACCTGACTTTTCCCTGTATGTGTACTTTCAGTTCTGGTTTTGGTGCCAACCTGTTATGACTTTTATAGTTCATGCTTCACTTTGCCCCTCATCAATGTGCTCCCCCTATATAATGCATACAAAATATCTCCAAGTATGTACCTAAGAAAGTGTCACACAGGGGGACTCCAGGGGCTGGAAATGGGTGGCTGTGGGGCTCTCTGGGAGAGAGACTTGTGAACCTTTTTAGTGTTGAACCACATGAGCCAATACCTAATCAAAAGTACTTTTGCACAGAGAACTTTTAGGGCAGTGAAAGTACTCCGTGTGATATTATTATGATGGATACGTGTCATTACATTTGTCCAAACCTATGGAATATATAACACAAAGAGGGAATTGTGATGTGAACTATGACCTTAGGGAAATTATGGTGTGTCCACGTAGGTTCACCTGTTGTAACAAATACATCCCTCTGGTGGGAAGTTTGTTGACTTTGGAGGAGGCTACACATGTGGGGGACAGGAGTATACATGGATTCTCTGTACCTTCTTCACAATTTTGCTGTGAACCTTAAACTGCTTTAAAAAACTAAATCTCTTTTTAAAAGCCAGTAAAAAAAAAAAAATACTCTGAAGCAATAAATAATGAAAAGAACGGACAGGGTGTTCCTGTTGGTGGGAAAGAGAGTGAGGGAAGAGGAGACATCTGCCGTCAGAAGTGGGATCCCAGGGAAAGAGAGAGAGGCTAAAAGAATATTTTTAGGAACACTTGTGGTATGATATGAATGTAATCACCTCCCTCCAACGTCCACCAAGAAACATTCAGTAAAAGTCTACAGAACCCATCAAAACCTTTGGAGTCAATGACATGGGGAAACTGGAACCCTCGTCACTTTTGGTGGGAATGTAAAATGCTGATATAGCTGTTATGGAAAACAGTGAGACAATTCTTCAAAAAATTTAACATAGAATTACCATGTGATCCAGTAATTCCCCTGTTACATACCCAAAAGAATTGGAAGCAGAGTCTAAAGGAGACATTTATATACCCACGTTCATAGCGCTTTATTTTTAACAGCAAAAATGTGGAAGTAACTCAAGTACCCACCGATGGAGGAATGGATGAACAAAAGACGGTACATCCATGCAATGGAATGTTATTCAGACTTAAAAAGCAAGGGCATTCTGATACATGCTTCAACATGGCTGAACCTTGAGGACACTCTGCTAAGTGAAATGATCTGGTCACAACAAAACAAATACTGTATGATCCACTTACATGAGGGACCTGACATAGTCAAATCCATAGAGACAGAAAGTAGGTTGATGGTTGCCAGGGGCTGGAGTGGGGGTTGGGGGAGAATGGGGAGTCATTGTTCAGTGGGTACGGAGTTGCAGTTTTGCAAATGAAAAGAGTTCTGGAGATGGATGGTGAGGATGGCTGTGCCACCATGTAAATGAACTTAACGTCGCTGAGATGTACACTTCGAAATGGTTGTGGTCAGTTTTGCATTACGTGCACTTTATCACTATTTAAATTTCTAAAGATTTCCTTAAAAATACTTTGTAAGTCAGGGCTGTGTGCGTATGTGTGTGAGGTTGCACAAGGGAAGGGAGAGACAAGGGTGGGGAATGACATGCTAAGCCTCGACCCAAAGCCAAGGCAAGATGAACCAGTAGCCTCTGTGTGGCATCTTGAGGGCAAACCCCTTGGCCAGTGACGAGCAAGGCTCAGGTGGCTTATTTGACTCCAGAAGTATCCTGATCCTCCTCCAACAGGAGTACCAACTCCGGGCACACAACACGGCAGCACACACTTCCCGCCAGGCACAAGGAACTGCCCTCCATGGGCGCACAGTGTGACTTCTGGCATTTTCCTTGTTGTCTTTGAGTGAAGTTTTCCTCAACTCCCTTCCCATGTCTGCCCAGCCAGCTGGCCAGCAAATATTCGCTGTTACATTCCACACACCAAGCTCTGTGCGGTAGTGATGACTGTGAAGTGAGTGTGCCAGGGTCACTGCCTGGAGGAGGCTGCCACCTCAGCAGGTTAGACAGACAAGCAGACCACACCTGCAGTCAAGGGTGAGACACATGATGATGAGCGGTCCGGGAGTGATGAGACCATGTGGTCTTGGGTGGGCAGCCTCCCCTGCAGGTCAGGGACAGCCACCCCAGGGGCGATGACAGTTATGCCCCAGCAGGGACCTCACATCTGACAGACACTTGGGACACTTTTATCCCTATAAAAAATTAGGGGGAAGGGAGATGAGAAAGTAGGGATGGGGCTACTCAAATGGAGAACAGTACGTGAAGGTCTAGAAGCAAGAGACAGCGTGGTGTGTTTGAGGAACAAGGAAAAATGACCATGAGGAAAGCAAAACGCACAAGAGAAGTTAAGGTGAAAGGTGAAGCCTCCAGAGATGCAGGCGGTAAGCTGGGGCTGAGCGTTGCACTGGCCCGCTTGGGAGCAGTTGGCCTTGATGCCAAGGACAGCAAGACACAACTGAAAGTACCCAAACAAAAGAGTAAGATGATCCCATCTGCATCCTTTTTTTTTTTTTTTAAGATTTTATGAATTTATTTGAGAGAGAGAGAGAGCATACGCAAGCAAGAGAGCACAAGCAGGGGGAACCACAGAGGCAGAGGGAGAAGCCAGCTCCCTGCTGAGCAGAGAGCCCAATGCAGGGCTCAAATCCAGGGCCCTGAGATCATGACCTGAGCTGAAGGCAGACACTTAACCGAATGCACCACGCAGGCGCCCAGCCATTAGACCTGCACTGAGTAGAAGGGAAAGGGGCTTAAATGTGTACAGACCAGTGTATGAGCTTCCTGTGGCTGCTGTAACAAGTGACTATGAATTTGGTAGCTTAAAAGAAATGTATTTATTCTTTCACAGTTCTGGAGGATATCAGGTCACTGAGCTAAACTCAAGGTGTCAGGAGGACCAGGCTTTCTCTACTCCCTGCCTCTTCCAGCTTCTGGGGGTGAGTGGCGTTTGCTGGCTTGGAGCCTCCACGCCCACCCCCAGTCTCTGCTTCCAGTTTTACACAGTCTTCCCTGTGACATTTGTGATGGCATCTGGGGTCCTTCTGGACAATCTAGGAAAATCTCCTCATCTTAAGTCTTAACTTATACAGTTGGTGGGAATCTTACCTATGGTTGGTGGGAATATAAAATGGTACAGTCACAGTGTTGAACAGTATGGAGGTTCCTCAAAAAATTAAAGAGATTAGGGTATGATCCAGCCATTCCACTCCTAGGAACATACACCAAAGAATGGAAAGTAGGGACCTGAACAGGTGCTTGTGAACCCATTCACAGCAGCATCGTTCACAAGAGCCAAGAGGCGGACAAGCAGATAAATAAAATCCAGTCTGTCCAGACCATGGACTATAAACTCTGATCTATGCTACAATGTGGATAAACCATGAGGACATCACACTAAGGGGAAAAAGCTGGAAGGATAAATACTGCAGGATTCCACTTACATGAGTGTCTACCGGAGCCAAGTTCATAGAAACAGAAGGTAGAATGGGGGCTGCCAAGGGCTGGAGTAGGGATCAGGGGAAAAGGCAGAGATGAATGCATAGAAAGTTTCAGTTTTGCAAGATAAAAAGAGCTCTGGAGACGGAATGTGGCGATGCTTGCACAACAGTATGAACATGTGTAATGCCCCTCAAACATGATTAAGATGTTAACTTTCATGTTGTGTATTTTACCACAATTTAAAAAAAAAATTTTTTTTAAGTTCTCCATCACATTTGCAAAAACTTTCCCATATATGGTGCCATCTCAGGTTCCAGGAAGGGGCCTGATATTTTGGGGCCCCCACGCAGACCACTACCTCCAGCTAGGAACCTCCTGCAGCTGTCAGAGGAGTCATAATGGTGACTAAGAGCCACAGCCGGTGGTACCAGGGGCAGAGGTGAGGCAAGAGCCAAGCCTGACCACCCCCACCCCCACCCCCAGTTTCTGGCCGGCCAATGCACAGAATTCAGGAATGAAAACGAAGGGCCATTAACGGGGTGGGGGGAGCGTCAAGATGAGTTTGGGACCCATTTGTGGACACTGACCAAAATTGGGCCACCGAGCAGACTGCCTAAATCTTGAAACCCACACAAAGGTCTTTGTTCCAAATGGCTGGGTGAAAGCCTGGGGCATGCTGTCTGTCCCTGGCATCCAGGGTCACAAAGAAGAGCGACGGGAGACTCCCAGTGCAGAGCTGGGGCTCTGTCCCTTCCTTGCTC
Organism: Mustela nivalis; assembly: GCF_964662115.1. Classification (NCBI taxonomy): domain Eukaryota; kingdom Metazoa; phylum Chordata; class Mammalia; order Carnivora; family Mustelidae; genus Mustela; species Mustela nivalis. The sequence goes on from NC_139021.1 coordinate 98,923,283, forward strand.
ATCCTCCCGGGGTCTGTTTGCTGCTCTGTAAAAGTGAAGGAAAGAAATCGAACAAATCCACATAGCACTGACAATGTACCCAGCACTGTTCTTTGTGCTTTACAAATAGTAATGAATGCAGTCCCCAGACCAATCTCCGATGGGCACTACTATTGTGATGCCCATTTTACGGATGAGAAAACCAAAGCTCAGAGAGGTTAAGTCAGTTGCCCAAGGACTGACAACCAGGCAGAGACAGAGAGAGTGTGGATTGGAACCCATGCTCCAGACTTTGCACTCTTAGCCAGTACTCTATTTTGCTTCTTTTTTCTTAATGAATCCCTCTCCCCAAACCAACTCGAAAGCCAACAACAAGGACCCCAATAATTAAATAAGCTGAATTGAGTTTCTTATTGCAAACAGGCAGGTGACAGGTAGGGGGCCAGATGATGTGTCTGTTAAGCACTAAGATACGGAGCCCAAGGACCAAGATTCTCTCCTTCCCTGTGACCGTTTGCCTCAAGAGGCGGCTGATTGATGAAGACAGGAGCATGAGGACCAGAAGGAGGAGATAGTTCATAATATCCCTTTCTCAAGCACCAGAGCTTCATGCCAACTGCCTGATTACATTCCAGGGGGAGGGGGAAACCAGCAGGAACGGCAGCCACGTGGGCTGGTGCCAGGGAAGCATCCTGAGGAGTCTGTCGGTATGGAAGCAGATGGAAGCAACTAGAATTGGGTGGAACCATGGCAGAGAGGGAAGCTGGGAGGAGAGAGTTCAGGCCTCAGACCAGGGCAGGCATGGGAAGCCACAGAGAGACAGTGAGGCGCAGGCTGGGCAGACAGGAATGAGAGCAATTGCAGCGAAGAGGTGAGGACCGTGGTGACCCCCCAGCAAGGTGCTGGGCGCTTGTGCCGACGACAGCTGGAAGCCGCAGGAGGGTCCGGCAGCCCCAGCAGGCCAGGCCACGGTTGCTGAGGGGCAATGCCCACTGCCATGACCGGCAAGGCCATCTGGGATAAACCGCCCACTTCCCACTCTGAGCCTCATTCCCAGACCTCCTACCATAGTTCCACCAAGACAGCCTGCGCCCCAGAAGTCCTTGGAGAGAAGACCCATCAGAGGAGGGAGTGATGGGGAGTCAGGTCACACTTCCCCCTTGGCTTGGAGGGAAAAGTCTTCAGGAAACAGAACTTTAGAACAATAACAGCAAAGGGCGCCTGGGTGGCTCAGTGGGTTGAGCCGCTGCCTTCGGCTCAGGTCATGATCTCAGGGTCCTGGGATCGAGTCCCGCATCAGGCTCTCTGCTCAGCAGGGAGCCTGCTTCCTCCTCTCTCTCTGCCTACTTGTGATCTCTCTCTGTCAAATAAATAAATAAAATCTAAAAAAAAAAAAAAAAGAACAATTACAGCAAAAATTGGCAAAGAAAATTACAAATGGCTGAAATGAAATGGTGACTTCCCAAGAGCAGCAGAGACCTCCAGGGCCAGTGCTTAGACCTTCGTCCAGGTCAGACTCTACAGGCTCTTGTCAGCGGTTTTCCCACTAAAGCGTCCAACTCTGCTGAAGAACACAAAGTACACAGCTACAGCCTGAGCAAGGCCTTTTCACCCTGCAGAACACACACTAAATGGTTTTTGTATGGGTTTTTTTCCCCCACTAGGGCAATAGGGGATGCCCAACTTTTGGTCCCCAAACCAGAAAGTCTGTGGGCACCTCAAATAGAGCAGGGGATTTTACTGTCGTCCCCACGGGAATCCTGGGAGCCCACTGCACCCTCAGCGCTGCCGCACCCCACCCCACCCCACTCCTTGCCTTTTCTTCTTCTGCCGCCTCCTTCAGCCCCTCTGTCTGGCAGCCCACGCCCCTCCCCTCACTCCTCCACTCACAGGGAGGGTTGCCTATAGGGACTTCCCGTCAGTCTCACCGAAATTAGAGGCCCTCAATTTTCCTGTGCCTGAAATCTCTTGAGACGTTTGTCAAGGCCCCGCCCACGGAGCTGTGGGAGTTGGGGCGGGGGGAGCCCAGGAATCTGCACAAACGAGCATCCTAGGTGATCCCCATGCTTCTGGCTTTGTGTGTGGACTGGACTCCCCCACAGGGCGGACACCTCGCCGTGCACCTTCTCGTGCACCTTCTCCTGCATCTCGTGCGCTGCGCATGCACCATCCTCCACAGCTCGCGCAGGCCCCCAGGACCGCGCACACCTGAAGGCAGCGGGAACCCACCCCAGGTGCCCGGTCCCCCGCTCCATCCTTCCCCGAGCAGTGGGGGCCTGGGAAAGCGTGCAGAGTTACTCTACTCAGGCGCCCCGGACACCTCGCCTGCTATCTGACAGCTTCCCATCCAGAAACCACACTGTACAGTTAAAAACAGAAAAAAGAAAGCCGTTAGACCCCAGTGAATGTTATTTTTAATGAAAGTGGTGCATTTTGACTCACAATGTTGAAACCAGATTATAAATGAGTCATCAGTGAATCAACCACAAAGAGCCTCTGTGAAGGTGATTTACAGGAGGGCTCTGACGTCTGCTGTCCCTTCACAGGCTTTGCAGAGATGCTGTCAGGCTTGGAGTGGGTCTGGGGCATCTGCTGCCGCGTCAGCGCAAAGGATGCTGTGTTGTCACCGACGGGATTCCCCAGCCCGCCAGCTCCGCGGTCCCACCCACAGAGCGAAGGCAGCCATCACTGCACAAAGCTCGTGGCTGCATCAGTGCCGCTGGCTTCAGGGTAGTGACTAGCAGCTACTGGTGAGTCTTCCTCTTGTGCCCCCAGACTCCTCCCTAGTGCCCTCACCCCTGCACCTGGTCTTCGAGGCGCAGCCCAGCCTGAGGGCAGAGAACTGAGACCTACGGGTGGCCAAACGGGCTGGAGTCCTGGGTCTAAGAGAGAGTTGGGCGACAGCCTCACTGCCCTCTTCTCTGAAACAGGAACAGCATCCCCAGCCCTGTGGCCCTCACAGGGATGTCGCAAGGTTCTCGTGGGAATGTGCATGTGAACGTGTTTTGAATAGCCTCACAGGCCATCCCAAGGTAAGTGGTCAGTAGATGAAAAATCTGCTGTCTGAATGTGTATGCACCCGCCAGCAACCCTTGCCCGAGGCGGAAACAGGCAACTAGACCAAGGACAGCCTGCGGAGCGGGGCGCGGTTCTGTGCTCCTCCTCGCCTCCGCAGAAAGAAGACACCAGCGCTCGTCTCTCCTCTTCCAGAAACAGGGGACGGAGACCAGAGGGTCAATCCACGCACAAGTAAACCCCATCTCCCCAGCCAGAAGGGAGACTGCTCTGCTGCCCAGTCGCAGCCCCGGCTTTCCAGAGCACTACCTGGTGGCCACGTGCCACAGATAAAGGACTCTTCGGGCCATCTCGGGGGAGGCAGCAGGGCTCCCAGCACTGGGCTGCCTGCTCAGAGCTGCCTCCAGTGGAGCAGAAATCTGCAGCAAAGAAAATCCCAACCATACCGGGGACAGGAAGGTCAGCCCTGTAGGACAGCAAACCAGTGACCATCTAGCAACCCAGCGCAGCCTGGTCAACAGTGATCACTGTCCAGACAGTAGAGTCCACCACAAGCAAAACTGTGGTAACGACACCGTAAATGTGAACTATTAAGTGTGTGACCCAAGGGGGGGAAAAAATCCCAGACAAGCTGAAGAACTCGTCAAATCTGCAAACAAGAGAAAGAAAACAGAAGAAAAGGGGGAGAAAAATGCTTGGCAGAGTCAACTGAATCCCTCTTCTATACACCACAGATGCATGACCAGTATCCGTGTTAAAGAAGAGAAAATGAAACAAAAACAAAAACATAAAAACAGGCATTTAAAGTCAGAAAACTGTGGCCTTGAATGCCGGACTTCCCCCTTACTAGTTCTCGGTCTTAGGGAGAGGCCGTCTGTTGTCCTCGAGCCTCCATTGCTTCGCTGCTCCCCCAAGATCGCTGTGAGGATTATGCAGAATCACATATGTGTTGTACCTGCCCTGTGCCTGGAACATAGTTAACACTCCATAAATGCCAGCTTCTTTCTGTGGGAGATTGCAAAATGTGGCCACAAATTCTTCCTACCGTGGTAAGTATGCCCTTTGGCAATGACTTACCTGCTTCTCCTGTCGAGAGTAACAAGTCTGTTTCCCTTATTCCTTAAATCTGGGCTAGCCTGTGACTTATGTTGACCAAGAGAATTTAGCAGAAGTCACAGGATATGACTTCCAAGGCTAGCCCTGGCAGCTCCCACTTTTGCCCTTTTGAAACGCCACCTTTGGACCACCATGTAAGGAAGCTGGCATAGCTTACAAGAAGGGCAGAGGCCTTATGGAGGAGAAGTGAGGCTCCCACACCTTGACCTCCAGCAACAGCTGCTGCACGTGACAGAAGCCATCCTGAGATGAACGTCCAGCCCAGCTGAGCTTCTGGCTATAAGAAGCCACATGAGTGAGCCCAGACGAAATCAGCAGAGAGACTGCCCAGCCAACCCATAAAATCATGGGGAATCCGTGTTGTGTTAAGTCACTAAGCTAGGCTGATTTATTACACGCAAATTCTTACTGAAACAGCCTACCATGCCTCACCTCCAAAATATCCTCTGCCTTGAGTACTCTTGAAGTTTCCCTAGCCACACTTGGCAGATTATTCAATGAAAAACTGAGAAGTTATGGGACCAGGAGATATGATCAGCCTGTCATAAAGCTGTTTTCATGCCCACGTGTTACAGTAGTTCATCAATCAAATAATTAAGCAGCATCTACCAACCTACCTTGAAAATAAGCCAGTCTGACTTTTCTACCTTTAAAGTAGACCACAAATTCAACTGTTTACCCCCATTTCCACCACCAGTTCCCACCTGAATAATGGCAGGAGTCTTTGTAATTCATCTCTCCCTTTGAATTCTCTCAACCTACACATTGCTATTCACCACACAGGATATTGTGAAATGTATTCATTGATTCGATGAAAACTTAGTTTTGACCAGAAATATCCACCTCCGCAGAATTTATGTTCTAGTTGACATTTTAAAAATTGATAAGTAAATTAATATGTGTCGCCTGGGTGGCTCAGTCAGTTAAGCAACCGACCACAGTGGGCTCTGTGCTCTGCGTGGAGTCTTCTTGAGATGCTCTCTCTCCCTCACCCCTGCTCCTCCCCCTGCTCATACTCTCCAAATAAATAAATAAATAAATAGAGACAATCTTTAAAAATTTGATGAGTAAATTAATAAATAAAATATGTGGTGATAAGTGGCAATTAAAAAAAGAAGGAGGGAATGTGGGGGGCAGGAATAGGTAATGTTAGGAGAGGTTATCATTTTAGATCGTGGTGCCAGGGCAGGTTTCGATGAGACAGTGACATTTAAATAAAGACCAATGGAAATAGCAAGTGTAAAGACACTGAAGCAGAACCATTTCTGGCGTACCTCGGACACAATAAGGAGGACAGTGTGCTGAATTGCAATAAGCAAGGTTGAGAGTAGTGTGAGATGAGTTCAGAGAGGTAACAGGGAAGAGAGATAAACAAAGTCAGATACATAGCACCTTATAAGTCAATGTAAAGATTTAAGCTTTTGTTCTAATGACACGGAGAGCCACTAAAGCATTTTTGTCAAAGTGGTAATGTGATCTGATATACGTTTTAACAGCACCATTCTGGTTAATCCATTGAACACGAACTGAAGGAGATTCT